>NC_091461.1:103029301-103674614 GCF_027789765.1 Dendropsophus ebraccatus | reverse complement strand
GCAAAGTATTTCCCAAAAGCAGATAGACCGTGGAGTGCCTTGTAGTGTAAGGGTTCCATAAAGCTTAGGGGGGAGCCCCTTTATGGTCAGCCTAATGTAGTTAATGACTAACATTGCAAACTCCAAAAAACAGTGGACTTTTGGCGTTTTGTTACACCCCCGTAAATTATCAGTACATTGTAATGTAATAATGTTTTTTCTAATCTATAATTCTCCCACATCCAGCAAGGAGTGCGCGCTGTAGAACTTCTACTAAAGTACTCCGCCCTGCGACATTTCATCAACTTCCTGCTCGGCCCCAATCGGAAGAACAACCAGGTAACCAAGTGTACTACTTCATACGGTAAACATATACATTGTCATCACACTGAGAGTATCATTCTGACAGCCATGTCCACTTTGAGTGTTATTACCCTATTTTGAGCATGGCGCACTGCTTAAATTTTCCTAATTTGTTAAATCTGTCTAATAACCTTGAACTAGTTTCTAACTACTGATTCAAACTACTCATTTCATGTATTCACAGAATCGCCGGTGGAGCCCGGCACAAGCTCGTGAGTTTGGGTTCTTGCACAATACAATAGCGCTGCTGATTCTGCATTCTGACATTTCTCCCCATCGGACCATAGGTAAGAGGTGTTCACAGGTTTTATATTGATATAATGTAAATGGTGTACATACATTACTTATCCTGTATTTTGCACTTTACTGCTATATACCGATTACTGATATATGTGAATGATCTTCCACTTGTATCAGCTTCTGGGAAGCCTCTGGTGGGCACACACGGTCCTCTGCTGCCGCTCCATTCGGAGGTGGAAACCCTGATGTTTATGCAGGAAGGGAAGCCTTACTTGCTGGAGGTAGGCAACAGCTATGTGCCTTTTATTTTGGGGTTCCTCTTTGTTTTGGGGTTCTCTCATCAGTACCTGCATCCTCTTCTAGGTGATGTTTGCCATGCGGGAGCTTCCTGGGTCGCTCTCTGTTCTCATTGAGATGTTGGTCTATTGCTGCTTCTGTAATGAGAGATTCTCTCTCACAGTTCTGAACTTCATTAAGGTAAGTGATGCTGCCATAAAAGCATATGGTCTGACCACTTATAAGTCTAGTGAGTGTAAGAGCATGTAAGCTGCTCTTACACTGCCATTAACAGTGGTTTTATTTTACATAAGTCAATGCCAAAACATTCCGCTGGGTCGTCACCATTTATACAGGCCCTCATAACCACAGTTTGTACTGTCACTATGACCTGGATGTCGGAAACCAATATTAAAGTGTCACTGTCATTTAATTTATTTATTTATTTTTGTTGAGAACTCAGTAGTACAAGCAATTTTAAGAAACTCTGTAATAGGTGGTGTTAGGGAAAAAAGCTCCTCCCCCCCCCCCCCCAACCATACACACCTCAAATCTGTGCATTATCAGGCAAAGCCGTCTTCATTACAGAGGAGCAAAATGACCCATAACCTATGGAGGAGGGAGGGGTCAAGGGGGATAAGTGAGCAGGAAAAGCAGACAAGTAGCCCCTGCTGTTTGGGTACTGTCTGGGCAGATAAAGCTGGATTCGCAGGTCAGAAAGGTCAGTGCTTATCTGGGATCTTGGTGAGAGAAAATTGCAGGATGATTTGTGCAGGGATGCCTTTTTTTCTCCTCTCCGTGCTCCCTCATCCCTCTTGGCCTCTCCCCCCTCCAAAAAGCATAATGGACACAGAAATCTTGCTGCTTCTGAAAGGGGGGGGGGGGGGGGGTAGAAACACTGCACTTTAAGTACAGAAGGAAACTCTTTTGCTTAATAAAACCTATTACAGAGTTTCCTTAAGTTGCTTGAACTATTCATACTTATTGATTCCTGAAAAGTGACATTTATTATATCTAACATTTTCCTCCAGAATCAGCTGGAATCTGCTCCTCCGCACGAGCTAAAGAACATGTTCACTCTCCTACATGAGATACTGGTATGTAGCAGCCTGGCAGCTCCTAGAAGGATTCTTCCTGCCCTTAATAGTTACTGACTTCATCTTGGTTTGTTCCTTTAAGGTAATTGAAGATCCCATCCAGCTGCAGAGGCTGAAGTTTGGTTTTGAGTCTGATGGGCTGCTGGGTGAGTCTCAGTCTTCATAAAGTGTCGCTCAATAAAAATATATATTAACCGACCAATTTGATTTAGTGTATAGGATCCACTCATCAATATGAATAATAGCACTGTATGTCACAGAGTAATCTCAATAAAAAATTACTTTTATTCCAAATTTTCTAAAAAGATCCAGATATGGAGTTGAACTGTTCTAGAAAAATTCAAAAAGTAAAGATAATATGTACATGTAGTAATTGGACATGCTTTAGACCAGTGCTTCTCAATTCCAGTCCTCAGGCCTCACCAACAGGTCATGTTTTGAGGATTTCCTTAGAATTGCACAGGTGATATAATTATACTCAGTGCATCAGGTATTCTCACAGGTGTCCTTTGTGTGGGAACTCCTCAAAACTGATCCTGAGGACTGGAATTGAGAAGCACTGCTTTAGACTGCTACACAGCGCATCGGCATTTCCATAGCTAAATGTATTTTACAAGGATGACATTGCAGCAAAATAGTAGTTTAAAGGGTTGTCTCTTGGAAGCCTACAAAGCGATCCCCTGATCTGTGGAGCTGGCACCTTCTACCCCAAGCAATCATGGAAGCTTCATCTGACCCCAGCGAAGGTCCATCCACATTATAAATGGAGGCTATGAACTCGCCTGTATAGAATGGATTTCTGTTTTTGAGGATATTAGGTTAATTTACATGAATTTAGTCACATCCCAGGTTGTCAGGACCATAAAACTCTGGGTCAACTTTACATCTGTAGATTTAGGACTATACGATATGTTATTGGAATCGCTTAATCTTTCTCTTCTCTTTCTGCAGCGTTAATGCATCACAGCAATCACATAGACAGCAGCCGCTGCTACCAGTGCGTGAAGTTCCTCGTAACCTTGGCCCAGAAGTAAGTCTGAAGTATCTGTATGGATCATAAGCTTTTAGGGTCAGATCTCTCTTACCTTATTTGTACATTTGTGTTCCTTTTGTTTGTATTCATTATGTTACATCTGATGACACTTCCACACTCCACCTTAAGGGTACAAACCCACACACCGTATACGCAGCAGATACGCAACAAATACGCAGCAGATTTGATGGTTTAGATTTGATGCTGTGTTCAGTTATTGAGATCTAATCTGCTGCGTATTTGCTGCGTATTGCAGCAGTAATTACGCTGCGTATACGGTGTGTGGGTTTATACCCTTAAACTTAAACTTCACCTCCGCCCTGAGACTACTGGGTTCTCCTGCCATCCTGGCTGCTGAGAAGTAATAAGAACAGGGATGTCTATTTTGGATTGTTTACCACAGTTTTTTGTGATCAGGTTTCTTAGTGATTTGCTACCAGCACCCTGGGTGATCAGCCGTAATCAGTATTCCATCTATGTGTCTTACGTTGGAGCCAACTTGTCCCCAGCATAAGCCACAATTAATGTAAGGAAAGGTGTTCACTGTAAATGAGAAACCCTCAGTTATTGTCTGTGTTTGGTGACAGGTGCCCTGCTGCTAAGGAATACTTCAAAGAAAACTCTCAGCACTGGAGCTGGGCTGTGCAGTGGTTACAGAAGAAGGTAAGGAGGCAACTTCATTCATCCTCTGCCATAGCTATGTCTACCCCTACAGGGCTTGGTGCAATGTTGGCAGTGGGTTTACAAGGATTTTGAAATAGAAAGGAAGGGATTATGGCATGCATACACACTAGGGAAAGGTCAGCAGAATCCACTGATATCTTGGAGTCTGGTTGACTGTGTTCAGTGTATGGGGTCATTTAAAGGGGACCTGTCACCCCAGCTGCGCCCATAGTGGATGACTGCTCCAGTCATTCTCTATGGGCGTCGGACTCATCTCTGGTCAGCGCGTGCACGGTTCCTGACGGGAACTTCGAGGAAGGGGTAAGTATAAGGGGCTCCACCGGGGATTCGGGCGGGCCCAAACCCGGCAGCAGGAGTGACAGACTTCCTTTAAGTCTCTGTAGACATGGAATCAGGGAAAATAAAGGTTTTAATTTGACTTTTCATGTTGAATCCTTTTGTTTTCTCTGGAGATGAGCTGTGGAAAAAAAGGAACTGAGGGATCTGGTGAGGGGGCAGCAGGGTCTGGAAACCCATTGAAAACACATGCATGTTTTGACAAGATGAGTGTGCATGTGTATTTAAAGAGGGGGGTCAGGAGGAATAGCTGTCAAACAAAAGCTGCTTCTTGCTGGATGGCCTTCAGGCTGTGGCTAAAAATATTGCATCAAAAGCTGCATGTGTTATTACACTAGATAGTTTGTTACAATGTATCAATATAACTATCTGGACAGGAAGAGGTAGGTGCTGCTGATTTGTTTACATCGCAGAGGATTGTCAAGAGTGGACACAAGTGTAGCACCCCCCCCCCTGTCAGATAGTTTACTGAATGTAAAAGGAGAATGTTCTTCTTTCCTGACAACAAGCAGGAGCCTAGTATCAAGTCTTTCAGAAAGTTACAGATTTTATTTATTTTTTTTTTTTAAGTGTACCTATCATGAAACAAAACATTTGACATTTTAGGGAGACGTCAAAAGTTTTTATCAGTCAGGGTCCCAGTGTTCAGACTTGCATTATATCTCTAAAATAATGCTGACAAGATATATACACATGCATATATAAAAATCACAGCTGCTCTGGCGCAACTCACCCTCTACTAGAGGTCAGGATCATATAGAACCAGATATAGTCCCCACATGCATTCAAGTCCTCAGTAGGTGTCGATGGCAGATCGTACTAAAAAAGGAGGAAAGCTATAGATATCTTGCTGAGATAGTACAATCACTTATAACAGTACAATCACTTATAACAGAGCTATAGTCAACGCACTAATCCATCAATCAAAGCTCACTAATGTATCTCGATATAAAACCCTGACCAGCGTAAGAAAACTAATGTCCTACCTGGGTATACAGAGTTGACATCATAGACATGCGGGGCAAGACGTGATGGTCCGCAGTGCGGACATATATAGTCTGTAATGCGGTCTAGTCCAGGCGGCGTAGTGTGATTGCACTGAAGTATCAGAGAACCATCTCCCGATCTGCAGTAATGGTGCGGAGTGAAAACTGTGGGCACGCTCCGGCCGGCAACGTGCACCACTTACTTCCGCCCTAAAGGTGAGCTTGTGACGTCACAAGCAAAAAAGTACGGAGGCCGTGGGTGTGCATCTGTGCATTTCCGAAACGACGTTGGAGTTTTTTGTGGTCACCCACGGCCTCCGTACTTTTTTGCTTGTGACGTCACAAGCTCACCTTTAGGGCGGAAGTAAGTGGTGCACGTTGCCGGCCGGAGCGTGCCCACAGTTTTCACTCCGCACCATTACTGCAGATCGGGAGATGGTTCTCTGATACTTCAGTGCAATCACACTACGCCGCCTGGACTAGACCGCATTACAGACTATATATGTCCGCACTGCGGACCATCACGTCTTGCCCCGCATGTCTATGATGTCAACTCTGTATACCCAGGTAGGACATTAGTTTTCTTACGCTGGTCAGGGTTTTATATCGAGATACATTAGTGAGCTTTGATTGATGGATTAGTGCGTTGACTATAGCTCTGTTATAAGTGATTGTACTATCTCAGCAAGATATCTATAGCTTTCCTCCTTTTTTAGTACGATCTGCCATCGACACCTACTGAGGACTTGAATGCATGTGGGGACTATATCTGGTTCTATATGATCCTGACCTCTAGTAGAGGGTGAGTTGCGCCAGAGCAGCTGTGATTTTATATATGCATGTGTATATATCTTGTCAGCATTATTTTAGTTTCTTTGGACAGTGGTAGGCTGTGTCCATTGCTCTGTGCAGCACCATCTAGAGGGGTGTGGCGCAGCTTAGGTCAAGTCTTTTCTAGACTAGCCTTATACAGATTTTGCATTATATCTCCTCACGTGATATAGACACTTCTCCCAGATCGTTCTCCCGATCAAACACTCTCCCACGGATCAAAACTTTTAACATTTCTCTCTGATGTCAAAAGTTTTGTTTTGTGAGAGTGCCTCTTTAAACCTAATGTAACTTGTATAAACCATTAGGATTGTAGAATGGCATTAATGATCTTTGCTGTGTTTTCTGCTGTCAGATGTCTGAGCACTGCTGGGCACCACAGAGCAATGTGTCCAATGAGACGTCTACAGCCAAGACCTTCCAGCGGACGATCTCTGCACAGGTAGTGTACAGGGAATTGGCGTACAGGGGCATGGAAATTAAACGGGTGACGGGTGTGTACTCTATCCAGGTAGCAGTATGTATGTGATGTGTTAATGATATGCCAGCTAACTGCAGTCTCTATGCAGGACACCTTAGCCTACGCCACTGCCCTGCTGAATGAGAAGGACCAGTCCGGAAGCAGCAACGGCTCAGAGAGCAGTCCAGCCAATGAGAACGGAGACAGGAGCATGCAGCAGGTATGGAGCCCTGTGATTGGTCCATTGAATTGATAATAAGGGGAGGGCGGTGTTTGGTGTCAGTGCAATCATTTCCAATTACAAAGCAAAAAATGGCACAATATAATGAAGGTGACGCAAACAGAGGTTCTTGGTCATGAATACAAGATAAACATGGGTCCCAGAGCAAGGACATTTAATTATTCTGCCATTTTTATATATGTATTTCCAGGGCCCTGATTCTCCAATGATCCTTGGAGACACAAAAAGTGACCTTGAAGATGTAGATCCTTAAATCCAGGTACAAAAGACGATGAGATTCTCGCCACGCTGTGAAAATAAACGCACTTTGAAGACAATTCTTTCTGGAGCCTGTGGCTCAATGACGGGGCCCCCCTCCCCAAGTCTCCCAGACTCTTACCACAGCAAACCCACACCGCCAAGGTCATTTCTAAAAGTCGCAACAAGAGAACTTTAATCGTATTGCTGCAAAAACAACGGATACAAAGTATTTTTTTCAGAATTTTATGAAACAAAAGCAGCAAGTGGCTGAAAAAAAAAAATCCCCCCTAATTTTTTTTTTTTTTTTTTTAAGTTTGTGAGCATTAAAGGAGTGAATGTACAATTGTTGCTTTATCTGTAATGCTGCGGAAATTCTTTTTTTTTTTCCTTTTGGTTTTATACAAAGTGTAACAAAATCCTGGAGCTGCGTTCAGCAACTTTTTAAAACTTTCGATATTATTAGGAATATTAAAATGATTTAAAACGATGTATAAATATGTGTAAGAGACTAAAACTTGTACAAATCTAGTTTGGAATCGATCTTTTAAAGAAAAAAGATAAAAACGACACTTTGTATTTAATGTCTCCTATAATTTATATAGCGCCACAGGAATCCACGCCCGCCCGATCGTCTCATGTGTTACAGACTTACCTTGTATCTACTGCAGTTTTCCTCCCAACCTGTGGCTTTCCAGACATTGCAAAACTAAAACTCTGCTGCATCATGCATTGTCAGGGTGTGCAAGGGGGTTATAGCTTTGCAACAATTGTAAAAGCTTTGTAAAATTTGTAAAAAAAAAAAATGCAACGTTGTCATTTTACTGCGTTTTTCAGTCAGGGCTATTTGGGAGTTGTAGTTCTGCAACATTTGTGAGAGTTATAAAACTTTGGCAACATAGTTTCCCAGCAGGTTGTAGATTTTCAACAGCTTGAGAGCCACAAGTTGGGGAAAGTGTTGCTGATGCCTTATTCACAGTGGAGGTAACCAATCAGAATCCTAGGATGCATCTGTGGGCGGAGTCATGTATCTCACGTCTGCACATTGCAGTAGTATATGGAGGAGAAAAATTAATTTAAAGGGCAAGTTCAGCCAAATAATGTATGAGTTAAGAGTCTAAGAGTTTGCTTCACCCGTCTTTGGCCCTTACTAGAAATCTATACCATCATAATCTGAATTGATTTGCAAACCTGTCTATGTTCAGACTTGTGCATCTAGAAATACCTCCATCAGGTATATGGCCAGAAACACTTAAAAAAAAATAAATAAGAAAGGTTTTGGGTAAAATGCATTCTGTAACGTTCACATGTTCCGTGTATAGATCCGCCAAATGTTTTAATTTTTGTATTTTTTTGGTAAATTTTTGTCTCAATCATGGCAGTTGGTGGGCGTTGTGTTTGTATCATATGATCGACCTCTGTGTCGCGAGGTGATGTATACCAGGGCTTTATTCTGCATTGTGTAGATATCAGGCCTCCTGGGTTACTTCAGCTCCTCGCCACAGCTGCCCGTTTTTTAAGAACAGCCTTTTCTTTTTATTTTGTCATGAAAATAAAGAATTTACAAAAAAAAAAACGCTAAAATTTGCATTGAGGAAAAGACATGCCCCCTCCCCCACTCCAAGAAAAGATCTACACTTTATGGTGTATCACAGAGCCGGGCAAGCATGGTCTAATGCCATTATTTTTCAATTCCTGCAGAGAACATTGGATATAATAGTCAATGCAGCAACTTTGTTATTGGCAGCTGTAGAACTAGAGTCAGTCGCCATCTTGGATTCTAAAACATAATGACCTGTCATCCTATTTCATTAGTGTAGGTTGTGCAGTCTGTGTGCCATTCTATCCATTAGGCCAAGAAATAGAACCATCCCAACCACCAGGGAGCAGGAAATTAGCGCACAAAACATATCCAACATATTGACATCCTGCATGTGCCTATGTATTGCTCCCTTACCTAATCCGTGAAACTGGAGGGTTCATGCTGGGAAAACAGAGGTGACAATATTTTCTGAGTAACAACACCTTCTCACTGGTGAAACTTAAGTCACTATTACACGGGGCGACTAGAAGAGCAAACGGACACTGCCAGCTCTGATTTGCTCCTCGTTCCCTGCTGCTTTTACATGCATTGGCAGCGAGCTAGATGGTCCGTGCAGCCCATGAAGGATAGCGGTGGTCTGCTGCCTATTCCACAGAGCGACGCCAGCAGATCATTGCTATCACAGTCGTTTGTCTGTTAACATATTGAATGACAAACAACTGCAACGATCAGCTGACATCGTTCGTCAGCTGATGTTGCCTTCTATTACATGGGACGATTATTGGCCAAATACGGACGATAATCAATCTGTGTTATAGGGCCTTTAAATGCCAACTCAATAATGTGACTGTATCTTAACTATTGATCAGTGAAGCGGTGTTTGTGGCTACTGATCACATGTCAGAAATAGTAGTGAGAAAGACTTGGTGTGTATACACCAGTACCTTAGCACCTCCGGACAGCTGTCCTTCATATATCCGGATTCTTTAGGAAAAGAAATCCCCAAACTCTGGTCATAGATCCATATGCAGACGTGCTTTATTCAGGGTGCTGGTACAAACAACGCTCAGAAGGCTGTAACATTCACCCAGCCTCCACCTGTTGTCCTGCGGATAAGCTCCTCCTTCCTCATGCGCGGGGTGGACGCTGGGTGAATGTTACAGCCTTGTGAGCGTTGTTTGTACCAGCACCCTGAATAAAGCATGTCTGCATATGGATCTATGACCAGAGTTCAGGGATTTCTTTTCCTAAAGAATCCGGATATATGAAGGACAGCTGTCCGGAGGTGCTAAGGTACTGGTGTATACACACCAAGTCTTTCCCACTACTATTTCTGACATGTTGTATTAAGTGGGACGGAGTGGAAGTCCCGAAGTGAGAATTCATTGGATATATACAGTGCGGTTTTGCTGTTTTCTGTACGTGGCTACTGATCACAGCTTTGTTGCACTTCACTCACCCTTCATTAAATCACATCCATGATCGGAAACTAGAGATGATCGAACTCGAACTTTCGTCATTTGATTCTTTATGTCTTCCCGTTCCGTGGGGAAGGTGGAGACAGCCCGAGTACCGCCTGAAAAACAGGGATACAGCCTATTAGATGGGCTGTATCTCTGTTTCCAGGCGGTACTCAGGCTGTCTCCACCTCCACCTTCCCCACGGAATGGGAAGGCATCAGGAATCAAATGACGAAGGTTCGAGTTTGATCGAACCTGAAAATTCCCGATGTTCGATCATCTCTACTGGAAACTACATGATGAAAGTCCCTGTATAATGGTGCGTTTACACAGAGAGATTTATCTGACAGATTTTGGAAGCCAAAGCCAGGAATGGATTTGAAAAGAGGAGAAATCTCCTTGGAGCATGGATGGTGAATGCCTGCCCTGGATGGCATGATATATCAGCATCATGCCAGGAGCAGAGAAACTGTGTGGCTTTACAGTGCTGCAGAGATTCAAACAGTTTCCCCACTCCCAGCATGATGTTGATATATTATTCCATCCAGAGCAGGCATTCACCATCCATGCTCCACGGAGCGAACACACAATGTGTAAATCCAGCTAAGTATCTTGAGAATGGAGGTCTCTTGTCCCCAGAGTTAACGTAGCAGCTGTGCACATGCTTAACTACTACTCCATTGACTGGCTGTGTGAGGAGTGGTGATCCAATGTGCTTTCCTGCTCAGTTATCTTGGTGGGACAAGGACCCCCATTCTTGGCAGAAGCATCAGCTAGTTATTCCCTATCTGGTAGATGGGGGATATCCCCTTTAAATTACATTAGCAGTCTTTCCATATATTTACCTAGTGCAGTATGGATGTGAGTGTCTCTGTATTCCAGCATCCTGGTAATATTACAAAATTGATATTAAAGCAATTTTTAAATAAATTCTTGTAGTTTAGAATTACCCATGGTAATGATATGATTGTCGTTTAAGCAAACTGGAAAAAGCTGCCCCTTTCTAAGTTGTTGCATTGACCAATAAGTCTTGTTACAAACTTTATACATTGTTACGAAACTTAGATTTCTGAAATATTTTGCTCCTGGTGTCTGTAACCTGCACAATATGGAGATTTCTGACTTTTTTTTTTTTACTTAAGACTCAGACTTAACTGGAATTGATCTGAACCCCCGGCGATATCATTGTGCAAAGGGAGCTTAGAACGGGGGCCGGACCGAAGCGTTTATATGTTTTGTGCCAATTGATTTTTATTCATTGTGTTGTAAATTTTAATTTTTTTGGTTTGTTGCACTGATATTTTCTTATTTTTAGGTCTTTTCCCAATAAATGCACCATATTATTCATACTCTCCCCTCCTCAGTTCCATTGGTACCTGACTGCACTGTTAATCTTCCACAAAGGCTTTCAGGGGATCCTGGGAACTATAGTTTGGCAACAGCTGTTGAGCTACAGGATCCCCATCCCTGCTCTCCAATGCACCCCTCACTGTGACTATCCCTAAGAAATCAGGTTGCCATGGATACTTCCTATGCCAGGAGTTCTGTGCTGCAGTGAAAATGTATTAATGTTCAATGATTGTGTTATTTTCTGCAGTGTGTAGATGGGACTATATCAAGATTACCCTACTGATTAGTTTAAAAAAAAAAAAATCTCACTAACAGTTATTTGTAGAAAGAGAAATGTTCATGTTAACATGATTAGAAGCAACCATTGAGTTAAAGGAGACCTGTCACCCCCCCGTGCCAGGGTGACAGGCTCCCAACCCCCCTTTACATCCCCCCCTATACTCACCTGATCCCGCCAGGGCCCGCTTTTGGATCTGGTCGAGTTACAGAGATATCAGCTCCCGAAGCCCGGGACAGAGCATCGGATTCCCCATTCATACTCTGAGCGTCCTGTCAGCGCGCGCGCCGGGCTTCGGGCGCTCATATCTCAGTGACCGGACCAGATCCAAAAGCGGGACCCGGCAGATAAAAAAAAAAAACAAACACAAACATAGTTTTACACTTACTATCCCCCCAGAGTCTGGTTGAATTTACTGCTGTTTGCAGGTCCGGTGAAGCTCCAGTTGTGACTTAATTTTTTCCTTGCTTCCTGGTTTGGGCTTTCTCCTGTGAATTTCTGACTGACTGAAGAATTGTTAGATGCCTTACAGCTTGTTCAGCCAATCAGAGCTGAGCAACCCGAGTCATCTGACAAAGGGAGGCTGGCCTAACAGGGCTTAGACCCGCCTCCTTCTGATGATGTTATTGTCACAAAATGGCTGCCACAGAGTAGCCTGGGGTCAAGTCATTAGGTAAGAGTTTACTTCACTTCCTGGTGGGGGGTTGAGAGGGAAAAATATAGGGAAGGATGGCAGATAGGTGATTGAAGCTTATTACACAGTTATATAACTTTGTAATGTGTTTCAATTACTGGGAAAAAGCTTTATCGGAGTACCACTTTAAAGGGGTTATCCAGCGCTACAAAAACATGGCCACTCTCCCCCTACTGTTGTCTCCAGTTTGGGTGGGGTTTTGAAACTCCGTTCCATTGAAGAAAATGGAGCTTGATTGCAAACCACACCTGAACTGGAGACAACAGTAGGGGGAAAAGTGGCCATGTTTTTGTAGTGCTGGATAACCCCTTTAAAGTGGTACTCCGATAAAGCTTTTTCCCAGTAATTGAAACACATTACAAAGTTATATAACTTTGTAATAAGCTTCAATCACCTAACTTTGTAATGTGTTTCAATTACTGGGAAAAAGCTTTATCGGAGTACCACTTTAAAGGGGTTATCCAGCACTACAAAAACATGGCCACTTTTCCCCCTACTGTTGTCTCCAGTTCAGGTGTGGTTTGCAATCAAGCTCCATTTTCTTCAATGGAACGGAGTTTCAAAACCCCACCCAATCTGTAGACAACAGTAGGGGGAGAGTGGCCATGTTTTTGTAGCGCTGGATAACCCCTTTAAAGCTCTCCACACCTGAGCTGTCTCATTCCAGTATTTGGCTGCTTTCTTATTACCCATGGTATACCCCAGAAAGCACCTGATCTTACAGTCTCGTTTCAAAATAAAAATGAGATCTGATATTCTTCAGAGCTGCATTCACTATTCTGCTGGTTTCCTTTCATTCTCAAAATCCAGACCCCACCATTGTTCTGCTTTAGTTTATTCTTTTAGAATGAATTATGCAAAATCTCCCATCATTCATTGCAGCAGAATGACTATAATGCATCAGGACTATGTCTAAGGGGCAGCCAGCAGACTTGTGAATTCAGCGGAGTACTAGAGAAGTGAAGCAATGTTACAGAACCTGGCTTCTAGCACTACAGCATGAGAACTGTGTTCTATCTGCAGGGAATGATGGAACATTTTACTTCATGGACAGGGAAGTTATATCAGGAGAAATTACAAGATGTCTGAACCTCTACTGTAACAGTCTAGATAAAATACAAGCAAGGTACACAAGTGTAAAAAAGTAATAAAAAAAGCTTTATTATAGAAGTGCCAATTTGTTCTGTACATTAATAATTTACACAGGAAACGGGTAAAACAACGAACACAACATTAGTTCTCCTTGTCCACCAGGTAAGGATCTAGAGAGGTCTGAAAGGGGAAAAAAAAAAAGGAGATTCTAAAATTTACAAACCTTTGCCTCAAGAAAGTGGCCTGTACTGCCTCCACCATGTACAAGAATAGAAGCCCTATAATACTGTCCCCTATATACAAGAATATAACTACTATAATCAACAGTAAGATAGGGGATAGCGCCCGCACTACAGGTGGATACGGCTCACGCTTGGACTCTCAGGCAGAGAAAAATCATAGACGAATCAACTGAGGTGGCAGTCGGGGTGCAATAGAGGAGAGGAGGGTATGAATGGCATGAGCAAGTAGAAAATAATCCAATGCACTCACCGATCAGATGCACTCTTCAGTGATTTATTGTGTTCGTATCATACCGGGGAGGGGGAAGGGTGGAATTGGTGCGGGAGCGTCTCTGCAGTAACAACAGTTTCACGCCGTAGCGCTTTGTCAAGCTCTGAACTTGACAAAGCGCTACAGCGTGAAACTGTTGTTACTGCAGAGACGCTCCCGCACCTATTCCACCCTTCCCCCTCCCCGGTATGATACGAACACAATAAATCACTGAAGAGTGCATCTGATCGGTGAGTGCATTGGATTATTTTCTACTTGCTCATGCCATAACTACTATAATACTGCTCCTATGTACAAGAACTACTATAAGGGTACAAACACACGGCATATACGCTGCGTATTTACTGCTGCGATACGCAGCAGATTAGATCTAAATAACTGAACACAGTATTAAATCTGCAGCGTATCTGCTGCGTGTGTTTGTACCCTAATACTGCTCCTGTACAAGAATATAACTACTATAATACTGATCCTATGTACAAGAATATAACTACTATAATACTGCTCCTATATACAAGAATATAACTACTATAATACTGCCTCCTGTGTACAAGACTATAACACTGCTCCCCATGTACAAGAATATAACTACTATAATATACGACATGGAGAGAAAGGCGCGGCTGCACATCACACCTATGGCTGATGCTAGTGCCGCTAGGCCTATTTGAAAAACCAACGCCAGGATGTTGGTATATAATTTGATCAAACCATATTGCCCTGTGTACCATGTGCAGGTCCCCTGGTTCACACGGGTCCCTATGCCAACTCCACACTGTCGGTCAGCGACCGCCAACCCCGCAAAGCGTGCACATGTAGGGAGGGGAGGCCATGGAATGGCCCTGCAACCCCAATGTCACAGGACCAAACCCAAAAATGCCCCACCAATACCCAGCCAGAACCACCGGGGGGGAAGGCTGCCCCCAAACCACCACAAGTATGAATATGGTATTACACTCACCACTGCTGCTGCAGACAGAATGGGAAAGATATAAAGGTATTGACATGTGAGCATAACTACTGTAATATTGAGGAAGATACAGGTGACGGCACTGTCTGAATACTGTACAAACAGTGGCTGTGCGCTGGAGTCGGATAAGGGGCTTAAGGTGCACTGATCAATGGCCACGGTGCTCAAACAGAGACAAGGGCAGTACAATGTGTATAGGTAGAAAAAAGTCCAAGCACTCAACGGATGAAATGATCTCTTTGTGCGTTTATTCAGACATCACAGGGAGGGAGCGTCTGCTACACGCTCCTGCACCCTTGTCACCGCTCCCTCCCTGTGATGTCTGAATAAACGCACAAAGATCATTTCATCCGGTGAGTGCTTGGACTTTTCTACCTATACACATAACTACTATAATACTGCTATGTACAAGAATATAGCTACTATAATACTGCTCCTATATACAAGAATATAACTACTATAATATAGCAGTAGAGTGCAGTCGGCACTGTCAGCAATGATAGCAATAAAGGACGTATAATGAAGGACCCAACCTGGTGTGCTTGTACTTGTGGTGCTCCCAGACTAAAGAGTAAGAGTAAGCAATGTAACAACGGGAGAAGAGAGAGACGGGCACTCACCGATGTTCCAAGCAAAAGTCTTTAATCCGATAGACAAAAGTCCATGGTGGAGGGAGGACAGATGGAATGGCGGGCGCCTATACCCCGGAATCGGTTCCGGGGTATAGGCGCCCGCCATTCCATCTGTCCTCCCTCCACCATGGACTTTTGTCTATCGGATTAAAAACTTTTGCTTGGAACATCGGTAAGTGCCCCAGTCTCTCTCTTCTCCCGTTGTTACATAACTACTATAATACTGCTCCTATATACAAGAATATAACTACTATAATACTGCTTCTATATACAAGAATATAACTACTATAATACTGCTCCTATATACAAGAATATAACTACTATAATGCTGCCTGCTATGTAAAAGAGTATAATTTCTATAACACAACCCCTGTGATACAGCTTTGTCTTGGCATCTCTTACCTGGTACAGTGCTCGCTCCTTCTTCAGTCTGGCATAGAACTGGAGAACATAGGGATTTGCATTCACCGCCTTGGGATCAAAATCCATGACTCGGAGACCCTCTAAGCTGCGAGCTCTGGAGAGTGCTACATATGCCTGGCCGCTTTCAAACACCCGTGACAGGGAAATCTCCACACAGTCCAGAGTCATCCCCTGCAGCACAGGAAGAATTAGTCAGTTGGCCATGTTATATCCCATCAGAAGGCCAGGAGGGTGGGGGGTCTGCGGTGGAGGGACGTACCTGACTCTTGTGTATGGAAATGGCCCATGCTAGCTTCAGGGGTAACTGCTGCCGACTTAGGTAGATGCCACCATGAGCTTTGATGACCCAACGCTCTGGCTTCATGACCTCTGTGACCCCGCACAGAAATCGGACTTTGGGCAGAGCTGAAGAAAAAAGCGATAAATGTTTCAGAAAAGTTATTACAGAATATTCCCATTCATTACACTTATATCTCACCACTTACGTTTTCCTGTTCCCTCAAACCCAACAACGACTCCTCGCGCTCCATTCACTAAACCACGGGCGACGTCCAGATTTTTGGTCAACATCACCTGCAATGTCAGTGGAGAATTAGGAGAACCAAGTCTCCAGAATGGATCTCAATCCCCTGAAGTAATTATTACTATACAGAGACACATACACATTTGGGGGGGGGGGGTGATTTATCAAACATTGTGTAAAGTGAAACTGGCTCAGTTGCCCCTAGCAACCAATCAGATTCCACCTTTCATTTTCCAAAGAGTCTGTGAGGAATGAAAAGTGGAATCTGATTGGTTGCTAGGGGCGACTGAGCCAGTTTCACTTCACACCATATTTGATAAATCTCCCCCATTGTCTCAAGTTACCTTATTTTTTGCAAACACTCATCTCACATCCACATCTGCAGTTACAGTTTTGACAATTTCCATAACGTCAAAGGGGCGTAGTGCAAAAACATGGCGGCCTTCTTCTATCCACAAATTACGTATGGAATTACAGGCCATTAAGGTGAATGGAGGGGAGCTGCAATTCCATATACATCTGAGGACAGGTGTAGCCCATAATTTTCTTTTTTTTTTTTTTTTTTTAGAAGAAAGCAACCATGTTTTTCTAATCTTGGGAACTCTCTTTACATCTTGTTGGTGCCCTTGCTGGTTTAGTGACTGCACAGAGCAGGTTCTGCTTCATTGTATTGCAGAACTGATGCCTGTAAAACACAGTAATCACTGAACTCAAGGAGATCAGTGAAAAAATTACAATGTAGTACTCAAGAGTCTCCACTGATGCCCCCAAAAATTTAAAATATGCAAAACAAGAGTCCGTGGAGCCTCGATTGAGAGTCTCAAAACACGGGAT
The DNA here is from genome assembly GCF_027789765.1 of Dendropsophus ebraccatus. Lineage (NCBI taxonomy): Eukaryota > Metazoa > Chordata > Amphibia > Anura > Hylidae > Dendropsophus > Dendropsophus ebraccatus. Next base: position 103,657,540 of record NC_091461.1, on the reverse strand, counting down.
AGCCAGATATATCTCTAGCCTGTCTCCACGATGGGGAGAGCACCACATCACCCTGATAGATAGCCCCTTAAGTCCCACTCGGTTGCGTGTATTGGAACATAAATAGGGAAACAGGGTGGCCCCTTTTTGTCAATGTCTAACTCAAGGTGCAATCATGACAAGCTCTTGGCAAGGCAGGCATCCATCCATCCATCGACAGCTGTTTCGGGGTATTTGCCCCTCGTCAGTGTGGAGCAGGAACCTTGAGTTAGACATTGACAAAAAGGCGCCACCCTGTTTCCCTATTTATGTTCCAATACTTGCAACAGAGTGGGACTTAAGGGTCTATCAGGGTGGTGTGGTGCTCTCCCCATCATGGAGGCACCCCGTGGCAACAGGCTAGAGATATCTGGCTATCCCGTGTTTTGAGACTCGCAACCAAGGCTCCATAGACTCTTGTTTTGCATATTTAGAACTGATGCCTGTACAAGAGAAAGAACTAAACTTCATGTGGTGCATCATGGGGTCTCAGCTTAGCTGACGCCTTTGAGCCATATAGTGGGCAAGTTTAAGTTAACGGCCCCTGGTGTCAAATAATGCTCTTCCCCTCTTAATAATGCGGATGCTCTTCCCCTCTTGCCAGAGCCAGTCTGTAGAGAGCATCCGCTCCTATGCTAATGCTCCAGCACAACAACCCCCCCTGAAGGCTTCTGTTTTTTTACCTGAGCACCTTTCTTTAGCAGGATCTGCTCCCCAACAGGACACTGGGCGTTTACAGTCTTTACCAGCATTGGGTCACTGTCCAGAGCGTCGTACTTGTGCGTGTCGCCTACAACAGAGAGGCTCAAATATAATCCCTTTCTCCTAGAAGTGATAAATGTAATGCGGCCCCCAACCCACATAGTAGGAAGGAGAAGATATGAGGCTGTTAAGCTGTAACTGTATATTTTTTTTTATCATAGAGATGTGTGCAGGAAAGTGATAGAAAGGACTGTACAGCTACTGTAAGGCTACCATGTTGTGCCTACAGCTCCTTTGCAGACTTATGGGTCTCCATGGTTACAGACTACAAACACTTTCTGTGTAGTCTGACTCTTTGGTCATGTCCCTTTAATCCTCTGCAGCACCATGGAGTGTCAATTTGAGGGGGAAGCTCTCTGCTCCAGTCCATACCAGGTAGTTGCTGTAATCGTCGCTCATTCGTCAGGTCTACATCGTCCTTGTGGGTGCACAGCCGCGTCGCCAGGATCCCATCCCGCTCTATTTTGTTGTTGATGGTCAGTAGCAGCTCTCTGGTCACCTCCTCAGTGCATCTGGGGGACAGGTATCACAACAGTGTTAAATTCAGAATCCAGATACATGGACCCTTAACACTGAACAGGCATCCTCAGTCAATACAAAATGCAAGCTGCTGGGAAACTACATGCACCTGGAAAGTGTCAGGGCATGCTGGGAGTTATAGTGCTAAAGCAGATAGCCCTGATACTTCAATTACTGAAGCTGCTGCCCCAATGTCCACAGCCTTCCCTCCTCCTCACCTGCCCAGACGGATCGCCTGCAGCAGAGAGATGAACTTCTTGTCAGTCTGCCTCCGCACCTCCGTCAGCTCCATGGTCAGGTGAATGCATCTCCTCCAGCTTTTAGCCTGTGATGAGCAGAACAGGTGAGACAGACCAGGATGGGGGCGTGGCCTCCAGAAAGGCAAACTTTTGATGCGTTTACACAGACAGATTTTATCTTACAGATTTTTTAAGCCAAAACCAGGAACAGACTATAAACAAAAAACAGGTCATAAAGGAAACACTGAGATTTCGCCTCTTTTCTAATCCATTCCTGGCTTTGGCTTCAAAAATCTGTCAGATAAATCTGTCTGTGTAAACGCACCATTTGTTGCAACACTGTTGCAGCTGTATACGAGGATTTTGCCACTTTTGGGTCATTAGAACTAACGGTTTCTTACTCCTAAAGGGGTTTTCTCCATCTTTTAAAGTTACCTCCAGTCAACAGAAGAATGGGGACCAGAGTCTCCCGCTATAATGGTGCGGCGGGTGACATGTCCGCCATTCATTCTCTCTATAAAGAGCAGGGTAATGTCCTGCACCTCATATACAGAATGAATGGGGCAGTGGTACAAATTTGTTTGGCAAACCTTTGATCAGCTTTTCAGGTAGGAATACCCTTTAAGTGTCACCCTATACTGAATTTGTGGACCATGATGCATCACTACAGCAACAGTCTGACCTATCAATTACCTGGAAACAGAACTTTGTCTGACTTGAGGCTTGAGTCACCGGTGGCAGCTGCAGAAAATCTCCGCAGACAATAAGCTGGATCCCACCAAAGGGCTCATCCTTCCCGCGGACCGCCCTGCCAGACGACACATTAAAAATCAGTATTTAGCTTCACCCCTTACTACCCCCCTGCAGATCAGAGCAGCTACATGACAGCTATACCTGGCAACAGCCTCCAGCTTGTCAAAGAATTCCCCCTCCACCATAGAGATCTCATCAATGATCAGGTGTCGGCAACTAATCCAGTGCTGGCGGACCCCCTGTCGCTTAGCCAGCTCTATACACTGCTCCAAAGGGGCCTTCCCAGAACCGATCCCTAAATCGGAGACTACAGTGAGCAACATGACCAAACAAGAACAGTTCCAGAATTGTCATTTGTTAAAAAGTATTATTTTGTCCTAGTAATTATGGAAATCAAAGAGAAACCACCACTAGGGGGAGCTGCTATTAATTATGTATACAGTGAGTGTGGTGTCAATCCTTCCTAATGGATGTGATTAGACAGCGTTCATCCTGACCTGCAAAGGCGTGTAGTGTGGTGCCCCCTATGTGACAGGCTGCTACCCCTGTACTTGCTGTGGCATAAGTGCTTTTAGGGGGCAGCGCCCCAACAATCCTCTTCAGGAGATAAGACTTCCCTGTGCCTGAAAAAAGAAAGAAACAGAAGGAACTTTACAAGGTAAAATAACAAAAATAACTGAAAACCTAAAAATCATCATCATCCCCACCACCTACCTGCACTTCCTGTGAAGAACACATTCTTCCCACCGAGGACCGTGCTGAGGACGGTGGCCTGCTCGGTGGAGAGCTGCAGCTGCCGGGGCATGGTCAGAGTCGGCTTCTTGCTGGGACGGAGCTCAGAAATCTACAATAGGAGGTTGTCATGTCTGAGAAGATTACATCTAGAATTATAACCACTCCTAGCTAGGTCCCCCTGTGAGTGTCCCTGTTCAGTGAAGGTCTCATATTCTGTTAATGAACCAGGAAGAACAGAGATTTAGCGGCTTCCAAAAACGAAGAGTGGTGCAGAGCCTGTGCTGATCCAAAGTTGCATCTTATTTTATGCTTCAGAGCTGCACTCAGTTTACCTGGTTGTAATTGGAACCAGTCAACAAGCTTTTGGACAGACACCTCCTGTAGTGTGAAGCCTGGAGTAAAGATGATATTTCCCAGTATGCAAGTGACCCCACTAGCAGAATAGTGAGTGCAGCTCTGGAGTATAATACAGGATGGAACTTAGGATCAGTACAGGATAAGTAATGTAATGTATGTACACAGTGACCTCACCAGCAGAATAGTGAGTGCAGCTCTAGAGTATAATACAGGATGTTACTTAGGATCAGTACAGGATAAGTAATGTATATAACACAGTGACCCCACTAGCAGAATAGTGAGTGCAGCTCTGGAGTATAATTTAAGATATAACTCAGGATCAGTACAGGATAAGTTATGTAATGTATGTACACAGTAACTCCACCAGCAGAATATGGAGTGCAGCTCTGGAGTATAACTCACCAGACTGTTCTCTGAGGACGCTGTCCTCGGCCGTTTCTGCTGACATCGGTTCGAAGCATTGGTTCCTCGGTTACTCAGCCCTTTGCCCTTCACAGGGGTCTGATTGTTCACTTTGGCTCGCATTTCATTCACCTGCTCCACGTCCTTCTTCTGTACCGGACTGATTGTCTCAAATGAACGAGGGATACCGGACAAGAGGCGCATGCGTTCATTCACCGGCTTCTCGCCCTTCCCCGCCTCATGCTTTATCATCAGGGTTCTCATGAAATGCTTCAGCTGGTCGGAGGGGCAGTTGGAGATCAGGAGTTGCACGTTGTCCGGATGCAGCACGATGGAGCTTTTGCCATCTCGGATGAAGCGGGTGAAGATCTGGATTTTCTTTAGGATGAAGTTTTGCGCCAACTTCCCATCACTAACCTTCAGCACCAGCTCTCTGAACTCATTGCGTCCCAGTGAGGCGAAGGCGTTACGAATCACTTTACGTTTCATCGCCTGTCCGGAGGCGTTCAGGTATTCAATGGTGATGCTGCTCTGGATCTCCGGGGACAAGTGGCTGGCCAAATTCATCTTCCTGAAAGGAGAATAAAAGAACGTGAAGCTGACTATGTGTGAACACTATGGTCAGTGTAGCCCCCCAGACACAGAGACCTTGTCTTAGAGAACAGTGAACACTGAGGACATGTTTAGTTACCACCATTCAGATCACAGACTGTTCTAGCTTCTCCCAACATTTCCGCCCTCCAGGATCTTATTTACAGAGGCAGATTAGAGGGCAGAAGCAGTAATGTGGCCTTTCTCACCTGTCCAACCCTCAAATGAACCAGCCCTTTAAACGCAGTGGTCTACTATTGCCTTCTCACAAGCCAATCAGAGTAAAATTATAGTAATCCAGCAATAAACTTGTGGAAGTTTCTGCACCTATGAACAGAAACCCCCAATCTGCTGCCACTACGGACCCCATTGCTAAAAGATCATGCAGTTTCAAACAAATCAGGTGCAGGGTTCACTGTAAAATGAGGGGGACACCAATATCTAGATCCCTCAATGATAACTTTATAGTTCAGGCTGGTAACATTGTACTTGCACACAACACAGCAGCATCTTTAACTCATGGCTCTCCGGCTGTCGCAGAACTATGACTCCTAGTTGTAGCTGTGACAGAGATTGCAGGTGGAAGTGGAGGAGAGAGCTAAGTCCTGGGGAGGAGGGTCTGATCTGTATCACAGAGTACCTGACTGGTAGTAACTGCTGGTCAGTACCTTCCAACCAAGGGCATAGGTAGGATTGTATAGGGCCTCTTGAATCATGTACGGTAACCCCTTTTCCCACATACCTGGTAAAACAAGCGCTGGGGGACTGCACCGAGCCAGGTTAGTGTGTCTGTGTGTTGGGGCGGGGGGGGTTGTATCTCTTGAGGCTGGAAGTGTAATGCTGCCTCTGGCTACAAAAGAGACTGGCAGGGCAGCAAGCCAATGGTTTTTTGCTCTGTCAGAGTGCTGCATCAATCTCAAATGCTCAGAGTCAAAGGGCCAGGTGCCTGCGGGCCCCTTAGTATATGGGCCCCATAGCAGTGGCATGGCCTGCATATATGGTAGCTACGCCACTGCTTCCAACATCAAGTCCCATCTGTCCCACATTCTAAATCTAGACTCCAATGTGGCTGGTAACTATTAAGAGACCCTGGAGCTACCAGTTTCTGGCTACTGGGAGTTGTAGTTCATTGGCAGGCTGCATGTCATCGAAAGAAATACTACAGATACACAATAGGAACATGAAGCTTCGATAGAGATAGATAGATAGATAAATAGATAGATAGATAGATAGATAGATATGACTACATGGTGATTACAGTGTACAGGACTGATCCTACAGAAACTCCACTGATACAGTGTATACCAGTGAGAATATTATAGTGAATACTCTGATTTACACCAGATACAATCTGTACAATTGGTATCAGACCCTAGAAGTACAGCAGGGCAGTTTCTAGGCCATTTGGGCTACAGGGCGACTCTGAAAAAAGCGCCCCCCCCCAAGCAGGTGCAGGTCCCACTGAATTTACTAGTGCTGGGTTCACGCTACGTTTTTGCACTTGCGTGCATTTATTTTGATTCGTTTTTTCACTGACTTCCATTATAAAAAAAAAACGCATCTGCTTTTTTAACGTACACAAAAACGTGGTAGACTGAATTTTGTGTACGTTAAAAAAAGGATGCGTTCTGAAATGATTGACAGGAAAAGAGGCTTCTAACCAACCTCTTTTCCTGTCAGTCATCCTGCAGAGTTCGCGGACAGGCAGAGAGCCGTGACTAGTCACAGCCCAGATGACTAGTTCCCGGCTCTCTGCTTGTTTCATGCGCCAAAATAATAGACTTCATTTTAGCAGCTTATTACATACCCACAGCAGAATTTACATCCCGCTGCAAGTATTTAACCCGGCCCCTTTAACCCCCCAGCATACATTACCTGCTCAGTGCTGCGGCTGCATGTGAGGCTCCCATTAGTCCTGCTCAGCCAATCAGTGACTGCAGCGGGGCTGTGCACTTATTGGCTTAGAGGGACCAACCAAGGTAATGTATGCTGCGGGCAGCAGGGGGTTAAAGGGGCTGGGTTACATACTCGCAGGGGAATGTAAGTTCTGCTGCAGGTATGTAACCCTATTGAAAATCACACTACCAGACTCGCAGCATGAAATCCGCTGCGAATCCGGTACATGTGAAGCCGCCCCAAGTTCTCTCATCTCTAGTATATACAGACAGATCGATAGATATGTACTTACATACATACATATATATATATATATATATATATATATATATATATATATATATATATATATATATATATATATATATATATATATATATATATATATATACACACACACACACACACTAGTATACTACACAGTATGGACATAACACATAGCACACTATACATTACATAGGACATCACACACACAGATCATTAGCAGCACACTATACATTACATAGGACATCACACATACACAGATCATTAGCAGCACACTATACATTACATAGGACATCACACACACACAGATCATTAGCAGCACACTATACATTACATAGGACATCACACACACACAGATCATTAGCAGCACACTATACATTACATAGGACATCACACATACACAGATCATTAGCAGCACACTATACATTACATAGGACATCACACATACACATATCATTAACAGCACACTATACATACCATAGGACATCACACATACACAGATCATTAGCAGCACACTATACATTACATAGGACATCACACATACACAGATCATTAGCAGCACACTATACATTACATAGGACATCACACATACACAGATCATTAGCAGCACACTATACATACCATAGGACATCACACACACAGATCATTAGCAGCACACTATACATTACATAGGACATCACACACACAGATCATTAGCAGCACACTATACATTACATAGGACATCACACACACAGATCATTAGCAGCACACTATACATTACATAGGACATCACACACACAGATCATTAGCAGCACACTATACATTACATAGGACATCACACATACAGATCATTAGCAGCACACTATACATTACATAGGACATCACACACACAGATCATTAGCAGCACACTATACATTACATAGGACATCACACATACAGATCATTAGCAGCACACTATACATTACATAGGACATCACACACACAGATCATTAGCAGCACACTATACATTACATAGGACATCACACACACAGATCATTAGCAGCACACTATACATTACATAGGACATCACACATACAGATCATTAGCAGCACACTATACATACCATAGGACACCACACATGTATACAGATCATTAGCAGCACACTATACATTACATAGGACATCACACATACCTTTGCACATTGAACTCTTCACACACATAGTGGAATAACTTTTTGTAGCTGGGTGCAGTCTAGAAAGGGTTAAATTATCAGGCAGAGGTCCTATGCTAATAACCCTCCCCCCCCTCCTCCCGACTGAAGCTGCAGAGGCTCCTGAGCTAAGGTGTAAAGGATTAGAAAGTATAGACTGTGGGGAATGAAGCTGCCATCACCCCCCACATTACAATTACATACACCCCAACACTACACTGCTGATCCCCCACAGTGACCCCCCTCTCCCCCTGCAGACAGCAGCAGCACTTACAGGGTGGCTCTCTTCAGCTGCGTGCAGGCCGGGTCGGGGGAGGAGACGCGTCACACAGGAGCTGCTGCCTGTACAGGATGCTCTGCAGAGCCGCAGGGGGAACGTTGGGGAGTCCCTGCTGCTTCCTCTATCCTCTTCAGTTTACTCCCAGGCCACAAAGGAGCCCCCAGGAGCCAGGTGCTGTGTGTGGGGGCGCATCAGAGCCTGCTGCCCTGTGCAGAACGTCACTGATGCCGTGTGTGGTGAGGAAGGGATGGCGCCCCCTAGCTGTCAGCGCCCCGTGCAGTAGCCCGGCCTGCACGGTGCTAGAAACGGCCCTGAAGTACAGTATAATCATATGGATACAATAAGCCATTACAATGACCCCTACGTCACACTGTATCAGAGATCAGATGATTTACCTTGTTGCTATATGTTCCGGCTCCTGCTGCCCGATCCCCGCCGCTGCCCCCTAGCTCTCTCTCCGGCTTCCGTCCCCGTCTCAGCCTCCTCCGCTCTCCCCGGCTCTGATTTCCCCGAACTCAGCATCAAACACATGAAACAACTTCAAATTTGCCGGCACAGAGTGTGAGCCAATCAGAAACTGGACATTTAAAGAATCGACCAATCACGTTGCAGTGACGTCACGGCTGAAGAACCGTTGGGCCCGGGGTTGTTTTCGTCACGTGACTCGTCCAAGCGCCACGGCGTCCATCTTTGTTTTGGGAAAGTCGTCATTGTGTCTTTGCATACAGCTCCTGGCAACATAAAACTTTATTGACACGCCAATCCTGAAGAACAATTTTCCCTAATTAGCTGTAGCAAAACCGGACACCATTAAAATCAGCCGGTTCCGTTGGTCCGCGCCCATATTTCTGCCCATAATTCTGACGGATTTGAGAGAACTGGCACTTTTTCCCGAGCGCAGGTCCCTCAGCCAGACACATAGACAGTCACACTAGGCACTGGGGTGTCCTGATTGGTTTATGTATATGCTCAAAGGAGAGCGTCACAGGTCGCCATAGCAACCGCTCTGTACCCACGCGCTCAGGCACAATCGAAGGCAGAACGTGGGGCCATTGGTTGCTGTAGTAACCGCACACATCAGCGCAGGCGCCACAAAGACAGCCTGCTGGGGGCCTAAATAGTTTCCATGGAAACAGGACGCACAGTCCCAGCAAAGATACCGGAAGATGGCGGCCGCGGCCACGGGACAGCAGCGGGAGAAAGCTCCGAAAGACGAGGTGTCTCTTAATGCCATCCACCGGGAGACGATCCGCAAGGAGAACCGCACCCAGAAGCTGGTGACCGAGTTCAGCATCAACCCCCATCATAAGAGTAATGTATCCTATAGGCAGCGATATCATTATAGGCTGATAATGTCCAATGATGTCATAAGCTGTGATGATGGGCCCCACATGGCAAGTGGCCCCCAACCTATAGTCATTACAAAACTACAACTCCCATCATGCCCTGGCAGTGTTGGGCAGCTTATCAGACAGGTCCCCTGTTACACCCATCCATTACAGCATTAGGGCAGTAGATGGGTTGCAAGAATTTTATACACATTGAGTGAATGGGGCCAACACTGCGGCAAGGACAGAGCTAAATGTGTCTGCAGCAAATCTGCTGGGTGTGAATGCAGCCATATGGCCGGTGTGGCACCAGGTACAATGTAGCGTTCACAGTTTTGATAACTTTGCCGCAATGACGCTCTCTTTGTATGATCCGTTCTCACCCACCATTGCTTCTTCTATCTTACAGTGCACGCAGTGACCGGAAAACCGATGGCGTGGCATGAGAACCAGAACGAGACAGCCGACGGTATGGGAGATTTATGTTTTATGCATTTATTATTACATAGAGAATTTAAGAGAGTGTTAGGGGAAAACTTATAGGGAGACAAGTATGAGAACATGGGGACCATTCCCCATTGGGGATCTCTAGATAAGTGGGGCCGCTGGTGGACACAGAGCTGGGGCACGGAGGTCGAACACCGGCTATCTCATACATAGGATTACATTAGAAATCCCCTTTAAAAGAAGTCCATCGAAAATTTTTATTATAGTATTGTATTGCTATATTGTATAGTATTGTATTATAGTATGTGTATATACTTACCACATCGCTCCCGTCCCGGATCCCGTTGTTGACACGGAGAAATAGACGATTCTTCTTCTCGCGCACATTATGGTAATGAGCGTTGCCGGGTCCGAAGTCCAGACTTCTTCCCGCCTCCGACACTTGATTGACGCCGGGTCCTCTTCCTCCTCGTCTTCTTTCTTCTCGCCGGATCCCGCGCAGGCGCTGTGACCGTCGTTTTCGGCGCATGCGCAGTTCACAATTGAAGCCACTCCGCTTCACTGTTTACTGCGCGTGCACCGATTGTCTCGAACACGTATCCTGTTTACCGCGCAGGCGCAGAAGAGGTGACGAGACCATCGCAACGGCGCCTGCGCGGGAATTCGTCAGAAGACTGAAGACGTCAATCAAGTTCCAGGAGGCGTGGATGGGCGGCGACGAGAAGAGGACCTCATGAATAAGTTGGACTCGTCCGTCGTTTCCTATGGACGTTGGACTCATCTCAGCTCATTACCATAATGGGAGGGAGAAGAAGAATCAGCGATTTCTCAGTGTCAACAACGGGATCCGGGACGGGACCAGGAGCGATGTGGTAAGTATATTGACCTTTATGTCACTGTATGTCAGTTTCTGCCGGGGGCCACGGGGTGAATGGTTCCCTTTAATATTCACTCATTATGGGAAATGCTTATAAAGTGCTTTTTTCCTTGCACTTACTACAGCATCAAGTCTTCACTTCCTGGATAACATGGTGATGTCACAACCCGACTCCCAGAGCTGTGCGGGCTGTGGCTGCTGGAGAGGATGATGGCAGGGGGACACTGAGGGACACAGGGCACTGGGGGGACACTGAGCATCCCTCTGCCATCATCCTCTCCAGCAGCCACAGCCCGCACAGCTCTGGGAGTCGGGTTGTGACATGACCATGTTATCCAGGAAGTGAAGCCTTGATGCAGTAGTAAGTGCAGGGAAAAAAGCACTTTATAAGCATTTCCCATAATGTGTATATTGGTGATTTGTATAACTTTGGTGTGTGTGTGTGTGTGTGTGTGTGTGTGGGGGGGGGGGGGGGGCAATACAATACTTTCATAAAAAAAATTCTGGACTTCTCCTTTAAAACTATGCTTATCTCAGCCCCTCCGCCCCATTGTAACACAAAAGAGACGACATGCTTACCCCCGCTCTTTAGTTCCCCGCTATGTTCACATCCTTTTGGCTTCTGTTGACTGCTCAGCCACTGACAGCTGGTTTGTTATGTTGGTGTTATGCCAGGGGAAGGCTGTAGGCAAAGTTTAAGATTTCCTGACAACCTTTTCAGGGTTCAGGCATCTGATTTGTTACACAGAACGCCTAGGGCCCTGTAGTGCCCTAAATAACGGGCCAAGCAATCAGCTGATGAGTGAGCAGGACATAAAATAGGCATTCATCGCTCCATAGAACAAAGGATGCATGTCTGACCATGATAGGTTAGATGTGGAAAGGTTCATTACATGAGCGCCAATCTATAAAATCGTCCCTTAGAATAAACATCAATGTTCCAGTCACTGACAGCATTGAAACATTTTCATAATACAATAACTGTTTTATCCACAGTAGAAATAGTTGTTTTTAATATATTTTCACAGAAAACTTCCTGAACATAATCCATCATGCAGCTTTGGAACCGACTAAAAAGTATGCAGAGCCACAAACCACAAGCCAAGAGATCGGCTGGATCACACGGCCCTTGGTACGTCCTCCGCTTGGCCCCAAGTAGGATGGAGGGGATGGTGGGCTTAGATTTTCACTTATGTTTTCCCTTACAGATCAGCATTGACCGGACAGACAGGCGGCTGCATTATCATCGGCAGAAGACGGAGATCACTGCATACATGGAGACAGCGTGGAAGATGAAGGAGCAGAGTGTCAACCTGCAGTAAGAAAGAAGTCATGTCTCCAGCTACCAGAGAGTGGAGTGAAATACCCACAATGGAAAAACATGCACCCTATGTGCACTGCAAGAGGCAAGAAAGACTGGCTGAGATGTGTAGTCCACAACATCCACATGCAGCACAAGATCCAGCACTGATTCCTCACATTCACTGCATCTCCTCCCTATTGTAATAAAGTTTTATAAGCTAGCTGTAAATAGGAGAAAGCTAATAAAGAACAATGACAAGGTAACAAAAGGAATGTCTCAATCTTGGGGTTGTCTCAGTGTTTTTTTTTTTTTTTTTTTTAATGGAAGACATCTGCAACAGCTGATGAACACTGCAAACCAAGAGTTACACATAGGCTTGAGCAAATATACAGCAGTAGAGAAGTGCTTCAGCATCGAAGGCGATCGGCTTCCAGTTTGCCAGGACTGGATCCAGCTTTTCCAGGTACCAAGAGCGGAGTCGTATGAAGCAGCAGAGTTCAAAGGCAGCCAGCTGATATGCTGACTGCTGAGCTTAGTGAAGCGCTTTGCTACTTCTGTACATTTGCTCATCCCTAGTTACATGTGTGTTCCCCAACCGCAAAACTACAACTCCCTGCATGCTGACATCACATTTATCAAACTGTATTGTGTCCAACAGCATTAACAGTCACTATCAGTACTGAAAATGGAGATATCAAAAATATACAAAAACCTCCAGCTCCAGAACAAGGTTTTTAAGGCGATGTTCACACTGTGTTCAGGTGCCCGGCTCTATACCAGAGAGTAGACCACTTCAAAAAGTGTAATGTGCTGTAGGCTTTTCTTTCTTGCACTGCAGCCACCATATGGCTATACAGTAACAAATGATTGTATATCTGGAAGTACAGTATTCATAAACTGTGAACACACACCAAATGTGAATAACCATAGATAAGTACTGGCAAGTGTGAATAAGTCCTTGAAATGAGCATGAGGCAGATCTCTCTCACTCATTACAGTACTTATGTACAGAGCCACTCTGCTTTACAGCTCCAGGTGTCGCCCTCAGAGTTTCAGCCACTAAAGAGCTGAAGCCGCTTGTAGTTCCACTTATTTAATAGAACCATAAAAATTATCCATAAAAATTTTAACATGACGAATCCAGGAGAAATGCAACAATTGTGAAAAGTCTCTGAAATATACAGTCCCATCCAGAGGTCACCAGTATATCAGGTTTTTAAGTCACACCAGATCAGTCTCTTATCTTCCTTTATTCTTCATCTTTTGCCGAACCTTCTTCCCTGGTCTCTTCTGAATAAAGGAAAAAAATAAATTAAAGTGAGTAATAAAGGAGAGTGCCGTAGTCTGCACAAGTGTTCAGTACTGTCATGTACTTACATTGGCATTCTTGCCTCCCTTCTTCCCTGGCCGGTGGGGGCCTCCTTTTCCATGCGCCACACTTGCCCGGAAACCAGACACATCATTAAAGCTTTCCTTGGTGTTCATCTTTGAACCCTTTTTCCTTCCACCAAATCCAAATTTCTGGTCCTTGTATTTTCTCTTAGCGTTCGGCCTGTGTTTAGGCAAAGGGAAAAGAACAAAAAAATTTGTTTGCAAAAAAATGACAATGAAAAAGTAACTTCCATCTGGACCACAAACATCTGATGGTTTATGGGACATATTAGGAGTTAAAGTATCAAAACAGACGGGGCAGCAAATCTATTAGTGATCAGCACCTACACTTACCCTTTCTTAGACTTCGGATTTGCGCCTCCAGATTTCTGTTGCTGCTGATCGCCCTCTAGAAAATCCAACTTATCAGAAAGACCTGAGAATGGAAAATATACAGTCAGGGAACTGCACCAGAACATCACAAATTACAGTGCTCCAAACTCTGATACAGAGCACCGAACCCCCTGCATAGACCAAGTAACATGATAAAACTGTCAGTCACCCATAGGGGGAGCTAAATGCATACTACTCTGTTATTGAATGCACTGTGTTTCACATGCTCATCAGCTCCCCTAGTGGTAGCTGCAGGCGCAGCTTTACCACTTAGCTATACCTGTGCGGATTTGGAGCTTTGTAACAGAACACTGGTGCACCAGCCACAATAGGAAAACAATACAAGACTAAGGGTGGTATTACATGGGCCAATGGAGGCCCTATAATACCTGTAAACGAGCGCCAATCTGCTAGATCAGCACTCGTTTACTGGGCCCATTATACGGCCCAATAATCGTTTAACTAGTGCTGCAAGGACATAGTTACCGATGTCCTTGCAGCCCTTGCTTAAACTATATACTTTACCTATCCACGCTCCAGGGCTGCTCCTGCAGTCCGCTTCTCCCCGGGTCCCCCAAGCTCTAGCTTCAGAGCGGCCTCTCTGAAGCTAGAGCGCGGGACCAGGGGAGAAACGGACCGCAGGAGCAGCCCTGGAGTGTGGATAGGTAATGTAGATATTCAGTCACCGCGGTGCACGGTTGGCGCACGACAAATATAGGTTCCAACCTATATCAACGATCAGCCGATTATCGTTGTCATTGGCTGATCGTTGTATTTATTACACGGAGCGATAATCGTTCCGTGTAATAGTACCCTAAACCTCCACAGATAATTAGATTTACTTTGATAAAATAATGCAGGTTCACTTTAAGGAGAGTCCTCTATAACAGAACTATCGATGCCCACACTGATCTTTACCTTTCTGATACTTCTTGACCTGATTCATCATGTTGGATTTCTCCTTCTGTCTCTTCTGTAAAACTTCAACTTGCACCTAAAGATGAAAGCAACAAACAATGATGAGCATTAGGACACAATGCAGCTACACACGGACATAGGGGTCACAGTCAGTTAGACGCCAGGACGAGATGCTCACCTTCTTCCCGTACTTCCTCAGAGCTCGCAGCTGTTTGGCTTTTTCTGATTTCTCCATTGAGATTTGTTTGGCTTGAAGTTTCTTTCGGACCTAAAAACCCAAAGCAAAAAAAACCCATCAGTATAAAACACAAAGATCACATAGTAAATCCACATATTAAAGAGAGAGCACAGCTATATATCAGTGCCGGAGCATTATAAGAGAAGCGGCTGATATCAGTCACAAGACCTAACGTCCTGGTCCCTGCTGCATGCCCTGTTATGATATCGGTCCTGTAACCAGTCCTACAGCCATGTGATCACCACCTGAGCAGGACACTTTCACATCTGGAAGTAACACAAACTTTCAATCTACAGAGACATATGGAAAAACTGAAACTAATCACAAATTATATAACAAAATTGCAGAACTTTCCATCAAATAACAACTGCGTGTAATATATACAGAAAACCAAACAGATGGGTAACCACGAAAACACAAGAGTACGATCTGCTGAGGAAGAGGAGCCACTCACCTTCTGCATGTGTTGGTCAGTTTTGGCCATCTCTGCAAAATAATCATCAGGACGTTTTGTAGCGACCTTTAGTTTTTGAAGGTGTGGAAGAGCAAAAAGCACAGCGGCCTGTGCTTGGCGATAACTGAAGAAGAACAAAAGAGTTACAACCAGTATTTTACTCCAGAGATGCACTCACTATTCTGCTGGTGGGGTCACTGTGTACATACATTATTTATCCTGTACTGATCCTGAGTTCCATCCTGTATTATACTCCAGAGCTGCAATCACTATTCTGCTGGTGGGGTCACTGTGTACATACATTACTTAGCCTGTACTGATCCTGAGTTACATCCTGTATTATACCCCAGAGCTGCACTCACTATTCTGCTGGTGGGGTCACTATGTACATACATTACTTAGCCTGTACTGATCCTGAGTTACATCCTGTATTATACCCCAGAGCTGCACTCACTATTCTGCTGGTGGGGTCACTGTGTACATACATTAACTTATCCTGTACTGATCTGGAGTTATATATTGTATTATACTCCAGAGCTACACTCACTATTCTGATGGTGAGATCACTGTGTACATACACTACATTACTTATGTACTGATCCGGAGTTATACATTGTATTATACTCCAGAGTTGCCCTTGCAATCTCGCTAAGTGCAGATCAGAACTCTCCTAGAATTCTCTGCTTATTATACACAGACATCACCTCACTGTGCTTATACAGTCTGGACACGTGGTCTCCTCACTGCCCATACACATCACTTACAAGCACATCTCTCTTTTAAAGTCATCCTCAGCATCCACATCTGTGGTCTGGGTCTCGCTCCCATTCTGCGCTGTGGGGTCTGGTGGAGGGGCAGTTGTCACATCCAGGCGCTCCACCCAGGGCAGCTCTTTCTTCAGATCCTTCAGACTCTGCTTTAGTTCATTCTGGATCAGAAAGAAGTGTTAATATAGAATCACCTTCGGTACATTCTGTCAGAGCTCCCAAAGCTTCAACAATGGTGGCAGGAGGCTCCATCTGATATGTCTAATGGCTAAAGTCACCCCCAACTCCACTTCTTATAAAATGTTACAAAAAGCTAAATGTGTATTATACTGCAGAGCTGCACTCACTGTTCTTCAGACTCAACATTGCCCTTCATTCCCTCCTTGTTCAGTGTCTGTGCAGTCTGTACACCAGCCTCTGTACATTTATCTGCCCCCTGCATTATAGGAGACCATCTACAAAAGCAGTGTTAAACTCCAGCCTTCCTGCTGTCGTAAAACTACAATTGCCATCTTGCCTGGACAGCCAAAGCTTTAGCTATAACGGTATAATGGCCAGATTTTGACATCTGTGAACTAAGCTGTCAGGGGTGGGTATGTAAAAGCTTGCTGGTTGCTTCAAATAACAACCAGCAGGATTGTGCATTCAGCTCTGAATGTAGTGAAATGTATAGGATTTATAGTTATTTAAAGTGAGTTTTAGGGTGGGTTCACACATATCTTATCCACAGCGAAATCCACTGCAGATACCTTTACTGTCATTTTCAATGAAAATCCATACTCGCAACGGGATTGTCATTGTCTGCAAGTATGTTAAAGTCAGCCCCCTAAACCCCTGCGGCCCAGTACATACATTACTAGGTCCACGCTCAGGCTTGCTTCAGTGGCTCCCGGCGCTCAGCCAATCAGTGCGAGTAGAACGTCCAGATGACAGGAGCCCCCCGAAGCAAGCCGGAGCGTGGACCCAGTAATGTATGCTCCAGCCAGTGAGGGGTAAGGGGGGCAGAATTTAACATATAACAATGATGACAATCTCGCTACGAGTATGGATTCTCACTGAAAATGACAGTGAAGGTATCCGCAGCGGATTTCGCTGCAAACTCGCAGCGTGAAATCTGCTGCGGATAGGGTATGTGTAAACGCTAAGGCACAGACGTTATATAGACTTAGTTATTACAGATCACCATATTTACTTTTGGCGTTTCTTGCTCTGGGTGGAGCTACCTGCCACAACACTTACCACATTATTAGGCGCTTTTTTCTTTCCTTCCAGTACGACATTCAGTCCAGGTTTCAGCTTCCCCTGAACATAGGCTTCTTGTAGCTACAATAGAAGTGGAGGACGATTACTATAGATATAACCCGGTTATTAGAGAGTATGTATGAAGAAGAAACATTGCAGCTGAAACAGAAAGGTTCCACTTAGAGACTTGGTGCTAAGGCTCCACCAATAACCCTTGTATAATAACACCTGTGTAGTCCCCTGCAGCTCTGTCCCAGGCAGCAGGCTGATGAGTAGGGGCCCTATTCCACCAGACGATTATCGTTCAATCGTTCGAATATAAACGATAATTGTTCTGTTGAATAGCAGTTAACGACCGAACGAGAGATCGTTGATCGTTTAATAAGACCTGGACCTATTTTTATCGTTGCTCGTTCGCATTGAATAAGAAGTCGTTCGGTCGTTCGCAGTAGTGACGAACGCAAAAGCGACAACCGCAAGAACAATCATAAGTGACGATTATCTTTCCATGTAAATGGGCGGACGATTTCAGGTCTTTCGCAATAGCGGTCGTTTATCGTTAAAGATTATGCGAATGATAATTGCCCCATGGAATAGGGCCCTAATAGCTATACAGTGATATATACCGTACACTATGGGGAAAGAAAGCCCCCTACACCCCGTGCTCCACCTCTCACCTCTTTATCTGTCAGTTGTGAAGGATCGAAGTCTGAGTCCGACTCCGAGGCGCTATCCTCTTCATGATCCAACATGGCGGCTCCAACCTGCGCAAAAAACCAACAGTCACACTGCAGTAATAAAACTCATATTATATGTTCACATCTACATCGCCCCTATAGTCAACATATACCACAATGTACCCATCGACTTTAATGGACTTATCACTGATACACAAGTCACAGGGCGAGCGGCAGTAAACGCCATACCAGCTATGTTACCTGGGCCCTGATATTACTGGGACCTAACAGGTTAATAGGATAAAATCTTCTTTCATTCCTGGTGCCTGCATCCTTGGCCCCGTGTTCTCCACCACACAGAAAGTATGAGGATAAGACTCCCCAAATCCCTCTACTCTTCCCCCTATACACACCACCTTCTCACATACAGAGAGCCCGCACCCACCTGGTCCCAGCGAACCACACGTGCAGCCCGTCGGAAACCGTCTACCGTCTCACTTCCGGTTACGTCATCATTTCTGCGCCTGGAACTACAGGAAACGCTACGCCGGAACTACACGTCCCGTCATGCTCCGCGGCTACCCAGCGTCCAGAGCGGCGCAGCGTCCTGTCTCTATGGTAACTGAAGGTATACAGTGAGGAGAGCCGGGTAAGCGCTGTGTATGTGTGTAGGACATCACTGTCTGTATATAAGGATTTCTGTGTATTGTATTTGCCTCTACTATATTTCATTCTGTATATCAGCATCCCCCAGCTGTTGCAAAACTACAACTCCCAGAATGCAGATTGTCAAGGCATGCAGGGAATAGTAGTTTTGTTTTGCAACAGCTGCAAAGTTTGGTGAACATTACTATGAGGCAGGGACTGGGAACCTTCGACCCTCCAGCTGTTGCAAAACTACAATTCCCATCATGACTGGATAGCCAAAGCTTGGCTTTGGCTGTCCAGGCATGATGGGAATTGTAGTTTTGCAACAGCTGGAGGGCCGAAGGTTCCCCATCCTTGCTATAAGGCATACGTGTTGCCCCATGATCCGTCCATGTTGCTAAGCAACAAAGTGTAACAAACTTTCTCTATAAACCTTAAAGGGGTTTTGTGGTGGTCTTGGGAGTGACAGCCCGCAAAGCCAGCAGCCCGGCCCCAGTTTTGCGCATTGTCTCCATTCGTATCTATATAACACACGCGTATATATTTATGCGTATACCCTTTATTTCTATATATCAGGATTTTACAGTCAAACCTTTTCCTAAACATTATTCTGTGCAAAATTTTTGTAAAATTTGTGTAAAAATTTGAGCCATTTCTATTCAGGCTGCGGCGTGACTTCATCATGTGACCACATAAGCCTCTGTGGGTCTTCAGCTATTGTGAATCTACAACTCTGACAGCCACAGTCAATGATGGGAGTTATAGTTTTACAACAGGTTGGAAATCACAGATTCTAGATTATCAGATGCCGAACTGAAGGGACTTCCCAATAATAACAAACGAATAATCCTCCTTGTCTGTCTTATTGCTTCTGTATTCTAACACCCTGTTCTTGTTTGTTTCCTGCAGATCGACCCGACACGTTTTTCCAACATGTCGGTGATCGTAGCGCAGTCTCATCATATCTTTGGTCTCCAGTCTAAAGTCGCCAATAACGTCTGTTACTTTGATGAGCAAACCGTCATCTTCCCATCCGGCAATAACTGCATCAAGTACAATGTTGATCAGAAATGGCAGAGGTTTATTCCAGGTAAGAGTACATCGGTGTCTGAAGGCAAAAATCGCCAGAATAGTCAAACCCTAGTAAATTCATTTTTTTTCAGTTTTGTATTTTAGCATCTCACTTTCTACGACCCAGATTTCAGCCCTTTGGGTTTGTTTTTTGCAGGATGGGTATACTTTTTACTTCACTGCTTAGCGTTGAGCGGCCTTGCCCAACTGTTTGGATTTGGTAAAGTTTTCTGAACCTGAACGCAGGGCATTTCACTCCTGGCAGCTGTATAAGTTGGATGTCGCCCTAGGGAGTTCTGGAGAACATGGAACCATAGGTTGCATCCATGTTTTCCTGGTAGCTTTCCTGGCAGCTGCTGGGTCTCAAATGCCCAGCGCTTGGGTTCAGAGAACGATGCCTAACCCGAACAGTTTGGCAAGTCTGCTTAACACTAACTGTATTTCTACACATACTTTTTGTTTTAATACTCACTCTATTTTGACCCTGTAAGATTTTTATTTTTCTGTTTACAGATCTGTATGAGGGCTTGTTTTTTTGCGGGGTGAGCTGTAGATCTGTGTATATGACATTGCTGTATCCTTGTCTTCAGGCACAGAAAAGAGTCATGGCATGCAAGCGTTAGCCATCAGCCCCAATCGCCGATACCTCGCCATGGCTGAGAAGGGCTCTGATAAAGCTACAATCACCATCTACGACTTGGCATCCATGCCATTCAAAAAACGCAAAGTCCTGAGCTCTTCCGAATTCACAGTACACGAGTTTGTCAGTGTTGCGTTCTCACCTGACTCCAAGTACCTGGTGGCACTGTCTGGCTCCCCTGAGTGGCAGATCATCTTTTGGATGTGGGAGAAGCAAAAAGTGATGGCGACCATAAGGGCAGACAGTCACAACAGTCCCATCTACCAGGTAACCTCTACCCTCTATATGTTACAAAGCCAGTGCACGTTCTTTGTTAGCACCATCTGATGTGTCTGGCTCAGCAGGAGGTCAGGTCAAGTTGACTTTATTTCTATCTCTTCACATGACAGGTGAGTTTCAACCCCCACGACAACGCCCAGATCTGTGTCACAGGACAAGGCTTGTTCAAGATATTTCGCTATGTGGATGGGAATCTGAAACAAACAAACTTTCAGAAAGTGGAAGCGCAGAACTTTCTGAGCCACACCTGGCTGTCCGAAGACAGGGTCATCTGTGGAACAGACACTGGGAAACTCTGTCTGTGGGAGAATGGAGATCTGCGCTGGGAGCAAAACATTGGGGGAAGCTCCAAAGTGCAGCAGCATTCGGACAAAAGGCGAGCGTCTTCTGATGATGGACGGTAAGCTAAACGCACATTAGAACAGTCCTGTTAAAGAGGTTGCCCAGCTAACAGCAATTGTCATATGTTTTATAATTGGGGTCTAGCTGTCGGGACCCCAAAACGCCATGATCCTGACTTCTTATCCACTGAAAACAGTGGTTGAGTGACTTGTGTGAATGGACAGCTTTAGTGTCCGCATGACGGCCTCTCCATTCACTGTTAATGGGACTGTCAGATATAGCTGGGAATTGTACTTGGCTATTATTATCAGTCCCATAGAATGGAGTGGCAGTCATACAGGTGCACTACAGCTCTATTGACAGAGGGCACTATGGGACTGCAGTTCTATTGATCAATGGGGGCCCTGACAGTCAGACCGTACATTTTTCACCTATACTGTAAACAGGTGAAGGACTGTTACTATTGATGCAGTTTATCCCACACATTAAACAGATTGGGGTAGATTTATCAAACATGGTGTAAAGTGAAACTGTCTCAGTTGCCCCTAGCAACCAATCAGATTCCATCTTTTATTTTCCAATGAGTCTGTGAGGAATGAAAGGTGGAATCTGATTGGTTGCTAGGGGCAACTGAGCCAGTTTCACTTTACACCATGTTTGATAAATCTCCCACATTGAGTAACTATTGTATTTATTGTCCTATAGCTCCCTCTCTGCATTGGGCAGCACTTCCCCCTCCCCTTTGCACATCAATTCCATCTTGGCTCATTCTAAAGGATTCCTGTGTTCCGGCGGCCCCGGTAACGTCTGTATGTTTGAGAAAGTGGAAGATCAAGATTTCTACAAGAGAGGACGTAACATTATAGTAAGCCAGAAGAAGATGCCGAATAGGACCAATATGGCGGCTGGTGAACCACGTATTGCCTTTAGCAATCTGTTTTCTCTGGCAGATCCCGCAGGATAAGAACAACAGTGATTCCAGCCTACCTGAGCAGCAGGAGGTTGTGTGCATGTGTCTGAGCCCGTCCGAGGAGACCGTCATCATCAGTACCGATAAGAACCAGCTCTATAGCATTGCCTTGTCCTCTGCGGACATCAATAAAGTAAGAGAATGTTATTACTCCTCAGTACAATAAGTCCTCCAAATTATCCTCTTCTGTTATGATGTTTCTTAGTTATTTCTGTTTTAGGGTAATAGTGACAAATAGCGCTGTTGATTTTAATCCACATCTCCATGACCACAATCCTATCTAGAAACCTGTGTCAGGTGACGTGTTTCTGTCTTTTCACCCATCTAATGTTACTTTTTATTTGGATTGCAGGGTGATGATGTTCACTTTGAGTTCCTGACTGAGCCTTGGCATTCCTCCGCCATCACAGGACTGAGCGTCTGTATCCGCAAACCTCTGATCGCTACATGCTCGCTGGACCACTCTGTTCGCATCTGGAACTACGAGAACAAGTACTGACACTGCGTAGCTATCGCCTATAAACTCTGTTTACATTGCATGTTATAGATGTACACAGTGACCCCACCAGCAGAATAGTGAGTGCAGCTCTGGAGTTTAATATAGTATGTAACTCAGGATCAGTACAGGATAAGTAATGTAATGTATGCACACAGTAACCCCACCATCAGAATAGTGAGTGCAGCTCTGGAGTATAATACAGGATGTAACTCAGGATCAGTACTGGATAAGTAATGTAATGTATATACGTAGTGACTCCACCAGCAGAATAGTGAGTGCAGCTCTGAAGTATTATACAGGATGTAACTCAGGATCAGTACAGAATAAGTAATGTAATGTATGTACACAGTGACCCCACCAGCAGAATAGTGACTGCAGCTCTGGAGTATAATACAAAATGTAACTTGTTGGTCAGTTGATTAGAGGCATCCATTCTACAGATAACACATCCCTTAGTTGTGGAGCCATATATAAGGTTTTAGGTGAAGTCCTCCTTTAATGTTTCTGTCTTGTTCATTGGCAGCTCTCTGGAACTGTGCAAGGATTTCCAAGAGGAAGCATACAGCGTCTCGCTGCATCCATCTGGATTATACGTACTAGTGGGATTTTCTGACAAGTTACGGTTAATGAATCTGCTGATTGATGACATCCGGATGTTCAAAGAATTCACTGTCCGCGGATGTAAAGAGGTGACGCATGTTCTTTACATAGTGGATCATATGCTCATTAAAGAAAAAAACATAACAATGCACCAAGAAGGTTGTTAGAATTAAATAAAGCATTCTATATTATGTGTAATAAGGATTTATGTGATTGCAATACAGAGGCTCTAGGGCATGGGTCTCCAAACTGCGGCCCTCCAGCTGTTGTGAAACTACAACTCCCATCATGAGTGGACAGCTAAAGCTTTGGATTTGGCTGTCTAGGCATGATGGGAAATGTAGTTTTGCAACAGCTGGAGGGCCGCAGTTTGGAGACCCATGCTCAAGGGCCTTGTTGGCACCTCTAGCTTGGATACAAGATGAGATATAGTTGGGCACCTCTAATTTAGGTACAAGTTGAGATATAGTTGATTTGTAGCCAGATTCATGGTAGAAAGTTTCCAGTTATAACTGTAAAACCCTAAAAACCCATCCCAATCCCATTATGCTTACATGGGTCTCACCTATGATATTACAGTGTGTCTTCAGTCATGGAGGTCACCTTTTCGCAGCTGTAAATGGTAACGTCATCCATATTTACTCTACAACAACCTTTGAGAATATAATCAACCTGAAAGGCCACAACGGAAAGGTACGTCTGATGCTATAAAAAGCCATTAGAAATTTCCTCAAGGTCTTAATGTGTCATGTAAAAATAAAAATTCCATGAAATTTCAGCAATTGATTTAAATGAATGTCAGCAGAGCAGACGTGTGACACTATGGGTGGTATTACACGGAACGATTATCGTTCGAAAAATCGTTAAATCGTTCGGATTTGAACGATAATCATTTCGTGTAATAGCAGGCAACGATTAAACGACCAACGAGAAATTGTTGATCGTTCAATAGGATCCGGACCTATTTTTATCGTTTGATCGCTCGCTCATCGTTCGCACATCGTTCGCATATCGTTCGGTGGAATAAGAATTCACAGCTGAAACGTACGCAATAGCGACGACTAAATGACCGCAAGAACGATCATAAATAACGATCATCGTTTCGTGTACTTGGGCAAACGATTTTGGGTCGTTTGCCTTAGCTGTCATTTAAGATTGTTTATCGTTAATCGTTAGTCATCGGAAAATTGCTTGGTGTAATAGTACCCTATCTCCTGTGTGCTCAGGTGCGCTCTGTGGCCTGGAGCATGGATGACAGTAAGCTGGTGTCCTGCGGCCTGGATGGAGCCATCTACGAGTGGAACTCATTGACTGGTAAGAGGGAGTCCGAGTGTGTCCTGAAATCCTGCAGTTACAGCTGTGTGGCCCTGTCCCCCGACTCTAAGATCATCTTTGCTGTGGGGTCTGACCAGACGCTGAAGGAGATTAGTGACTCACAGGTAAAGATCTCTATATGTGTGTTTTGTATTCATATTTCTTACTATGTATACAAGAAATCAATGTGTATTTACAGGGAACTGGTGATTAGAGATAAGTGCAACTCGAGCATACTCGAATCCGATCGTTCAATATTTGAATACTCATGGCTGCAGAAGTTGGATGCAGCCTTAGGCCATGTTCACATGGCGTAAGAGACCGGCCTTTCCGTGACCCGAACAATTGGTGTCAGAAAAGATCATCCGACGCGTACTGCTGATGACTTCGGATGCTGAATCCAAATTCCCCGCTGCACACAATGGAGCTTGCGGCCGGAGCCGCTCGATCCATTGTGTGGACTGACAGGGTTTTCACTGAATAGCAGCCACAGAAAACTTCTTGTGGCACCTCTAGGGATCCCGGCCAAAGTGTTAACTATGTCTCAGGCCGGGATTCTATGCTTTCACATACAACGTGTGTGCTGTATAAATCACGGCCATTGCAACAACTACAACACATACTTTGTGTGAACATAGCCTTAGGGAATCCAGAAAAACATAGATCCAGCCTGGGGCCTATGGCTGTTTCCATGTTTTCCCCTCCCTAGGGCTGCATCCAACTTCTTCAGCCACCGGTATTCCAATGCCGAATGATCGGACTCGAGCATGCTCTAGTTGTGTGGAGAGTGATGGTGAGCACTGCCCAGACAGTGGAAAGGACACTAAGCATGTGTGACCAGGAATAGTTATAATCTTGTGTTGTCACTCCATCTCAGATATCACGAGAAGCACCGTCCTTTGATGCGACATATACTGCGGTCGCCATT
This sequence comes from Dendropsophus ebraccatus, assembly GCF_027789765.1. Lineage (NCBI taxonomy): Eukaryota > Metazoa > Chordata > Amphibia > Anura > Hylidae > Dendropsophus > Dendropsophus ebraccatus. The sequence continues at coordinate 103,632,250 of NC_091461.1, read as the reverse complement.
TCTCATTCTGGACGCATGGTTTTCACGGGCACATCTGCTGGGACTATACGCTCCATGAAATACCCGCTGCCTCTACATAGGGAATACAACGAGTACCAGGGACATGCAGGACCAGTCACCAGGGTAAGATTTCTTTTCATGTGCACCATGTAATGTCCTGGAGCTGGGTCATTTCTAGATTTCCCATTAGGCTGCATTTCCACTGTGATTGAGGTTTCCAGTATGTTTGAGGTATAGATGGGTAGATTTGCCGATATATACTTTAAATGGATGCCTTCAGTGTGTGTGTGTGTGTGTGTATGTGTGTGTGTATGTGTGTGTGTGTGAGTTTGCAGTGGCATACATTGCCCATAGGCTTCATCCTCATTTGTATGTAATATACATATATTGCCTCTAGTTCCATACATCACATACATGTTGCCTCGTCTCTGACTCTTTTCAGTTGATGGTTACATATGACGACCAGAACCTCCTGTCTATATCTGAAGACGGATGCCTAATAGTGTGGAAGATTTCTGACAAAGAGAGCCGAGGCCTAAAGCGGGATAAAGAGCTAACGTATGCTGAGGAGGTCCTCGTCACCAAGTCCGACCTGGAGGAGAAGGTGAGGATCAGACCAGCTCAGTGCTGTCAATGAAGATCCACGCAGAATCTATCTAGATGGTGAGGTAACACAGGCCCACAAAAATAAAAAATCACAGGCAGGAGGGTGTGGGAACATAATAAAGAAAGTATACTTACCCATCCCTGTTCCCCCGTAGTGCTGCTCTCACCTTTCTCGGACAGCCGCCGTATGTCATTTTCAGGCGACTTCCTGGAGTGTCATGGTGTCAATGTCAGTGTCCCGCCCCTGTCACTTCTTGGCTGAGCAGGCAGTCCATCAGCCAGCTACGTGACGTTGAAGCAGAAGTTGTAGGCAGCTGTCAGATATCGGTAAAGCAGAGCTGCGGGGGGCACAGGGACAGGTAAGTGTACTTTATTATGTTCCACACCCCCTGCCTGTCTGTAATTTTTTAAATAAACTTTTTATATGTTGCAGCCTCTGGGGAGAACATAAAAAGCAAACTATTCTTACTTTTCCATTCTCCCCCAGTGTTCTCTGACCTCATCTTCGGGTCCCTGGCAGGGCGATCCCACATCCACTTTTGAGATGGATTTGTCTGGAGGTAACAGCCTGTACAGCCAATCACTGACCGAAACAGGACAGTGCGTGGCCATTGATTGGCTGAGCGTGCTGTCACTGCCAGACGAGTCCATCTTGGAAACGGAGGCAGGACCCAAAGATGGTGTAGGATGATATCAGGGGGCATGGAAAGGTAAGAATAGGCTGCATGTTATTTTCTCCCTAGAGGCAGCAACATATTAAAAGATACATTTGGACAGAATACTCCTTTAAGAGTCTCAGTAGAACTGGATGTCTAGAATAGGCTGCCCATGTCACAGGTATATTCCCTTGCAACCAGAGGCTTACTGCTCCTCTAATGCTCAGCGTTCCCTTCTCCAAGACGTTACTATGTAAAATATCTGATTTATAATATTACCCATAGAACCAAGTGATGTTGGAACTGAAGACTCGTGTGGAGGAGCTGAAGATGGAGAGCGAGTATCAGTTGCGGCTGAAGGACATGAACTACAACGAGAAGCTTAAGGAGCTGACAGAGAAATTCATTCAGGAAATGGAGGTTCTGAAAACAACAAATCAGGTACAAGAGAAGTCACCCCCATCCTGTCATCCTCCCCCTGATATCATGTACTGGAAAACTGAGGTCTCACTATAACCCCCATCATACAGTTGCTGAAATCAGAAGCAGAGAAACAAGAACTGAAGCATCAAGAGGAATTAGCCGAAGTTCTGGAGAGACATTCCCGGGAGCTGCAGGATCTGGGTACTCAATTTTTTTTAATTAACCCCGTCGTTTTCGTTTTTTGACAGTTTCTGTATAATTCTCATCAGGCTTTTCCCAAACATCACATTAACATCATGTTTAGAATGTACAATCGGCATGGTATACACTATTTCATATCCTGTAAAAACTTATTGTACTACCAGACACCATAATAACTCCATAACTTTTCATTATTATTTGGTTCTTGACTTTTCACCTCAGAGACGGCCAATAACCAGAAGCTGCTGCTGGAGTATGAGAAGTACCAGGAACTTCAGGTGAAGTCCCAACGTATGCAAGAGGATGATGAGCGGCAGCTCCATGAGCTGGAGGAGAGCAAGAGCCAGGCCCTGGAGGAGCTGACCGAACACTATGAGGCCAAGCTAAACGAGAAGGCGACTCAGCTGCAACAGGTGAGGGCTGCTGACTGTAGGTGGGATCTGCGTAGATAGATCTCTACTATAAAAGGGGCTTCCTACAATAACCACAAATACTATGTCAGTGAGATACAGGAACACTCTGATCTATGTGATCACTCAGGAACTGAATATACAGTAGGGAATACCTCTGAAGTCTAAAATTAAGGGGACCTTCAGCTTGGAATTGTATTTAAAGGAGTTCTCCAGAATTAGAAAAAGGATAGCTACTTTCTTCCAAAACAGCTCCACACATGTCTTCAGGTTGTGTGTAGTATTGCAGTTCAGGTCTATTCACTTCAATTGAACTGAGCTGCAAAACCACAACCAAACTAAGGAAAAGAGTGGTGCAGTATCTGAAAGAAAGTGACCATGTTTTTCTTCACCTGGATAACCTCTTTAAAGCTGGACGAACATGTCAGATTATAGCAGTCATACCCGCTAACTTCAGCAGGACCCATCTAATGTGTATGCTAGCCTCCTGGACAGCAGTCAGGGGAAAGAAGACTCTAGCATGTTAGATTTTCCCTGCCCAATCTTTTAGTTCTCTGAGAGATAAGCTGCAGCCAGAGTCTGGTAGAAGCTGTCTCCTCTTTCCCCATTTAGAATACATGTATTTCAAGCTGAGCTTAGCATGCACGTGTACGGGGGAATCGGAAGAGATTGCTGTTGAGAGCAACAGCGAAGTGATAGAAGCCTGTGTTGTGGATTCTGGCACAATTCTTGGCTGGCATTGGTATTGCTTCATGAATAGTTGAAAGTGTCACAGCTAGTCGGATGACCAGATTGATTGATGTGAACATTGTTTTACAGTCTTCTGACTCAATTAGACATGTAAGCACAATTTATATCCTGTGGATGTAAGCAAAAGTGCTCGCATTCATTGTCAGCAAACAGAGATCTTAAAATGATTTTAGCACAAAGTATACCTTAGATAGCAGCACCAGTCAGCACCAACAGTTTTTAGTCAGGGAACCAATTTGCAAACATTTGCAGAGAAAGCGCCATGCCCGCAACAGAGGAAGACATTGGTCTACTGTGCCCACTACAGAGGAAGACGTTGGTCTCCGGGCCGGATAAAACGCTTTAATGTGTTGCCTTTTTCCCAGGCTCAGGATGAAGCCCGTCAGCAGCTGAGGGAGTATGAAGAAACAAAGAAGCAGATAGAGGAGGATGGAGACAGAGAGATCCAGGACATCAAGATAAAATACGAGCGGCGCCTGCGGGAGGAGAGGGAGATCTCCCTGAGGCTGAAGGGGGAGAGCGGGATCATGAGGAAAAAGGTGAAAACTTTCATATATTGGGGAGCTTTACCAAGCCACATGCAGCAGAAATCTGGCTCAGTTTGCACAAAAGACAACATTGATGCTTTGCATCCTCCATGAAGAAGTATTCTGGTAAAAAATATATATTTTTTTATTAAGGCTATGTAACTTCATCATTTAACAATTTAATTAATTAAATTATTAAGCATAAATAATGTAAATAAAAAAAATTTACATTAAGGGGTGTGACACGGAACCTCTGTTGTCACCAATGGATGTGTTAGGAACTGCAGGGCAGCTCAAGTCATGGTGCTGGCACCTTTACTTGCAGAGCTAGCGATACTGAGTGTCCTTTGATATCCATAGACATTACACATGGTAAAGCAATCCACATAAGTAGCGCTGCAGCCGTGGCATAGTGTAGCGGGGAAAGTGGGAACAATTTTTAATCACTCCCCGCTTTGCTACAGGTGCCACGGACACCTTACTGAGATGTAATGTCTATTGTATTTCTAACATGCATTAGTATAGACATCAGGGGTAGCTCAGTATCTGCATGCAGCAGTCATATATATGTGACTGTCAGGACCAGGGCTTGAGTAGCCCTACAGTTCTCGACACTGCCATTGTTGGCAGGAGATGGGTTGTGTCGCCACTTATTGCTGTCACACATGTTAAAGAAAATTCTAATGTTTAAGAAAGATATATTTCAAAGTTCTATAACTATATTGAAGAATTAAAAATAAACTTTATTTGCTGGAATACGCCTTAAAATGTGCCAAAATGTGTCAAAGTGTTGGTCTTCCATAAACCAACCAAGATATGGCATAAGAAAAAGAATAGTTTCTAACATGTCTATCTAGATGCGCCAAATCTTTGACACTAAAGTGATTACTTTCTTGCCTAGTTCTAAGCCAGTTTTAAAGGGGTATTCCTGATACATTTTTATCTATCTCACTGTGCGCAGGATGCAGGTAAACTAAAAAATAAACCTATACATTCCCATATATGTCGCTGTATATGCATCTAGTGATATAGGGGTCTTCAGTGTAAATGCACTCTTATAGTTATCTTATTATCACTTTCATATATTAGATCATAGATAGGGAACCTTTGGCCCTCTAGCTGTTACACAACTACAGTTCTAAAGCTTTGGCTGTGCAGGCATGATAGGAATTGTAGTTTTGCAACAACTGGAGGGCCGAAATTTTCCCTTCCTTTTATAAGACCAATTATAAAGTAAGCCGCTCAGATCTTTGTGCGGTTCCTGACTTCTTAATCACCCTGAATGTATTTGTGTTACAAACCATAAGTCCTTATAACTGTGCTTGAAAATGACAAGTCTTCTTACACGTCTCCCCCTGCAGTTCAGCAGTCTGCAGAAAGACATTGAAGAACGGACGGCCGACATAGAGAGAATGAAGATGGAGGAGCAGAAGCTGCAGGGCGTCATCAAGTCTCTGGATAAAGACATTCAGGGACTGAAGAGAGAGATCCAAGAGAGGGATGAGACTATACAGGACAAAGTAAGAGAAGATTTGTCTACTCTCACCCTACACTAACCATTGTGTCCAGTAAACTTTCATAAAATCTGTGTGTACTGTCAGAGAACGGAAACTAGCTCTGTTGTAATGCAATGCACTGGTGTCATTCGGTCAGAATAGGCTTGCCACCTTTGGAGGGATATAATAATTCCTATTCACTGCCGCCAACTAGAGATCTTAAAATTGGTGTAAATTGTGTAAATTTTCATTATACAAAGATTAGGCAGGTTGATTGAGACCAAATGGATACTCTTTTTGCCTATATCAAGAAAACTAATGGTGCGTTTACACAGAAAGATTTATCTGACAGATTTTTTAAGCCAAAGCCAGGAATGGATTGAAAAAGAGGAGAAATCTCAGTCTTTCCTTCATGACCTGTTCTCTGTTTACAGTCTGTTCCTGGCTTTGGCTTCAAAGATCTGTCAGATAAATCTCTCTGTGTAAACGCACCCTGAGTCATGTTACACATTACACATTAATACATTTGACATATATGACCATACCCTTGTTTGTCAACTGATCGCAAAGCCAGGAATGAATTTGAAAAGAGGAAAAATCTCAGGCTCTCTTTTATGACCTTATCTCTGTTTATAGTCTGTTCCTGGCTTTGGCTTCAAATTTTTGGCAGATAATCTGTCATATAATCTTTCTGTATAAATTGACCCTCAAAGGGGCTAATTTATCACATAAAGCACCATGACACGTTCCCCATAGCAGACATTTTAGGAACACTCCCAGATCCGACCTAACCCCAACTCCTGACATCTATGTTATTGGTGATCTAGGAAAAAAGAATCTATGATCTGAAGAAGAAGAACCAGGAACTGGAGAAATTCAAATTTGTTCTAGATTATAAAATCAAGGAACTAAAGAAGCAGATCGAGCCACGAGAGAATGAGATCAAGGAGATGAAGGAACAGATCCAAGAGGTGACACCATGCCCTTCAAGCTCAGATGATGTCAAATTTGATGTCCTTAGAGGAGGAATTCACACGTGCAGTTCTTGATGCAGTACTTTTTTTGTTACCAAAGTCAGGAGTAAAGTGTAAAGGGAAGGAATCATATAAATCCAGGATTTTTCTTTCCCAATCATGTCTGTGCTTGGCTTAAAACTACATCAGACTCTGTGTATGTGAATTCAGCCCTACAGGGATCCTCCTTCTTGGATAATCTCTGTTATTTAGAAAAGATTTAAATGCTGAGACCTTCAGTCGTCATCTGTAAGTTTTGGAGAACTTGGCAGCAGGTGGTCAGTTTCCTTGCAGCGCCACCACAGGAAAAAATGAAACATTACACCAGTGTTGCTGAAACTGTGGTGCTCCAGCTGTTTCAAAACTACAAATGCCGGCATCTTTCAGCTGTCAGGACATGATGAGATCTGTAGTTATGACACAGCTGGAGAGTCAAAGGTCGGTCAACACTGCGTTATACAATTGTCATTGAAAACAGTGGCCGGATCCTCCATAGCGAGAGGCGCTCTTTGTACCTACTGTCCTCACTGACTGATAGATGTTGGCTGTAGAAAAGGACAAGCAGGATGATTCTGCTTGTGGACCAGGGCGCCATACCCTATGGCCAGCATCTGGATTTGGAGTGGTAAAAATACACCAGGTCATCCATTGGCCTGGGTGGGATTAGGAGATGCAAACCAGCATTAGGAGGGGTCTTATGATTTACTATGGCCCACCTTGCACGAACTAATAGCGTTTTGTGCAGATATACCATTGTCAGCTGTATAAGAGCTAACTTTGTTGAGGTCACAGATCTCTTACATTGTCTCAGCTATTTCTTCTGAAATAATCCCGAGTGTTTCTGTCTGCATCAGATGGAGTCAGAACTGGAGCGTTTCCACAAGCAAAATACACAGCTGGATCTGAACATCACAGAACTGAAGCAGAAGCTGAAATCCACAGAACGGGAGATGCAGAAGGAAAGGCAGAAGGTGGGTCTGTGAGGGCCACACGGAGCCAGGGGAGGAGACATCTACAGTGAAGCGCCTCCTGTACTTACATCATGTTTTATACTGCATTCACATACAAAGCTGCATGCAGAATTTCAGTTTCCGTGACATATCATGTTCCAGGACCTCATATCTCACCACTATTTGTTTAGAGTTTAGGCTGAATTCCTAATTCTGCTGCTTTCTTTTACCCGAGAGCAGTGCATTGTGGGAGCTCAGAGGATACACCACTAGAGCCTGATAGTGGGGAGGAGCTGAACCGCTGTGTATTTCCAATGGCAACCAACAGAATTTTAGCAGCTTTGGCTGTGAATGGGGGAAACAATGAATTGTAACATTTTGTACTGTAAAATGTTATTAAAAGTAGAATTCCCCTGTAAATCTGCAATAGGATTAAATCATCATTTTCTTGACCCTCGGCAAGGCCCACATGTAACACATACAAGTGATGCATTTAAGGGTTAAACATTTGGATCTAAGATTGCAGATCTCATATCATGTGATGTGGATTCTATCCTGTCCGCAGGTTCGCGATGTGGAGGCTGTGGTAAAACGCTTTAAGACTGATCTGCACAACTGTGTAGGGTTCATCCAGGAGCCTAAAAAACTGAAGGATAATATCCGGGAGCTGTATGCAAAATATGTGCAAGAGAGCGATGCGGTGAGTCCACACATACATGTATCTTATATATGTCTTGTGTTTGGGTCTGTATATATCCGTTATAGAGGAATGTATATATCCTCCTCTATATGAGTCTGTATATATCTTGTGTATAGTAGTTTGAGTACTCTCCATGTGTAGAGATCTGTATATTATTTTTGTGTATGTAATTTTCTATGTAGGAATCTGCATATATGTTTTGTCTAGGGTCTTCTATATGCTCCATATTTAGGGGTCTATACATAATGTTCTGTGTATTTATATAGACCTGTAGGTATCTCCTGCAGAGGGCGCTGTACAGAATTTCCAGTGTAATGTTTTCTATATACTCTTATATATAATAATATGTATATTATGTCTTGTATAGGGTTTGTATATAACCTTCTGTATAGGGTGTGTGTATAACTTTTTATATAGGGACTGTATAGCATTTCTTGTATAGGGTCTGTACATTATCTCCTGTATATGATCTCATATACAGTGGTCTGTATATCATCTCCTGTATAGGGTCTGTATATCATCTCATACATAGTGTTGTGTATATAATCACATATATAGGGTCTGTAAATAACCTCTTGTATAGGGTCTACATATCATCTCTTGTATAGGGTATGTATATAATCTGATTTATAGAGGTTTTGCAGACCTGTATATAGGCCAGATATTACATCCATTTGAGAAAATAGCTGATACATCTTTGGATTATCGTTTCCTATGGATCACTAAATAGCATTTACCCCTATAGAAAGTATGTGAACCCAGAGGAACCCAGAAGATCCCAGGAGCACTGATTCCTGAGATCTGTTCTCATGTTTCAGTCAGTGTAATTTTTAAGAAAAACTTTTTGACAATTTATTACTCTTCCCCTCTCAGGCAGAGATTGTCGGCATTGATGCGGACATCCAGCGGGAGTACGCCCGGCAACGGGAGCACCTGGAGCGCAGCCTCAGCACTCTACAGAAGAAGCTGGTGAAGGATACAGAGATCCATCGTGCTGACAACGTCCGGGTCATGCAGGTATATGCGGAATTATCACTGGCTCATTCAGTTTCATCCCCACAGCACTGTACATGTTATATAAGAGGTCACTTACTAACCGCTGCTACTGCAGCCACATTGCCACCTCAGCTCGGCCTGTACAGGGGCCTGTACAAACATCTTCCCCTCTCTGAATTGTGCTTCATTGTCTTGTGCAGGAAAATGTAACGTTGATCAAGGAAATTAATGAGTTACGCCGGGAGCTGAAGATCAGTCGTACAAAGGTCCATGACCTGGAGGTGGCGCTCGGGGTGGAGAGGAAGAATCGGAGAAGCAGTCTGGCAGAATCCAAAGGTAATCATTCTCCTCTTCCCCCAATACACCCATTGTGTCATTCAGAACCTCTGCAAACACAACCAGTTATAATACATAAGGATTTGCTGAGGTTTTGGTACAATGGTCGGACACGGCTCTCTACCTTTTATTCTTCTTATACCTTTTTCCCACATTCCTGCTGTTAATTCATTGCCCCCCCTCCCCCCAGCTTATCTGACTCTGCTGTGGTGCATTGTGAGAGTTGTAAGCCAAACGTGTGTTAGCACTATACATGTGTGGCTTACATATAACGTGAATGCAGCTCTGAAAGTAACTGGAGGAGCAGACCTAATAGAACATCAGAACTGTGAATGCTGCTCTGGATGTGGCTAGAGTATATGACATGATAAAAAAGCAGATCTGTAAATGTAGCTTTGGAGTTCAGTAAATCATAGGACATGATATAAGAGCAGATGTGTGAATGCAGATCTGGGTGTGGCTGTATCTCATGATAAATGAGAGCATAGAATCTGCCATGTTGCATGGTATCATATGTAGACACTGGATATGCTGTTTTTTCTATACCAGGGTCCTCCATCGCTGACCATCACTCTGCAGGAGTGCAGCGGCTAAATATCGAGGAAGAAACGGGCAGAATCATTGAAATGCAGAAACTGGAGATTAAACGGTTACGTGACATGCTCCATTCTGAGGAGGTGACAGCGGGGATCAGACCGCCCTCTGTGGGGAGGCTACCGTCACTCACCGCTTGATAATCACATTATATCACTAATAAAAACTATTTGTATGTGTCTGGTACAATCATTCTTGTATCCACACAGCAAAGATGGAATCATTTCACTGACTGCAGTGTAGCTGCCACGGCCTAGACCGTCAACCAATGCCTCGACATGTGACTGTATCTAATACAACACACTGCATGCATCTGCAGGGCCTGTGCATCTGTATAGAGATATAGCGCCACCTACATCTTAACACATAACTTTATTGTGCATTGCATCTTCTTACACAGTTTCCCTAAGGCCTTATTCACACGTTCCGTAAAGTTGTTTGTGATCAAGGACAATTTTATAGCCCATTGCTTTCTATTGGGCTATTCACTTCTGTTTTTTCACAGATCCGCAATCCATTCCATGAAAAAATAGGACATGTCATAACTTGGACAAGAGCACAAAGTATATGAGATCCGTGTTTTTCACGGATTCCACGGATCTGACACCTGATGTGATGTAATCAGCGTAATTTACAGCTTTAGGCCATGTTCACATGCTGTAAGAGACCGGCTGCTCCGTGACCTAGACGGGTCACTTTTCGGCCGCAGCCGCTCGATCCGTAATATGCAGTGACATGGTTTTCTGCAGCCGCTATTCAATGAATAGCGGCTGCAGAAAACTGACATGTCAGTTGTTTGTGGCGCCGCGAGAGATCCCAGATAGAGCGTATACTATGTGTATATGCTCTGGCCGGGATTCCTAGGCAGCAATGGATGTATATTTTCGTACAAATTGTTTGCAGAAATCAACAGTACAGGCGATTTTAAGAAACTTTGTAATTGGGTTTATTAGCTGAAAAATGCATTTTTATCATGAAAAAGCAGTTTGAAGCTCTCCCCCCTGTCTTCATGGTTATCTATGGAGAGGGGAGGGGTGGAGGGAGATGAGGCACGAAAACAGGACAACAAAGAGTTATTTTACAGTTACATCACCAGACTATCTCCTCTGAGGTCAGCACTGACCTCTCTGACCTCTGAATAACGGCTTTCACACAGGTCCCGCTGGGTAATCCTTTGTTTTCTGCTGGCAACTAATCTCCCTCATCCCCCCTCCCCTCTCAATTGGTTAGACAGGGCTTGACTGATGTAAAACAGTCAAGATTTCCTGATAATGAGCAGTGAATGAGAGAGAGGAGGGAGGGGGGGACCTGGGGAACGTCTTTTTGAATGCAGATAATGGCATATTTGCCTAATAAACCCAGTTACAAAGTTTCTTAAAATTGCCTGGACTATTGATTTCTGCAAAAAAAAAAAAAAAAGTACGACAGTGACACTTTAAACATATCCTTGAAAAACATGGAACGGATGCAAAACGAATGCAGTCACAGATGGTTTCTCACAGACCAGGGATGTAGATAGCAGACTTCATCCACGGACCTTAAAAATCACAGAACATGTGAATAAGGCGAAAAAAAACCCGCTAATTCCAAGAATGGCTGCAGCGGGAAGGGGCTAGGAAATGAATCAGCATAGAATTAAGAACCTGTAAGCATTGATAAAAGATAGAGAGTCCCTTTAAGAACAGTATAGACTGACCTCGTGTCCCGGACAGTGTTCTTAGAAGCTCGGCTCTTATAGACCTCATCTGTCACAGGAAATATCGCACTTGACTCTACTTTGTAGCTTACAGTTGTTTCCTTGACTGTGCGTTCTCATCAGCCCCTCCCCCACAGATTAACCAGACAACCACCCATTTTATAGTATATTATAGGGCGAGTCCCCCTTTAATAGATACAGATTATGACAATTGAGCAGATTTCACATACAGATAAGATTTTACTGCAATCCGAGAAGATGGGAATAATTATGTACAATATCATCTGCTCCCTACATCTTTTACACATCAAGTTACCGCCACCCAGTATTGGGTCTCAACCACATTTGCTTTTATTAGCTGCAATGCAGGCAGCAAAGCACTGTGACCTTTGACCTGCACCAAGCTGTCACTGTGTAACCCAACCCTCAATTACTGTATAAATAAGAAGTTATACAACTTTCTAACCACATAACTACAGTAGTTCTGTACATAACAGCTCCTGCTCTCAATACAAAAAAGTCTACACAATGCTCTGTGAGTAAAACAACTGGATAAGTTGTAGCAAACAACCATTTGATTTGTGCAGCTGCTGCTCATGTGTCCAGCTTTTACCCAGTTTTTTCACTCAGAGCAGGACTAGACTGTATAATGTTTCAGTCCAGTGTCCAGGCTGTGTAGCTCACAGAGCATTGTCTGGACTGGATATAGTTGTATCACTATTCATATTCATATATGCATATTCTATTCATATATGCATAGTAAGGCCGCTTGTTACATGCTGCTCCCTGCACATGCACAGCAACAAGCAGCCTAACTATGCATATATGAATAGTGCCGCTTTATTGTGTTACTGCATCATTTTTGTGAATAAGCTGCAGTACTGCAATGAAACTCCAACATGTGTGAACATAGCCCTAATTTCACAGCAGACTTTTGCATCAGTGAAGTTGCAGCACCTGCTTCTGTCACTCCTTGCCTGCTCAGGTGTAGGCTGAAGGGGCTGGTCAGAGATGGTGAATCACTCAGGGGATTGGGGGATCCAGCCAAGCCTCCTGTGACATCACGCCCTGTAACCACACACAATGTGAGACAGAGGCATGGAATCTCTGTCTCCTATGGGGGGATAGCAGCAGGAGCAGGAGACAATGTGAATTGGCACAGAGGCCAGTTTTCTTCACTTCCTGGATGCCAATCAGCTACCAGTGTGGCAGAACCGTACAAATATGGTAATACATTATACAGACACATCTATATAACTTTATAAGTTTTCCTTATCTGGATTTTCCCTTGAAATGATTTTTCCAGGGAGCAAAAAAAGGTCCTATATGTACTGCTCCCTGGAAATCCTCTTCCCCCATCTGGTCTCAAAAATACATGCCTGCACCTAATGTTCAATAGCTTCCTAACGTTACGGACATTCACCCGTCACCCTCATGTCTCAGAAGGTATACTTCTCAGACCACCAGAGGGAAAAAGGAGAACTCTGGGGAGCAGAACACATGGGACCTTTTCTGCTCTTTGGATAAATTGTTAAAAAAAAACAAAAAAAACAAGGTCCATTAGAAAGTTGTAGAACTTTTCAATAAACATTGTGTGATATTTAGTGGTGCCTGTTGCTGTAATATTGCAGGATTGCTGTCATACAGTTGCCCTGTTGGATACATTGGGGGACATTTATTATTATTATTATTTATTTATAAAGCGCCCTTAGTTCCAGAGCGCTATACAATAGATAGGCAACAGGCAGGAACAATACAAGATCAGAAAACATTACATGAAGGCAAAAGACAGACTGGTACATGGGGGAAGAGGACCCTGCCCTCGAGGGCTCACAATTTATCAAGATGCTCCACGGAAAAGAGGCTGATTGGCCCCGTATTCCCCCGCTCGCCTGATGGGGGCAGAGTAGGCTGTTGGGCCCAGCAAGGTGGGGAGCCACGCCTCATTTATCGTCACCTCATTTATTGAGGTTTACAGCTGGAAACCGGTGTGAACCAGGCAAAAATCTAACCGCCATGGCTGCGCAGGGCCAGATGGCTTTACTAAGAGGTGTGCGCATACAAGTACGCCAGTCTTGATAAATGTCCCACTTTGTGTTGGTCACAACTCTGATATAACCTTTGTGGTTATATCATGATGTCTTGTATACATGCAGCCAAATACTATAGCCCTGCCACACCGAGCCAATGAGCCAATGTGGATTCAAAGTGCTGATTATAAGATACATCATAAGAGAAGTAAGAGATCAGTCAACAGCATCTTGTTGATAATTTCTAATATTTCTTAAAAACCTATCCAGTCTTATATCAATGATCTGCTGCTTAATGTGGGCTTGTACCAATGTCTCCCAGATGTTCCTAGGTCACGGAGGCCGCAAGCTCTCAATGACCTCATCTCTCTGGGCACATGGAAGTGAGACAGTAATAGACAATGCACTGTATGTGCGCGGTGCAGAACAATGCCATACTGTACCCGAGAACAATGGGCAGTCTGTAGAGCAGGTGCCAGGAGTCCCCGGTAGGAGATGCGTCACTGCAGGATTATCAGACCCGTGTCCTTCTTATATATTGGGGAGCCCAAGGCAGTGACTACTATACAGCGTACAGTATATAGCTGGTACATACTGGTCATTGAGCTCAGGCCCTGTGCCTTTATACAGATCATATATACTCGAACTATCAGCATTTGAATCTTGTTGCCTGGAGAAGGTAAATGGCTGGAAAATATGGATTCAGCCATAGGCTTATGATTGTTTTGTATCCAGTGCCCTTTGCAGTCTTAAAGACCAGTCACTGCCCCAATGCAGTAGTGTTCACCCTGATAGCCAGATATGTAGTTGTAGTGGTTATCTCCAGCATTCTCTGCCTGTGCTGGATACCAGGATAACTCTGGCTGACACCCAGGACTGTGACTCAGGCTCCTCCAGGCCATTGTGAGGATTCTGGAGGTATGCTATACATTGTACCGGTTATTATATCCAGCTCTCCCATCATTGTGTCTCCTTTACATTTCTCTAGGATTTGTCACACTGATCTACTGTAATCACTGCTCAGGATACAGCAAACCTGAGACGCTCCACCTGCTACCTGTAGATGCCAGTGCCCTGCCCACCAACTACAACTCCCAGCATGCTCAGACAACAGGCTGCAGAGTTCTGTGTCATTGACTGTCTCACCATTTCAAGATCCCTGTATGTTGTCTGTGACTAAAGAAACTAAAAACATATCCTGACCTTAACCCTTTGAGGACCAGGCCCAAAATGACCCAGTGGACCGCGCAAATTTTGATCTTAGTGTTTTTGTTTTTCCCTCCTCCCCTTCTAAGAGCTCTAGCACTCTCAGTTTTCTATCTACAAGCCATGTAAGGGCTTTTTTTTACAGGAATAGTTGTACTTTGTAATGGCATCTTTCATTTTACCATAACATGTATGACGGAATCCCAAATATATTATTTATGAAGATATAAATAGGTGAAATCGTAAAATAGAATGCAATATGGTAACCTTTGGGGGGTTCCTGTGTCTACGTAATGCACTATATGGTAACAGCGACATGACACTATTATTCTATAGATCAGTCTGAACACAACCATATGCAGGTTACACAGATTCTCTAATGTTATATATATATTTTTTTTATGAAATCCTTTTTTTGGCAATTAAATATTAATAAAATGGGCCTATTGTGACGCTTATAACGGTTTTATTTTTTCACCTACGGGGCTGTATTGGGTGTCATTTTTTCCGCCATGATCTCTAGTTTTTATTAATACCATATTTGTGAAGATCGGACGTTTTGATCACTTTTTATAGATTTTTTTTAATATATAATGTAACAAAATTGGTAATCTGCGCACTTTTTCCCCTCTTTTCGTGTACGCCGTTCACCGATCACAATGACGCTTGTTATATTTTAATAGATCGGACAATTACGCACGCTACGGTATATTATATGTTTATCTATTTATTTATTTTTATATGTTTTATTTATATAATGGGAAAGGGGGGTGATTTCAACTTTTATTGGGGGAGGGGTTTTGGGGTAGTGTAATAGTGTTTTGAACTTTTTTTTTTTACACATTTGAAGTCCCTTTGGAGGACTTGTACATTCACTACTTTGATTTTTACAATGACCATTGCTATGCCATAGGCATAGCATTGATCAGTGTTATCGGCGATCTGCTCATTGAGCCTGCCTGTGCAGGCTTAGTGCAGCAGATCGCCGATCGGACCGCACGGAGGAAGGTGAGAGACCTCCGGCGGTCCGTTTCAACGATCGGGACCCCCGCGGTCACACTGCGGGGGTCCCGATCGGTAAGTGACAGTCACTTACACTTAAACACCTCGGTCGCGGCGTTTAAGGGGTTAATGACACGCGGCAGCGCGATTGCTGCAGCGTGTCATTACCGGTGAGGTCCCGGCTGCTTACTGCAGCCGGCCCCCACCTCCTATGAAGCGCGCTCCGCTCCGGGAGAAACATCCAGGACGTAGAGTTACGTCATGGGTCGTCTGGGGACAGACTTCCATGACGTAACCCTACGTCCAGGGTCGTCTAGGGGTTAAAGAGTAACTGTCATGTTTTTTTTTTATTGCAGAAATCAGTAGTATAAGCGATTTTAAGAAACTCTGTAATAGGTTTCATCAGCCAAAAAAGCCTCCTTCTGTACTCAAGAAGCAATCTCCCAGCCTCCCCCCCTGACTTCTTATCTGTGCATTATCAGGCAAACACGTCTTCATTACAGAGAAGCCAGTGAAGAGGGGCTCTGCTCTCTCCATTGTAAGCCTATGAAGGGGGGAGGGGCCGAGGGAGATGAGGGAGCAGGAAGAGGTGACATGAAGGTCAGCTGTCTGTAGACTCTCTGGGCACCTAAAACGCTAAATTCAGGTGTCAGATAGGTCAGTGCTTATCTATGAACTTACTGAGAGAAGATTGCAGGGTGTTGTGCTGTGCAGGACTGCTCCGTGCTCAGTCACTCCAAACAGCCCCTCCCCTCTCCATAGCCACATAATGGAGACAGAAATCCTGCTTCATCTGATGTGAGGGGGGAGGCTGGGAGATTGCTTTTTCAGTCCAGAAGGAAACTCTTTTAGTACATAAAACCTATTACAGAGTTTCTTAAAATCGCTTGAACTGTTGATATTAAATGTTTTCAGAAAAATGACCCTGAAATGACAGTTACGCTTTTAGGGTCCATTTACAAAGAAAGATTATCTGACAGATTATCTGCCAAAGATTTGAAGCCAAAGCCAGAAACAGACTATAAACAGAGATCAGGTCATAAAGAAAAGCCTGAGATTTCTCCTCTTTTCAAATCCATTCCTGGCTTTGGCTTCAAATCTTTGGCAGATAATCTGTCAGATAATCTTTCTGTCTTAATGGACAATAATGGTGCGTTTACACAGGCAGATTTATCTGACAGATTTTGGAAGCCAAAACCAGGAACAGACTATAAACAGAGAACAGGCCATATAGGAAAGATTGTGATTTCTCCCCTTTAAAATCCATTCCTGTCTTTGGCTTCCAAAACTGGTCAGATAAATCTCTCTGTGTAAACGCACCATTAGGTATGTTACTATTGTATTCAGCCGAGCAACATCTACAGCACAAAGTCCTCTCCTTTCCTAGGTGGGTGCACACCTCGTTGGGCTTCATATGTCACAGAGTCCAGTCAGCACCACAAAACAGAGTTGGATGGTCCATTCAACAGACAGATCTAGGGAGATCCTATTGACTTCAATAGACTTTGTCTTGTTTTCTTTTATTTTGCAGGATTTAAGTGCAAAGAAATTCCACTCAGATCCTGCAAAACAAACGGAACCTGCGATGGAGCTTTCCGAACAATAACTCAAACCTCAACCTGAGATCATTCCGAATAATGTATTCTGAATATTTACATTCACTGACAGCAAGCAGATGTATTAGAAATGGTGAGGAACTAGAACTAAAAGTAATTGTTTAATAAAACTGAAATAACTAAACAACCAATATTGCTGCCAATACTTATCAGTGGTTTCACACAGCTTTGCCAGGCCCCTGAATGGCAAATCTCCCTTCCAGCCATACTTAGCTTCTGCACCGGCTTACTAAGTAGCTGCTCACTATTTAGAAATCTAAAAAAAAAAGGCTGGTGACCTCCTCTGTCAGCCATATTGGTTGTCACCCAACTTTTTCATAAAGAAAAATAACCTAAAACATGCAACAGAAGAAGAAACCAGAAGATTTCTATCCACGTAGCAGAAGATAAGATGAAGGAGTACTGTACATGGGCCGTGTCCAGGTGAGCAGGTGGAGCAGATCACCTGGAATGTCCCTGCCCTTCCCGTCACTGTGACCACAGCCAATCCCTGCCCAGGACTCTGCTGAGGAGGAAGAGATAGAATTTCCACCTGTGAATGATAAACAAGAGCAGAGATCCTGTAAGACAGGGACAAGATCCAGCCGAAGAAGAGGAGGAGGAGGGGGCTGCTGTCCTCCCCCACACATGGCCCTGGACCAGCACTTGGAGCAGTGTAGATGGTGCTAATGTGGGTGAGTCCACCTATGATATATGTGTCAGCGGTCGTACAGGTTTAACCCTATTAAGTCATATACCTGGGCGAGCACCGACTAGTGACAGGTAGCAATAAAAACCTGGATGTAATCACACCAGGGGCCCTGTACCTGCAATAGAAGGGAATAGTGGCGGACAGGTGGGCAGCGCACAGGTGTAGTGACACCAGAGATATTCCACGCAGACCCTAGTGCCTGAGGGGCCCCAGGGCTTCAGTGCCATCATAGAGGACAGCCATGCTGTATCTGGGAAAGCTGGGCAACCAATAAGGGAGTAAAGCATAAAGGCATATATAATCTTGCCATTCAGGAGTGTGAGAAAGCTGGGTGGGCGGTTAACACTGTACCGATGATTCTCAGGACTGTGCGTCACTGGAGCCTCCTTCCAGGTGATAAGGAATAAGGAGCGGTCCGAAGTTCAGATCACCAGATACTGTGAACCCAAGGATCGAGGTTCTGACCTTATCTACAAACTGAACCCAATCCAGGCAAACAGGGAGCTGCAGCCAGCCAGCAGAGGCAGGACTCCCATCATCAATCCGCAATGTGCTCTGGAATCTGCGGATTACAGGAAGGGACAGGACCCTAATGTAACAGGGCGCCAGTAGACTGGTGTCTTCTAATGTAGCAGAAGGACAGATACCAGCCCCCCCCCCCCACCTCAAGATACAAGTGTAACTACTATTTGCACCCCCTAATCTTATGCCTCTGCTAGTGAGGGCACCTACAGTGAGGGCTGCACAGTGCTACACAGTGGCGGACATATCACTTGTGCAGCCTATTCAGCTGCACAGGGGCCCACAGGGCTCGGACATACCACACTCCTCTATTGGATACATGAGCCACGTCCGGCCGCAGTGGCGCCACGCTTCTGCCCTGCCCCGCGACGTGCGCACCAGTGACATCACCTGGTGGTTGGCGATCATGGCATTGAGCACCGTGATGACCTGGAGGACCACTGGGGAGACAGGTGGGGTATTGTATGTGGGGACGGGGGGCAGCCAGGATGGGTAGTGTGTGGGGATAAGGGGCAGCCAGGTATGTAGTGGCATGATGTGCTTATGGGGGGGGCCCAGAGATTTTTTTACACGGGGGCCCTATGCAGCCTGTATCCGCCCCTGGTGCTACAGTAAGAGCTACCGTAACCAACAAAACAATGGAACAGTGAGACGGCAAAGAAATGTTACAGTTTCATAGTAACAAATGGCTGTAACCAGCAAGCCTGTCAGAATGGAGATGCATTGGGTGTAGTACATTATTATACTTCATGATAAGAAAAAATACTAAAGGCCTTATAATAAGTGTTTGAAGGCATTGTGTAAAAGGGCCAGCGACCACCAGGCCCAGGCTGAAGCACTGGAGGCGGGCCGACCCACCCTTAGTGGGAAGAAACCCCAGCCCTTCCATGACGTGGCTGCCAGATTCCGCCGTCTGCCTGAAGAATAAGCGGGTTCATTCTTCGGGTGGATAGCGGAATCTGGCAAACCATAGAATGAAGCCTATGTGACAAGCGGAGATGCGAGCGGGCGGCGGGGGCGAGCTGCAGAATCTAAGTAGGGTGATCCGCCGTGATTCCATAGTGTGCACATACCGTAATAGAGCCAACAATCTGCCAACACAATAGGGGATGTATTGTGAGATGTGCGTCCAACAGCTTATTAAAGGAAAGGGCTGCACTATTATCGAGTCATGTAATGGGAAGTCAGGCAGTGTAATACCGCCTTTTCCTACTCAGCTGCACAATAATGTACATGGTATTATAGTAGTTATATCCTTGTACATAGGAGCAGTATTATAGTAGTTTGTTGGTTTTAAATGTAGCTAAATAAGCTTTCGTGTCAGCCATGGGTGCGATGTGCAGCCATTTCTGTCTTTTTGGCTTGTGCATATTTTATGTATTCTGTCCCTTTTTTCATTGTGGCTAGCACTCGTGCTGTGTAAGACCCATGTGATCCAAATTAGCAGGAAGCACCTGTGTACATAAGGGGAGGATCTCCTAGTATTCTCCCATTCTACCTGCAGAGGAATGGAGAGAGAGGTAAGAGCTTGTTCACACTTGTGTTGCTTGGCGTCCACTTTTTCCGCCGCTGGCGCATGCGGGGTTCGGGGGGGGCCCTTTAGGGTCTGGTCCTGTGACAATGGGGTAGCAGGGCCATTCCGTGGCCCCCCTTCTCTGCTTGCGCACGTTTTGCGGGGATTGTGGTCGCTGACCGGCACAGTGATGTTTTTTGGTTAGGGACCTGCAAGTGGCACATGAGGCAATATGGTTTGGCCAAATTATATACTAACTTCTGATGTTGGTTTTAAATGTAGCTGAATAAGCTTTCGTGTCAGCCATGGGTGCGATGTGCAGCCATTTCTGTCTTTTTGGCTTGTGCATATTATAGTAGTTATATTCTTGTATATAGGAGCAGTATTATAGTAGTTATATTCTTGTATATAGGAGCAGTATTATAGTAGCTATATTCTTGTATATAGGAGCAATATTATAGTAGCTATATTCTTGTTTATAGGGGGCAGTATTATAGTAGCTATATTCTTGTGTATAGGAGCAGTATTATAGTAGTTATATTCTTGTATATAGGAGCAGTATTATAGTAGTTATATTTTTGTACATAGGAGGCAGTATTATAGTAGTTATATTCTTGTATATAGGAGCAGTATTATAGTAGTTATATTCTTGTATATAGGAGCAGTATTATAGTAGCTATATTCTTGTATATAGGGGCAGGATTATCGTAGTTATGAAAAGTTGACAGAGAGGTGTGTGAGGTTGGCACCACAATGGTTAATAGTCCGGAGCACTATCAGTTAAGCCCCTATTACATGGGAAGACAGAGAGTAGCAAACGAGTGCTGTTAGCGCTCGCTTACAGGGGGGCACGGTAGCTGCTGGGGGGGGGGGGGCAGCTCCCTATGCCCCCTGCAGATAGCACTGCTGCCACCGTTACTATTCCCCGGAGCGACAGCAGCATATCGCAGTTATATTAGTCGTTTGTTTTTCTTTCTTTTTTTAAAAGAATGTATTTAACATTTTCAATATGACATTACACACAAAGCATAAGCGCATGTAAATAGTAGGCATCAGGTGAACAGCATTGAGTAAGTATAACCATCAAACCAAGTAAATAATCAGAGCACACTGCACCTGCCTACAGGAGAAAAACTAAACTCGGGATGAAAACGTCAGGTCCAAGAACCAACACATCTCACATTCACACATACACTCATCCATACACCAAAGACACCCCTCCCCTCTCCCTTCAGGTCCAAAACAATTCAATAGTAGCCCTTTTGTGTGATCTCCGAGGGATTACACATTAGTGACTTCCAAAGATATCCAATGGATGTCAGCTGATCATTGCCTTCTACTTCATAAGACGATTATTGGCCATAATGGCTGATATCGACTGAATACGGACAATAATCGTTTTGTGTAATAGGGCCTTTAGGATTTCAGTCATGTTCAGACAATCAGCTCCTGGATGATAGCAGCTGTGGAGGTGCAGCGCAAAAGGCAAACAAATGAATTACAGTAAAAAAGGAATAGTACTGTGCACTCACCGACTTTGCTGCAAAACGATCCATGTATTGTAGAAAAATTCTTAGTACATGAACATAAGAAGGAAGAAAAAGAACAACTGTTTTCGCGTTAGGTAACGCTTCTTCGGGCCTAAGGACGTCCTTCCAGAGGAAGAGGTGTGCTTAAATAGCTACATAAAATACATAGTGCATAACTTTTAATTAAAAACAAATCAAAATATTACAAACAGTAATTACAGGAAAGAGCCCAAATCATTCCGTTCATTCCAACCTCCTAATCCTGTGACGTTGAGTTTACTAATCCATATAGTTTTTGGCTATGTTCGGACTTCAGTCTGAGAACATCATCCTGGACGGTACTACAGTACTGGACGGATGATCTTTAGCTACGCTGAATTTCCCACTGTTCAGAATGGAGCATGCGGCTGTGTGTATACACTCCGGCCGGGATTCCATTGAAGGCAGGACTATATAAGCTACGTAGTAATCACGGCCGTCGTTGCAAAAAAAAATAAAAAATAGTTCTAATTGGTTATCACGAGATTTACTGTCAGGTAATAGAAAATGTGGACAATGTGCATTTTGCTCACAGCTCATCCCGGTATCATACATTGTACTGAATGAAGTGGAGTGCCAGATTAAGGAACTCATCACTTGTAAGATGAATTTCCTCGTTTATGCCATCATCTGCCTGTGTGGAATTTTTTACATTGGTAAAACTAAACGCGCTTTATGCCTACGTTTCAGGGAACATTGTTACTCAATCCACACGAGCAAAGGAGAAACACGACTTATATCCCATGTTCGCGAAGTACATGATGGTGACACCAAAGGGGTTAAAATTCCTTGGGTTGGAAAGAGTCTTTCCCCCTAACAGAGGCGGTGACTGATACAGATACCTTTTGCAAAGAGAAACTGTATGGATTAGTAAACTCAACGCCACAGGATTAGGAACATGTTAGTAACATTTTAATTTGTTTTTAATTAAGAATAGTGATGAGCGAATAGTGAAATATTCGAATATTAGATATTCGTACGAATATCTCCCGAATATTCGATCAAATGTTCGATCCCATTAAAGTCTATGGGAACAAGTATTCAAATAGTGAAAAACATCCATTCGACCACTTGGAGGTAAAAACGGGAAGCTGGGGGATTTGAACGCTTATCGAATATTTATTAAATATTTGGCGAACTATTCGATAATATTCTATAAATCGAATACCTTCCTATTCGATCGAATATCTATTTGATTGAACAGTATTCGCTCATTACTAATTAAGAGTCATGCACTATGTATTTTATGTAGCTATTTAAGCACACCTCTTCCTCTGGAAGGATGTCCTCAGGCCAGAAGAAGCGTTACCTAACGCGAAAACGGTCTTTTTCCCGGATGCACCTGCACTTTTTTTCCCTCCCCGTGTTCATATACTAAGAATTTTTCTACAATAAATGGATCGTTTTGCAGCAAAGTCGGTGAGTGCCACAAAAAAAAGCCAATCTCACCTGAAGTCAAAACGCCACAAAAATTGTGGGTGAAGCCACTCTTATGATGATAAAATTCCATTATAACTTGCACTGATTACATTTAATTGTTCCTATTATTACAGTTATAGTTTCTCTGTTATCAGCTGCTCTATAGTAAAGGATAC
Organism: Dendropsophus ebraccatus; assembly: GCF_027789765.1. Classification (NCBI taxonomy): domain Eukaryota; kingdom Metazoa; phylum Chordata; class Amphibia; order Anura; family Hylidae; genus Dendropsophus; species Dendropsophus ebraccatus. The sequence continues at coordinate 103,609,153 of NC_091461.1, read as the reverse complement.
ATTAAATTCTGAGTCAGTGTTATATATCTGAGGTCATCGCCATACACTAATTATACAATCACATATTAGGATTCCTACCAGTGACCTATATACAATAAGTACTGTCCACCTTGCGGCACTGTCATTGTATTTGGGGCCATGTTTGTTTAGAGGATGTCAATTGGTATACACTACATAGGGATGTATCATATGTAGACTAGAGATGAGCAAACCGGGTTCGGGTTCGAGTCGATCCAAACCTAAACGCTCGGCATTTGATTAGCTGTGGCTGCTGAACTTGGATAAAGCTCTAAGGTTGTCTGGAAAACATTGATACAGCCAATGACTATATCCATGTTTTCCACATAGCCTTAGGGCTTTATCCAACTTCAGCAGCCACCGCTAATCAAATGCCAGGTTTGCTCATCTCTAATGTAGACACAACGACTAGAGACACATGGGAGGTCAGAATAGAGGCAGTATTGGGCCTTGTGTACTCAGTGGAGGACCTCCACTTCCTCCATACCTAACGTTCTGCATTGTGGTCACATTTCTGCCTGTGACTGTCCTCATGTTGTTGGTCACAGGACCAGAAGAGCTCAGTGACACCTCCCCCATGTTTACAGTCAGCAGCCATCAATGCTCTGTATGTATTGTATATAGAATGCGTACAGCAGCAGTAGAGTTCCTCATACAGTCAGGCCAAGTTGATGTTGGAAGAAAAAATAGGCAAGTATAAGGATCTGTGTGTTGTGGGGGAGATAGCGATGTGTAGATATTGGGTCAGAATATCTCCAGGATGGCCGTGGTACTTAGAGGGAAAGCAGTAGATTGTAATCACCTGTCGGACAGTCATCTTCTCTCCAGGCCGAAGCAGCTGATCAGTAGATATAATCCAAGCTCACAACCACTGGAATTTTATTTGTATTCCAGTGTGAAGAATACGTGAGTTCAGTAATCCTTGTATATGTTATCAGGGCACATAACATCTAAAGTGCTGATAATTTCCTAAATCTCCTATGCGCCATAAATGTCTGTAACATTATCTGATGGCTCCAATAGACTGGGAGCCTGGAAAAGTGATAGATTTATCTGACAGATTATTGAAGCCAAAAACTGGAATGGATTTGAAAAGAGGAAAAATCTCAGTCTTTCCTTTATGACCTGTTCTCTGTTTGTGACTCTGTTCTCTGTCCAATCATTTGGCATTTGAATACTGGTTGCTAAATAAATTAGATGCAGCCCTAAAGCTGCCTGGAAAACATGGATACGGATATAGGCCATTGGCTGTATCCATGTTTTCTAGGGCTGTATTCAACTTCAGTTACTGGTATTTAAATGCTGATTAGAGATGAGCGAACCTGGAGCATGCTCGAGTCGATCCGAACCCGAATTTTCGGTATTTGATTAGCGGTGGCTTCTGAATTTGGATAAAGCCCTAAGGCTATGTGGAAAACATGGATATAGTCATTGGCTGTATCCATGTTTTCCAGACAACTTTAGAGCTTTATCCAAGTTCAGCAGCCCCAGCTAATCAAATACCGAACGATCGGGTTCGGATGGACTCAAACCGGAACCCGGTTCTCTCATCTCTAATGCCGACCAATCAGACTCGAGCATGCTCGAGTTGTGCTGATCGAGTGCTATCAATCCAATCAATGAGTACTGGAGGCTAGAGATCCAGTGCAGGGATGAGCAGGTCTAGAGTGGGGATCCTGTGCATAGACGTAAGGATCCAGTTCAATGGGTTGGTAATGCAACACTAGGGTGTATCAATCCAGTGCAAAGATGTAGGGATCCAGGGCAATAGTCTGGTGCGAACATGTAGTAGAGCTCCAGTGCAAAGTGTAAAGATCCACCAATAAAATATGTGTTAGTCTAAGGGATCATTAACAATCACATTGGGATCCTCTGTGTTTTCTTCGGTTCCTCTTATACAAGGAGGAAACAATAATTAGGGGCCGACCGTAACGTACAACATAAACCAGTTCTCCCGCTCTGGGTTCTGTGTCTCAGGTGACATCTGGGCACATGCGCTGATGATGTCTCCGCTGACTCCCTGCTGATCTACATTTTTTTCTGCAGCTTTTCCTTGTTTCACTGATGACACTTCAGGAAAGTTCTTGTAGGACCGACCTCAGAGTTAATGGACAATCAGAAGTAATAAAAACACGTTACCAGTGAACAAGGAAGTTATCCCGTACTGAAAATGTTATATAATGTACCGACCTAAGGGCCCTATTCCACGGGACAATTATCGTTTAGATTATCGTTCAGATTATCGTTAAATCCTTCGAATCTGAACCATAATCGATCGTTTGAATAGCAGTTAACGATTAGCGACCGAATGAGAAATCGTTGATCGTTTAATAAGACCTGGACCTATTTTTATCGTTGCTCGTTCGCAAATCGTTCGTATTGAATAAGATGTCGTTCGGTCGTTCGCAGTAGTGACGAACGCAATAGCGACGACAAGATGACCGCAACAACGATCATAAGTAACGATTATCGTTCCATGTAAATGGGTGAACGATTTCAGGTCTTTCGCAATAGCGGTCGTTTGGAACATTTATCGTTAACAGTTGTGCGAACGATAATCGTCCAGTGGAATAGGGCCCTAATGCTTCCCACAGCTGAGGGTTTGTTACTACGGCATCCAGGCTAGATAATGCTCTGTGAGCTAAACAGCCTGGACTCTAGACTGATACATTGTACATAGCTAGTCCTGCCCTCAGCTGAAAAGTGATACAATAATATCTGGTCTAGACAATGCTCTGTGAGCTACACAGCCTGGACTCCAGACTGATACATTACATAGCCAACTAAAGCCCCTATTACACAGGGCGACATAGAGGAGCAAAAAAGCGCCATCAACTCCTTGTTTGCTCCTCGTTCCCCGCTTGCTGCCGCCGCAATTGCACGCGCCGGCAGTGAGCGTGTAAGAGCCCGGGGGTGCTGCAGGGAGGTACGGGGCGCCCAGGTGATCGCTAGATCGTCCGGGCAGCCCATAGAGAATAGCGGTGGTCTGCTGCCGCCGTTCCTATTCCATGGAACGAGGCAGCAGATCGCTGCTATCACAGTTGTTTGTCTTCCAACATGTTAAAAGACAAACGACATTGTTAATGTCGGCTGATTGTTGCCTTCTATTTCACGGGACGATTATCGTCCGTGACAGCCGATAATCGTTCTATGTAATAGAGACTTAAGAAGCGGATGCAATTACATCTGGAATCTGAGAAAGCTGGGTGAATACACTAGACTCCCATTTTTCCTAGGAACAGATATGACTGCAGAAGGTGACTCCAGGAATTCTACTGCTGAGGATGTTTTTTTCCCCTTATTTTACTGACAAGAACTTTTTGGGCGGTCAGCAGCTTTCCTGGTCTGTGGAGGTTTCCTGCACTTGCTGACAGCTGTGGGGCCAGGATGTGAAGGGTTACAGGGGCCCCTCCTCCTCCGGCAGCCTGCAGCCAGGGGAACTTGGTGACAGGGAGTGCGGCTAGTGCCAAGAGTCAGTGTGTGACAGCAATGAGAGGGGCCACAATGTCAGGGATGCACCTGCCTGCGCCCGCCTGCACCCTGCCACCTGCGCCCCAACCTCACAGCGCACCCCAGAGGCACCCCACACCTCATACCTCATCCTCCAGCGCACACTCCCACAGGAGGAAGGTGAGTACAGGGGGTGAGTACAGAGGACCCCGGGAACAGGGAGGAAGGGGCAGAAGTTATATAGTGATTAAGGTTAAGAAAAGCTCATCAAGTACAACCTGTAACCCTACTCTATGTATAGTATAGTGTGAGGCCACATATGTATCTATAGACCTCTCTATGTATATTATAATGTACAGGGCAGTTGTGAGGCCACTTATGTATCTATAGACCTGTTTATATATAGAATAGGTGTGAGGACATGTATGTATCTATAGACCTCTCTATGAATAGTATAATGTACGAAACAGGTGGGAGGACATATGTATCCATAGACCTCTTTATGTATAGTATAATGTATGGGTCAGGTGTAAGGACACGTATGTATTCATAGACCTCCCTATAAATAGTGACATGTATGTATCTCTAGACCCCTCCATATATATAGTATTGTGGAGAATAATAGAAGGATGGACAGCATTGTGCTGGCTTCAAGTCAAAAAAGCTTCAAGCTGGTGGGTGCACATCCCAACGAAAGTCACCCCCCGACTTCACTGGATAACCAATTTGTAAAGAAGAGGATGGCACTCCAATAGTGGAAAGTAATGAGTGAAAAAGACTCAGGTTAGAGTCGAAACTTTACACTATTGGAGTGCCGTCCTCTTCTCTACAAATTGGTTATATAGTATTGTGTATGGGCCAGGTGTAAGGACACATATGTATCCATAGACCTCCATATATATAGTATATATATAAGTATGTATAAGGCGGGTGTTTTCACATGTATGTATCTATAGACCTCTCTAGGAATAGTATAATGTACAGGGCAGGTATGAGGACACATATTTTCTATAGACCTCTTTATATATAGTATTGTGTAAGGACACGTATGTATCCATAGACCTCCCTATATATAGTATCATGTATAAGGCGGATGTAAGGACATGTATGAATCTATAGAACTCTTTATATATAGTATTGTGTATGAGGCAGGTGTGAGGACACATATGTATCTATAGACCTCTCTATGTATAGTATAATGTACGGGACAGGTGTAAGGACACGTATGTATCCATAGACCTCCCTATATATAGTATCACGTATAAGACGGGTGTAAGAACATGTATGAATCTATAGACCTCTCTATATATAGTATTGTGCCTGAGGCAGGTGTGAGGACGCGTATGTTTTCCCAGGACACTTAATCAAATACTAACTCATTGACCCTTTCTTCTTATAGGTGATACATCACTTTGAAGACTAAGAGGAGACCAAACTTATGGTCATCAAAGAAGAAGATGTTGTTTTCGTCGTTCTCATGATCCACAGGAAAGAACTTTTGGCCCCATGACGTTGACTAGCAGACTATTTTCTATCCTTTGTCTTCCGGTAATTGAGTTCATCAGCCTGGTCTCCATAATAAGATGAGTCTTCAGAAGCCTTCTTTGTGACACATCCTTCAGCTCCATAATCTCCCATAATCCTCTTCTCCATCATGGCTGAATCCCTGGAGATCAATCCTTGATTTTCTCAAATCAGATTTTAAGAATTTTTCTGGTTCTTCGCTGTTTGTTCTTCTACTGTAACCATGTCCTCCATTGATGAGTTGCCACCACCTAGGGCATCGCCCAACCAAGAACAGATCCAGAGCAATGCTCTGGAGGAACACACTGAACTCTGGTGGTCAAGGGAACCAGTGAGATCCATATTGTGCTACTGTTTCTCGGTGCTCCTGATCTTGGCCTGTGGCATTGGTGGGATTGTTCTTCTCTCCACCACCACCAGTCCATCGGGAGAGTGGAGGATGGGCGTTGGGGCCACCCTTTGTATACTGGCCCTGTTGATTTTACTGAAGCAGCTTCTGAGCTCTGCTATCCAGGACATGCAATGTTTAACCAGGCGTGAACACATCAATATGCTGAAGAGCGGAGGGTTGTCGGACTCATTGGTTTTCCTCATCAGCTCTGTAGTAATCCTGGTGTGTGGTGTCGTCCTACTTGCACTTTCTTTTTCTGTAGACACTCCAGGCGTCCCTCCCATACTGTTCACCATGCACTCGGTGGGCGTATCGATGGTCGTGGTGGGAATAGTCATCCTCTTTGGTCTCTTTATATACATTCTGGTGATCTATTGCAGATCTTGTGTTTCTAGTCGATATCATCCCCGTAATATCGGGGTTTTCTCCATCTCTGGGCAACTACATCAACGGCAGAACACGACCTCAAGTTTGGCCAACCTCATCTAAGCCCGTCATCCTATGCCAAAGTGACAAGTGGAGTTGAGCTCTTCTGAATTTTACCAAATTCTGTGGATCTGAGCCAAAAATTGTCATGGTTGGGGTCTTGTGATGTCCTGTGGAGGGCATGGTGAGGATTTGATAGGGCCACGATGTGGACATGATGATATTTTGAAGTCATACTGAGGACATGGTGATGTTATGCTGTGGTCATGATGACATTATGATGAAGACATGATGGTGTCATTATAATGATGTCATGATGAGATCATAAAGGGGTTTACTTTATAATGAGGACATGATAGGGTCATGATAAGATAATGGAAGACATGATAATTTTATAGTGAGGTAATGATTAGTTATAGTGAGGTTCATGACGATGTCATGATAGCATTATAATGATGTCATGATGAGAGCATAAGGGGGTCATTGTAGAAGATGACAGGGTGTTGGAAGACTCATGATAATTTCATTCTAAGGACGTGATATCATGATGATGATGGTGAGATAAGGCTCTTTTCACAATACATTATTGCAGTGTCTGGTGAAGGTCAGGGGTTGTCCCTGCGTATACTCCCAATATGCATCTATCACAGATGTTACTTATGGAAACCCTGTCAGAAACCACCCACATGGAGCCCAAAACACTCTTTGCCCTTCGTTGGGCAATATGGATCTGTAGATACACATACGACAGGTGTGGGCCAACAATGTGGTGTAAAAAGAGCCTTACACTAGGGCCATAATGGTGATATGATAATGGTCACGATGATGTCATGTTGAGGTTGTAATGTGAACATAATAGGGTCATGATAAGGTCATGATGATGTCATACTGAGGTCATGATGTGGACATGACAGTGCTGTTAAACCAGTTGGATGGGGCACAACTCCTTCTGGCCTCCATCCAATAATCATATTTACTTGAAGTGGGCGGCCTGCGCTTTACACCTGATTTTGCAAACTCAACAATTTTGATTTCTTAGAACCGTCTTAATCTTTAACCCCTTAATCTCAATTTGTTTTCGGTAAGAAAAACATGAATGTTCCTCTTCATCTAGAATCTTCCCTGCCAGGAATGTGCACAGATATCTGCTCTGCAAATTCTCGTGTAATTTATTACTACCGACACGCCTGAAACTTACTGAGTAACTTTCCTAACACTGACCTGAAGCGCCTTCTGCTCCAGTCACCTCCAAAGCTACTGGGAATCGGACAGTCATGTGACCTAACAGCAGAGCTCTGACTGTGTAAATGATCTGAGCTCCTCACAATACATTGCTCTCTGGTAGCAGCTCTGGATGTGACTGGAGTATAATGTATACTGTAACTCTTTCCAAGCTGAGCAAATCAAAGTATATATAGAGTTACCATACTTTAAAATGTTGCTGATTTTATATGCTATGTAAGAGGTGACAATTTCACTCTGTTTTGTTTAGTGTCCTCCATTTTCTTTGACCCTTAAAGGGGTACTCCGGCAAGAATATTTTTTCTTTATATAGATTTGTAATTTACTCATATTTAAAAATTTCCCATATTAATCAGCTGCTGTACGTTCTGCAGGAAGTGATATATTCTTTCCAGTCTGACACTGTGCTCTCTGCTGCCACTGCTGTCCGAGACAGGAACTGTCCACAGCAGGAAAGGTTTTCTATGGGGTTTTGCTGCTGCTCCGGACAGTTTCTGTCTTTGACAGAGATATCAGCAGAGAGCACTGTGTCAGAATGCAAAGAATACACCACTTCCTGCAGGACATAAAGCAACTGATAAGTACTGGAAGACTTGTGATTTTTAAATGGAAGCAAATTACAAATCTATATAACTTTTAAAAACCAGTTGATTTGAAAGAAAAAGATTTTTGCCACAGTACCCCTTTAATCTCTGTGACATTACTCACACAAAGTAACAATGGGGTCAAACACGGAAGACAAAGAAAGACAATTGTTGTGCACACAATGCATGCTGGGAAACCATCAAAAACAGTAGATACAACGTGACCGAAAGTTTATCTAGCAATCAGAAACAGATACAATGGGGCTTTAATTTTTTAAATTTCTCCAGTAAAATGGAAGCGGCACCGTTCAATTTACTTGCAGCGCCTCTAGAGGAGAAATGAAGCATTGCATGGTGTCCTTTGAAATCATTAGCTGTTGGTGTATTGCGGAGATGTTCTAGGTCCTCCAGAGAGATAGTAGGTCTTGCTGCCGCTTTTCCACACTAGGTCCCCTTCCCACCATTACCCCAATGGGGTATTTAAAAAATGTAAAAAAGTTTGTAAAGTTACAAATTGTGTTCAGTAATAATGGAGGCTTGGTGAGTGCCCCCCACATAGGGGTGACATTGTCTGCTGACTGGTGTGCGGGTGTCACATAACAGCTGATGGTGCTGTATATTGTACAGACAGACCCCCTGGGGGGTGTCACACGTGTGCAGTTTGTCATGATTCATGTCAGAAACCACAAAAAGGAAACTCCAGACCTATTTTTAAAACCAAGATTCAGGTTTTCTCATGTTACAGTGTGAATCTGCATAGAACATGTCATGTGACCTTGTTGTACTTTGCTCAGTTCTGATCTTGAATTGCATTGCATTGTACCTTAGCAACCAGAGCTGCATCCTGAATTCTGCTAGACACTCTAAATCACAGGTGTCAAACATAGGCCCTCCAGCTGTTGCAAAACTACAATACCCATCATGCCTGGACAGCCAAAGCTAAAGCTTTGGCTGTCCAGGCATGATGGGTATTGTAGTTTTGCAACAGCTGGGGGGCCTGAGTTTGACATTCCTGCTTACCCTTCCACTGTCCTGCTGGTTTAGTGATTTGGCAACAGCATGCTTTGCTGTGGTGCATTATGGGAGATGTAGTGCTTACACCTGCACCTAGGAGCTCGTCTAGATTGTTAATGTGGCTGGCCATCTATTTCTATAGATTAGGAAGAGATGAGTGGCTGCAAGACACCACAAGTTAACACAGATTAAATCCATTCAGTACAATCCATATTTTTTCCATGTTTGTGTCTTTAAAAGAGAAGTCTGGCGAAACTTTTTACTAAAGTACTATATTCCTCCCCAAAAGTTATACAAGTCACCAATAGACACTTATTACGGGAAATGCTTATTAAGTGCTTCTTCCCTGCATTTACTACTGCATCAAGGCTTCACTTCCTGGATAACATGGTGATGTCACTGCCTGGATAACATGGTGATGTCACGAGGATGATGGCAGGGGGATGCTCAGTGTCCCTCAGTGTCCCCCTGCCATCATCCTCTCCAGCAGCCACAGCCCGCACAGCTCTGGGAGTCAGGTCTTGACATCATTATGTTATCCAGGAAGTGACATCACCATGTTATCCAGGAAGTGACATCACCATGTTATCCAGGAAGTGACATCACTATGTTATCCAGGAAATGAAGCCTTGATGCAGTAGTAAATGCAGGGAAAAAAGCACTTAATAAGCATTTCTCGTAATAAGTGTATATTGGGGATATGAATAACTTTTAAGGGGCAGTACAAAACATTAATAAAAATTTTGCTGGACTTCTTTAAGAACATTGAAAGCCAGTAACATTATAACGGCAGCTCTGAATGTCACTGGGGGTATCAGTAGACAACACTGTTGCTTTGGAGTTGAAAAGTGTGTGGAATTATATCTTAGAAGAACTGAGTGCAGCTCTGGAGGTGATGAATATTGTGTTAACATAAGTGAATACAGCTTTGGATGTGACTGGAGTTAAATGAATGCAGCTCTGAATGTGAATGGAGCATAGGTAATGAGTGACATAGGAGCAGAGCTCATTGCAGATCTGTGACGCAAATAGAATATAAAGTAATAGTACAAAGTATTTGCAACGTTGTAGCCAGATTTATACTTTAACCTCATACTTAGGGTCCATTTACACAGAAAGATTATCTGACAGATTATATGCCAAAGATATGAAGCCAAAGCCAGGAATGGATTTGAAAAGAGGAGAAATCTCAGGCTTATCTTTATGACCTGATCTCCGTTTATAGTCTGTTTGGCTTTAAATCTTTGGCAGATAATATTTCTGTGTAAATGGACCCTTAGGATCAGACACAGATCAGGCTTCTCCACAATGACCTCCAATAGGACCTTGTTCACACATGAGCAGATTATCACAGCATTTCCCTTTATAATGACCTCATATGACCCCTGTGTAGTGGCCCCTGGTTCTCTGTAGGGGCCCCTGCATTGATTCCTATATGTACAGTGACTCTAGGCCAGAAATGGGGAACCTTCAGCCCTGGGAACTGTAGCTTTGAACCAGTTGGAGAGATGCGGGTTCCCCACCCCTGCACAAGGCAGAAGCCTTCCCTCCAGCGACAGAATCCGTCCAGAGCAGGAAATATGGAGGTTCCTATCCCGATGCATCTGAGATGCTGATGTCGGACTATGAAGACGTGGTACACACAGAATCTATTTTTACAGTACAAATAAATGATTATTTAATGAGAATCTAATATATGACACAAGAATAAAACAGGATTATGATTCCGCCATTGTTTGTCTTTGTGTTTCCTGCATTCATTTTTTTCCCACCATTTCTGGCTGAATGATTCCATAACATATCTTTTTCATGGATTGCAACTCCCAAATCCTAATATAAAGCTCCAGATCCCCTGCCTGTGACATGGCAGCCACCACTAGGGGGAGCTTTTGAGAGTGACGTCAGCTATATACCATAGGTCTGTATGTAATGACTGTTGACAGTTTTTTCCCTTTCAAATCAACTGGTGTCAGAAAGTGCCAGAGATTTGTAGTAGTCGTGTGTTCGTTCCAGTAGGACACAGTGCTCTCTGTTGCCATCTCTGTCCATGTCAGGAACTGTCCAGGTCAGTAGCAAATCCCCACTCTCCTGCTTTCCAGACTGGAAAGAATACACCCCTTCCTGCAGGACATGCAGCAGCTGATAAGTACTGAAAGACTAAATATTTTTAAATAGAAGTAAATTACCAATCTCTGCCACTTTCCTTGCACCAGTGGATTTGAAAGAAAAAGTTTTTCACTGGAGTACCCCTTTAAGGTGGCCATACATATTCCTCCGAGAAGGGTTGGGTTGTGAAACTCCATTATGCACTGTCTTTTGGAGAGTCACTGTAAAATATATTCCTTGTCTTTAGGCTCCTCCAGGCTTTACACTGCAGCTCGTCTTGTTCAGATTGGCTGCCATGTAAAAGCACAAGCCCTGCTGGTAAGAAAGTCAGTGATTCTAAACTGCAAGCAAATAACAAATGACAAAATCTTGATTTTTTTTTCTTTTATTAATAGATAAACTATATCAATGCCCTGAGGAAATGGATCTTTTAATGTGAGTGGAGTGTCTGTGTGGTTGGAGTATTTGGAGTAATCATCCTCATGGCCTTTATAGGTGACACAATCTTCAGATCAGATGCATCATGTAGATCAGTTGCAGTTCTCCAGCTGTTGCAAAACTACAACTTCCAGCATGCCCTGACAGCCTCTGGCTGTCAGGGCATGCTGGGAGTTGTAGTTTTGCAACAGCTGGAAAGCCATAGGTGGGAGACCACTGACTTAGATCCACAACATACATCTATTGACATAAAAAATACTGTACAACCAGCTTGGCCCACTGTCTGGCACTTGTTCTTCATGGACGTTCAAGGCCTCAACACCAATAGATAGGTCTGTCCCTTATATCTTTGGATTAGGGTCTCCTTTAAAGGTGTCCATATTAACCATGGAAGAGATATCCTCAGGAGGCATTTCAATTTCGTCATCATCCAGCTCTTCTCGGCGGTCCCCTATGTAATTGTCCTCTATAAACCCATCCTCATCGTCTTGGGGTGGGAGGGGAACACCGGGCAGCTCATTCTGAGATTCTGTAATCCATTCGCTGTCGGGCAAGGGGCGATGACGGTAACTGCGGAAATAGCGGTGGAAGAGGTTGCACTTAACAGCAGCGGCAATGAGAAGCGACACGGTGGCCGCTATCAGCACAAAGCCCACCAGGTACGGCCAACTTCTACCCTGAGACACTGGGGTGGCCACAGAGGGTGTAGCTGTGGAATAAAAAATGAAACTATCAATGTTGATATTTGGACAGGGGCTATAACTCAGCTTTCTCAAGATCCTAAATGTTCTAACAATTTCATAGCATTACACAGACTATATCTTACAGTAATTCACAGTTGGATTATTCACTTCTAGTTTGGCTGTATAAGTCCTATATATGTTTATTGTTCTACAAGCATTTAGGTTAAGCAGGGGTGTAAAGGAGAGGGTACTCAACGCAGGGCTCCATTAGGACAGGAGGGGGGGGGGGGGGGGGGGGGGAGAAAGACCCTTGTGACTCTTGAGACAGTTTTCCCTTAGTTCTGATCCTTGGGGGTGGAGCTAACCTCTAACTTCTATGGGATCCATAGCATCAGGCAGTGAACTTCATGGCATGTTAATACTTGTAGTCCCACAACAGTACTTAATGCTTTAATAAGTATGCTCTTGAATAAAGTAAAAAAAAGCTAGATGATAGATAGATAGATAGATAGATAGAAAAAATTATGCGTTTACACAGACAGATTTATCTGGCAGATTTTGGATGCCAAAGCCAGGAATGGATTTAAAAAGAGGAAAAATCTCTTTATGACATGTTCTCTGTTTATAGTCTGTTCCTGGCTTTGGCTTCAAAAATCTGTCAAATAAATCTGTCTCTGTAAACACACCAATAGATAGATAGATAGATAGATAGGAGATAGATAGATAGATAGATAGATAGGAGATAGATAGATATAGCAAGAATCTCCACAGCACTCCACAGTAGTCAAAAAAATTGTGATTTATTCCATGGTGAAACAGCACAGCAAAGTGTCAGATAGCGACGTTTCAACGACCTCCGTCGTCTTTTTCAAGTGAAAACGTCGAAACGTTGAAACGTCGCTATCTGACACTTTACTGGGCTGTTTCACCATGGAATAAATCACAATTTTTTTGACTACTGTGGAGTGCTGTGGAGATTCTTGCTATATACTAAGTCAAGTCGTGGTCTCGACTTCCCGCTGGCACCCAATACACCGTGGAAAAGGTGGTGCCGCTCCAAGATTCAATATATCTAGATAGATAGATAGATAGATAGTTCATGGGTGGAGCTGGCTCTGATTTTAGCACCACCCATGAGTAAAGGAATAAATTCAACCCATGCTGGAGCCCCCACTCTCTATAGCAGAGGCAGGTAACCTTGGCTCTCCAGCTGTTGCAAAACTACAACTCCCATCATGCCTGGAAAGACAAAGCTAAAGATCCTGCTCTATGGGATCCATTGCTCCCTCTATCGCACTTATTCATTTAATAAATGAGGAACTTAGGACATGCTGAGACTTATAGTTCTACAACTGTTCTGTTTAACAAGCTGTCGTGTTCAGTGAGACACAGGAAGACAATAGCCGTAGGAGGGCGTCCACCAGAGACCTGTGTGCATTACTACTATCACTAGCCTTGTGCAAACAAGGAAGCTGGAAGGAGCCGGGGATTCAGCAGTGACGGCAGCGTACACAAACACAAGAATCAAATATTAAACGGTTGCTGGCAAAATACTAGAGCCCAAATCTCATCCAGCATCACACCGCTGCTATTATCGGCTCCTGGAGTGTTGGCGCTTGGCAGCAGCCGCACCTGTAGAGCAGGAAATGATCGCTTCCTCCTCCCTGTGAGAGAGGCTGGAAATAATGTGAATGAGGAAGTCATCTACAGGGAGCAAACTACACAAACATTAAAGGGACATCCCCAAAAACACCGAAAATAAATTATACCCCCCCCCTCCCTGCAGTAAATATTATTGGAGGTATTACACTCTACATTCAACTTGATTTGTTGTTTAAGATTAGTTTAGAAGTGTGACACTGCCCCCTGCTGCCAGGCATAGGACACTGCTAATATAAAGGAGAGTAACAGTAATATGTAGAAGCAATAGTTCTGTCTTCATGCTCCCATTCAGTAACAGCAAGCAGAGATCTTGAAAATAGTGAGAAGTTGAAACCCAAAGAAAGTTTTTATTAACACTACTACTAAAATAAGTTAAAAAAAAAAACCTTCTCTGGCACAAAATAAGAAGCCATAAAGTGAGGACACTGTAAATCTGAGACACGCACATGGAGGTCGGGGGACCCAGGACAGGACACGACTTACTGAGGTTGGAGGGCAGGCTGTCATTGGAGAGGGGGATGACTTCACGGATGTAGCGTTTCATGACCTCGCTGTTGGCCTTCTTCGCCGTCCATACATCACGATCCCTCCGCTCTGTCAGAGTCATACAGGAGCAAAAGTCGCCGGACACTGGAAGGAGAGAAGGGTCATGTGGGGTTATCGTCGCTGTTATTTCATGTTGTATAAAAATTTGTAAAATTTTGTTTAAAAAAAAAAAACAACAACATAAAGGGGAACCCTAACCTAATACTATAGTGTAAATAGTATGAATGATATATGGGGTCGACCATCTCTCAGCTTCTCAGCTCAGCTTCATACACAGGGAATTAGGTGACCCCTGTTCTCCTGATAAATGGACATAGTTGCCAAAGTGAAACTGGCTCAGTTGCCCCTAGCAAACAATCAGATTCCACCTTTCATTTTCCAAAGAGTCTGTGAGGAATGAAATTTGGAATCTGATTGGTTTCACTTAACATAATGTTTGATAAATCTCCCCCAGTGTGTTTATGTATAGCATGGGTCTCCAAACTGTGGCCCTCCAGCTGTTGCAAAACTACATTTCCCATCATGCCTGGACAGCCTAATCCAAAGCTTTAGCTGTCCAGGCATGATGGGAGTTGTAGTTTTGCAACAGCTGGAGGGCCGCAGTTTGGAGACCCATGATGTATAGGTTTATATTTGGTTAGTGCATATGATATTGTAAATTTAATGAGCACTATACATGTACATTGTATGTGTCTGTGTGTGTGTACAGTATGGCGGTATTAGGTTTACAGTACACAGGAAGGTGCCCAAACACCTTCAATAGCTGTCAGCTGATCATTTGATTGACCAACAGTAGAGATGAGCGAACCGGGTTCGAGTCGATCCGTTCGGTATTTGATTAGCTGGGGCTGCTGAACTTGGATAAAGCTCTAAGGTTGTCTGGAAAACATGGATACAGCCAATGACTATATCCATGATTTCCGCATAGCCTTAGGGCTTTATCCAAGTTCAGCAGCCACCGCTAATCAAATGGCGAAACTTCGGGTTAGGATGGACTCGAGCATGCTCCAGGTTCGCTCATCTCTAATCAACAGCGATCACTGCCAATTACCCTATACAAATGAATGTTCAGCTTAGGCAGTGGTCATGTGCTATGAATGAGGAGAAAAGAGGGTGCTACTGCAAAACAGCCGTGGTGGCCGCTTCCCAAAACAAGAGTCAGTCAATACATCTGTCTTTGTTAGTCAGGAGGCCATCATACACATCTGGAGATCGTCATACACAGGGGCAGATTAACGTTACTCTAGGCCCCGGGCTGTTCACCAAGCCTGGGCCCCCAACCCCACTGTAACTATGGCGGCACTAGAGTGGTGCTCATAGTACAGGATAGATAATATCATGATGCCCTGATTTGTGCAAAACTGCGGTACAAAAAAACTGTGATTTTTTTTTTCAAATCATGGCAGAACTGTAGCCCGGAGACAATACACCACTAAAAGTATAAGTCCTTTTGGGTGGCCATGGGCCCCCCAGGAGCTCAGGGCCCCGGGCTACCGCCCGAAATGGACCTATTAAAATCCGCTACTGGTCATACACATCAGGAGGCCATCATACACATCAGAAGGCCATCATACACATCAGGAGGCCATCATACACATCAGGAGGCTATCATACACATCAGGAGGCCATCATACACATCAGGAGCCCATCATACATATCAGGAGGCCATCACATGTGGTGTCCCTCCATGGGTGTTCCTTATATGGCACCTGTCGCAAAAGCCTAGTACTCAAACTTAAAGGGGTGCTCCAGTATGGGGGCACTTTTTTGGGGGGACTGGGGAGGAGGTCGCTACGTCTCAGAGCCGCTCAGCCACTCAGTGAAGGAGGCGGGATCCTTTTGAAGTCCGCTCGGATCCCGCCTCCTTCACTGAGTGGCTGGGCGGCCCTGAGACGTAGCGTCTGGGGCGGCAGACTCCCGGGAGCGGCAGGGAACCGGGCACCGGGGCGCCGTGATGAGGGACCCGCCGCTGGAACCGGGGAGGTAAGTGGACATCTTTTATTTCAGCCACCTCCTCCCCGGTCCCCAAAAAAACGTGCCCCCACGTTGGAGCACCCCTTTAAGCTGTAAAGAAGGTGTTTGTGAGTAGTCACTAAAGGGTTACTTTATATTATGTGATTCTGTGGACCAGTGGAGATACTTTTTCCTTCTCTACCCATCTCTATTCTCCTTTCTATGCACACCACTCTCTTCTCCACCACTCCACCAGGGAACCTTACATACCCTGTAGGAAGTAGTCACTTGGGGAGAGGAAGTGTAGCATCAGTTTCCCTCTGATTTTACGAGGAATAGGACACACAGAACAGGCATCCCCCCTGAACTTAGCCAGGGCCTGGCTCTGCGAGGTTCTCTGTCCGGGACAGTCCAGTTGAGTTGTGTTAGTGGTTAGAGACACATGTGTATGGAGAACCCAGAGACTTTCCCTTCTAAAGCTGTAACTACAGACACTATGCTGTGTTAAACCCCTTCAGGAGGACAAGTCAGAGATCACCCCAGCCTACGCCCTGAACCTCTCTTAAAAATGCAGGGCGGTATCCTAAGGCAGAGGAACTGATCCAGATAGAGCAAAGCAACCGTAACCAAGGTTTATGTACTCGCAGGTAAAACCGGGACACCCTTGGATACTTAGCTTCGCCCAGGTAACCTAGTCTGGGGCTTGTGTCACCCTAGTAGAACGGGTCCCCCGGCACTCCAGGGCAGAAGGTGGTTAGATGAAAGACGAGCACAAATATTTTTCTCTCAAGTATTCTTGTCTTCTCACAAGTATCTCTCGCTCAAGTTCCGGCAAAGCACACTACTACCCTGGGTTGGGGCTCTCCCAACAAACTCCTCTACTCTCCTTCCCACTGCTCAACACTAAGCTACACCAGCACTGCTACTCTACCTCAGCACTTAAAGTATCTCCCAGCACAGGATCAGTGAACCCAGTATCCTGTATTCCAAGAGAAGTAAAGCCATTTTATTTATTCTACTGAGATTCAGTGATCATTGCACCAGCACCTACACACACCGGTTACACCATCCTTGGTTTAATCTCCCCTTTCTGTGGGTAGCGGTAGCAACAGTCCAGGTGGGTCATCTTCCCACTCCGGACCACTGGGACATGAGCCCAAGGAACCCAACACAACCCGGCAGGTCACTGACCATTTCAGGGGAACAGTACATCCAGCAAAAACTAAAAGCAGGTATACCATCACACCTGTGCGCTTAGATAGCACTGGCGTCACGACAGTACCATCACTGGCTAAGCTGTACTATATCACCAGAGACCACCACACATACACATCAGGAGGCCATCATACACATCAGGAAGCCACTGGTCCCCCTGACATCAGTGGAGTCAATTGACTTTTTACTATTGTGTATGGGACCTTTATTTGTGTAGGTATATTATTATTATTTCCTCTGGTTTTCCCTGCAAATTGGCTCATTAAATTGTACTGTACTATTCATGTGAATGGGGAATCTGCAGTTCTCTACCATGTGACTGGAAGTGCCCCAATGGATAAAGGGTTCTCCCAGCCCCTATGTTACGAAAGGGGTATAGCTATAGGGGGAACATGGGGAGCAGCAGTACCTGGAGGGGACACATAGACCTTTCTGCCTCATAAAAATTCCCAGTATTATAAATGGCTCATGGCAGATGGGGCTCTGTTCATATTTAACATTGGGGTTGGAACGCCTCTGAGTTTGGGTGTTACATCAGCATAATATAGACCTGTGTTTCTTAACTCCAGTCCTCAAGACCCACCAATAGGTCATGTTTTGAGGATTTCACGGGTGATATAATTATAGTCAGTGCACCAGTATGTTGTATGGGATATCCACAAAACATGACCTGTTAATGGGTCTTGAGGACTGGAGTAGAGAAACACTGATATAGACCGATATATATATATATATATATATATATATATATATATATATATATATATATATGCACCTCAGGCAGGGCCTTAAAGGAGTGAAGAGATGGCAGACCTGGAGGCCTACATTAGGACCTCCCGCTACCATGGAAAGCCATTTTTTATATAGACTTATATGAGCGGTGCTGCCCTCAGGTGACATGTTTTCTTTCTTTACCCTGCTGTAAATCATTCCCTGAGCAGTCCTGTCACGTCGGAGGTGATATTTATTCTCAGATTACAGCGTTTAAAAAGTTTGTAGCTCAGACAACTCCTCAGGGGTGTGAGTTACAGATCACATGATCCTTTTTAGAGATGCTGGTTGGCTGGAAAGACTCATGTGACTCCACAGAACCAGGAAGTGCTTTCTTTTTATCCGCACCTAGTTGGATGCAGTGGTGTCCACTAGTATAATACAATGACTCCCTTACTTGGGTGGAAGTGTTATAGGCAATAGGAACAGGAATACGAACATTGCATGGAAAGATCTTACAGGGGTGCCATTGATGACCCTCATGATCACCCACCAACCATTATAAACCACCAGTGACCACCACTCCTAGAACACCGCCATTGATGACCCTCATGATCATCCACCAACCATTATAAACCACCAGTGACCACCACTCCTAGAACACCACCATTGATGACCCTCATGATCATCCCCCAACCATTATCAACCACTAGTGATCACCCACCCATAACACCTTCCCCAATACCTTGATCATGGGATTCATGAAGTTGGATCCTGGAAGAGCAGTCACAGAATCCTTGTCCTGCCAACTGTTCCATCAAGACCCTCATCCTGGGTAATGCCAGCAGAGTGGTGCCCCTCACATCCAGTCTGGTCAATGCGCTAATTTTCTGTAAATTAATGTCTTGTAATGGGTTATCTCTTAAGATCAGTGTCCGAAGATGGAGCAGCCCTTCAAAGGCATCGGAGTGTAGTCTGGAGATCTTACAACTGCTCAGGTCCAAGTCTTGGAGATGAGACAAGTCCCTGAAGGTTCCAGCTGGGATGAGATGTACAGGGTTGCTGGACAGGTTTAAGTGAAGGAGTTTTGAAAACTTTGCAGGAAATTGTTGCAAGTGATGGATGGAGTTTGCGGACAGGTCCAGGTATTGGAGATTACGAGGGAGGGTAGAGGGAACATGATTGAGTCCTCGCTGACTGCAGTCTGCACAGCCCTATATACAAGTTAATACAGAGCAGATTCATTAGCCCAACGACTATTACACCAATCCTTCTCATATGCAATAAAATTACTTGTGTGCCTCCTGTGGTCACAGTTACAGTATGGCTTTGACATTGTAGTGTTCTCCATGCCCAGGTGCACATCAGGTGAACATGGTCATGTGAGAATGAAGCTCCACCCAAGATGGGCAAGATTTAAAAAGGAGATCTCCTAGGGCCTCCCTGCCTATACACAACAGACATAGCCATTGATAGATTCATTCAGCTTAAGGGTACGTTCACACTTACCGCATCTGCAGCAGATCCGCAGCAGATTTCACTTAAATAACTGAACACAGCATCAAATCTGCACCATCAAAACTGCACCATCAAATCTGCTGCGAATCTGCTGCAGATCCTGTAGGTGTGAACGCACCCTTGGGTTGCTTCCCACACACCGCATCGCAGCAGATTTGCAGCTGATTTGATCTTAATAGCTGAACACAGCATCAAATCTGGACCATCAAATCTGCTGCAGATCTGGTGTGTGTGAAGGCACCCATAGGCTATGTCCACACAACGTAAAGTTCATATTAATCACGGCCGTTGTTGCCGATTTGAAACAACGGCCATGATTTATATGAACCTTACATTGTGCTGCCTTCTGAGGAATCGCCTTCTGAGGAATCGCCTTCTGAGGAATGTGTGAACATAGCCATAGGGTGCATTCACACTTACAAGATCCGCAGCAGATTTTGATGCTGTGTTTGGTTATTTAGTTAAATCTGCTGCGGATCTGCACCACCAAATCTGCTGTGGATCCTGTACGTGTTCACATAACGTAAAAATTTATTACACAACAGCCGTAGCAGCAGGTTTGCAACCACAGCTGTTATGTAATGAATTTGCAGATCACATTGAAGTCTATGGCATCCTGGCAGGAGTGTAAAAAACTCTGGCTGGGATTCCGGGCGGTCACACAAAAAAATTACATGTCTGTTTTGTGCGGCCGCTATTCAATGAATAGCGGCCGCACAAAACTGACAGTTCAGGCAGTGTAAAGTGCGGCTCAGGCAGCACTTTACATTGTCTGCTATGGGTAATTGGAATGCGGGCACACCCGAATGCGCCCGCATGTCAATTAAAAAGAAATGAAGTTCATTATATTAGGGACTATAGTTGGGAACATAATAGGGATTATACTGGGAACTATAGTATAATGGGATTATACTAGGGACTATAGTATGGATTATATTAGGACTATTGTTAGGAATATAGTAGTGATTATAGTAGGGAATATAATAGGGACAGTAGTAGGGACTAAAGTAAGTAATAGTTAGCATAACAGTGGGTACTATAGTAGGGATTATAGTTCAGATTATAGTAGTGACTATTATAGTACAGATATTAGTAGGGATTATAGTTGGGATTGTATCAGGGATTATAGTAGTGGCTGTAGTAGAGACTATAGTACAGATATTAGTAGGGATTATAGTAGGGACCATGGGAGGGATTAAATAAAGACCTATAGTTGGAAATATAGTAGTGATTATAGTAGAACAATAGGTCTATAATAAGGACAATAGTATGGATTATAGAAAGATTATGGAGACTATAGTTAGGACTATATTAGACTATATCAGAGATTATAGTAGTGCCTATAGTAGAGACTATAGTACAGACATAAGTAGGGATTCTATTAGGGACTATAGTTGGGAATATAGGAGGGATAATAGTATGTACAACAGCAGGGACTATAGTAGGGATTTTATTAGGGGCTATAGTTGGAAACATAGAATGGATTACAATAGTAGGGAATATAGTATGGACAATAGTAGGGACTATAGTAGTAGTTAGAGTACAGAAGTAGACATTATGGTAAGGACTATGGTAGGGACTTTAGTAGGGGTTAAAGTAGTGATTGTGGTAAAGACTGTAGGAGGGATTACAGTAAAGGCCGTATTCCACGGGCCAACTGACAGGAGCAAACCGGTGCTATCAGCACTGGTTTGCTCCTCGCTCCCCGCTATTCCATGCGGCAGCAGCGAGCGGGTGAGTCCAGGGGGGGGGGGCCGCGGGGAGGTGCGGGGGTACTGGCTGGGTGATCGCTAGATCGTCTGGGCAGCCCATAGCATGCAGCAGCGGTCTGCTGCTGCCGCTCCTGTTCCACGGAGCAATAGCAGCAGATCGTTGGTGTATGAGTCGTTTGTCTTTCAACATGTTTGAAAGACAAACGACCCAACGATCAGCCGTCATGATCGTTCCCTTCCATTCCACGGGGTGATTATCCGCCGTGACGGCCAATATCGGCCGAATACGGCCGATATTCGTTCTGTGGAATAGGGCCTTAAGTGCCCTATTACACGGGACAATTATCGTGCAAAAGATTGTTAAATTGTTTCAATTTAAACGATAATCGTTCTGTGTAATTGCAGGCAACGATTTAAAAATCGTTCGTATGGCGTTGATCGTTGATTTGGATCTGAACCTAAAATTATCGTTAATCATTCGCTGTAATTCCACATTCGTTCGCTTAAATTCCGCATTTGTTCAGTGTAATCGTTCAGTGTAATTGCACATTGTTCATTGTTTTGCTGGGATCAGAAGGAATAAACGATCATAGTAACGATTGTAACTAACGACCATTGTTCTGTGTAATATGGCGAACGATTTCAGGTTAATGATAAACAATCACCTTTGCCATTGTTTATCGTTAGTCATTAATCGTTAAAAATCGCTCTGTGTAATAGGACCCTAAGATTAGGACAACTATGACACCCCACCGCTAAAGATCAGGTGGACTACTTTGAACCTTCATACCCCGCACAACTGATCGACAGCTGAACATTTCCTGCAGGATTAATGCACAATTGTTGTAACAATTTTACAGATTTTTTTTTTTGTGGTCACCGTCACCCGCTTATCATTTTAATGTATGGGAGGATGTCTTACCTGGGCGCTCAGTGTACAGGGATGTGCAGACGCTGTCCGGAGGAGCAATGAGAGGTACAGGAGGAGCCTCATGATGATAGAAGCTGCCAATCAGAAGACAGGATATATAAGTGGGGAGATGAATAGTTACATTGTGACTGTGAAACTTCCTTATTTACACTGCTTTGCATTGTGATCAGCGCTGCTAACATCCCTACACCTTATATAACAGTCACTGCAAATGAGAGGTGGGAGGTTGTCGGAGCTCCGCCCCCAAGTCATACAGTAACAGCACCTTGTGTATTACTCTTCTCTGTGTCGATATAATGGTAAATAAATTAGAATGTGGATTGGACATAATCTGTTCCTGTATAGATGGAGGGGCCCCCAGGATCATCTACTCTGGGGGCCCCAAGGAGCACTATATGGCTAAATAGATGGAAGGGCCCTCAGGATCACCTCCTCTGGGGGCCCCAAGCAGCACTATAAGGCTGTATAGATGGAGGGGCCCTCAGGATCACCTCCTCTGGGGGCCCCAAGGAGCACGATAAGGCTGTATAGATGGAGGGGCCCTCAGGATCACCTCCTCTGGGGGCCCCAAGGAGCACGATAAGGCTGTATAGATGGAGGGGCCCTCAGGATCACCTCCTCTGGGAGCCCCAAGGAGCACGATAAGGCTGTATAGATGGAGGGGCCCTCAGGATCACCTCCTCTGGGAGCCCCAAGGAGCACTATAAGGCTGAATAGATGGAGGGGCCCCCAGGATCATCTCCTCTCGGGTCCCAAGGAGCACTATAAGGCTGTATAGATGGGGGGTCCTCAGGTTCATCTCCTCTGGGGGCCCCAAGGAACACTATAAGGCTGTACACATGGACATGGCGACTTCTTATTGTGTCCTGTTCTCCACAGATACCATACACATGGGATGTACAGTATATAGGACACAGTGCACACACACAGAGAGGCATAGGATCTGTATAACCAGTAACAGCGACCCCCTCACCTGCACTCTCACCTCATGTCCACGCAGCCCTGCACCACCTGCCATTCACAACGTCTCCTACCTGTCCTCTTCCTGAAGGTGAGGGGTGGGGACTGGCAGCAGGAAAAAGTCCAAAGGTGGCAAAGCTGGTTAAAGTATAACCTCCAGTGTGTATGACGGGGGAGGGGGCTGTCAGAATGGGGGCTGTGTGTCTCCGGGAGCTTCATACCATCCTGTGTCTGTACACAGCTCCACAGCTCGGCTCTGTGGGAGGGGGCTGGCACAGAGTATACACCTTGGCACCATGTGAATGACATGCCCACTGCTCAAACAGCAGATAAGGAGAGCAGAGCCAGGAGGCTGCGGTAAAGCTCACAAATAAAGGTGCTTTCCAGTACTGGATGATTGCGACATGAAGAGTTCTGCAGCTTCCTTATAGACTTTGTGATTCTTTCTTTCACCATTTTGCAGATCTCTGCTTGCTGTCAGTGACTGAGAACATGGAACCTTACCCACAGTTATACAACTGTATCTATTCTGGACAATTCATTACAATGTTGTATCAGTCTGGAGTCTAGGCCACAAAGTATTTTTTTTTTTACACTGGATACACTGTAACAAAGCCTCAGCTGTGAGAAGTATTAGGTTTTTAGTAAATGTTAGGTCCTCACATCCCGGTCCCTAATAATGAGTTATATTATGTTCTTGCTGCCTCACCTCCTGCACTTTCCTCCCTTTCATGTTCTCTTCCGGATTCCCAGTCCCACGCATTTCATGCTCTCACCGCTCTGAGCCGTCATCACTGGTGTCAGTAATGCTTCCTGTTATAGGAAAAGCTCTCAGGACTGAGAAACTGTAAAAAGAAATGCTGAGACTCCAGGAAAGAGAGTGCTGGAATAGATCATGTAGCAGCAGGAGACTTCCTTTATTACTATGAAGATGATGAGGATTTATACAATTTGGGCACATAACTTTCATAGTCAGCGACACTGTTTAGACAGGACTAGGGATAAAAGACTGAATTAAAATTTACTAGCGACTAAATAGCTGCCAGAGGGAGAAGGAGATTGACTGGGAATTTACTGGAGACTATGTACAGCTTCTATATGGAGGAGGAGACTGACTGGGAACTTCCTTGAGACTATTTACACCTGCCAAAGGGGGAAGGACACTGACTGGGAATTTACTGGAGACTAAATACAGCTGCCAGAGGGGGAAGTAGACTGACAGGGAACTTCCTTGAGACTATTTACACCTGCCAAAGGGGGAAGGACACTGACTGGGAATTTACTGGAGACTAAATACAGCTGCCAGAGGGGGAAGGAGACTGACTGGGAACTTACTTGAGACTATTTACACCTGCAAAAGGGGGAAGGACACTGACTGGGAATTTACTAGAGACTATATACAGCTGCCAGAGGGGGAAGGAAATTTCATAGATAACCTATTAGGACTGTATGTGATACTGCCAGAATGAAAAAAAGAGACTGTCTGGGGATTTACTTAGGACCATATTTATGACTTTCAAAGGGGGAATGAAATTAAATATGAACTTGCTGAGGACTATATTAATGACTGTCAGCAGGGAAAGGGGACAAACTGGGAATTTACTGGGGACTATATTTATGACTGTCAGAAAGCAATGAGGACTAAGAACTACTATATTTATGAATGCCAGAGGGAGAAGGAGACTGACTGTAGACCTTACTGGAAATTTATGACTACCTGAAGCTCACAGTGTTAGGGCCCTATTCCACGGGACAATTATCGTTCGCATAATCGTTAACGATAAACGATCCAAGAGACCGTTACATGGAACAATAATCGTTACTTATGATCATTCTTGCGGTCGTCTTGTCGTCGCTATTGCGTTCATCACTACTGCGAACGACCGAACGACGTCTTATTCAATGCGAACGATTTGCGAACGAGCAACGATAAAAATAGGTCCAGGTCTTATTAAACGATCAATGATTTCTCGTTCGGCCGTTAATCGTTAACTGCTATTCAACCGAACAATTATCGCTTAAATTTGAACGACTTGACGATAATCTGAACAATAATCGTCCCGTGGAATAGGTCCCTTAGGCTTTTCCCACAACCACCAATCCTAGCAGGTTTATATTTTAATGAGCGCTGCTAAAATAAAAGCTCACCTGCGATTAGTTGTTGTGGGGCAACCCGGACAGTATTAGCTTCAGGCAGGTTGATAAATCTGGCCCATGGAGCACATGGAAGTCAGTCGTAGTTAGGTAACAGAGTACTGGATCCTATGCACTATGCCCCCTACAATACAGGATGCTGATGGTGCTGAAGACAAAGAGAAGACGAAAAAGAAACACAAATATTTATTTTTGGTGTGAAAAGGGGGGTAGTTGTTTGTCACACTTATTCAGTTATGTGACATGCTTACATCACAAAGGTCCTGCACCTGGCAGGGAAGTCAGCTTACAATATCCCACTGGGACAATGATTCACTCCTGTTTACTAAGGGTTGGAGGCAAGTAAGAAGGGGCTGCAGTTACATTAATAGGTGAGGATTCCAGAGGCTACGCCGCCCCTTACCCTCCAACAAATAAAAAAAATAGGACCCCCCCCCCCATGACTTTTAATGGGCTACAGAAAGTACAATTTTCCCTTTGTGCACTCAGCAGTGACAGATACTGCACCCCAATAGTAAAGATCATCACGGTGTTTCCAATAACCATTGCAGTAACAATGTCAGCTATTGTCCCCAGACTCCAGAATCATCTTAATTTTCTACATATGTATCTCCTATACAGGTAGCAGGCGCACAAAGTGTGGGGTGGAGCAACATGGGGCGGATTATCTGCAGCAAATGGTAAGGCAAATCTGTATTGTGTGGTAGCTGGATATTTTTCTGAGGAAACGGAAAAAGGAAATACAGTTGAATTCTGCAAAAATAAAAAAAATGTTACCTGTGGAATTTACTGCAATTTTTTTTTCTATAATTTTACACAAAATCAATGTGCAGTGTCCTGGTACCTGTTTCCTAGCTACTGTATGGATAAAGTTGTTGTGTGGCTTAGAAACACCTTGCTTTGCACTTTAAGGCCATGTTCACACGGCGTATTGTACCATCCGTTCCGTGACCTGGCCGGTCTCTGCAAAGATCATCTCTATCATGATCTTTATGGTCATAGAGTTCTGATGCGGACCCATCAGCGCGCACCCGCATCAGAACTCCCATAGCACACTATGAAGCAAGCGGCCAGAGCCGCTCGCTTCATAGTGTGCACTGACATGGTTTTCTACGGACGCTATTCAATGAATAGCGGCCGCAGAAAACTAACATGTCAGTTGTTTGCGGCGCCGCTTGGGATCCTGGCCGGAGCGTATACCATGTGTAAACGCTCCGGCCGGGATCCCATAGAACATGCAGCGTGACTTTTCGTACAAAGTACAGCTGTTCACGCAACTGTGTGAACATAGCCTAAAGGGGTACTCCGGAGAGTAAAGTTTTTTTTCTTTAATACACTGGATTAATAAAGTAATATTATTTTGTAATATAACTTCATTAAAATAAATGTATATTTTTTGTTTATATATCAACTTCTGTTGAGTGGCAGCAGTAAGGAGCTGTCTAGGCCCGGCAGTTACTGGTTCTCTGCTCTTATTAAGCGTTTTCTGCACAAATCTGCAGGAAAAATCTGTAGCCGTTCTGTTGCATTTACCCTTTTTTGTCTGTGGTTTTGTGGAATCACACGAATCTGTAAGTTGCAGGAACTCACCACTAGGTGGCGCTATTGTAGAGCACTGCAGCCTGTATCTTTTGTATTGGTGTAACAATTCTGGGTCACGTGTATCATTTTGTCTCATACCACAATACAAGAGACTAAAAGTCATAATATAATGTACTATGGAGGCGAATATCATGCCAATCATGCCCTCTGCTGACCTATCTTCCATATAACAGGCTGTGCCAGTGGATGAAGAATTTCTGGAAACCATCTGCGGTTGGCACAATGTAACGCCTTTGTTAGTTGGCTTCATGGATTTGCTATTTTAAGCAGATCCCTATAGGTGGGGTCTATTATCTGTCTGCTTCACCTCCCATTTCCCTTAGTTTTATCTCTACTTCTGCTGCCTGGAGACCTCTCCGCCGCCCCTGACCCCAACAGCAGAAGGCTCTGGAGGAAAAGACATGGAAAATATACTCTGAAGAGTGAATAAGACTGATGCCACTTATTACATTATCATTAAGATGTGACCTGTTTGAGAGACTGAACCTAACCCTGGCATCTACATATAACATGTATGACAGACCATATAGGCAGCTGCTATAGGGGTATAGGAAATGATGTCTTCAGCCTCCACTATGGATAGTACAAAGCTTCTCTGACCTCCATCCCCACAACCCATAGAAACATAGAAGATAGTTGCCAGAAAAAGACCACTGGGTCCATCTAGTCTGCCCTTATAGTATTTCCCTTATTATTATCTTAGGATAGATATATGTTTATACAAGGCATGTTTATATTCTGTTATTGTAGATTTAACTACTACATCTGCTGGAAGTTGCCTCCAAGCATCTACTACTCTTTCAGTAAAGTAATATTTTCCCATGTTGCTTTTGATCTTTCCCACATCCAACCTCTCACTGTGCCCTCTCGTTCTAGAGTTCAGATTTTTTTCTAAAAACATTTCCCTCCTGAACCTTATTTAGTTCTGATCAGCTAATACAATCATCCAGAGCCCATATAATACAATCATCCAGAGCACATATAATACAATCATCCAGAGCACATATAATACAATCATCCAGAGCACATATAATACAACTGTACAGAGCCCTAATAATACAATCATACAGAGCCTATATAATACACTTTTACAGAGCCCATATAATACACTTATACAGAGCCCATATAATACACTTATACAGAGCCTATATAATACACTTTTACAGAGCCCATATAATACACTTTTACAGAGCCCATATAATACACTTATACAGAGCCCATATAATACAATCATACAGAGCCCATATAATACAATCATACAGAGCCCATATAATACAGCTGTACAAAGCCCTAATAATACAATCATACAGAGCCCATATAATACAATCATACAGAGCCTATATAATACAATCATACAGAGCCCATATAATACAATCATACAGAGCCTATATTATACAATCATACAGAGCCCATATAATACAATCATACAGAGCTCATATAAAACAATCATACAGAGCCTATATTATACAATCATACAGAGCCCATATAATACAATCATACAGAGCCCATATAATTCAATCATACAGAGCCCATATAATACAATCATACAGAGCCCATATAAAACAATCATACAGAGCCCATATAATACAATCATACAGAGCCCATATAATACAGCTGTACAAAGCCCTAATAATACAATCATACAGAGCCCATATAATACAATCATACAGAGCTCATAATAATACAATCATACAGAGCCCATATAATACAATCATACAGAGCCTATATTATACAATCATACAGAGACCATATAATACAATCATACAGAGCTCATATAAAACAATCATACAGAGCCTATATTATACAATCATACAGAGCCCTAATAATGAATTCATACAGAGCCCATATAATACAATCATACAGAGCCTATATAATACAATCATACAGAGCCCATATAAAACAATCATACAGAGCCCATATAATACAATCATACAGAGCCCATATAATACAATCATACAGAGCCCATATAATACAGCTGTACAAAGCCCTAATAATACAATCATACAGAGCCCATATTATACAATCATACAGAGCTCATAATAATACAATCATACAGAGCCCATATAATACAATCATACAGAGCCTATATTATACAATCATACAGAGCCCATATAATACAATCATACAGAGCTCATATAAAACAATCATACAGAGCCTATATTATACAATCATACAGAGCCCTAATAATGAATTCATACAGAGCCCATATAATACAATCATACAGAGCCCATATAATACAATCATACAGAGCCCATATAATACAATCATACAGAGCCCATATAATACAATCATACAGAGCCCATATAATACAATCATACAGAGCCCATATAAAACAATCATACAGAGCCCATATAATACAATCATACAGAGCCCATATAATACAACTGTACAGAGCTCATATAATACAATCATACAGAGCCCATATAAAACAATCATACAGAGCCCATATAATACAATCATACAGAGCCCATATAATACAATCATACAGAGCTCATATAATACAATCATACAGAGCCCATATAATACAATCATACAGAGCCTATATTATACAGCTGTACAAAGCCCTAATAATACAATCATACAGAGCCCATATAATACAATCATACAGAGCCCATATAATACAATCATACAGAGCCCTAATAATACAATCATACAGAGCTCATATAATACAATCATACAGAGCCCATATAATACAATCATACAGAGCCCTAATAATACACTCATACAGAGCTCATATAATACAATCATACAGAGCCCATATAATACACTTATACAGAGCCCATATAATACAACCATACAGAGCCCATATAATACAATCATACAGAGCCCATATAATACAATCATACAGAGCCCACATAATACAATCATACAGAGCCCATATAATACAATCATACAGAGCTCATATAATACAATCATACAGAGCCCATATAATACAATCATACAGAGCCCTAATAATACACTCATACAGAGCTCATATAATACAATCATACAGAGCCCATATAATACACTTATACAGAGCCCATATAATACAATCATACAGAGCCCATATAATACAATCATACAGAGCCCATATAATACAATCATACAGAGCCCATATAATACAATCATACAGAGACTATATAATACACTCATACAGAGACTATATTATACAATCATACAGAGCCCTAATAATGAAATCATACAGAGCTCATATTATACACTTATACAGAGCCCATATAATACAATCATACAGAGCATTAATAATAGAATCATACAGAGCCCATACAATACAATCATACAGAGCCCATATAATACAACTGTACAGAGCTCATATAATACAATCATACAGAGCCCATATAAAACAATCATACAGAGCCCATATAATACAATCATACAGAGCCCATATAAAACAATCATACAGAGCCCATATAATACAATCATACAGAGCCCATATAATACAATCATACAGAGCTCATATAATACAATCATACAGAGCCCATATAATACAATCATACAGAGCCCTAATAATACACTCATACAGAGCTCATATAATACAATCATACAGAGCCCATATAATACAATCATACAGAGCCCATATAATACAATCATACAGAGCCCATATAATACAATCATACAGAGCCCATATAATACAATCATACAGAGACTATATAATACACTCATACAGAGACTATATTATACAATCATACAGAGCCCTAATAATGAAATCATACAGAGCTCATATTATACACTTATACAGAGCCCATATAATACAATCATACAGAGCATTAATAATAGAATCATACAGAGCCCATATAATACAATCATACAGAGCTCATATAATACAATCATACAGAGCATTAATAATAGAATCATACAGAGCCCATATAATACAATCATACAGAGCCCTAAAAATACAATCATACAGAGCCCTAATAATAGAATCATACACAGCCCATATAATACAACTGTACAGAGCATTAATAATACAATCATACAGAGCACATATTAAACAATCATACAGAGCACATATTATACAATCATACAGAGCCCATATAATACAATCATACAGAGCCCATATAATACAACTGTACAGATTCCTAATAATACACTCATACAGAGCCCATATAATACAACTGTACAGATTCCTTATAATACACTCATACAGAGCCCATATAATACAATCATAGAGCGCATATAATCAGGGCCGCCGATAGGGCATTACAAGTGGTACTGCCGTATGGGGCCCGGACCCTAAGAGACATGGGGGGGGGGGAGCCCGCCGCCCGCTACGCTAGGGGGGCCCGCACGGCCCCCATTGCCACCTGTTTTTAAGCATCCCGAGAAGCTGCGGCCGCACAGCTTCTCGGGATTCACTGATCGCTTTGATGTTCCGCCCGCACAGTGAGCGGGCGGAACATTAAAGCGATTAGAATACAGGAGAAGGACCTGTCAGTGTCCTCCTCCTGTATTCCTTCCCATAGGCTGCCGACACTTCATACCAGCAGCCTATGGGAGGCCGGGAAGTGACCTCTCCGGCAGGCGTGATGATGTGACGTCATCACGCCTGCCGGAAGTCCCGTCCCTGCGGCTCGCAAGATGGAGCCCGAAGAGGAGGAGGAGAGCTGCTGCCTGCACAGCACGGATTAGGTGAGTAGGATGTTTGTTTTTTTAGGGGCACCTCTGGGGGCATTATTAGCTCATGGGGGGCACCTCTGGGGGCATTATTAGTATATGGGGGCACCTCTGGGGGCATTATTAGTGTATGGGGGCACCTCTGGGGGAATTATTAGTATATGGGGCACCTCTTGGGGCATTATTAGTTCATGGGGGCACCTCTGGGGGCATTATTAGTATATGGGGGCACCTCTGGGGGCATTATTAGTGTATGGAGGCACCTCTGGGGGAATTATTAGTATATGGGGGCACCTCTGGGTGCATTATTAGTTCATGGGGGCACCTCTGGTGGAATTATTAATATATGGAGGCACCTCTGGGGGCATTATTAGTGTATGGGGGAACCTCTGGGGGCATTATTAGTATATGGGGGCACCTCTGGGGGCATTATTAGTTCATGGGGGCACCTCCGGAGGCATTATTAGTATATGGGGGCACCTCTGGGGGCATTATTAGTTCATGGGGGCACCTCTGGGGGCATTATTAGTTCATGGGGGCACCTCTGGGGGCATTATTAGTTCATGGGGGCACCTCTGGGGGCATTATTAGTATATGGGGGCACCTCTGGGGGCATTAATAGTTCATGGGGGAACCTCTGGGGGCATTATTAGTATATGGGGGCACCTCTGGGGGCATTATTAGCTCATGGGGGCACCTCTGGGGGCATTATTAGTATATGGGGGCACCTCTGGGGGCCTTATTAGTTCATGGGGGCACCTCTGGGGGCATTATTAGTATATGGGGGCACCTCTGGGGGCATTTTTAGCTCATGGGGGCACCTCTGGGGGCATTATTAGTATATGGGGGGCACCTCTGGGGGCATTATTAGTATATGGGGGCACCTCTGGGGGCATTATTAGCTCATGGGGGCACCTCTGGGGGCATTATTAGTATATGGGGGCACCTCTGGGGGCATTATTAGTTCATGGGGGCACCTCTGGGGGCATTATTAACTCATGGGGGCATCTCTGGGGGCATTATTAGTGTATGGGGGTACCTCTGGGGGCATTATTAGTTCATGGGGGCCACCTCTTGGGGCATTATTAGTTCATGGGGGCACCTCTGGGGGCATTATTAGCTCATGGGGGTACCTCTGGGGGCATTATTAGTTCATGGGGGCCACCTCTAGGGGCATTATTAGCTCATGGGGGCACAGCAGGGAATCCTACATACAGGGGGCACAGCAGGGGATCCTACATACAGGGGGCATCCCACATTCCTACTCGCTTTACTGCACATAACACCAAACAGCGCATGGGAGCCGACGGGGGGAGAAAGGAAAGGAAGCTGCTAGAAATGTGCGGAGCCTAAATTGTTTGTATCGCAGGTTCTGAAAAGATTAAACATATCTGGAAGAAATCATTATGGAGGACTGAGCCGGATGGAGAGGAAAAGGGAAAGTGACGCCTCAGATCAAAGAAGACGTCACCTGTGAGTCACTGTATGACACTTTTTTTTTTTTGTAGAACATTATTTAGTAGGGGTGCCCCGAGGTGACAGCTACTACATTATCTATACTCAGAGATATCACTGTGTTATCTGTGCTGTTACATAGGACTGCAGGTGACATCTACATTATCTGTACTCAGAGATATCACTGTTATCTGTTGTGTTACATAGGACTGCAGGTGACTACTACATTATCTGTACTCAGAGATATCGCTGTGTTATCTGTGGTGTTACATAGGACTGCAGGTGACAGCTACTAGGTTATCTGTACTCAGAGGTATCACTGTGTTATCTGTGGTGTTACATAGGACTGCAGGTGACATCTACATTATCTGTACTCAGAGATATCACTGTGTTATCTGTGCTGTTACATAGGACTGCAGGTGACTACTACATTATCTGTACTCAGAGGGATATCACTGTGTTATCTGTGCTGTTACATAGGACTGCAGGTGACATCTACTACATGATCTATACTCAGAGATATCACTGTGTTATCTGTGCTGTTACATAGGACTGCAGGTGAAATCTACTACATAATCTGTACTCAGAGATACCACTGTGTTATGTGGTGTTACATAGGACTGCAGGTGATATCAGGTGATTTCTCCAGGTTGCAGAAGTTCAAACTTCGTGCCCTGGTAAGCTGGTGTCTGTATACATGTGTGCTGGTGTCTGTATGTGTGTATACATGTGTGCTGGTGTCTGTATACATGTGTGCTGGTGTCTGTATACATGTGTGCTGGTGTCTGTATACATGTGTGCTAGTGTCTGTATACATGTGTGCTGGTGTCTGTGTGTGAGATCAATTCTAGAGAACTGGCTCATATATCCCATTTTCCCCAGTGGCTTAAAATGTAACCTCTGTTATACAGTTATAAAATTGTAGAACCTAAATGTGAACAAGGTGCAATTCAAATAGACACTTACTTGTATAGCTGTCTCTTGTGCTCTGTATGCAGTGCATTATATTCACCCTTGCAACGTACAATTTATAGCGTGTCTACAAGCCCAGCGGGGCTCATTATGATGGAGACTAAAACTTATACAAGAGTGGGGTAGGGGTTCCCCTGTATTCAGAATGCTGTTGAGTGCTAGGCAATGCCCCGTCTGGGATTATTGAATTTCGAGGGTCTATGCAGAGCAGGATAAAGACACCTCTGCTGCACAAACAGGATCTCCTAGAAAGCGTTCTCACCGCCATCACTGTCTTGGGTGAGCTAAACTAGTCTGCCTGGGGGGGGGGGGGGGGGGGGTGATTTGTATATGCTCACTAACATGGAACAGCCTCATTATATTAGCCTTATCAACATATTCTATGTTAGTGAGCATACCGGGGGGGGGGGGGGGGGGGGGGGGATATTGGTGAACATATACAAATCAAACAGCCCCCCAGACCCTCGAAATTCAATAACCCCAAACGGGGCGTTGCCTAGTACTCAACAGCATTCTGAATACCCCTACCCCACTCTTGTATAAGTTTTAGTCTCCATCATAATGAGCCCCGCTGGGCTTGTAGACACGCTATAAATTGTACGTTGCAAGGGTGAATATGAAGCACTTCATACAGAGCACAAGAGGCAGCTATACAAGTAAGTGTCTGTATGGTGACATTTAAATTGCACCTTGTTCACATTTAGTTTCTACAATTTTATAACTGTATAACAGAGGTTACATTTTAAGCCACTGGGGAAAATGGGGTATATGAGCCAGTTCTCTAGAATTGATCTGAACCAAATTATACCTCCCAGCAAGGCGTGGGGCGAACACACAATTTTTTTTTTTTATTAATGTGGGGGGCCCAGACACTTTGGTTGTATGGGGCCCCGAAATTCCTGATGGCGGCCCTGCATATAATACACTCATACAGTGCCCATATAATCATACAGAGCTCATATAATACAATCATAAAGAGCCCATATAAAACAATCATACAGAGCTCATATAATACAATCATAAAGAGCTCATATAAAACAATCATACAGAGCTCATATAATACAACCATACAGGGCCCATATAATACAATCATACAGAGCTGAAATAAAGTAATGACATATGGTGCACCACATGCAAAAATAGAGGTCTCACTGTGCCAAGGCCAGACTGCAACCAGCACAGAGATCTGCTACATGGAACCTATGCAATCAATAGAATACATATGTAATATTTCTCACAGCTGAGGGTTTGCTACAATGCATCTACTCTATGTAGTTGAAGCAGTCTGGACCGCAGGCTGGTGACTGCTCGCTGCACTGATACACTGTAACAAATAATCAGTACAGGAAGGCTATATTAGGGCTAGCATGTGAGCAGAACTGATCCAGATTGAACCCACATGCGTTATAAATATCTTCTCTTGACCAGTCCTGACCCTCATCCTCATCGTCTCCTCCATATTACCACTTTGTTACATGGCGCAGGAAACTGAGGGCGTGCCATCTACTGTGCAGGGAACCTGAAGACAAAGTGGTGACATCCTCAACAACACAGGGTCCCTGCAGCCTGAGAATCAGCAGCTGCTCTGGGCTCACAGAGTCTCAGGATGTGGAGACAAACTTCATTACTGTCCTCAAACAATAACAGGAAGACATCCCGAGACAAAGGCGATGGTTGAACGAGATGCCAAGAACGTACCCCCCCACAGTGACCGGCCACGAGTAAACCTCCCTCCCCAGAACTGAAACTTTAGTATTTAGGTCCAATCTCTAATACTTACCAACTTACCAACGCATTTGCCAGAATCCCCACATAACATAGAAGTAGGCCTATACAACCCAATTGGGGTAGGGTCCTTCCCTGGCTTGGGGATAAGAACCACTACGACCTCCCTCATAGAAGCCGTCAGTTTACCTTCCTAAGCAAAGGGCATTGAAAGTAGCCAGAAGGTATGGCAAAAGGCATTCGCTATACTGATTAAGGCTGGGTTCACACTACGCATATATATATATATATATATATATATATAAATAATTTTTTCCTTAAGTTTTTATTTTATCCAAAAACAAGACATAAAATGAGTTCACACTACCTTAGTAAAAGGCAAAATGAGTTACAAACATCTATCTTAACCCCCCCCCCCCCCCCCCACACACACACACTCTCTTTCCCCCGGGCACGGCCAAGACAAAAAAAAAACCAAAACCCTACACTACAATACTTCAAATTATGGTTCCTTCCAAAACTTCCAGATAGAGTTAAACCGTTTTGCAGCCTTCTTGGATGATTTAGATGATAATTTCTCATAACTCCTAATTTTACTTACTACCCTTCCCCGCTCCTCAT
Source organism: Dendropsophus ebraccatus (assembly GCF_027789765.1). Taxonomy (NCBI): domain Eukaryota; kingdom Metazoa; phylum Chordata; class Amphibia; order Anura; family Hylidae; genus Dendropsophus; species Dendropsophus ebraccatus. The sequence continues at coordinate 103,572,929 of NC_091461.1, read as the reverse complement.
ATGGAGGGGGCGAGACATCAATCCAATGCCTGGAGATGATGACTTTTGCTATCCCGAACACCCTCCCCATCATTAGTAAGGCATGACATGCCATGATACATGCGCCATGATACATGCGCCATGATGGCGCATGTATCATGGCATGTCATGCCTTACTAATCCACTCCACCTGTCATGAACATATAAGACTTCCAAAAAGAAACCATACCGCAACTGGCGGTTCATGGAGTCAAAACTATAGACCCAAACAGTGAGCAAGGCATACAGTAACTCCACATTAAGGCGCATATGCATTTTTCCATTTTTTTTTCACTTCGACTATTATGCATTCTTATAACACAGAGATATGTAAAACAGCCTTCAAAATAAAGGATAAAGAAGAACATAAAAAGGAGAAATGCAGAAAAAAGGGGAAGAAAGGGGGGAAAGAGGGAGGGAGGTAGGAGGAAGGCACATAGGAGGAGAAATACAAAGATAGAGTCAGATCTGACTCAGGAGGAAAGAGGAAGAAACAGGGAACCCCCTGAGAGTATCAGGGAAGTGCCTAGCAGATCACAGACAGATATCAGAACTGTTATGTGCACAGTTGTATATATATATATATATAGTTATATAATTATGTATAGAACAATAACTTGCACCGTCCTCTACAGAATCTCCAGAAATCCATAATCCATGACTTCTATGGGCCTTAGAACAGCTTCCACAGGAGATCGCATCACAACACCAAGCTGCAGAACATGGAAATAGCTTATAGCGACTGCTGATTGGAGCAGCCATCTCATTTAACTGCACCATAGTCCTCTTGAAAAGCAATCGCCTGGTAAAGAGTACAGTAAGAAAGAGAAAAGAAGGGGGAGAGAGATGGAGGGACTCCTGTTGGCAATGGCCTTGAAAGCACCCTATGGGCGCATTCCACCAGAAGCAGCGGGGTCAGCGTATCTTTCCCAAACACATTTAGCAGCCAAGATTCAAGGTAGTCATCAGGGTCCCTCCCATCAGCTTTATCTGGGATAACAATTAAACAAATATTATTTCGTTGATTTTCGTCGATTTTCAATATCATCTGCCTTAGCAGCCAGCACTGACAGGTTGTTGACCACTTTCTTCATGTCCCGTTTCATGGGGGGGGGGACCTGATCCTCCAGCTCTCCCACTCTTCTCTCCACAGCTCCCAATGTCTCCGACAACTTCTGCAGGTCGTGACGTAGGAGGTTAATGTCCTTCCTCATGTTCCCTATCATAGACTTTAGGTCTGCATTGCCCCTAGAGATTGCTAAGAGAATGTCCTGCAGAATGGGAGCACTGTCAGTTTGTGAGGCGGCCACAGCAGCTTGATCGCAGGTCTGGCCGCCCCCCTCCTCCTCGGCGCCTGCCACCATGCTGGGAGAGACCAGGTGTTTCGCTGTTACCTCGGGAGCCGCATCGGGTCCTAGCCAGTCCGCTTGTGCTGCTCCCATGTCTCCCCAGTCGTCCCTGCTGCTGTCAGGGTAAGCGGTCTTTGTTGTGCAGGGGAACTGCTCGAGTTTTGCCACAGCGGCAGTATCAGGCTTCCAAGATGGCGCCAAGTCTGAAGGCCCCACCACCACTCCTAACAGTTTTCTCTTGGGCTAGTGCTTTGTTCTTTTGGGACATGTCAGAGCAGCTGACAGTCCAGGCAAAACTAGGGAGCTGTTTTACCCTGCAGATTAAATATTAAATACATTGGGGAGATTTATCAAACATGGTGTAAAGTGAAACTGGCTCAGTTGCCCCTAGCAACCAATCAGATTCCACCTTTTATTCCTCACAGACTCTTTGGAAAATGAAAGATGGAATCTGATTGGTTGCTAGGGGCAACTGAGCCAGTTTTACTTTACACCATGTTTGAAAAATCTCCCCCATTGTTTATGTCAGCTGATCGTTGTCTTTTAATACTAGCTATTACATCAATAAATATCATTGAATCGCTTGTTGTAATAGGGCCTTTAGAAGTGTGTATTTCTGATCGGTAATGGCCTGAACACTCACACCCCAACTGATAAAAATTTTGATATCGCTCCATAACATGGAGTTTTTTTTGGTGACAGCTGTGAGTCTCATTTTAAAGAGATCCTTGGACCCTGGGTGGCTGGCTGCTGACCTTACCCATATTGTAATTCGGCATTGTGTTGCAGGAAATAAATGCTTGCTCACGTGATCCCAGCCACTGATCATTAGAATGACAGATCACTGTTCCATCTGGGCAGCGGCTCCTGGGGTTACATGAGCGTCCATGCATTGCACACCTAGTAGTACAGCATATTGAGCGGGGGAGCTGTGTACTGGGTAATGGGTGGACTTGGTTTTATGCCAGGAGTAGATGAATTACAGGAAAGAAAACAACTTCTAAGACAGGAGTCCAGATACCCCCTCCCCCTCCCCTGGACCCAAGACAGCCATGGCCGGGAGACATTACCCAAACTTCCTCCCTATTGTTCTAGTATCTGAGTTGCAGAGCATAAAGTGACCCATATGAGCTGCAGGACCATCCCGAAGGATTCAGCAAGAAAACAACAATGAAATATTGTCATAAAAATAGAAAAAAATGTTATATTCTACAATGTGCACCGGGTCCTGAATAATCCTACAAATATGTTCAGCTGCTTCCTAGCTATATCTGTCAGCAGGGTGACAACTACTGTGAGAGCTGTAATGGTGGCAATATTGGTTGTTATCAAGTATAGAAATATTATAGGGATGGGGAGAGGGGTTTCACATAGGCAGAAGCAGCAAAAGGGGGGGGGCTGAACTGGCTCAGGGGGCAAGGTGGGGGGAATATTATATACTGGCTGGGGGGGGGATAACTACCTGGCCAGGACTACCTATTAGGAGGTCTCCTATAATATATGGAGACACAAAAGGGCTGAAATACTAAGTGTGAGCAAAAAAAGCCTAATTACTATAAGGGAGACTCAAAGAGTAGAGTTGATCGAACATCGGAAAATCTTAGATTCTTTCAAACTCGAACCTTGTTGAACCTTCCGCATTTGATTACCGATGCCTTCCCGGTTCGTGGGGAAGAAGGAGACAGCCCGGGTACCGCCTTGAATTCCAGGATTCAGCCTATTACCTAGGTTGAATCCTGAAAATCCAGGCAGTACCCGGGCTGTCTCCTCCTTCCCCACAGACCAGGAAGGCATCGGGAATCAAATGCAGAAGGTTCGACATGGTTCGAGTTCGAAAGAATCTAAGATTTTCTGATGTTCGATCATCTCTATTAAAGTGGGCCAACTAATATATGGGGCAACAGGGGCACCTTTACTATATGGAGGCAAAGTGGGGCCTAACTACTATTTAGATGCATAGAGGGGCCTAACTACTATATGGAAGCTGAGAGGGGGGCTAAATACTATATAGGGGCACAGAGGGACTTAATAACTATATGGGGAGACAGAGGAGCCTAACTACTATATGGAGGCACAGAGGGACCTAACTATTATATGGGGGCACAGAGAAGGACTATCATTTATATGGAGGGGGGGCGCTTATCTACTAAATGATTGTAGAGATGGGGGCCTTTCTATTATTTGAGGGCATAGAGGGGTCTGAGTACTATCTGAGGGCCCAAGTTCGGCCCAAATACTACATGGTGCTGGGGCAGAGACTAAAATTTTTGCCTGGCAGATTCTGCAGAGCCGAGGCATCACCAGGAGAAGTCCTCATGAAGGCTGTGCGAGCTAGAGAAGAAAAGAAAAAGAGAGCAACTTCCAGGTGCAACGTTAGGACCTAGTTCAGACTGAAGCTGAGCTGGAACTGAGAATGGACTGAGATCCAAATAGCTAGAAGATTGCTAAGTGGCGGATAGCAAGGGTGCTCAGACGTGGTTGCTGAATGACAAACAACAACTGGGCAAAGAGGAGATGGAGACTATAAATACCCTCAGGAGAACATACCAGAAGACTCCAGAGCCTGAGGGCTGAGCTTATAACAACAGGTGGACAGGTGCATGCCTGCAACTAGAGGAAGTCCAATCCTCCAGGGGGAATGTTCAGAGCAAGAGAAGCTGCCAGAGAACTAGCAGGCTTAGATAAAGGTCATATTTATTAAATAAATAAGCCTATTTATTTACTAAAGAGTTTTAGTTTTTTCATTTATTACCTGTAACTTAATGAAACTCTCGACAGACCTGTAAAAAGTTGAGAACGCACCAGGTCTCAGTCCTGAAACAAACTGGGGGGGATTTATGAAAATCGGCGTACAAGTATGCTGGTCTTATATTAGGCCCCACCCCGTTTTCCCAGGCAGGATTCACTAAAAGGCGCACGCCTCTTAGTGAATCCGGCCGGCCGGGTGCCCGAACCTGCTTCCAGCAGGTGTAGATTTGGATCATGATTTCTGCCTGCGAGCAGGCGTAAATCATGATAAATGAGGCGCGGAAGGAGGCCACGCCTCCTCTCTGCCTTGTCCCACCCCCCAAGCTCGCCCAGCCCGCCCATCAGGCAAGCGGGCGTACACCAGGGAGAAGGGGTGAATCTGCGGGACTTCATAAATGTCCCCCACTGTGTTCTCTAGTTAAAGCAGGTACTGCACTAAGCACTGGTTATAACTAGTGGGTTTCAGGATCAAGACCCAGTGTGATATAAACTTTTAACATGTCTGGCTGATATGTCAAACATTTCAATAAATAAAAATACAACATATATTAATCAGAATATCATTGTAATTGTGCTGACCCACAGGATAAAATGTTAGATTTTATATAAAGTGCACTGAGTAAGAACAAAACACTAGAGATGAGCGACTCTCAAGCACATTTGGGTTTGTCCGAACCCGAACTTTCTGCATTTGATTACTGCGGCTGCAGAAGTTGGATGCAGCCCAAGGGAGTCCTGGAAAACATGGATACAGCCTGTGGCCTATGGTATGGCTGTATCCAGGTATGCCTTCTCTAAACCAATCAGAGTAAGTCTTATCATCAACTCATGTCTCTAAGCCTATCAGAGTCCATATTACCTCTCTCTTTGCCAATTAATGCAATCCCTGAAGGATATATATATATCATAAGCGAAATTTGGGGGATGCAGGGGGGGCAGTGGCTCCTGGGCCCACACTGGCAGGGGCCCACTGAGGTCTCAGAGGCTTAATGCTGTCTGCAAAAGCTATTTCTTTTGCAGACAGCCTGCAGAGCGATGAGGAAGGACCTGTGGTGACGTCATAAGGGGGCGGGGCCGAGAACTGGAGAGGATTCTTGTGGATAAAGGACCTGTGGTGATGTCATGAGGGGGCGGGGCTGAGAAGATGCTGGTGCATGAAGGACATGCGATCATTGTCCTCTTATATCTCCTCCTGTAATGTGATAGATGGATAGATAGATAGATAGATAGATAGATAGATAGATAGATAGATAGATAGATAGATAGATATGGTATGAATTTAGTAAGAGCAGCACAACTTGTTGTAGGAGGGTGCCCGCAGGTAGTCTTGACCAAGACCTCCACAATATATCAAAAAGGATCGCCCACAGCACTCCGGAGTGCTGTGGGCGATCCTTTTTGATAGATAGATAGATAGATAGATAGATAGGAAATAGGGAGATAGATAGATAGATAGGAGATAGATAGATAGATAGATAGATAGATAGATAGATAGATAGGAAATAGGGAGATAGATAGATAGATAGATAGATAGATAGATAGGAGATAGATAGATAGATAGATATGAAATAGATAGATAGATATATAGGAGATAGATAGATAGATAGATAGATAGATAGATAGATAGATAGATAGATAGATAGATAGATAGATTATGTATGGAGATAGATAGATAGATAGATAGATAGGAGATAGATAGATAGATATGAAATAGATAGATATATAGGAGATAGATAGATAGGAGATAGATAGATAGATAGATAGATAGGAGATAGATAGATAGATAGGAGATAGATAGATAGATATGAAATAGATAGATATATAGGAGATAGATAGATAGATAGGAGATAGATAGATAGATAATAGATAGATAGATAGATAGATAGATAGATAGATAGATAGATACTGTAGATAGATAGATAGATAGATAGATAGGAGATAGATAGATAGACAGGAGATAGATAGGAGATAGATAGATAGATAGATAGATAGATAGATAGATAGATAGATAGGAGATAGATAGATGATAGATAGGAGATAGATAGATAGATAGATAGGAGATAGATAGATAGATAGATAGATAGATAGATAGATAGATAGATAGGAAATGGATATCTAGCAGCTCATCACATATCTTGGATTGTACATGTATGATCACAACCAGCTCACCCCTTTGAGGCTATGTTCACACTGCGTATGTTTCTGCACGTAGTTTTGAGGTTGATGCGTTCCCTTGAAAGTATACGATATACAGCCGCACAGTGCACACGTATGAGCTTACGGCCGGATCATATACGGCGCTGTGAAAAATGAACAAGACCATTGTTTGAGGACGGAAATGTAGAAACTCACGGCCGTGGATTTCCTTGCGGTCCCTTACGGAGTACTTATTTCAGCCAAATTGAACTTGATTTTTCGATCCAAAAGGTTCTGTGAGTTTTATTGGGCTGAGCGAAGATTTCCAAGTAAATGACCTGTTTCAGATCGCTTCGAATCAAGCTAGGAAAGCATAACTGTACTACGGGCGTATGTTCGCAGTGCGTACGCATCCGGCCGCATGTCGATTTTTCCCACGCCCGTAGTTTCAGCCGCACATGTACGCCGGCGTACGAAATGCAGCCGGACTCATACGCAGTGTGAACATAGCCTTAATGTCTAAAAACTTATTACCTATACCATTATTATTTTTAGGCAAAGATAATCTGGTTAAAAGGGTTCTCCAGAATTAAGAAAAAAAAACATAGTTCTTTCAAAACAGCGCCACCCCTGCTCTTAGGTTGTGTGTGGTATCACAGCTTGGCACTATTCACTTCAGTCGAATACCACACAAACTGAGGACAAGAGTGGTGCTGTCTGTGGAAGAAGGCAGCTATATTTTTCTAATCTTAAGCACTTTAAATTTTTTTGTGGTTCTATATATGAAATGTACAGAAGCCTCTTACACTGCTCTTTATCCTTATCCACTATGAGTAATGTAGAAGAATATTCCCTTTATTATTCAGAAAGCCTTGTCACCTGCTGAGGTTCCCTATGGGTAAGGTTGGTTGGGGGCCCACTCAGACTCACTCGCCCCCCCTAGGCTGAACCTCTAGCTACGCCCCTGATATATATATATATTGGATTAAGTCAGGTTTGGGGTTACTCTCTCTAGGAGCCTGGCCTCTGACCAGTGCCTGTTCCTAAGGTTCAGTAATTCTGTTCCAACCCATGCGGCTGTGTCCTCTGAAGTCGACTACCTCTGAGGCTATACCATATCACTGCAAGGACCCAGCATTCATTCTCTTGTCTACATTTAGTCCAGGGTTGAAGAAACTTCATTCCTACTTCCGGGCAGGGGCGGTCTTGGCATTTCTGGGGCCCCAAGCGAAGTTATGTCTGGGGCCCCCCCTCGACACGCGTTCCAAAACAATAGACCTCTGTGTGTTGCCCCAGTAGTATATACCCCTTGTGCGCTACCACCAGTAATATATACTCCTTGTGTGCTGCCCCCAATAGTATATACCCCTTGTGTCCCGCCCCCAGTAGTATATACCCCTTGTTTGCTTCCCCCAGTAGTATATAGACCCCCCCGTCTGCTCCCCCAGAAGTATATAGACCTCCTGTGTGCTGCCCCAGTTGTATATAGACCCCCTGTGTGCTGCCCCCAGTTGTATATACCCCCTGTGTGCTCCCCCACTGTATATAGGCCCCCTGTGTGCTCCCCCACTTGGATATAGACCCCTGTGTGCTCCTCCAGTAGTATATAAACCCCCTGTGTGGTTCCCCCAGTAGTATATAGACCCCCTGTGTGCCCCACCAGTATTATATAGACCCCTTGTGTGCTGCCCCAGTTGTATACAGACCCCTGTGTGCTCCCCCAGTTATATATAGACCACCTGTGTGCCTCACAAGTAGTATATAGACCCCCTGTATGTTCCCACAGTAGTATATAGAATCCATGTGTGCCCCACCGGTAGTATATAGACCCCTGTGTGCTCCCCCAGTAGTATATAGCCCCCCTGTGTGCTCTCCCACTTGGATATAGACCTCCTGTGTGCTCTCCAAGTTGTATATAGACCCCATTCTGCTGCCCCAAGTAGTATATAGACCCCCTGTGTGCTGCCCCAGTAGTCTATAGCCCCCCTGTGTGATCCCCCATTTATATAGACCCCCGATGTGCGCTCCCCCAGTTAAACAGACCCCTGTGTGCTCCCCCTCCCATATAGTATATAACACAATAAAACAAACACTTATACTCACCTGGGTTCGGGCGTCTCCTCTTCTCTTCACTCTTGTGGCCGCAGGAAGGGTTTTCCCTGCGATCACAAGAGGCCGCACTCCCCTTGTCCTGGCGCCGATGCTCCAGTGATGTCACTGGAGCGCCGTCACCACAAGGACAAAGGGGCCACTTGTGACCGCAGGGAAAACCCTTCCTGCGGCCACAAGAGTGACTGACAGGAAGGGAGCCAATGTCTCCCGCCCTGTCAGTGCTGCTGCTGCATGTAACTGTGAGAGCTCATTACAAGTGCTCACAGTTACAGTTCAGATGGCAGCAGCGAGCGAGGCAGTGGCCCTGTTCAGCGGTCTTGAGCACAAGAGTGGGGCGTGGGGGCCCCCCTAGATGTTGGGGGCCCCAAGCGGTCGCTTGGGGTGCTTGGTGCCAAAGACCGCCACTGCTTCCGGGCCCCCTGGCTTCACTCTCTGCCTTCAGATCTCTAGTCACAGACGGTACAAATTGGCTTCCATGTTGTTGGTCATGCTCCTGCATATCGTGTGACAGATCTACAGAGTCATCCTGTGAGTATTATTTCTCTCTCCTATAAAGTCACAGCAAGCCAACCTGTACTGGTCCGTATTAGCAGAGTCTGATGCTAATTTGATGTGTGCATTTCTCAAGAAGTCACTATACCAAATTTCCATCCAAGATTCTCTCAAATATAAGGGGGAGAGTTATCAAACTGGTGTAAAGTAGGACTGTCTAATGGTGCGTTTACACAGGCAGATTTATCTGACAGATTTTTGAAGCCAAAGCCAGGCACAGACCATAAACAGGGAACGGGTCATAAAGGAAAGAGTGAGATTTCTCCTCTTTTCAAATCAATTCCTGGTTCTGGTTTCCAAAATCTATCAGATTAATATGCCTGTGTAAACGCACCATTAGTTGTTGTCACGGCCGCAGCGGCGTCCCGCGTTCCGGGCCGCCGCCGCGACCGCCTCCTGCCCCATGCAGCAGCCGGTGTCCCTAGTCAGGGACCCGGCGCTGCTATTACTTCGGCCCCGGGGGGCGCCTCACCTCTCCACGCTCCTGTCTCTCGCTGTGCCGGCCGGCGCGCGCTTCCCCGCCTCCTAGGGCGCGCGCGCGCCGGCTGTCTCAGATTTAAAGGGGCAGTGCGCTCCTAATTGGTAGTTGCACCCAATCACTCCCCTATAAATCCCAGCATGCCCTGTCCCTTGTGTTGGAGCCTCTACATGCTTCCCATAGCGTTGGCTCAGCCCCTGTTGTTCCTGTTTCCTATCTGCCACCTGGTCCCAAGTCCTTGTTCCTGATTCCTTCCTGCTACCTGGTCCCTAGTCCTTGTTCCTGGTTCCTATCCGTTACCTGGTCCCTAGTCTGTGTTCCTGGTTCCTGTTCCCCTGTGTCACCGTGGCTCCTGAGTTCAGCCTGTCACCTGCGGACACGCCTACTGCTCCTGCCACGCCTCGCCTGCCGTCACCAGCAACCAAGCCAGGGGTAGCGACCTGGGGGTCGCCTGACGCAGCAAGTCCATCCCGCCTTGCGGCGGGCTCTGGTGAAAACCAGCGGCCCCTTAGACTCCGCTCCCTGGTGAGGTTAGTACCATCGCTGGTGCCGGTCCAGTGGATCCACTACTCCAGGCGTTACAGTAGGCTCCAACCATGGATCCCGGCGAGGTGCCTGATCTCCGTGACGTCGCCAGAGTGGTCGCTCAACAGGCGCAACAAATCCAGAAACAGTCGCAGCAGATCCAGCAACTCACTGCCGCCTTACAGCGCACACCACCTCCTGACGCTGTTTCTACACTCCGACTTGCTCTCCCAAGCAAATACTCTGGTGACTCTAAGTTGTGCAGAGGATTCCTGACTCAGTGCACCATGCATATTGAACTTTTAAGTAGTCAGTTTTCCACCGAGCGCTCTAAAGTGGCTTTCATCATCAGCCTATTGGAGGGTAGAGCCCTGGCCTGGGCCACGCCACTGTGGGACCGTGATGATCCTGTTGCTGCCAATCTCCGGGCCTTCCTATTCGAGTTTCGCTCTGTCTTTGAGGAACCTGCCCGTGCTTCTTCAGCCGAGACTGCTCTCCTCAACCTCTCTCAAGGGAGCTCCTCTGTTGGTGACTATGCCATCCAGTTCCGCACCCTGGCAGCTGAATTGGACTGAAACGAGGCCGCTCTAATAGCCACCTTCAAGAAGGGCCTATCCAGTCAAGTGAAAGACGTGCTTTCCGCCCGAGACCTACCTACCTCCCTGAACGAACTCATCCTACTGGCCGCCAGAGTTGATACTCGTTTTCCGGAGAGGGAGGAGGAGGTTCGGCATGAACATCTACTAAGCCGTTCCCGTCGCCATCCCCAGCTGGCGCCGGTTTTCCAGAATCCTGACTTTCCGATGTCCCAGCCCTCTCCTGATATTCCTATGGAGGTGGAACGGGCTCACCTGACGCCTGATGAAAGAATCCGTCGTCTGGAGTTGAATCTCTGTCTCTATTGCGGTGGTTCAGATCACTTTCGGCTGAGATGTCCCCTACGTCCTCAAACGTCCGGAAAATGCTCGCACCTAGGTCCGGTGGGACAGGTGTCCCTAGGTGTGAATGCCACCCTTCCAAGTCTGTCTATGCCAGTTTCCATCCGGACTCCCTCAGGACAAAATCACCAGACTACTGCCTTTCTCGATTCTGGGTCAGCAGGCAGTTTTATTGCGGCTACATTGGTCCAAAGATGGCAGCTACCCGTGACCCGCCTAGCCAGGCCCCTGACTATCTCCTCGGTCACGGGCGAAATTCTTACCGACCGTGTGTACTACCAGACCGCACCTTTAGTCCTCCAGGTGGGTCCTTTACATCAGGAAAAGATATCCTTCTACGTCCTGCCCCATTCTTCCCCCACCGTTCTCCTGGGACTCCCTTGGCTGCAATTACATGCCCCTAAGCTGGACTGGAGAACCGGGGAGATTCTCAGTTGGGGTCAGGACTGTTCCAGCCAGTGTCTCAAGTCACCTCAGCACCTCATCAAGCACTCTATGTCCTCTTACCACTGGGAAAACTTACAGAAGGATCTCTTCCACAAACCCACATCCCCTTGCCACGTTATATCTCCTGATCGTCTAGTACCAGTCGTCACCTCTACTCTTCGGAAAGTACCTTCCGGAAAGACCCATGTTCACCCTGCGCTTCGAAGAGGTATTTTGAAGTGGGGACATTCCTCATTGGAGGCCGGGCACTCTGGAGTCCGTAAGACCGGCCAACGGATCTCCCGCCACTACTGGTGGTCCAGTCTGTTCCAAGATGTCAAAGACTTTGTGGCTTCCTGTGCCATCTGCAGGCAAGAAAGAGGGGGAGGCCAAAGGGGGGGGGGTACTGTCACGGCCGCAGCGGCGTCCCGCGTTCCGGGCCGCCGCCGCGACCGCCTCCTGCCCCATGCAGCAGCCGGTGTCCATAGTCAGGGACCCGGCGCTGCTATTACTTCGGCCCCGGGGGGCGCCTCACCTCTCCACGCTCCTGTCTCTCGCTGTGCCGGCCGGCGCGCGCTTCCCCGCCTCCTAGGGCGCGCGCGCGCCGGCTGTCTCAGATTTAAAGGGGCAGTGCGCTCCTAATTGGTAGTTGCACCCAATCACTCCCCTATAAATCCCAGCATGCCCTGTCCCTTGTGTTGGAGCCTCTACATGCTTCCCATAGCGTTGGCTCAGCCCCTGTTGTTCCTGTTTCCTATCTGCCACCTGGTCCCAAGTCCTTGTTCCTGATTCCTTCCTGCTACCTGGTCCCTAGTCCTTGTTCCTGGTTCCTATCCGTTACCTGGTCCCTAGTCTGTGTTCCTGGTTCCTGTTCCCCTGTGTCACCGTGGCTCCTGAGTTCAGCCTGTCACCTGCGGACACGCCTACTGCACCTGCCACGCCTCGCCTGCCGTCACCAGCAACCAAGCCAGGGGTAGCGACCTGGGGGTCGCCTGCCGCAGCAAGTCCATCCCGCCTTGCGGCGGGCTCTGGTGAAAACCAGCGGCCCCTTAGACTCCGCTCCCTGGTGAGGTTAGTGCCATCGCTGGTGCCGGTCCAGTGGATCCACTACTCCAGGCGTTACAGTTGTCCCTAACAACCAATCAGATTTCACCTTTAATTCCTCACAGATTCTTTGAAAAATAATAGGTGGAATCTAACTGGTTGCTAGCGGCAACTAAGACAGTTCTACTTTATACCAGTTTGATAAATCTCCCCCTAAGTCTTTAGTCTACCTGCTATAAACAGAAGTATTTAAAGGAAAAGTGACCAGACCAACCAACTCTCAGGCACTGTTCAGTAAACTTCAGTTGTTTCAAGAAACTCTGTGTTAGAAGTCATTAGCCTTCACATTTATGTAAGGGAACAAATGTATTTCAAAAGGGTGTGTGTGAACACGTAACCTAGCTATACAGCCCAGCATACGGTTCACTTTCCCTGCTGCCTGGTTGCACTGGTGACTCATTAAAGAAAAACTTGTTTTCTATTAAAAGTACAGTGGGGAAAAAAAGTATTTAGTCAGTCACCAATAGTGCAAGTTCTCCCACTTAAAAAGATGAGAGGCGTCTGTAATTTATATCATATGTAGACCTCAACTATGAGAAACAAAATGAGAAAACAAATTATGTTGGAAAATAAGTATTTGGTCACCTACAAACAATCAAGATTTCTGGCTCTCACAGACCTGTAACTTCTTCTTTAAGAGTCTCCTCTTTCCTCCACTCATTACCTGTAGTAATGGCACCTGTTTAAACTTGTTATCAGTATAGAAAGACACCTGTGCACACCCTCAAACAGTCAGACTCCAAAATCCACTATGGTGAAGACCAAAAAGCTGTCAAAGGACACCAGAAACAAAATTGTAGCCCTGCACCAGGCGGGGAAGACTGAATCTGCAATAGGCAACCAGCTTGGAGTGAAGAAATCAACTGTGGGAGCAATAATTAAAAAATGGAAGACATACAAGATCACTGATAATCTCCCTCGATCTGGGGCTCCACGCAAAATCTCACCCCGTGGGGTCAAAATGATCACAAGAACAGTGAGCAAAAATCCCAGAACCACGCGGGGGGACCTAGTAAATGAACTGCAGAGACCTGGGACCAATGTAACAAAGCCTACCATCAGTAACACACTACGCCGACAGGGACTCAGATCCTGCAGTGCCAGACGTGTCCCACTGCTTAAGCCAGTACATGTCCAGGCCTGTCTGAAGTTTGCTAGAGAGCATTTGGATGATCCAGAAGAGTATTGGGGGAATGTCCTATGGTCTGATGAAACCAAAGTGGAACTGTTTGGTAGAAACACAACTTATTGTGTTTGGAGGAAAAAGAATACTGAGTTGCATCCATCAAACACCATACCTACTGTAAAGCATGGGGGTGGAAACATCATGCTTTGGGGCTGTTTCTCTGCAAAGGGGCCAGGACGACTGATCTGGGTACATGAAAGAATGAATGGGGCCATGTATCGTGAGATTTTGAGTGCAAACCTCCTTCTATCAGAAGGGCATTGAAGATGAAACGTGGCTGGGTCTTTCAACATGACAATGATCCAAAGCACACCGCCAGGGCAACAAAGGAGTGGCTTCGTAAGAAGCATTTCAAGGTCCTGGAGTGGCCTAGCCAGTCTCCAGATCTCAACCCTATAGAAAACCTTTGGAGGGAGTTAAAAGTCCGTGTTGCCAAGCGACAGCCCCAAAACATTACTGCTCTAGAGGAGATCTGCATGGAGGAATGGGCCAACATACCAACAACAGTGTGTGCCAACCTTGTGAAAACTTACAGAAAACGTTTAACCTCTGTCATTGCCATCAAACAATATATAACAAAGTATTGAGAATAAATCTTGTTACTGACCAAATACATATTTTCCACCATAATTTGCAAATAAATTCTTACAAAATCAGTGTCAGAAGGGACAAACACAACCAGACAGTGGGCCCTGAACTGAACCCGCCCACTGTCACCTGCCTACTTGCCTCAGTCGACCCTAGGCGGTCGCGGACAACCACGGAGACGTTCCCTACGCTGCGTATGTGACACACTGAACAGTACAGACAGACAAACACAATAAGGAGTAACGGAACAAGCCAGGTCAAACCACACGGACAACGCAGTACAAAGTCAGGAACACAAGGATAGTCAAAAAGTCAGGCGGAGGTCAGAACACGAGTAAATCAGGCAGAAGGAATCAGGACGGGGTGCGCAGGAATAGGACGGGGGGAGCTGGGATCAGATGAACTAATAGCCAGCGATTAACTACTGCCAATGCTTAGACTTTATACTGGACCAGGAACCCGGACCCAGTGGCGCCGCAATGATGAGGCGACCTGAGTCGTCTGCCTCAGGCGGCGCCACTAGCTGTCATCATGGGGGCGGCATTCAGTGGCAGATTATATGGGCGGTTCGGGCGGCCGCCCACATTATAATCCGCCACTGATTGTACCATGTACCGGAGTCCCCCCGCGCCCGGACAGCATCTGTAATTAGATGCTGTGAGCGGGGGAGACTGTATTCATAAGCGCGGCGCTGTAATGAATAAGCCGCGCGGTGCTGTTACTACAGTGCGGCGCTTATGAATACAGTCTCCCCCGCTCACAGCATCTAATTACAGATACTGTCCGGGCGCTGGGGGACTCCGGTACATGCATTCCACGTCCGTGATCCTCCAGGATCACGGAACGTGGAATGCAGCCTTAGTCCCCCGGCTGATGTGCGGCTGCCGGGGGTGTCCCATCCTGTCCCCGGCAGCGCGCGCATCAGAGAGCTCCCCGTGCGCCGGAAGTCACAGGCACAGGTGCACGGGGAGCTCTCTGATGCGCGTGCTGCCGGGGACAGGACGGGACACCCCCGGCAGCCACGCATCAGCCGGGACCAGACCAGAAGGGCTCGACGGGGGAACGGATGGCAGGTGAGTTATGTGCTGTTTTTTGTTTTATCTGCTGTGCGGGGGGGGGGGGGGGGGGGAGAGGGGAGAGGGGGACCATCTATAAGGGAGAGGGCAGAGGGGGACCATCTATAAGGGGGGGGGGAGAGGGGGACCATCTATAAGGGGGGGGAAGAGGGGGACCATCTATAGGGGGGGAGAAAGAGGGGGACCATCTATAAGGGGGGGGAGGGGGACCATCTATAAGGGGGGGGGAAAGGGGGACCATCTATAAGGGAGGGGGGGAAAGAGGGGGACCATCTATATGGGGGAAAGAGGGGGACCATCTATAAGGGAGGGGGGAAAGAGGGGGACCATCTATATGGGGGAAAGAGGGGGACCATCTATAAGGGGGGAAGAGGGGGACCATCTATAAGGGGGGAAGAGGGGGACCATCTATAAGGGAGGGGGGAAAGAGGGGGACCATCTATTAGAGGGGGACCATGTATAAGGGAGGGGGGAGAGGGGGACCATCTATAAGGGAGGGGGACCATCAATAAGGGAGGGGGAGAGGGGGACCATCTATAAGGGGGGGGAGAGGGGGACCATCTATAAGGGAGAGGGGACCATCTATAAGGGGGGGAAGAGGGGGACCATCTATAAGGGGGGAAGAGGGGGACCATCTCCTAAAAGATCAGCACCCTCCTCTCCTGACATCCTCTGTGCTGCTGGGACTTCTCCTATAGGATTAGCACCCTCCTCTCCTGACATCCTCTGTGCTGCTGGGACCTCTCCTATAGGATTAGCACCCTCCTCTCCTGACATCCTCTGTGCTGCTGGGACCTCTCCTATAGGATTAGCACCCTCCTCTCCTGACATCCTCTGTGCTGCTGGGACCTCTCCTATAGGATTAGCCCCCTCCTCTCCTGACATCCTCTGTGCTGCTGGGACCTCTCCTATAGGATTAGCCCCCTCCTCTCCTGACATCCTCTGTGCTGCTGGGACCTCTCCTATAGGATTAGCACCCTCCTCTCCTGACCTCCTCTGTGCTGCTGTGACCTCCCCTATAAGATCAGCCCCCTCCTCTCCTGACATCCTTTGTGCAGCAAGGGACCAAACATTATGTTTATTGGGGACAGCAGTGGGGGGGGGGCAGTAGTGGATTATAATGTGGGCGGATTGACGGGGGGGGGGGGGGGCGTCATCCTATAGTTCGCCTCGGGCAGCAGAGAGGCTAGAATCACCCCTGCCCGGACCAAAGGCTAATTGGCCCGGCCTCCTGAGTCCAGTCTTACTGCAGCTGGTGCACTGCAGGCTGAGTGGCCGGGCGACCTGTCACTCAGCCTGAGTGCAAGACACAGCAGGTGCGTGTCGGCCGGCTGACAGTCACTTGAGACCACGGCGTCCCCGGTTGCTAGGGACGCCGTCGGGTCTCCGTGACGTCACTCGGCTCCGGCGGGCAGAGCGACGGCGCGCTCCCGAGCCGAGCTAGACTGAGACGCCGCTGGAGCCAGGTAAGGTAAGTTCCTGACATTACCACCCCCTCTTAAGAGGGGCCTCAGGACCCTTATCCACTGGACCGGGCTTAGACGGGTTCTGAGTATGGTATCGTCGGAGCAGCTGAGGAGCGTGCACGTCCTTAAGTGCCACCCATGTACGCTCCTCTGGTCCGAAGCCCTTCCAGTGGACCAAGTACTGTAACGATCCCTGTACCCAACGGGAATCCAGAATTCTCTCTACCTCATACTCCAACTCACCCTGAATGACAAGTGGGGCAGGAGGAAGTGATGGGAACACCGGTGGCACATATTTCTTTAACAGAGCTTTGTGAAACACAGAATGAATTCTTAAAGATGTAGGCAGTTTAAGTCTGAAAGTAACAGGATTAATGATTTCCAGAATGGTATATGGCCCGATGTATTTGGGTGCTAGTTTCCCGAACTGCACCCTTAGTTTAAGATTCTTGGTAGAGAGCCAGACTTTATCACCCACTACATATTGGTGGCCAGATATGCGTCTTTTGTTAGCATACTTTTAGTAAGATTCTTGGGCTTTAACCAAGCTCTGATGAGCTTGGGCCCAAACTGTGCACAGTTTCGAAAAAATAGCCTCAGCAGAGGGGTTTACAGACTCAGCGGAGTGAACGGATGAGTATCTGGGGTTAAAACCATAATTACAAAAAAATTGCGACATTTTGATAGAACGTTGCTCATGGTTATTGATAGCAAATTCGGCGAGGGAAATGAAATCACGCCATTTGTCTTGAGTATCTGACACAAAACACCTTAGAAATTGTTCCAGTGACTGGTTGACCCTCTCAGTCTGTCCATTGGTCTGGGGATGAAAGGCAGAAGAGAAGGATAACGAGGTACCCAATTTACCACAAAATTCTCTCCAAAACCTAGCAACAAACTGGACCCCTCTGTCGGAAACAATGTTCTCCGGTACCCCATGCAAGCGCAGAACATGATTGACAAACAGCGTGGCTAGTAAGCGAGCACTTGGGAGTTTACGTAGTGGGATGAGGTGGCACATTTTAGAGAAACGGTCCACCACCACCCAAATGACCGTCTTACCCCTAGACACCGGTAAATCTGTAATGAAATCCATGGATAAATGCGTCCAGGCTCTCGTAGGAACCGGCAGGGGATGTAATAGACCCTCCGGTGGTCTACGGGGAACCTTAGACCTAGCACAGATTTTACAGGCTTCAACAAATGATTTAACATCACGAGCCCAGGTTGGCCACCAAAGGTGACGCGAGAGTAAGTACTTGGTACCTGCCACCCCCGGATGCCCTGCCAACACAGAACTATGGATCTCCTCCAACACTCGGAGACGAAGATTCGGCGGCACAAAGAGGAGAGATTCAGGTGTGTTATGGGGGGCTAGGTCTTGTGACTGCGCGATTAGTGTCACCAGGTCTGGTTGCAGGACAGACACCACCACCCCGGGCCGTAAAATCGTATCGACCTGATTTTCGGAATTGTCTTCGGGATCAAAACTGCGGGAGAGGGCGTCAGCTTTGATGTTGCGAGAACCAGGTCGATAGGTGATCTCAAAGTTGAATCTAGCAAAGAATAAGGCCCACCGGGCCTGACGTTGAGAAAGATGCTTGGCAGTATCGAGATATACTAAGTTTTTGTGGTCAGTTAATACAGTAACCTTATGCTTGGCACCTTCTAAGAAGTGCCTCAACTCATCAAATGCCATCTTAATGGCTAGTAACTCCCGATTACCAATATCATAGTTGCGTTCTGCTTGCGAGAATTTCCTCGAGAAGTACGCAACTGGCCGGAGGTTGGTAAGGGTGTTTGATCCCTGTGACAAAACTGCTCCCACCCCTATCTCGGATGCGTCCACTTCAACAATGAATGGGCGCTCGAAATCTGGCGGAGCCTCTGAGAAACAGTGCCGAAGTGTGTCGAAGGCCTTGATAGCCTCTGTGGACCAATGTGCCAGATCCGCCCCCTTTTTGGTGAAATCTGTAAGAGGTTTGGCTATGATAGAAAAACCCTTGATGAATTTTCTATAATAATTAGCAAAACCTAAAAACCTTTGTAAGGCCTTCAGGTTGCAAGGTCGCTCCCAATTCTCAATGGCTGCTACTTTGATGGGATCCATACTAAACGAATCAGGGGTAATATTATAACCCAGAAACAAGACCTTTTGAATACCGAACTGGCACTTTGACAACTTGGCACAAAGATTATTATGTCTCAGAAGCTCCATTACCATACGAACATGCTGCAAATGAGTCGACCAGTCTGAGGAAAAAAACAGAATATCATCAAGATATACAACAAGGAAACGACCAAGGTGTTCCTGAAAAATGTCGTTAACAAAGTGTTGGAAGACCGCTGGGGCATTACACAACCCAAAGGGCATGACGAGATACTCGAAGTGACCCTTCGGGGTGTTAAATGCGGTCTTCCATTCATCACCTTCCCTGATGCGAATTAAATTACCCACAAAAAAGAACCCTGCCCCCATGGGGGAAGAGGAGGGACGGATATGACCCTTACGTAGACTATCTTAAACGTATTCCCGCATAGCTTCCCTCTCAGGGCATGACAAGTTAAAAATGCGACCTCGCGGGTATTTGACACCAGGAACTAAATCTATGGCAACACCTCTACCGCTTTCTCATCAAAGACATCAGCATAGTCTGACAAAAATTCCGGAATTTCTCCTTCCTCAGGAGAGCATCCTGAGAGAGACACAGCAATACAATGAGAATCACATCCAGGCCCCCACCGGACCAGTTCCCTGCTTGACCAATCAAAAACTGGATTATGTGTCTCCAACCATGATAACCCCAGAATTACATCCGATGACAAATTATGCATAAGAAGAAAATCAAGACTTTCAACATGGACCGGCCCCACCTTAACTTCCAGGCACGGGGTCACATATCGTACGTCCCCCTGGGCAAAGGGAGCAGAGTCTGCTCCAGTGACATTAACAGGACGCTGGAGCAGCAGGGGACATACCTCTAAACCAGAAAAGAACACAGGATTAATAAAATTTGCGGAGGATCCAGAATCAATCTAGGCGTACCCATTGATACTTTTACCTCCCACAGACAGAGAAATAGGTAACAGTAGCTTATTTTTGGAGGGTACCTGTGCGCCTGAGAGACCCCCTCGATAATCTCTCAGGCGCTGGAGTTTTCCGGCGGTGACCTCAGCCTAGAAGGACATTGTCGGATCTGGTGTCCAGTCTTCCCGCAGTAGAAACACAGATTATTCTGTATGCGATGGGCTCTTCGAGTTTTAGCATCAGTAGTATCTACCTGCATGGGTTCTTCAGGTGCGGACAAGACAGGAAGGGAAGGCTTGGGGTTAGGAAACAGTGATACAGGGTTTTTAGGTAGGTCGGGGGTACCTCTCTCTCTCTGTCGGTCCCTAAGTCGCCGGTCCACTCTAATAGCTAAAGTCATGCTCTCTTCTAAGGAGTCAGGAGGGGGGTATGCCACCAACATATCCTTCAGTCGGTCACTAAGGCCTGCCCGAAACTGAAACCGGAGGGCCGAGTCGTTCCACGTGGAGAGACCACTCCACTGCCTGAACTCTGAGCAGTACTCCTCCACTGGACGTCGACCCTGTCTCAACCCAGTCAACTGACGCTCAGCATTGGCTGCACTGTCTGGGTCATCATAAAGTAACCCCAAGGCCGAAAAAAATTGGTCAGAAGTCTGCAGGTCAGGGGAGTCAGGGGGCAGGGAGAATGCCCACTCTTGCGGTGGCCCTTGGAGGAGGGATACGATGATGCCGACCTTCTGAGACTCGTCTCCTGAAGAGCGGGGGCGCAATCTAAAAAATAACTTGCACCCCTCCCTGAATGCACGGAACCTGCTCCTGTCCCCCGAGAACTTATCTGGGAGCTGAACGGGTGGCTCAGGAGGTGCTGGGGAAGTCACCGTGAGTTGTCGGGGTGTCGTCTCTTGGTCTTGGACCCTTACAGCAAGCTCCTGAACCATAGTGTTGAGCCGCTGCATTTGGTCCACGATATTAGACATGGCCGTCCGATTGTCCATGAGGGAACGGCGGTAAAATTAGGGCTGGCTATTCTGTCAGAAGGGACAAACACAACCAGACAGTGGGCCCTGAACTGAACCCGCCCACTGTCACCTGCCTACTTGCCTCAGTCGACCCTAGGCGGTCGCGGACAACCACGGAGACGTTCCCTACGCTGCGTATGTGACACACTGAACAGTACAGACAGACAAACACAATAAGGAGTAACGGAACAAACCAGGTCAAACCACACGGACAACGCAGTACAAAGTCAGGAACACAAGGATAGTCAAAAAGTCAGGCGGAGGTCAGAACACGAGTAAATCAGGCAGAAGGAATCAGGACGGGGTGCGCAGGAATAGGACGGGGGGAGCTGGGATCAGATGAACTAATAGCCAGCGAGTAACTACTGGCAATGCTTAGACTTTATACTGGACCAGGAGCCCGGACCAAAGGCTAATTGGCCCGGCCTCCTGAGTCCAGTCTTACTGCAGCTGGTGCACTGCAGGCTGAGTGGCCGGGCGACCTGTCACTCAGCCTGAGTGCAAGACACAGCAGCTGCGTGCCGGCCGGCCGGCTGACAGTCACGTGAGACCACGGTATCCCCGGTTGCTAGGGACGCCGTCGGGTCTCCGTGACGTCACTCGGCTCCGGCAGGCGGAGCGACGGCGCGCTCCCGAGCCGACCGCCGGAGCCGAGCTAGACTGAGACGCCGCTGGAGCCAGGTAAGGTAAGTTCCTGACAATCAGACAATGTGATTTTCTGGATTTGTTTTCTCATTTTGTCTCCCATAGTTGAGGTCTACATATGGTGTCAATTACAGACACCTCTCTCATCTTTTTAAGTGGTGGAACTTGCACTATTGGTGACTGACTAAATACTTTTTTTTTCCCCACTGTACATTAAAAGTTATATAGATGTGTCTATACAATGTCTTACTGTACCTGTACGGTTCTGCCACACTGGTAGCTGATAGAAATCCAGGAAGTGAAAAAAAAATGGCCCCTGTGCCAATTCACATTGTCTCCTGCTTCCACTGCTCCCCCCTAGGAGACAAATCTTACATGCCTCTGTCTCACATTGTGTGTGTTTGCTGAGCACAGGCTGATGATTAGAAAGGTGGCAGGGCGTGATGTCACAGGAGGCTTGGCTGGCTAACCCAATCCCCTGAGTGATTCACCATCTCAGACCAGCCAGAAGCAGGTGCAGCATTAATTTTACTGATTGTAATGGGTGGGGGACTGTGATGGTCCACTGAGGGGAAAGCATTGCATTCTGGGAAATGCTAAACCAGGAAAGACAGAAACACAATACAGAACAAAAACCACCCAAACAAATGGATTTTTGGTAGTTTCAAAACTGGGATAGACAGGTAAGTAATGCTATATGCTTCTGCAGAAGTTTCATTTTTTTCCCCCTTTAAGGCTTTCAGAAATCACTACATTTAAATCCTTCTCTTCTAAAGTCTTAGCCAACATTGAATTGTCGATATGATACTCAGACAGAGGATTCCTACTCAAGCGCATTATTTTACATTTGGAAACATTGAACTGCAGTTTCCATTGTTTTGACCACTGCTACAGTTATTTCTATTGCTGACAGATATCCTTTTCTATGTCGCTTTGCTTCTTACTCCTGTGGCCCCCACTACTACAGAACTAGGACCTGTGGCCCTTAGCGTATTTGGCTCATCTCCTGGGAAATCCAGAATACTGGAAACTCCCGCAGAGTCTAGGGAGAAAACAACTCTGCTTAGTAAACAGCCTATTGTGTGATGCTGAGAAGTCGTGTGAGCAAAATTTCACTTCAATTTCTATTGCCCAGACTTCACCTCCCACTATTGTTCATCACTTCCCTGGTTCCCTGACCCATTCAACTCCAACAGGTTTACAACTCACTGGACCATCAGAACAGATTTGGAGTATAATACAGGATGTAACTCAGGATCAGTACAGGATAAGTAATGTATGTAAACAGTCACTCCACCAGCAGAATAGCGAGTGCAGCTCCGGGGTATAATACAGGATGTAACTCAGGATCAGTACAGGATAAGTAATGTAATGTATGTACACAGTGACCTCACCAGCAGAATAGTGACTGCAGCTCTGGAGTATAATACAGGATGTAACTCAGGATCAATACAGGATAAATAATGTAATGTATGTACACAGTGACCTCACCAGCAGAATAGTGAGTGCAGCTCTGGAGTATAACACAGGATGAAACTCAGGATCAGTACAGGATAAGTAATGTAATGTATGTACACAGTGACCCCACCAGCAGAATAGTGAGTGCAGCTCCGGAGTATAATACAGGATGTAACTCAGGATGAGTACAGGATAAGTAATGTAATGTATGTACACAGTGACCCCACCAGCAGAATAGTGAGTGCAGCTCCGGAGTATAATACAGCTGGATATCTCCTTTACAATTTTATCCATATTGGACCAATCCAATGTATAGTAGATTTATAACGTAGTTGTTTCTATGACTTTGTTCCTTTCTTTATCAGATATGACTTCTTCAGTAAACAGACGTCTTTATTTTCTAGAACAATACAGAAGGAATGGAATGTGCCCAGATCACAGGAAGCTGATTTGCTGGCTGAGTGATAAGATATTACCCACAATGCATCAGTTGCTGTCATATATCTATATGTTCAATCAATATCAGATAATCCGAATGGGGGGGGGCTTGTATCGGACACTGTACCTGGTCTATGGTGTGATATATAACAATGTGTTGGGTGTCAGGGCGAGCAGGGTGGTCAGGGGCGGGGGGCTTTGTCATCTTCTTTCCCAGACTTACTCACATTGTGATTTCCTATCCTCGGAGGCCTTTGCTGAGTGTTGAGCTGCAGAGTTTCCTGTCCCTCGCTCCTGTTACGCCTTTTCCTCTTTCCATTTCCAAAACCCAGAAATCTGTAGAAGTCAGAGGTGTCGAACGTGAGAAAGTCGCAGGGAGCAGAGCTGCCGGATCGGCTCACCAATATTCCTCCTTATTGGGATTTGCCCCAAGAGCTGACCATCCATGGCCATCATATTGTGTGGATGATCCAGGATTGGATACATGGTATCACCAGCTGATAAGTGACACCATCTCCTTGGATTCTGAAGGATCTGTCTCTGGTTTTTCTTGGTTTCTGGTCCTGGATGGGATTTCTGGGCTGATACTTTTGTGGATCTCTTGATTTCCGGTCCATAAGGGACACAATGTGGATGTGATTCCTGGACACGTGGACGACACCAGGACGTTCCCCCTCTGATCGCATTAAGGACAATGCGGAGGCCGCTCCATTATCTGCTTTTTGTATTTGGATCTTTACTTTGCACGGAAATAGGTAATAAGGGGGGGGGTCACTTAAAAATCCAAGACCTCATCTTGAATGGTACAACATTGCAGAATTACAGAAGACCCCGGGGGGTTACATCTGCTCAAACCAGTGATGGTTCTGCTAAAATGTTTTAGTATAGACAGGGGGTTCCTAAAAAAGAAAAAAAAAGATTAGTTAAAAAAAAATTATCTATCTATCTATATATCTCTCTCTCTCTATATATATATATATATATCCATTTACTGACAGCAAGCAGAGATCTTGAAAACAATAGGTAAAATGGAAAAAAAAATGTCAACCTGTTACTATGCTTGGTTTTAAAGGGGTAGTTCATCAAATATTTTTTCTTTCAAATCAACTGGTGCAAGTTCCAAAAAATTGTAATCTACTTCTATTAAAAAACTCAAGTACTCCATCACTTATCAGCTGCTGTATGTCCTGCAAGAAGTGGTGTATTCTTTCCAGTTTGGAGAGCAGGAAAGGTTTTCTATGGGGATTTGCTATTGCTCTGGACAGTTCCTGACATGGACAAAGGTGGCAGAAGAGAGAAATGTGTCAGACTGAAGAGAATACACCACTTCCTGCAGGACATACAGCAACTGATAAGTACTGGATGAGATTTTTTATTGAACTACCTCTTTTAAATCTTAGCAAAGTTTCTGCTGGCTGTCAGTGAATGGAAACATCCACTACTAACCCCTCCTGATCTAGTCTTGCTGGATTTGTTACAATGTATCAGTCTAGTGAATCCTTTGTAAGCTACACACAGCAGGTATATTTCTTCTATCCTGGAGACCCAGACTCCACCTCTTATCTATACTGATCCAATGTAACAACTCCCAGCTATATAAGCAGAACAGGTTTTTAGCCTTGAAACAAAACATTTCCACTGACTGGCAGCAAGTGGAGATCTTGAAATTGCAAGATATAATTTAGAAAACTCTGCAAATATCTAACATACCTAGTTTATCTTACCTAGATATCTGCTTGCTGTGATTAAATAGAAACCTTCATTGTTTAAATTAAAAAAACGTAAAGGGGTACTTAGGGCAAAAGAGCTTGTTCATAAATCAATTGGTGGCAGAAAGGTATACAGATTTGTAAATTTCTTGTATTTAAAAAATCTCCAGTCTTCCAGTACTTATCATCAGTTGTATGTCCTGCAGGAAGTGGTGTATTCTTCCCACTCTGACACAGTGCTCTCTGCTGTCAGGAACTGTCTGGAGCAATAGCAAATCCCCATAGAAAACCTCTCCTGCTCTGGACAGTTCCTGACATGGACTGAGGTGGCAGCAGAGACCACTGTGTCAGACTGGAAAGAATACTTCACTTCCTGCAGGACATACAGCAGCTGATAAGTACTGGAAGGCTTGATAGTTTTAAATGCAAGTAATTTACAAATCTCTATAACTCTCTGACACCAGTTGGTTTAAAAAAATACTTTTTTTAAAACTCATCCAGAATTTGCTTAATGTATCCATCAGGCTATGAATGCATTCTGGGAGTTGTAGTCTTGCATTAGCTGGAGATCCACAGGTTGGGAATACTTTAAGGGGGGAAAGTTCTAGAAAAATCTGATCTTATAGACCCTGAACCATCACATTCTAATAAGATTTTTTTTTATAATAAAGTAAGGTGAATGACTGCAGAGATTAAGTTGTTTCCATATTGGGGTTAGTGGCCCTTTAAGAAGGCATAGTAAATGCATTGCATATTTGGCAACCATGTAAACATTAATTATAGTTTTGCCTGTCTGGTCTTTCATCACATGGATCACCTGACAAAACCATTAGGAAGGGCGTCCCCCTCCTGGTCCTGATCATAGAGATTATACAATGATGGGAGTGTGAGTTCTTGTCAGAAGTCATGTGATATGGAGGGAAATACAACACAGGATAATTAACAGGTACACAGTGACTCCACCAGCAGAATAGTGAGTGCAGCTCTGGAGTATAATACAGGATGTAACTCAGGATCAGTACAGGATAAGTAATGTAATGTATGTACACAGTGACCCCACCAGCTGAATAGTGAGTGCAGCTCTGGAGTATAATACAGGATGTAACTCAGGATCAGTACAGGATAAGTAATGTAATGTATGTACACAGTGACATTACCAGCAGAATAGTGAGTGCAGCTCTGGATTATAGTACAGGATGTAACTTAGGATCAGTACAAGATAAATAATGTAATGTATGTACACAGTGACCTCACCAGCAGAATAGTGAGTGCAGCTCTGGAGTATAATACAGGATGTATCTAAAATGAATTAGAAGCATATCCATAAAGTAACAACAGGTGAACCCAGGGGCGCCGCAATCATGAGGCGACCTGAATCGTCTGCCTCAGGCGGCGCCACTAGCTGTCACCATGGGGGCGGCATTCAGTGGCAGATTATAATATGAGCGGTTCGGCGGCCGCCCACATTATAATCCGCCACTGACTGTACCATGTACTGGAGCCCCCCCGCCCCCGGGCAGTATCTGTAATGAGATGCTGGGAGCGGGGGAGACTGTATTCATAAGCGCCGCGCTGTAATAAATCAGCCGCGCCGTGCTGATACTACAGTGCGGCGCTTATGAATACAGTCCCCCCCGCTCCCAGCATCTCATTACAGATACTGCCCGGGGGCGGGGGGGCTCCAGTACATGCATTCCACGTCCGTGATCCGTCAGGATCACGGAACGTGGGAATGCAGCCTTTAGTCCCCCGGGTGATGTGCGGCTGCCGGAGGTGTCCCATCCTGTCCCCGGCAGCGCGCGCATCAGAGAGCTCCCCGTGCGCTGGAAGTCACAGCCGCAGGCGCATGGGGAGATCTGTGATGCGCGCGCTGCCGGGGACAGGACGGGACACCCCGGGCAGCCGCACATCAGCCGGGACCAGACCAGAGAGGCTCGACGGGGGAACGGAGGGCAGGTGAGTTGTGTGCTGTTTTTTGTTTTATCTGCTGTGCAGGGGGGGGGGGGGGGGAGAGGGGGACCATCTATAAGGGAGGGGGGAAAGAGGGGGACGATCTATAAGGGAGGGGGGAAAGAGGGGGACGATCTATAAGGGAGGGGGGAAAGAGGGGGACGATCTATAAGGGGAAACCATCTATAAGGGAGGGGGAGAGGGAAGAGGGGGACTATCTATAGGGGGGGGAAGGGGACCATCTATAAGGGAGGGGGGAAAGAGGGGGACCATCTATAAGGGAGGGGGACGATCTATAAGGGGGGGGGGACCATCTATAAGGGAGAGGGAAGAGGGGGACCATCTATAGGGGGGGGAAGGGGACCATCTATAAGGGAGGGGGGAAAGAGGGGGACCATCTATAAGGGGGGGGCCATCTATAAGGGAGGGGGGAAAGAGGGGGACCATCTATAAGGGGGGGGCATCTATAAGGGAGGGGGAGAGGGAAGAGGGGGACTATCTATAGGGGGGGGAAGGGGACCATCTATAAGGGAGGGGGGAAAGAGGGGGACCATCTATAAGGGAGGGGGACGATCTATAAGGGGGGGGGACCATCTATAAGGGAGGGGGAGAGGGAAGAGGGGGACCATCTATAGGGGGGGGGGGGAAGGGGACCATCTATAAGGGAGGGGGGAAAGAGGGGGACCATCTATAAGGGAGGGGGGAAAGAGGGGGACCATCTATAAGGGGGGGCCATCTATAAGGGAGGGGGGAAAGAGGGGGACCATCTATAAGGGGGGGACCATCTATAAGGGAGGGGGACCGTCTATAAGGGGGGGGAAGAGGGGGACCATGTATAAGGGGGGAGGGTGACCATCTATAAGGGAGGGGGAGAGGGAAGAGGGGGACCATCTATAAGGGAGGGGGGAGAGGGGGACCATGTATAAGGGGGGGAGGGGGACCATCTATAAGGGGGGGAAGAGGGGGACCATCTATAAGGGGGGAAGAGGGGGACCATCTCCTAAAAGATCAGCACCCTCCTCTCCTGACATCCTCTGTGCTGCTGGGACTTCTCCTATAGGATTAGCACCCTCCTCTCCTGACATCCTCTGTGCTGCTGGGACCTCTCCTATAGGATTAGCACCCTCATCTCCTGACATCCTCTGTGCTGCTGGGACCTCTCCTATAGGATTAGCCCCCTCCTCTCCTGACATCCTCTGTGCTGCTGGGACCTCTCCTATAAAGTCAGCCCCCTCCTCTCCTGACATCCTCTGTGCAGCAAGGGACCAAACATTATGTTTATTGGGGACAGCAGTGGGGGGGGGGGCAGTAGTGGATTATAATGTGGGCGGATTGACGGGGGGGGGGGGGGGGGGGGCGTCATTCTATAGTTCGCCTCGGGCAGCAGAGAGGCTAGAATCACCCCTGGGTGAACCATATTTTGGGGTTCCGAGGTGACACTGACAGCTCTATGAGCTTAGAACAATCCTAGGCTTCTTTGTCTCTTACATATTTTATAGCGTTGCTGTGATTGCCAGGTCGCTATCCCTGGCTTGTGCTGTGTCTGGCCTTTGGCCCGGGGTGACCCTGTGTCTTGTACATTGCAGGAGCGGTGTTGGATGTCACATTGGTTTGTTTTACCCCTGACAACCGTAAAGTGAATTTATCGTTATCATGTGTGACTGGGGAGCGGGACATGAAGAGCTCGGATCTGCGCATTGAACGAGATAATAAGATTGTGCTCATCCCTCCTTCTGTGCCGCCATTCAAGACCATATCACTGGACAAGGAGGTGCAGGCCAGCGGATTCTCCTCCCACGAACTGGTCGGTGTCTTTTTCTGCACAGCCAGGGGCCCGACTGAGCAGGCCAAAATCCTGTATCCATATACAAGGCCACACGGTAAGTGGGCAACAGCAAGGAAAGCACTTAAAGGGCAACTCCATCATAGCAGGTGCCTTCTTCTGTGCACAGTGTCGCCCCCTGCTGAGTAATGTGAGTGACTTGGGAAGGGCAGTGACACCTGCTATTAGTTGACAGTCATGGCTGCTTTCTTTCTGAAACAGTTCCACAGCTGTTCATTGGTTGTGTCTGGTATTGCAGCTCGATTAAAATTAATAAAGATTGAAAAGGAATGTCAGAGGGGGAAAAAAATCAGATGAACTGATATCAAAAAGTTATATACATTTGTAAATTACTTCTATTTTGAAAAAAAAACTTAAGTCTTCCAGTACGTATCAGCTGCTGTATGTCGTGCAGGAAGTGGTGGATTCTTTCCAGTGTGACACAGTGCTCTCTGCTGCCACCTCTGTCCATGTCAGGAACTGTCCAGAGCAGGAGAGGTTTTCTGGTTCAATGTTTACTGCTGCTCTGGACAGTTCCTGACATGGACAGAGGTGGCAGCAGAGAGCACTCTCAGACTGGAAAGAATACACCACATCCTGTAGGATGTACAACAGCTGATAAGTACTGGAAGACTGGATATTTTTAAAAAGAAGTAGTTTCAAATCTGTTTAATTTTCTGACACCAGTAGATTTCCTCTGGAGTGCCCCTTTAAACTGCAATACCACATCCAGAGCCTTTTTGAGAACTCACATAGCAAGTAAAAAATTTGAGCTCATGTCTCACAGTGGGGGTGGGTCTAAACTGCAAAATTATGAACGCAGCGCTGAATGTAAACATCAAGGAGACTCCATGTAAATGAACCACTAAAGCCTAAGGAGATAAAAGCATCTGCAAAATTACTCAAGTTTTCCTACACAGTGATCTTTATCCTTCATGTATATAAAATTTTGTGGCTTTGTAATATATTTTGGGCTTTGATCCGCGACCATTTTTAAGATCATATGAATAAGAAACTTATTAATGACCATTGAGACATAGACAAGCATGTTTCCATCACTGACAGCAAGCAGAGATCTTGAAATTGGGGAAGAATTAAAACACAAATTGGGAGATTTATCAAACATGGTGTAAAGTGAAACTGGCTCAGTTGCCCCTAGCAACCAATCAGATTCCACCTTTCATTTTCCGAAGAGTCTGTGAGGAATGAAAGGTGGAATCTGATTGGTTGCTAGGGGCAACTGAGCCAGTTTCACTTTACACCATGTTTGATAAATCTTCCCAAAATTTTTAAATCCGTTTTTTATACAGTGATTAAACTCAATTTATGCTAATTCGGGAATTTGCATCCAATCCAAAGCATAGCCTTTCTGGACTTGTTGTGTATTGCTTCTGCCACTTTTCTTGAGGTGGCCATGGAGCCTTTGCTCCTTGTCGTCCTTCAGTTCTCTTCTCCTTCTGATTGTGCTTCCTTCCTCTCGGCTCTGTACGGTAGCGGTGATCTTATCGTCGCTCTGATAAAAGCAGTAAATAACTTAGAGTTCTCAAGGAGTAAAACATGTAAAGCTTCCACCAGACGGCAATGGATTTGTACGGAAACAACTTTTCACTTTACAGGAGAAATTCTCTGATAGTTGTTAAAAGCAGGAAAGAGAAAGAACGTGAGATAAGAGCCGAGAAAACAAGGAAACGTCCCGAGAGCGAGACGTCTGCAGCTTCTAGATTATTCTACGGCACAAGGAACGAAGACTTAAGGGAATCTCTAACTTCTGTCATCTAATAGCAAAAACTTTTCTCTTTGATTAATATCTCTAATCTGTCACGACATCTCACACTCATAGACTTACATGATAACATCCTGTTTCTGTGAGTTGCTGCTGTTGTTAACGAGGACAATTTAGATATTTAGAAACTGTATGCGGTGAGCTCCCTCTAGTGGTTGCTGCAGGCAGACAGAAGCATATAATTTATCTCGATGTCTGCGGAGGCGATTTGGAACTTTGTATCAGAAAATTTGAGCTGTGACTGCTATAAAGTATAGAAATATCATATATGTATATTGAGAAAGATCCCATTGCTGGATTAAAACCTTGCACATGATGGGTGAATAAAGCACATTTTTATTCAGGCTCTGTTCACACGCTGTATAAACAATGGTCGTTATTTGGCATTCAAAACAATGGTAGTTGTTGTAAATGAAAATGGCAAAAATTGCAAAAAAAAAAAAAAATATATATATATATATATATATTTGCTTCTTCTTTGATTGCATAAGAAGTAGTATTGCTCAGGAAGAGGACCTGTACTGATGCTATTCTCCTACTTCCTTGCATGTGAAGGGTTTTCTTAATTTTTAAAGGGCTTCACCGATTAAAACCTTTTCCACAGGATAGGGGACGAGTAGAAGATTTCAGGGGGTCCGACTTCTGTGCCCCCCCAACAATCTCCAGATTTGGCTTTGTTGTTTTGAATACAGCTCTAGTCATTTTCTATGAAGCCGCAGGAGAGAGACGAGTACAGCACTCGGCTCTTTCCAGCGGCTCCATAGAGAATGAAACATAGAAGATTGTCAGCAGAAAAAGACCACTGGTCCACCTAGTTCGCCCTTTTAGTATTTCCACTCTTATTATCTTAGGATAGATATATGTTTATCCCAGACATGTTTAGATCTACCAACCACATCTGCTGGAAGTTCATTCCATGGATAGAGGAGCAGTTCACGTGTATTCAAAACAAAGGAGCTGGGGGCCAATCTGGAGGAGGGGGGGGGGGGGCTCGGAGGTTGGATCCTCAGTGATCCTGTGGATAGGGGAGAAGTAATTTTTAATAGGGGAACCCCTTTAAGTACAGAGTTAATTTGCATACATTTTCCACTGGAGCATTGCATGACTACAGACAACTACTTGATGGTCTCCCCAAGGAGACCCCATGCAGGAGGTGACAAGCCTTTTTTTACCATAAGAACATTGAATCTGTGGAACAGTCTATGCCAGAATCTGGTCACAGCAAAAACAGTGGAGGGCGTCACAGCAGGCTTGGACACGTTCTTAGAACAAAGTAACATAAATGCATATGTGTAGAACCTACGCTTCCCTCCATCCATCCCCTCCTTGGTTGAACTTGGGGCCCCAGCAGTACAGCAGCAATGCTAACCATTGAGTCACCAAGCTGACGTGTAATTCAGATAAGAATGACCTCTCCTGTTTTCCCCTCAGCTGATCTGATTCCAGTGAAGGTGACGGTGACCGTCAGTGTGAACCAGGACGCACAACTACAGGCCAAAGTCACAAAGGAGCACCACCCGGACATACTATGGAAGTACAATGGTGGGTGATAGGGTGGTGGTGAGCTAGTTCTAGAGAGGGAATGGCTGCATCCAAGTCCTAATGCTAAACACAAGGGTCTTTCTGGTATGTAGGGGGGGGGGGGGGGGGCTGATTTTGCATTTTGGCAAAAAAACTTCAGGTTTCTCCAGATCTCACTCCTTTGTGTGATGAAGGTCTGCCGTCCTACATCAGTGTAATGGTTTATCTGGATGGTATGGAATTCTGTGAGAGGATAGGCCCCCTTGAGTATCTCATATCTGGGTGAATCGTGGAAGATGTTAGCAGAGATCCAGACTCAGCCTAACACCTATATTGATCAGCAGGTGGAGTATCATGCACTACCCTAGACCACCAGGGGTGTCAGTATTGACCTATTCAACACCAGAGATGTTACCATTAATCCCATATCTGTAATAGCCCACCAGGGATCTTATCAATGAGTTATCATTAACCCCTCTACACCCCTAGCCCACCATGGTTATCATTACCCTCCTTCACTACCCTACGCCACCAAGGTTATTAATACCCCCCTCTATTAGGGTGGTATTACACGGGACGATTATTGTTAGAAAAATAGTTAGATTGTTTGGATTTGAACGATAATCGTTTAGTGTAATAGCAGGCAACGAATAAACGACCAACGAAAAATTGTTGATCGTTTGATAGAATCTGGACCTATTTTCATTGTTGATCGTTCACAAATCATTTGAACATCGTTTGGTGTAATAACGTGTCATTCATCGTTCCCTGGTTTATCAGCTAGGAGAGGACAAGCGCAAGAATGACCGTAAAAAAAATAATAATCATTGTCCTGTGTAATAGGGTGAACGATTTAAGATTGTTCGTCATAGCGGTCATTTAAGATCGTTTATCATTAATTGACAAAAATCGTCTACAGTAATACCACCCTTACTCCTACCCCACCAGAGTTATCATTGACACACTGCACTAACCTAGTTTATATGAGATGTTTAATTCCTTCCCTGCCGTAGCCCTACAGGGATGTTACCATTAACGGCCACCATACTATCTCAGTCCATCTGGGAGGATATCATTATCTACTTCATTGCCCTAGCCCTCCAGGGATGTTACTTGTTCTCAGACTCAATTCACAGGATCACAATCTATTGCACTACTTACCTGGATTTGTTCTGTCTGTGTCTATTATATCTTAAACACATTACTTTGTATTTATTTGTCGCACATTAACCCTTACATTGCAGGAACCTTCTTGAAGGCAACATACAAGAATGATGTGATTGGCCAGGTAGCTCAGCTCACCTTCAGCTCGGTGCAGTACAGTCAGGCCGGAGTCTACAGTGCTGGCTTCATGGGGGCGAGTCCCCTCTTCAACGCCTTCTTCAGACTCATCGTACGAGGTCATAAATGTTCCCCAACTCTCCGATAAGTCCCAGAAATGGGGGATGTTCATTGTAATAGTCCCTTGTTTCGTCTTCTGCAGGGTGTCCCGACAAAAAGTGGGGTCCATTGTGTCAGAAGGATTGCCTGGACTGCCTAAATGGTGGAGTGTGCCATGACATTACTGGAGAATGTATCTGTGCCCCGGGCTTTATGGGAACAAGCTGTGAGAAGGGTAAGGGAAGTTTTTTGGGACGTCTATGGGGGCTGAGCTGTGTGCTCAGATTGTCATCTAATGCTTGGGGCTTGTCGATTATTAAGAGTAGTTATCTCCAAAGTGTGGTTCTCTAGGGGCCATTCCATCCAAACTAAACCTTTTCGTAACACCCGTAACACCTAGTTAAACATTTTTTTTTACAGCTAATTAAAAAAATTGCAATTTAACCACAAAAGTTATAAATATACATTAAGACTCTTAATGTATATTTATAACTTTAGTGTTTAAATTGCAGTTTTACTAGGTTTAACTAGGTGTTACGGGTGTTACGAAAAGGTTCAGTTTGGATGGAATGGCCCCTAGGTGCTGTAGATGCTGTAACAGTTGTGGAGCAACAGGTTGGGAATCAACAAATTTAGGCAATGGTTCTCTCCAGCATGTTCCTGCACAATGTTTCTCATCAGTGCCCCTCCAGAATGTTCCTTCACAATGCCCTGCAGAATGTTCCTCCACAATGTTGCTCCACAATGCTCCTCCAGAATGTTCCTCCACGTTGCTGCTCCAGAATGTTCCTCTATAATGCTCCTCCAAAATTTTACTACACAATGCCCCTCCAGAATGTTCCTCCATAATGCCCCTCCACAATGCCCCTCCAGAATTGTCCTTCACAATGCCCCCCAAGAATGTTCCTCCAGAGCGCCCCTCCAGAATTTTTCTGTACAATGTTCCTCCACAGTGCCCCCCAGAATTTTCTTGTACAATGTTCCTCCAGATTGTTCCTCACAATGTCCCTCCAGAATGTTCCTCCATAATGCCCCTCCAGAATTTTCCTTCATAATGCACCTCCAGAATGTGCCTCCACAATGCCCCTCCAGAATTTTCCTTCACAGTGCCCCCGCCCCCAAATTTTCCTTCACAATGCCCTTCCAGGATGTTTCTCCACAATGTTCCTTCGCAACATCCCTCCAGAATTTTCCCTCACAATGCCCCTCCACAATCTTCCTCTACAGTGTCCCTCCAGAGTGCTCCTCCACAATGTGTCCCAAGAATTTTCCTCCAGAATGTTTGGGTTTTCATGCTTCTTAGGGCACATTATCAGGAAAGTTGAAATTTTACCACTTCTAATCCTGGATTTCCCAAAGCTTCTTATCAGCTGCCAAGAATAGACATTGGCAGTTGCGGCCATTGTTGGTTGGGTTTGTAGCCAACTCGGTGTCCAGAATCTCCATTGATGGGACACATAAAATCTCTACCTATAAAAAACTCTAAAAACCTCCCAAAAAGATTCTAGTTGGGCTTTATTGACCCAGGACCTTTTTTAGGTTCATTTTAAAGGATGATTGCTCGAAACATTAGCTGTAATGGCAGCCAACACTGTTCAGATGATTCTTATCCAATGTGTGAATGGCACGTGGTGAGTCCTCCAATGTTTTCTGTCCTTTTTTGCAGCTTGTAGAGAAGGAAACTTTGGAAGAAACTGTCAGGAGACATGCAAGAGAGAACACGGCTGTAGGAGCCTCACCTTCTGTCTGCCCGACCCCTATGGATGTTCCTGCGGAAGTGGCTGGACCGGGGCACAGTGCCAAACAGGTACCAAACCAGTAGATATGCCAACGTTAGTGTTAACCGACATGTTGTGTCACCTGACCGGGTCTATTAGTTCCATAATGACCATTGCTGGGAAACCATCTTGAACTTGGAAACTGAAAGAAGCTGCCATTACTGTGACCATATACTGTGACCA
The DNA here is from genome assembly GCF_027789765.1 of Dendropsophus ebraccatus. Classification (NCBI taxonomy): domain Eukaryota; kingdom Metazoa; phylum Chordata; class Amphibia; order Anura; family Hylidae; genus Dendropsophus; species Dendropsophus ebraccatus. The sequence goes on along the minus strand of NC_091461.1, from coordinate 103,537,511 downwards.
TAGGGGAAAATCATGATCCCTAGTGACATATATAGCTATATATACATAATGACATATATACAACTTCACTGCCCCAGATCACCAGGGATATTATCATTAATCTTTACCTTTCCTCTAACCCATCAGGGATGTCATCATTAACTCCTTCACTGCCCTAGACCCCACTGGGGATGATATCATTAACATATTCACTGCTGTAGACAACACTGGGTGATAGAATGAATCTTTCCACTGCCCTAGCCCTCCAGTGATGTTATCATTAATCTTGTTACTACTTTAGCCCACCAGGGACATCATCATTAACCCCTAGCCAACCAGGGATAATTCCTGAACATGTTTGTTGCCCTGCCATAATTAACTCCACTTCCTTAGGTCCCTACATACTGTATGTTATAATTAACCCTTGTAGCTATTGTAGCTCCTAGGGACGGTATTATTAACCCTTTCATGGGCTGTAGTCCATATTATACATTATTGTGTCATAAGAAAATGAATGATTGTTTAAATCATGTTTTTATTGTTAATTATGTTCTTTTAATCATTTTAACTATTTAAATCTGTACAATCAGTATCTGGATTTATCAGTAAAAACAAATCTAGGCCATACATTCCCTTTCACTGCTTTATTTCCCTAGCCCACCAGGGATGATAGCCATAACATAGTGACTGTCCCAGACCACCAACTCTTTCACCTCCCTGGGGCACCACAGCTGTTGCCCATATGATCTTTTTAGCTCCCTTACTGGCCTAGACGATTTTTTTATATATCAGTTTACAGGATTATGGGAGGAGACTGATGAATTGGGTGTCAGCATGCCACCTGTCACCCACATATCTGCTATAATAGAGACGTACAGATGTGCAGACATTGTGGGCGCAGTTTTGATTAATCCCAATTACTGATAAACTGGTTTGGATATATTTCCCTGCCCCGGGGATGCATTGGCATCGCCCTGGCACTTCGCGCCTGACTTACTTCTTCACACCTGACTTACTTCTTCACACCTGACTTACTTACAACTTCCTTCTTGAATTAACGTGTTTAATGTTTTGTTTTTTTTTCAATTCAGAGTGTCCTCCAGGAATGTACGGAGCCGACTGTGCCCTGAAGTGCAAGTGCCAGAACGGGGGGTCCTGTAACAGGTTCAGCGGCTGTGTGTGCCCCAATGGCTGGCATGGGCAGCACTGCGAGAAGTCGGGTATGGATACCTGATAAAATATTTTCGGGGGAAACTGACACAGCAGCACAGATTATTTCAGCAGAGGAAGAGGCTGGTCATGTGGTCACATATTAAGAGTAACATAGTGGAGAGTATGTCAGGAGACGGAGATGAAAATTTCTTTCATGTTAAGCTACAACCTAAGCTATACAGTGTGAAATGGATACACAACAGCACAGAGTATTTCAGGTGGAGGGCTTATTTTTTTTTTTTTGGAGGGGGTGTGTGTTGTTACATGGAATTCTATATATTGGAATGATTAGGGCCCCCAGAAGCACAGAGTATGCCAGGAAGTAGTGTGATGGTCTTGTGGAGGCCATAATAACCTTTCCTTAGGGTCACAGAATGGGGGCACTGACTTAGTATAATATCTATTGTTCTGTGTTATCTTCCTCCTCACAGATCATCTTCCTCAGATCATTGATCTTCCGACCCAAGTCGAGTTCAATCTGAATTCTGCAGCGATCCTAAAGTGTGCTGCGTCCGGGAAGCCTCAGCCGGTACGGGAGAGTATTGTGCTGCGCCGCCCAGACGGGTCAGTCCTCAGCGTAAGTGTCACCAGACAATGACCTACCATCTAAATCAGGTTTTTATTTTAATCATATTTTTTAAGAATATTTGATATTTTCAAAATTTTCCATTTTACTGTCTGTATTATAAAATAATTCTGAAATCTTGCAGTTTCCATTCTCACCAATAGGGTTATAACTAAGCCGACAGTGTCCTCCTTATCATCACAGGCAACTCAGCATCCCCCTCACCTGTGGAGTTAGCCCACTGAGCATGCTCACAAATGTATCCCATACAAAAAACTGGGACTGGAGATGTTGATGGGAGTTGTAGTATTATTGTAGGGAAATGATGGTAGTTGTAGTTGTACAACAGCTGGAGAGCACTTGGTGAACACTTCTATAATGTATATACATTCTATATAGCAGTGGTCTGCACCTTCAGTTGTTTAGCCTCAGGATAAGCTGGGACTTATAGTTCCACAGTTCCATGACCAAATACGAATCTTTGCCCCATCTTCTCCCCATCAGGCCAGTCAGGCAGTGATGGACTCAGAACGCAGCACCTGTAACTTCAACATCCCTGCTCTGACGCTGTCTGACCATGGCTTCTGGGAATGTCGTGTTTCCACCAGCGGGGGGCAGGATAGTCGCAAATTTCAAGTGCTGGTCAAACGTAAGTGATTATGATCATTGTTCTAGAATGCAGCATGCAGCATAATTTGTGCTTACTTTTTGTAGTTCTTAAAGGAGAATTCCAGCGAATTTTTAAGTTTTCCAGCAGGGGGAACATGATAAACAAGTGTTTCGAACCTCTCCCCGTGCCACTGACCGTGCTGCATCACAGCCTCCAGGCTCCTGGTTGGAACTCATTTTCCTCTGAGTTCCAATATCGTCACAGCTCGGGAGAAAATGACCTGACCCGGCTGATGGATTGCCCCATCCGCCAATCGGTAATCACTGCAGTGTCCCATCCCAGTTACTGGTTGGTTGAGCGAGCAATCCATCAGCCGAGTTGTGACGTCACTGGATCCTGGAGCAGGTGTTGCGTATCAAGAAGTACTGAGTAGCGGACAATATAGACAATACTATTCCAACTCAGCTTTGCCACTGGGAGCAAAATAGAGATAAACACTTGACAGTTTTTGCATACAGTAGCTACTTGAAATAGACTTAACCTTGGCTGTAGTGACTTAAAGACAGTAGTGGGATTACAGCTAGCTCAGGGTAGTGGGGCCCTGTCTAGATCCTAGAATTCTCAGCTGTCGGCTCTTTAGAGAAGAGTTACCTACACCGATAAGTATGAACTTCTGCCTGATGCTGTCTATGGGCACAGAGTGACACAGATCCAATGATTTTGTGGGTAGAGCTAGGAAACCTAGCAGCTTGCAGTTAAAATTTGGCTTATTGCACTTAGCTTAAAGGTGTAGTGCGGTGTTTAATATTTATTCACTAAATAACACACATTACAAAGTTATACAACTTTGTAATGTGTGTTTTTTAAGTGAATGGCCCCCTTCCCTGTGTTCCCCCCACCCCGGAAGTGTGGTGCATAATACTACTTACCTACTTACTTAATACTTACGTATTCGCTGTCGACCCCGGCCGCCATCTTGGGTCAACTGCGTCATCTTCGGGACTGAGCAGCTGATGATGCGGCAGAGGGGGCGGGCATAAGGGACAGCTGGAGTGGTTTGGCAGGCCTCCCGAAGATGACGTAGTCGACCCAAGAAGGCGGCCGGGGTCGACAGCGAATACATAAGTATAATGCAACACACAGGGAAGGGGGCCCTTCACTTAACTTAAATATTTTGTGAATAAATATTAAACGCCGCACTATCCCTTTAACTGCTGACTTGTACCTGGAGTGATCAACCAGATAAAAAAAGAATAACCATCCAGCATAGACAGGCTTGTCCCTCAATCCCTTAACCAAAGCCTTACCACCTTTAGGCATTAGCCAGACATGGCTAGGAAGATGAAGCTTGTAGAAAGAAAAATAATTTTTTGCATAGTCCTGGGAATGGGTCATGGTCTCAAGCCAGGGACTGAAAGATTTTCTACGGCAGGCGCTCTGTTATACACTCCTTCTCCAACACGGACAGGAGTCTGAACTCACCTCAACTAGCCCCACCCCACTATATATACTAGCTTTGTGATAAGTTAATGACCTCTGAGGTAGCTAGCTCAGGGATTGCTTCAGCTGTCTGATCGAGGCTTGTTCAGGGTCAGTGCTTCAGTAATACAAAAGAAATGTTACCATTCACTGACAGCAAGCAATATTACTGAAATACAAAGTATGTAAACAGCTTGACCCACAAGATAGTTATTGGACAGTGTAAGATACAGATTGCAATACATTTGACTCACAGACCACCTGGCGGTCATAACTGGTACTGCAGGTTTTAGAACTAGAAAGAACTTTGATAAATTTTCTTGTAAAGAAAATTTGGATATAACGTAACCCCCTTCCCCTCCTAAACCAGCCATGTGACCTGCCCTATTGATGCTGTTTTTTTCTTTTAGTGCCCCCCAAACCTCTGGAGCCTCCGCGTTTGCTGGTCCGGGGCAGCCGACACCTAATCCTCGCTCCTCTTCGTAACTTTACAGGGGATGGACCCATATCATCCATCAAGCTGTTGTATCGACCCAAGGAAAGTACAGACTACTGGTCCAACATTGTAGGTATGAGAACGTTCCTTGGATCTGTAGTTTGGGGACAAGTGTTCTGTATACTGGAAAAATTATATAGATAGAAGCAGGTCAAAGGGGTAATGACTCTCCTTAAGGAGAGCCCGTCTCAAGGACGTGTGGAGACTTACAGACCATTGCTGCTCCACTAGGAATTCTGGGAAGAAAGAATATGAAAATTAGCTCTCACACACACCCTGCTCTGCACTGATGAGGGTCAAAAACCCGAAACAGCTATCTGCAGATGGGAAATCTTTCCTTTTGGAGAGATAGTTTGGCTTGGCATAAAATCTCCAGTCAATGTTCTAAGGCTCCTTGACTGAGCGAGACTTGACTTGAAGGGATATCTCTTTGCTTAAGAGGTGTGAGAGCTACTTTGCATATTCTTTCTTCATAGATAGAAGCAGAAAGTCACAAAATATTAAAGGGAACATGCACCATTATTGTTATCTGCACATTCACATTCATCTTCACTAACTAGTGTTTTACTCCAGAGCTGCACTCACAATCCTGTGGGATTCAGAGCTGAAATCTCTCAGCATTCCCTGTTTATTCAACATATGTATTGAGCTTGATTTGGTCACTCCACCAACAGCATAGTGAGTGCAGCTCCGGAGTATAATACAGGAGGTAACTCAGGATCAGCACAGGATAAGTAATGTAATGTATGTACACAGTGACCCCACCAGCAGAATAGTGAGTGCAGCTCTGGAGTATAATACAGGATGTAACTCAGGATCAGCACAGGATAAGTAATGTAATGTATGTACACAATGACTCCACCAGCAGAATAGTGAGTGCAGCTCTGGAGTATAATACACGATGTAACTCAGGATCAGTACAGGATAAGTAATGTAATGTATGTACACAGAGACTCCACAAGCAGAATAGTGAGTGCAGCTCTGGAGTATGATACAGGATGTAACTCAGGATCAGTAATGTAATGTATGTACACAGTGACCCCACCAGCAGAATAGTGAGTGCAGCTCTGGAGTATAATACAGGATGTAACTCAGGATCAGTACAGGATAAGTAATGTAATGTACGTACACAGAGACTCCACAAGCAGAATAGTGAGTGCAGCTCTGGAGTATAATATAGGATGAATTATACAAGATTATAAATCTTCTCTTCTTTTCAGTGGATCCAAAAGATAACATCACTCTTCCCAACCTGAAGCCGGTCACTGCATACCTGGTGCAGTTTCAGCTGAGTCGGCCAGGAGCTGGAGGAGAAGGACCTCTAGGACCGGTGGCCGTGCTACATACAGACTGTATAGGTAAATAGACTCATTGTTTGCTTCAGCTCTTTCACATTGCACCATAGTATACGATGTGATTTATTTCTGTATTTACGCTATACTGGTAGGAGTCACAAATTATGGAAATATACTGGTCCATAAAAATTGTTAAATTATTGTCCTGAATATGCAGCTAAAGCATGCAGTACCAACTATGACCACCAGTGTACACTTTTTCAACCACTTGACTGCATGCACCTAAAAATAAGAATAACATTGCAAACAATCTTTATAACAAATATTCTAATAATTTGTGTATACAGCTCTTATGCATAGCTATGTGTTTCCATGGTTACAGACTCCAAACCAACCCTGTGTAGTCGAATCATGCATGTGTTACTGCACTGTCTATGAGCCCCTCATCTTGCTAGCAAGAGAGTGATACAGGACTGCAAGATTTGACTACACAGAGTTTGTAACAATGGAGACACATATCTCTGCACAGGAGCTGTATACAAAAAACGGTAAAAGCTTATTAATTAAAGCGGTTCGCTGTTTTACTTAATTTGTTGTTTTGTGATACATCCGATCATCTTTATTCTCCCAGTTATGATTATTTCTTCTTCTTCTTCTTCTCTACAGAGCCCACAGTGAAGCCGGAAATCAAGGGCTACGCCATAGAAGACCGCAACATCTTATACATCAACTGGCAGCTGCCCTCCTATAGCACTGTAGGGGGTGGTTACCTGGTCCGGATTTATTACCCCGCTAATCGCATCATCCGCCAGGAGAACATAACCTCCATAGACGTCATGTCCGCACGGATATACGGCCTCAGCTACAGGACGGAGTACACCTTTAGGGTCTTCATCTATCACTGCACCAGCCTGGGGCCCCCGTCTGACCCTTATGTCATTGTACTTAACAGCAAAGGTGAGAAAAGCCCCAGCCAATCTCCGTCTGCACAATTAAGAAAAGTTGTACATTTTTGTGCAAATTGTTCAACTCTTCAACATTTCCAACAATTTTTGCCCACAAACTGAGTTATTCGTTCAGGTTCTTTTACTACAACCTCTATGTCTCCAGGTCCATCACCGCCCAAGGACGTCCATGCCGACCCCCTCTCCAGGGAGAGCGTGAAGCTGATCTGGTCTCCCCCTGATGATCCCAATGGAGGGATCATCAAATACACGGTGGAGAGCCGAAGGCTGGGGGCACCTGGGGAGCAGCAATGGGCCGACACCAAGAGCTACAACCAGACCTGGTTCATCATCAGCGGCCTGAACAGCAGCACCTTGTACCAGTTCAGAGTCCGAGCAAACTCCAGGGTCCCTGGAGAATGGAGCCAGAGCGTGACCGCAGGGACGTACAGCGATGGTGAGCATGCTCTCTGGATTCTATTACTGATATTAATGATCATAATACTAACACTAACCATATAATAATAAGGTAATTATCATCATTACCATTACAGCAATACTACTGCAGTGTCCCAGAACCCTATTATCCACTGCTGCTGTATGTGTATAGATGTCAGGCATCAATTTCTAAGTCTTTATTCAGGCCTAAAGGGGTAATCTGAAGATGAAAGTTGCATTACTGCATTTGGCCTGTAGATGTCACTGTATGTTATCAATTAAGCGCAATCACAAGATGAAGTAGGAGTAATGGTTAAGTGTGTATGTGACTTACTGCACATTAGTTTTCCCTGCCACTTGCTTGAGAGTCAATCTGTCAGCGCACCTCCCCTGCTTCTGGGCCCTTCCAAATGTCTCCCCAGAGTGCCACACATATTGGATAGTGCCTCCCTTCCAGGCAATAAGTATTCTAAAGGGAAATGCTGACAGACCAATTCTCAAGCTAAAACCACACCTTGTGAACAGCAGCTGTGTATTCTACTGAACTGTGCCTTTGAGAAACTATTTAAGTAAACTTCTGTGTTCTGCAACTATCCCTGACAGTCTATGTCAGTCTCTGCCCCTTTCTCCTTCCTCCTTGCTGTGTTAGTACCTCTTTTTTCTCCCGTTCATTGTCTGCCTCTCCTGTTCTGTCAGTCTCTATCCCTTTTCTCCTACCTGTTTCTACTTAGCTTTGCGCCAGTGTCCACCCCTTTTCTTCTACCTGCTGTCTGTCTCTTCTATATACATTCAGTTATATATACACAAAAAGTTTGAGATAGGGGAAACGGAGTGATCTAAAACCTGGGCTGCAGTATTACACTACACCACTAGATGTCGCCCTATCAATAAAACAACCCACTACACGGATTTTACACGAAAGAAAATATGGGCTTAGTTCATTAAAAATCAAAATAATTTTTATTATGCATTAAGAAGGTACCAATACACACAACCTACTGTATATTCTATATGAAGTAAATTTAAAACAATGATCACAAAAGTAAAATACAATACAATAAAAATGGTGTCAGCTAGTATAACTTATCCATAATACTATGGCTATAAGACATGATCCACTGTTATAGCCTCCAATTCAGTAATACAAGGGGATACACATAACAATATTGCCTGAGATTCTTATAAAAGCAGGAAATCTCACTGGGCCCTAGGGCTGGGCGATATTGGCCTAAATCAATATCGCGGTTTATCGCATATGTAGCTGCGGTAACGATAATTGGACGATAACTATGACACGCCCCCTTTGTAAGCCACACCCCTTTTACAGGCCACACCCACTCGGCCGTGCCAAACTGGGGATAGTTTGTTTCAATAAAGTTAAAAAAAGTACAGTAACTCAATGAGCAGCAACCCAAGCTAGGTACACACTACAGGACATGTATATACAGGTATACAGCTATGTGCACACTACAGGACGTGTATATACAGGTATACAGCTATGTGCACACTACAGGACGTGTATATACAGGTATATAGCTATGTACTATAGGTACCCAGAGTATATATGATGGGTATATACAGTATGTATGATGGGTATATATATAGTATATACAGGTGACAGTACAGGGACGTACATTATAGGGGGCTGTAGATGGCACTGCACTGACATGCTGTAAAGATATCGATCTATCGTTCGTGACAGACGCACATCCAAGGCTGAAGTAGAGGGTGCTGAACACAGAAAGGCCTTTGGCAGGGGGTCCCAAAATACAAAGCAGCAAGAGTCCGCAGCACACCAGCATATAGTGAAGAGATAAGCATGCTTGAAAATGATTCTGGAGTGAATTGAAACGTCGTATCCTGCACCTTATTTGATGGAATGAACCACTCTTCACTACATGCTGGTGTGCTGCGGACTCTTGCTGCTTTATCTATATCTATCTATCTATCTCCTATCTATCTATCTATCTATCTATCTATCTATCTATCTATCTATCTTCTATCTATCTATCTATCTATCTATCTCCTATCTATCTATCTATCTATCTATCTATCTATCTATCTATCTATCTATCATCTATTTCCTATCTATCTATCTATCTATCTATCTATCTATCTATCTATCTATCTATCTATCTATCTATCATCTATCTCCTATCTATCTATGTATCTATCTATCTCCTATCTTCTATCTATCTATCTATCTCCTATATCTCCTATCTATCTATCTCCTATATCTCCTATCTATCTATCTCCTATCTCCTATCTATCTATCTATCTATCTATCTATCTATCTATCTCCTATCTATCTATCTATCTATCTATCTCCTATCTATCTATCTATCTATCTATCTATCTATCTATCTATCTATCTATCTATCTCCTATCTATCTATCTATCTATCTCCTATCTATCTATCTATCTATCTATCTATCTATCTCCTATCTATCTATCTATCTATCTATCTATCTATCTATCTATCTATCTATCTCCTATCTATCTATCTATCTATCTATCTATCTATCTATCTATCTATCTATCTATCTATCTCCTATCTATCTATCTATCTCCTATCTATCTATCTATCTATCTATCTATCTATCTATCTATCTATCTCCTATCTATCTATCTATCTATCTATCTATCTATCTATCTCCTATCTATCTATCTATCTATCTATCTCCTATCTATCTATCTTCTCTACGGGGAGGTGGGCAGGGGTGTACACAGGGGAGCGGGCAGAGGTGGATGGGTACACAGGGGGGCCGGCAGGGGTGGATGGGTACACAGTGGGGCAGCAGGGGTGGATGGGTACACAGGGGGGCCGGCAGGGGTGGATGGGTACACAGGGGGTCCGGCAAGGGTGGATGGGTACACAGGGGGGCCGGCAAGGGTGGATGGGTACACAGGGGAGCGGGCAGGGGTGTATGGGTACACAGGTGGGCGGGTAGGGGTGGATGGGTACACAGGTGGGCCCGCAGGGGTGGATGGGTACACAGGGGGGCGGGCAGGGGTGGATGGGTACACAGGGGGGCGGGCAGGGGTGGCTGGGTACACAGGGGGGCGGGCAGGGGTGGCTGGGTACACAGGGGGGCGGGCAGGGGTGGCTGGGTACACAGGGGGGCGGGCAGGGGTTGCTGGGTACACAGGGGGGCGGGCAGGGGTGGCTGGGTACACAGGGGGGCGGGCAGGGGTGGCTGGGTACACAGGGGGGCGGGCAGGGGTGGCTGGGTACACAGGGGGGCGGGCAGGGGTGGCTGGGCACACAGGGGGGCGGGCAGGGCTGGCTGGGCACACAGGGGGGCGGGCAGGGGTGGCTGGGCACACAGGGGGGCGGGCAGGGGTGGCTGGGCACACAGGGGGGCGGGCAGGGGTGGCTGGGCACACAGGGGGGCGGGCAGGGGTGGCTGGGCACACAGGGGGGCGGGCAGGGGTGGCTGGGCACACAGGGGGGCGGGCAGGGGTGGCTGGGCACACAGGGGGGCGGGCAGGGGTGGCTGGGCACACAGGGGGGCGGGCAGGGCTGGCTGGCCACACAGGGGGGCGGGCAGGGGTGGCAGGGCACACAGGGGGGCGGGCTGGGGTGGCTGGGCACACAGGGGGGCGGGCAGGGGTGGCTGGGCACACAGGGGGGCGGGCAGGGGTGGCTGGGCACACAGGGGGGCGGGCAGGGGTGGCTGGGCACACAGGGGGGCGGGCAGGGGTGGCTGGGCACACAGGGGGGCGGGCAGGGGTGGCTGGGCACACAGGGGGGCGGGCAGGGCTGGCTGGGCACACAGGGGGGCGGGCAGGGGTGGCTGGGCACACAGGGGGGCGGGCAGGGGTGGCTGGGCACACAGGGGGGCGGGCAGGGGTGGCTGGGCACACAGGGGGGCGGGCAGGGGTGGCTGGGCACACAGGGGGGCGGGCAGGGGTGGCTGGGCACACAGGGGGGCGGGCTGGGCACACAGGGGGGCGGGCAGGGGTGGCTGGGCACACAGGGGGGCGGGCAGGGGTGGATGGGCACACAGGGGGGCGGGCAGGGGTGGCTGGGCACACAGGGGGGCGGGCAGGGGTGGCTGGGCACACAGGGGGGCGGGCAGGGGTGGCTGGGCACACAGGGGGGCGGGCAGGGGTGGCTGGGCACACAGGGGGGCGGGCAGGGGTGGATGGGTACACAGGGGGGCGGGCAGGGGTGGCTGGGTACACAGGGGGGCGGGCAGGGGTGGCTGGGTACACAGGGGGGCGGACAGGGGTGGCTGGGTACACAGGGGGGCGGGCAGGGGTGGCTGGGTACACAGGGAGCTGCATGCATATGCTCCTCCACCTTGAGATCTGACCGGCGTCCCTGCATACACATGACATTAACGTGCAGCGCTCGCCGGGAGGAGGGGGGGGACCGGCACCAGTCCTGTCCGAGCGCCCTTCTCCTCCGGCCGGCGAGCGCTGCACATGTTAATGTCCTGTGTGTGCAGGGACGCCGGACAGGACAGGATCACTCAGGAACATTCTCCCCTGGACCCTGCTGCTCCTCCACTTCCCGCGCGCACACCGGCGTCCCTGCACACACAGGACATTAACGTGCAGCGCTCGCCGGCCGGAGGAGAAGGGCGCTCGGACAGGACTGGTGCCGCTCCCCCAACTCCCCCTCCCGGCGAGCGCTGCACGTTAATGTCCTGTGTGTGCAGGGACGCCGGACGGGACAGGGGGAGGGCGGGCGCTCACACTGGACGGGTGCCGGGGGCGGGCATTCTCACCTGGGCCCTGCTGCTCCTCCACCTCCCGCTCTGATTCCGGCGTCCCTGCACATAACGTGCAGCGCTCACGCCGGGCCGCGACTGCGTGCAGAAGCTCTTTTGGAAACACAAAAATACCGCAGATACCGTCCTGGCTCAGTTGAGGTCGGTTAACCGACGCCAGTGACGGTATCGGTATTTTTGCGGTATACCGCCCAGCCCTACTGGGCCCCCTATATCTTTGCTTATATAATGCCCAGGAGACTAGTTATTAACACAGCATCAGTCTTTATTGCACTTACCCATGTTTGCTGTACACCCAGGAACCGTCCCTATGTACGTTTCACTACTTACGCTTCATCAGGGGTAGTTCCCTGTTTCTTTTTCTTCCTCCTATTATTCCTCTGTTTTTTTCCTCCCTTCAGCCTGTCTCTCATCTGCTTTGTATCGGTCCTTTCACTTCTCTCCTCCCTGCTGCCTGTCTCTCCTCTGTTGTCCTGAGCAGTAAGATCCACTTATGTCCACAGAGACGCCCATCATGGCCACCAGTGAAGGTGTTCGTAGTCTTCAAGCCTCCACTTCAGGGCAACAGCTCATCCTGGCTATCATTGGCTCAGTGTCCGTTACATGTTTCACCATCATCATCGCTCTTCTCGCCCTTTTTTGCATTAAAAAGAATTTATTCCATCGCAGAAGAATGTTCACGTATCAGTCTGGATCGGTAAGTGACCCCCTCTAATGCAATATCAGATCATATAGTGTGTTATTACGATTCCTAACCAAACAAACATGTATAAGGGTTAGCTATAGGGGTGCAGAGGTGGCAGCTAGGCCCTGGGGCTTGTGGTGGCCAAAACTCCCCCATAGTCCATAGCAACCAATTACAGCTCATCTTTCAGCTCTGGTAAAATGAAAGAGCAGATGTGATTGGTTGCTGTGGGCAAGTTAAAACCGAGGTATATTTTACTCCCTTTGATAAATCTGGGCCAATATATAACAATTTTATAGATCTATAACTGATCAGGGACATTTGTGATGATACTGACCGATACATTTACTCCTAGGGAGAAGAAACCATCCTGCAGTTCAGTTCGGGGACTTTGACCCTCAGTCGACGGCCGAGACCCCAGACTGAGCCCTTCTCCTACCCCATCCTGGACTGGGCAGACATCAAGTTTGAAGATGTGATCGGAGAAGGAAACTTCGGTCAGGTCATAAAGGCCATGATCAAAAAAGATGGAGTGCGGATGAGCGCTGCCATCAAAATGCTGAAAGGTGAGGTTGTTTGTATTGTAAATCCCTGACCTTAGATCTGCAATGTGTGTGAACAGCGTGCAGGGTCAATAGGGTCACATGATGGACACGAGCGGGAGTTCTGGGGCAACAAGTAGAGATCATAAAAAGAATGGTGTTACAGTTTGTTACAAAGTTTCAGAAGTTTCCAATACACACTGATAAAGCTTCAACAGCCTGGGGCTGGATTGTTCCTTTAGGATACGTTCACACTTACCGGATCCGCAGCTGATTTTCTGCAGCGGATCCGCAGCAGATTTCATTTAAATAAATGAACACAGCATCAAATCTGCACCATGAAATCTGCTGCAGATCTGCTGCGGATCCTGTAGGTGTGAACGCACACTAAAGGTATCTTGAATTAAACTCTTTCAATTTCTTCTTCAGAATTTGCGTCGGAGAACGACCACCGCGATTTTGCCGGAGAGCTGGAGGTTCTGTGTAAACTGGGGCATCACCCGAATATCATCAATCTGCTGGGAGCCTGCGAGAACAGAGGTAGTGCTCACAGCAAGGTGGCAGCCATTATCCCTGGGCATTAATGGTGCGTTCACACCTACAGGATCTGCAGCTGATTTTCTGCAGCAGATTTCATTTAAATAACTGAACACAGCATCAAATCTGCTGCAGATCTGCTGCAGATCCTGTAGGTGTGAACGCACCACCAAGGTGTATTTATGATGAATCTGGCTGCCATGTTTTTTTCTTGAGCGTTTTCTGTGTCAATGGATAAAATGTCTAGGCTGGATACAAGTGTAACAGAACCTCAGCTGTATTAGGATGTCCATTCAGAATTCACCTAGCAATGATGTTGTGGTTCTTGTAGGATATCTCTATATCGCTATTGAATATGCCCCATATGGGAACCTTCTGGACTTCCTACGAAAAAGCAGAGTCCTGGAGACAGATCCGGCATTCGCCAAGGAGCATGGGACCGCGTCCACCCTGACCTCACAGCAGCTCCTGCAGTTTGCCTCAGATGTAGCAAAAGGCATGCAGTACCTCAGCGAGAAGCAGGTGAGATGATGAGGATGATGCTGGGAGACTATCTATAATGGCAGCACATAGGGGAAGTCACCACAGACATCTGCTGCAATATAATGTCCCATCGCTCACTGCCTCTTCTCCTCTGTCATCCTGCTTGTGTGAGGGCCTAAAGTTCTGGTATGAACCAGGAAGATCAGGATGAGCAGCACTATAGATAAGTATATCTGCACTTCATCTCTGTTGTCTTTTTAGTTTATTCACAGGGATCTCGCCGCTAGAAATGTCCTCGTAGGAGAAAATTTGGCAGCTAAGATTGCAGATTTTGGACTTTCAAGGGGAGAAGAGGTTTACGTGAAGAAGACGATGGTAAGTGATGTACACGGCTGAATGTAAAACAAAAAAAGGCATTAGATTACCGGTGGCTAAAGAAGCCATAGACTGTATCTATGTTTTCCATGACTTCCTAGGGCTGCATCCAACTTCTTCAGCCTCTTGTAATAAAATGCTGCATGCTCAGATTTGGACAGACCTGAGCATGCTTGAGTTCTACTAATTTCTAAACTTGTACTGATCCTGTATTATACTCCAGATCTACACTCACTATTCTGCTGGTGGGGTCACTGTGTACATACATTACATTATTTATCCTGTACTGATCCTGAGTTACATCCTGTATTATACTCCAGAGCTGCACTCACTATTCTGTTGGTGGGGTCACTGTGTACATACATTACATTACGTATCCTGTACTGATCCTGAGTTACATCCTTTATTATACTCCAGAGCTGCACTCACTATTCTGCTGGTGGAGTCACTGTGTACATACATTATATTACTTATCCTGAATTACATACTGGATCCAGGATAGAGAAAAATTAGAAAATTGAACAAATAATTTTGTTTGCTCCTTGTCTTACTGACAGTTTCTATCACTCAGGGTCGTCTCCCCGTGCGCTGGATGGCCATCGAGTCCCTAAATTACAGTGTCTATACTACAAAGAGTGATGTGTAAGTGCCACATACTGTTGGATACCCTGATGGGAGCGGGGCTGGGGTAGGTTAGGGACATGAATATGCTTCCCCAAATTTATGCCAGCAGATCTATAATATAATTAAACCTTTCTTGCCTTTCCTCAACAGCTGGTCCTTTGGGGTCCTCCTCTGGGAGATTGTCAGTTTAGGTAAGTGAAGAATCTTTCGGCTTTTTTTCATAGAGGATGCACAATATTTTTTTAAAAAAACTTTTTTTTTTTTTGCAAAAATCTTGAAAGATTGCAGCCTTCACGTTGACCACTAGAGTGCACAATTGACTAAAAGTTCCTGTTTTTAGCTGTTCACTTGCCAGCTTTGCTCTACATGCTGGGACAGCAGAAGCGGAGTCATCTCAGTATTAGAGGATTTGGTCAGGAGAGTCATCTTATTGTCATCATAGGGCAGGGGAGTTACCGACAGGTCTATTGTACTACTAGAGGCTAGAGATGGCAAGAGTATAACATTGAATACAGCTCAACTTTCACACCTTGCTCTCTGGGGGAAAGCTGCTTAAGGTGGGCATACACCTTTAGGCTATGTTCACACTACGTATATGTTCGGCCGCATGTTTTCGCGGCCGGACATATACGTGTTAAACTCCGGCCGGGGATTTACGTAAGTTGCGGCCGGCTACGTACGGTCCGTGAACTTAAGCCCGGAGTCTACTTACGCTTCCCGAGCGCCCTACGTAGCGATCTGACAGCGGTCTTTTACTTGGAAATCTTCGGCTAGCCCCGGACACCCCACAGAACCTTTTGGATCGGCAAAGAAAAGTGCAAAAATGAAGAAATCACCACTATGTACGGGACCGCATGTTACGCTACGGGCGTAAGTTACGGTATTTTCGTCCTCAAACAATGGTCTGGTTAATTTTTTACGGCGCTGTGCACGATCCGGGTGTAAGTTCGTACGTAGTGTGAACTGTGCAGCCGTAGATCGTATACTTTCCATTGTACGCAAACTACGTAAATCTCCGGCTGCTTATTCACGGAACGCGATACGTCCGGAAACTTACGTAGTGTGAACATAGCCTAAATAACCATTCGACAGTTATCTCTCCTTTCCTCCCCAACCAAAGTATAAAGCAGCGATGGGGAACCTCTGGCCCCGCAGCTGTTGCAAAACTACAATCATGCCTGGACAGCCAAAGCTGATGGGAATTGTAGTTTAGCAATAGCTGGTTCCCCATCCCTGGTATAAAGTGTATGTGGACCTTTAATCAGCTCCTGTAAAATAAAATTACTACAACATAAGGAATAAACACACTTTTCTCTTCTGTAGACTGAAAACTGAAGAGTGACGGAAAAAAAAATTTCCACAAAAAATTGCCAAAAAGTTACTATATCTTCTTATATTACTTAAATTACTTATAATAACTTGCAAACGATTGTAATCAAGGTCTGGAGACTTAAAGGGGATGTCCATCTGAGAGAGGCCTGTTCCAGATAGCAGGTCCTCTGTGGTCAGATGACAATTAGGGGGTCTAGATTCTTTGATTGGCTCCTCACTGCCCCCTCATGTCTGTTTCCAGGTGGGACACCATATTGCGGAATGACCTGTGCGGAGCTCTATGAAAAATTACCCCAGGGATACCGGATGGAGAAACCCCGAAACTGTGATGATGAAGTGTAAGTGGTGTTGTGTGTGGCGGTCAGTACACAGAACAGCTCCTCCTTTTGGCATGATCTGATTTAGGGTCCTGTTTGATGTTTTTGTTTCAGATATGAGCTGATGCGGCAGTGCTGGCGGGATCGTCCCTATGAGCGGCCTCCATTCACACAGATATCCCTGCAACTCATCCGCATGCTGGAGGCCAGGAAGGTAGGACCTCTGGGCTATAAGGGGTGAGGGGCAATGACATCAAACCCCCCTATAGAAACCATAGTGGTGGGGGCAATGACATCAACCCCCCCTCCTATAGAAATCATAGTGGTGTGTCCCATATGGAGATGGAAAACAATGGTAAGGGGACTCATAGTGGGTTATGGGGCAGATAGCTGCCATTTCCTTCCATTTACTCCAGATCTACAGATATTTTTGCAACAAATTGCAATCAAAGTTAGAAAAAGCATAGCTAGTTTCATGTAAAAACAGCGCCACCCCTCACCTTAAGTCATGTGTGGTATTACAATCAGTTTCCTTAAGTAGAAATTAGCTGCAAAGCCCACAACCAACCTGAAGAAAGGAGTGGTGATGTTTCTGAAAGAAAGTGGCCCTGTTTCTGTTTTCACAGTGTTTCTTATTACTCCAACACACAGCAGAATGTAACAATTTCACGTATTTGCGTCTTGCAGGCCTACGTCAACATGGCGTTGTTTGAGAATTTTACATATGCCGGAATTGATGCGACTGCCGAAGAGGCGTAAGAAGAGGACGGACGAGAGTTTTATGGACTCTACACATTGTTTGTTGGAGATAAGGACTCAGTATATAAGGACTTGTGTTCTCAGTGCCCCCACCCCAGAGACATGGACTGCAGGGAGCAGCAAAGCCCTCGGCCGGATCCCAGGCTTCTGTTGTGTCAATCAACGTTGGTCGTGTCCACAAACCACAGGAGTGGGTAACATGGAGATGTCAATGAGTGCGGCTGGAGGAAAGCGATAAGAGAGTCCCCTCCCCCAATACAGCTCCTCACAGCCATGACTTGTATGTAATGTGCCCCCCGGGCCCCCTGTACAGTACGCGGACTGTCGTCTGCTCCTATAGTGTAACAATAAACCTCAGTATTGTTTGTAGCTTTTTTTCCCCCTTTATTGTATCTCATCATCCACATAGAACAAAAGGATCAATGACAAGTTATCATCTGTACATAAAGAGGGCCCCCGTGGTCTGATGGATGGGACTGTGACTACTAGGGCCCAACAAATACAGGGATGTGCCTTAAAAGTGAGTGTGCTTCTATATCTGTTATGGAGCGTGAGCAAACAATTCTGTCCCAGGAATGGGGTCAAACCCTGCGTACATGGTATCAATGGGGGTCCCACTACTTATCTGACTTCTGTGCTATATCCAGAGCAAGGTATGGGGCAAGGATCCTATTATCCAATCTCATAAAGTGACGGGATGAAGGGATGGTCGTGCTGGTGTCCTCTTCTGAGTTTATTTATTTACCTGAATCCATTCATGTGAATTAGGACCTTGTTCCAGTTGTTGCACAGCTGGGTGGTCCAGGATCCATGTGAAGGGGGAAAACAATGAAGGGCTACCACACTACACAGCTCCTCATCCTAGTGCCGATCAGTGGGGAGTTCAACCAATGTGCCATCACACTATGAGATGTGTATAAACTTTTAAAGGGGTTTCTACTAGGGATGAGCGAACCGGCCGAGGTTCGGTTTCGTATGAACCTGAACTCTCGGCTTCTGATTCCCGCTGTCTGCCCGCTCCGTGGACAGGCTGGATACAACCTTGAGGACCGCCTGGAAAACTGGGATACAGCCATAGCCATAGGCTGTATCCCAGTTTTCCAGGCGGTCCACAGGCTGTATCCACCCTCTCCACGGAGCCGGCAGACAGAGGGAATCAGAAGCCGAGAGTTCAGGTTCATACAAAACCGAACCTCGGCCGGTTCGCTCATCCCTAGTTTCTACCTTTATTTAACAGTTTCCCAGTAACTGTCAGATAACAGAGAGTCCTGCATTCCCCCTCCCCATTCCCACTATCAGCTGGAGGCAACTCATCCCACTGTAGTGAAATCAATGAGGCTTCTATATAATGTACAGGTGACCGTGATGTCCTGCTGTGTATTGTGGCTCCAGTTATTAGAGGTTTGGCCCTGGTTCTAAAGAGCTCACCACTCTTCCCTACTTCCTTACACCCTATTACATGGAGGGGGCTGTCCAAAGGGAGCAGCCCCTTTAGAGAAATAGGTTTATTGCATTCTAAGGAGCAAATGTATATTATACTGTGCAGCAAAGTTTAAGCGACAAGGCGGGGAGGAAGCGTGGCCTCCCACGCCTGATTTATGAAGGTTGGAAACAGGCATAAACCAGGCACAAATCTGCACCTGCTTCAGAGTACTCTAAGTTCACAGTACACTAAGCACAAACACAAAACACACACCCTGTCACCTGTTGTTGTACCTAATCATTGCCCTTTTCCCTGTTGTATCTAATCGTCAGTCCCTGACCCATTGCTGTACCTAATAGTCTCCATTATCAGCCATTATTGAACCTATACTTGCCCTTTACATACCTCATAGTCATCCTTGTCGTCTGTTGCTGTACCTGATCTTCACTCCTGTTACTATACCTGATAGTCATCCCTGGCGCCTGTTGCTCAACCTGATATTCACTCCTGTTACTGTACCTGATATTTATCCTTGTCACCTGTTGCTCTACCTGCCCTTCACTCTTAATACTGAACCTGATAGTCGTCCCTGTCGCCTGTTGCTCTACCTGATATTCACTCGTGTTATTCTACCTGATAGTCATCCTTGTTGCCTTGTTGCCTGATTTTTTTTCTTCTTTTATTATGCCTAGTCCTCATTTCTGTTAGTGTATGTGATTGTTGCCACTGTTAGTACACGTGACCTTCTCTCTTGTTACTGTATCTAATTGTTGCTCCTTGTTGCTCTGCACTGTTACTGTACGTGAAATCAGAAAAATTTGCTGCTAAACTTCTAAGCCGTATAACATCCGAAAAATGGGGGGGCACAGGGCCCCTGAGCACACCAAACTGTGGCTTTCCAGCTGCTTCAAAACTACAACTCCCCTCATGCTCTGACAGCTCTGCACCTGTGGCTCTTGAGCTGTTGCAAAGCTACAAATCTAACAGGTTATTACCCTTTATAGCAGTGTTTCCCAAATAGTGGTTCTTGAGCTGTTGCATAACTACAACTCCCTGCATCCTCTAGCAGCCTTTGTCTGTCAGGGCATGCTGAGAGTTGTAGTTTCGCAACAGAGGTTGGACATAATTGCTGTATAAATGACAGCATCTTGTAGTCTGTGGACCCCATAAGGTTCTTAGTGTAAACTTTTGGAACATCTTATCTTCTCTCCTGTTTCCTTCTCTGGTTCCTGCCGCTCAGGCTTCACTCTCCTGCCCCAGCTGCCAACAGGATGCAGTGTGGCCCCGGCGATGTCACAGTGTTTACCACATACTGGGGCCACCCCTCACTCCTCGACACAGGGGTTTCCTGAAGCTGCACCCTATCATGTCAGATAAGTGTGGAAAGACATTATTATTAGCAGCTACTGAGGCCGAACACATCTGGAGTCATGAGCAGACCCCAGCGACCTGTCACCCTGTGCGTCCTGCTCACACTGCTCAGCTCTATGGTGATGCCAAAAGTTACTGAAGAAGGTGAGTCCTAGAGTGGGGCTTGTTATGGTACCAAAGGAATGTATTGTTCTCAAGATCTCTGCTTGCTGTCACTAAAAGGGAATATACTTTGTTTACATTCAAAGACTTGTCATGACCTAACATGTCACAGACAATGAGCATCTAACAATGTCTCAGATAGTGACAGTTCCAACCTCAACTGATACATTGCAAAAACCTCATCAGCTGTGTGAGGACAAGGGAGGTAAAAGCTGCATTGGATGACAATCACTTATTTAATAGCTCCCTGCTCCTGCTTCTCTGCAATACAGATGATACACAATCTATATACAGTGGAGTCACTGTGTACTGATCCTGTCTTACATTATGCTATATACCTCAGAGCTGCACTCACTGTGTACATACATTACATTACTTATCCTGTACTGATCCTGAGTTATATCCTGTATTATACTCCAGAGCTGCACTCACTATTCTGCTGGTGAGGTCACTGTGTTCATACATTACATTACTGATCCTGAGTTACATCCTGTATTATACCTCCAGAGCTAAACTCACTATTCTGAAGTTATTATTGTAGACTTCCTCCATAAGCTGAGCTCTGATACAAAGTTTTTGTGCTTAAACTGAACAAGCAGGGAATTACTTTTATCTAAACAGAGACTAGTGTGATACAGTAATAGTAAGGATTTTGTGGTCAGGGGGTCACATACATTTTTTCCCCTGTAAATATCTGAAACGGGGGACTTTTCATGTTTTGCAGACCTTGCCCTCTTATCTGGAGATCAGGATGTTCCTCATTGTTTTTCAAGAAACCTGAAGACAGTGGTGTGTTATTGGGCAGCAGAGGAGCTGGGCGAGGATGGTGCAGGAGGGGTGGACACCCCCTATGAGTTCTATTACGCCTATAATAAGTAAGTATCTTCTGCTGTCCCCCTACTCATCCTATCACACTGTTGACTTTAATTTGTCAATGTTTTCAAGATCTCTGCTTGCTGTTAGGCTTGATCGAACTGCGGAAAAAAGCTAGGTTCAATCCAACTCGAACCTAGCCGGACCTTCCGCATTTGATTCCTGATGCCTTCCCGCCCCATGTGGAAGGAGGAGACAACCTGGGAATTCCAGGATTTAGCCTAGGTAATTAACTTCCTCCTCGGCGCTGTTCCCGAACTGTTAGTCGGGGTAAAGTCCGCTCTGGAGCACCATTAGGGGCACTGCCGCGTCACCTGGCCTGACCCCTCCGTTGATTACCATTAGAAGCGGCAGGCCGAAAGACGGCAGTGCTCCTGAGGGTGCTTTAGAGCGAAAGAGTGGGACGGGCACCGAGGAGTAAGGTAAGACACCTCCTTAGTGTCCCCGATACTATAGGTACTATATAGGATTCATCTAACCTGCTGCTAGTTCTCCTTTAAATCAACTAATGTCAGGAAGTTATACAGATTTGTAAATTACTTCTATTTAAAAATCTCAAGTCTTTCAGTATTTATCAGCTGCTGGATGTCCCGCAGGAAGTGGTGTATTATTTCCAGTCTGACTTGGTGTTCTGTGCTGCCACCTCTGTCAGGAACTATCCAGAGCAGTATCAAACTCTCATAGAAAACCTCTCCTGCTGTGGACAGTTCCTGTCATGGGCAGAGGTGGCAGCAGAGAGCACTGTGTCAGACTGGGAAAAATACTGACACAGAGAACACTGTGTCAGACTGGGAAAAAAAACTTCCTGCAGGACATACAACAGCTGATAAGTACTGGAAGGCTTGAGATTTTTAAATAGAAGTAATTTACAAATCTGTATATCATTCTAAAACCAGTTGATTTAAAAACATATTTTTTTTCCATAGTACCTCTTTAAATTGTATCCAATCTAGACAATCCTCTGTATGCTGTGTAGTCTCTATGCCACCCTGATAGGCTTTACCTGCACTGATACATTGTAACAAACTGTTAGGACAGGAGCAGATTTGTGGTGCTGATGCATTTAGATCACATCAGACTGGATACAATTGTAACAAACTGAAGTATAAAGATGGATTTTCAGGATTTGCAATTATACAAGAATATTCACATTCCTTGACAGCAAGCGGAGATACTGCAGATGGTGAATTATTGTAACACACAGTATGTTAGAAACGTGTGGGATGATATATTACATAGACTGGCAGTATTGCAAATCCAACAATACATCCACTTATGTATTGGACTTGTCTCCATTTCCCACAGGGAGCCAGAGGAGGAGTGTGATGTCACAGTGCAGACCGGCCGCCGCACCCTCTACGTCTGTGAACACGATGAGGTCTCCCTGTTTAATGACCTCAATGTCTTCGTAAGGGACAAAAAAACGCACCGCAACCTGCGCAACCGCACGCTGGAAATAGAGGAGTTTGGTAAGAGCTCCAGACGCGACATTGTGCAAACATGATAAAACAACCAGCAGTGTGAACTGTGCAAGAGGGCTGCGGGGGGCAGGCTGCCATACTACAGCCATGAGAGAGCACCATGGAAGTGAACATCATGTAATGCAGTGATTTTCAACCAGTGTGCCGCTAC
Organism: Dendropsophus ebraccatus; assembly: GCF_027789765.1. Classification (NCBI taxonomy): domain Eukaryota; kingdom Metazoa; phylum Chordata; class Amphibia; order Anura; family Hylidae; genus Dendropsophus; species Dendropsophus ebraccatus. Next base: position 103,514,639 of record NC_091461.1, on the reverse strand, counting down.
ACATGGTCGGGTGTGCCGCGGGGAAAGTTCCCCAAACTATGGTGCCCCTGTGAAACAGGAGAAAACAATGGGGGAGAAAAACCTGGGGATGGGGGAGAAACAGGGGAGAGAAGCAGGGGGGAGAGAAGTTTGGTGGAGAGAAGCACGGGGGAGAGAAGCACAGGAGAGAAGTATGGTGGAGAGAAGCACAGGAGAGAAGCAGGGGGAGAAGTATGGTGGAGAGAAGCAGGGGGGAGAAGTATGGTGGAGAGAAGCACAGGAGAGAAGCAGGGGAAGAAGTATGGTGGAGAGAAGCACAGGAGAGAAGCAGGGGAAGAAGTATGGTGGAGAGAAGCACAGGAGAGAAGTAGGGGGGAGAAGTATGGTGGAGAGAAGCACAGGAGAGAAGCACAGGGGGGAGAAGAAAACAGGCCCAGGTTTCACACTGAGTGAGTATAAATACATTTAGAATCTATATTATTAACTATATGTATAATATGTACTGTTTTAGTGTCATTTTGTGCCATTTTGGTTGGTGGTGTGCCCCGGGATTTTTTAAGTATAAAAAGTGTGCCGTGGCTCAAAAAAGGTTGAAAATCACTGATGTAATGTAATCCCCAGCCAAAACAGGAGCCTCAACTGTGGCTCTAATTCATGGGTCTCAAAACTGCAGCCCTCCAGCTGTTGTGAAACTACAACTCCCATCATGCCTGGACAGCTAAAGCTTTGTATTTGGCTGCCCAGGCATGATGGGAAATGTAGTTTTACAACAGCTAGAGGGCCGCAGTTTAGAGGCCCATGTCTAATTCCTCCTGTGCAGTCACTTCTTTAAGTACATTTTGCGCAGTCTCTTCCTCCTGTACACTGTGTGCAGTCTCTTCTTCCTGTGCAGTCACTGTGTACAGTGTCCTTCTCCTCCACACTGGACTAACAGGACTGCAACCACTACCCCACCAAACCTTTATCGTCCCATAATAACGACAACAAGCATGTTCACTTTTATGGGCGGTAGAAAAGGCCACAGCTTTATTTTATGTCGTAACTCTCTTTAACCGTTTAACTGTTTAACTGCCGATTAACTTCCAGACTGGAGGTTCTCCCCCAGGGTATGCCAGCCGCCGATCCCGACGGGCACATCCGCCTTCACACCTCTTGGGTAACTTGAAATAAACCGCCAACAGCTGTGACTTGCAGAGCACTTTTAACAAAAGAAACATGTGTTACAAACATCAATCACATAGGGCGGGAGGGAGGGACGTCCTCGCTGTCCAGGCAGGAAGAGGATAAGACCGGGAGGAAACCACACTATGCCTCCCACCACCTGCCTCTGATTGGCCCGCCAGCTCCCACCCCTGATACTTCCATCCTATCCCCAGCGGCTAAAGGGGAGGGGAGGAGCAACAACCTAACTGGGACGATTAACCCCTAACTATCTGGCAAAACCTCCTGCCACCCTGTTAGTCCTTGTGCCACCTCCTTAAACAGCTCGTAGCCCACATGACTAACAGGACTGCAACCACTACCCCACCAAACCTTTATCGTCCCATAATAACGACAACAAGCATGTTCACTTTTATGGGCGGTAGAAAAGGCCACAGCTTTATTTTATGTCGTAACTCTCTTTAACCGTTTAACTGTTTAACTGCCGATTAACTTCCAGACTGGAGGTTCTCCCCCAGGGTATGCCAGCCGCCGATCCCGACGGGCACATCCGCCTTCACACCTCTTGGGTAACTTGAAATAAACCGCCAAGGAGCAGCGAGGCTACCCCTAGACCTGGCTGCGACCCCCACCCAGGATGAAGAGGGCTTGCTCTACGCCGTCTTGCAACCCAGCCAGAAATATGTCTAACCCAATGTCATTGAGATGCACACCATCCGGGCCCATCAACCTTCTATTATCCCCCTCCAGCTGCCTGTGTCTCACTACCACTCCCGCTCTAGAGCGGACGAAGCGTGATGTGCGAGTATTTACCGTCCTGCGTGCCTTTTCGACCGCCCCTGCGTCTCTCGCCCCTTGCCATTGGACCCGAGGAATAATTTCTGACCAAACGATAACTACCTGCTTGAAAAAACTGGGGATTCTTTCAATGTCCGCTCGTATAATAGTAAGCAAATCGGCTAACCGTAAAAAACACAGGTCATTTCCTCCCGCATGTATCACCAAAACCACCGGCTCCATGGCGGCTCGACCAATCTCCATCGCATGAGTCAGGACCTCAGACCAACGAAGACCTTTTACCCCGTTCCAGTAAGCATCCACCGAATGAAATCCCAGCGACTTTCCTCCTGGACGAATCGCCGCCCTCCTAGCCGCATGCCAAATGAACGAGTGTCCTATAAACCACACGGCCGGACGCCTAGGATCTGAAAAGAAAAATCATTCCAGCAATTCGGGTCTAATGTATGTTGCATAACATGCGGATCTCCATCTTCCAATGCGCTGAACCTGAGCCTCAGACATGCCTGCTCTAGCCGCTTCGGTGGCGGCCCCTATTCTAAACGAGTGTGTTCCATAATTAGCAGGGTTGACCCCTGCCAGGCCCAGCAGTCTCTTAAGCAAGGCCTGAAACTGGTAGCGGGTGAGTGGGAGACCATTCTGGTGTACTAAGAAATTGACGCCCGAAGAGCGGGCAGCCATGTAACGTGTAACGATCGCTACAGGGCAGAAGGGGCCAGTGACTGGGAATATGGTTAACCAGGCGCCCTTCCCATATATGTCAGTTTTAGAGCGTTGGATTCTGACCTTAATGGCATTGTTGGCCGCTAGGACGTCTACAGACTGCAAGCCGCCCAAGCGGTAGGCCGATGGTGCTACCAACTCACCTACCCTGAGCGCCCCGTAAAATGCCAGGCAAAATGCTGCTGTAATAAGGAATTGTTCGTACTTGGACTTACAAGTCAGCTCAACATGTGATAACAGCTGATTTAGCAGGGTGTGAGAGATAGGGAATCTAGGGGGTCGTTTGACGTGTTGCTTCTGCCAGCCCTTAAGGGCTTGCCTAATCATAAAATTATTGGTGACGTTTGGCCAGCCCCTAAGCTTAAAATGAAAACCGACACCCGCCATTCTGCGTTTAGCCGCTATGCTGGATAAACCACGCTGTTTTAGAGACATGAGATATGAAATGGTGACGGATAATCTAACCTGATCGCTTGTATCGACTTCGTGATTTGTGACCAACTTACACCACTCGGTCCACGCCTTACCATAGCCATCCCATGTCGCCGGTGTCACTGAAGATCGTATCAAGGGCATGAGTCTAGTATCGGTAATGCCCACAGATGTGAGGGGCAAGCAGCACCTTCCTGAGCTGCATCCGGGCGCAGCATGCGAAAATCCTGCCAATTGAAGCGAGATAATGCATCAGCTACCACATTACTTTTCCCAGGAACGTGTTGGGACCGAAAAGAGATGTTGTGTTGCAGACACTTTAATACCAAGAACCTCAACAATGCTAGGACCGGCGGAGAGGAGGAGGTCAATTTGTTTATGCAGTGGACAACACTCATGTTGTCTGTCCAGAAACAAATCTGACGGTTGGCGATTTTATCGCCCCACATTTCCATGGCTACAATTATCGGGAATAATTCTAATAGAGTCAGGTTGCTGCAGAAGCCATGGTCTCGCTATTGGGCTGGCCAAGGCTCCGCACACCACTCCTGCCCCAGGATAGCTCCGAACCCGCATGAACCGGCTGCGTCTGTGAACAGCTGTAATTCAGAATTTGTGACCTCAGAAGCCTGGACATATGTATGGCCGTTGTACGTGGACAAGAAAACCTGCCATACTTGTAGATCGGCTTTTAGGGGGCTGGTAAGACGTATATAGTGTGTCGGCAGGCGCACCCCTTTGGTGGCTAGGGACAAGCGCCTGGAGAAGGCTCGACCCATAGGCATGACTCTGCATGCAAAGACTAATAGTCCCAGAAGGGACTGCATTTGTTTCAGCGTCACTTTTTTAACTGAAAGAAAGCCGTTCACCAGGGCAGACAGCTTTTCTAGCTTGTCACATGGAAGTCTGAAAACCATTTGTACGGAGTCTAATTCTATACCTAGGAAGGAAAGAGATGTTGTTGGGCCTTCGGTCTTGTCCAATGCAATTGGAACCCCGAACTTTTTCATAAAGAATAAGAAAGTGGACAGCAAAAATTGACAAATATTACCATCTCCCGGGGCAACGAAGAGGAAATCATCAAGGTAATGTATTATAGCGTTGCTGCCCGCCTCAAATCGTACCACCCACTCCAGGAATGAGCTGAATAGCTCAAAGTAGTGGCAGGATATGGAGCAGCCCATAGGCAGGCAGGCGTCATAATAAATTAGCCCATCCAGCTGAAAACCCAGGAGGTGATAACATTCAGGATGAACCGGGAGAAGTCTGAAGGCTGATTTAATATCTGATTTTGCTAGTAGGGCTCCAGAACCGGCTGCCCTCAGTAGAGATACAGCCCTATCAAAGGAGACGTAGGACACTGAGGCGTCTTCCTTTGAAATACCATCATTTACCGAATCCCCTTTGGGATGCGATAAATGATGTATCAATCTAAATTTTCCCGGATCTTTCTTCGGGACAATGCCTAATGGAGATACCCTAAGATTGGGAAAAGGGGGATCATTGAATGGGCCCTCCATTCTGCCCAGCTCAATCTCTTGTTCTATTTTATTTTTCAACACTTGCGGATATTGTTTCGCTGACTTCAGGTTATCTGACCATGTAGGGAGCATTGATAATGTGAATGGTATAAAGAAACCCTCAGAGAAACCGTTAAATAGTGTGTTTGATGTTTGCCTATTGGGATACCTGTTTAGCCATGGGGCCATCTCTAATACGTTCACCGGGGTTCTGTCCCTCGGGAGCAGTGATCTGCCGGGCTGATGGTTTAGTTTGACGTGGGCATCTGGATGCTGAGTGTGGGGCCCCGCATACAGAGCACTCATGTTTGAACTTACAGAGACCGAAGAATCTGCAGTGTCCCTCATTGAAAAGCCAACAGGTACCTGGTCTCCTGACGGCCACTGCCCCAGGGGCGTTTTGAGAAGCAGCGGCCCCTGACTGAAAGGGGGGGTACTTTTGTGACATCATGAGCCTGATCCAAAGGTCGGTTGCTTTAACGCCCCAACCAATCTCAGGCTGCAGTGCAAGGCGGCGACGGAATTCCTCATCATATTTCCACCATGCACTGCCGCCATAAGACTTAAAAGCCGTGTACACTGAATCTTGATAAATGAACAGCTCTGAGCATCGTTCAGGATGTTTTTCGCCCATGACACAACCGAGGACAGCGAAAGCCTGAAGCCAGTTATTAATGGTTTTTGCCACCCTCGGTTTACGGTCAAAAACCCGTTCAGTGGCAAAACGTCTTTCTCTGTCCACTGTGCTGAGGTCCACGGTGATCAGAGACCATATGTCTATGTACTGGTTCAGCCATATCTTTTCTTTTAACTCCTCAGTGAGGTGGGACCCTAGGGGGTTAATACCACAAAATAACGCTTCCTTATAGACACTGGCCTTATTCGATTTCGGAAGTGAGGGTTGTGGAAGGGGGGGTTGATCTACCTTGGTGTGTTCTAATTTTTGCAACAGGGCCTTAAGGGCCGGGATAACCGTGTCACCACTACTCCCCTCCCCCCATGCCTTAACGAAATCAAACTCACCGGGAGCACCGCTCGATGATCCTGGAGCTTCTGGAACCATGGAAGTGGAACTCGAACTCTCTGCTACAGGCACCAGACTTGGTACTGTGGCTGGATCCGGAAATACCTGAGGTGGACAGGGTGTTGACTGAACAACGGGAGGGGGCACCGCGCTGGCCTGACTGGCCCCGCGAAGCGACCTACTGGCCGAGACTCTAGGCTCCTGCCTCTTGCTAAATCTCTGGGACTCTCTGTATCTGTCCCTAGAAGTACTACGGGATGAGGATCCCGACGATGATGGGGAGCGCCACCTTGAGGATCGAGACCTTCTACTTCTGTCGCTCCTCCTTGACTCCCTAGAATAACGGCGGGAGAGGTGGCGGCGGTGGGAGGATGGCCTGTGGCGTCTACGCCTATATGAGCCATGTGAGGAGTGAGAGGATGAACGGCTGCGGCTCCGCCCTCCTGAAGCGGCGTGCTTATTGTGAGAACGCCTCGCGACAGGCAGCCGCTCCTCTAGGGAGGCCTGGTCAACGCTGGGCGGCATCAGAGACTGGGCCATGGCTGTAGCAAGGGGGGCAGGGATTGCGAGTACTGCAGAGTTTGTGTCAATCTCATTTGCAGCTGTGCTGGCAGCAGCCATATTAGGACTGTGAGGGAGATCAGATGCAGCTACAGGTGCTTGCTGCACAGCACTAGCAGCAGGAGTCGTTATGGGAGCTGGCATTTCTCCTGTGGGGTCCTGTGAGCTAGAGCTAGAAGCTGCCTGTGAATTTCCCATGCTGAGGGAACTCTGGGAGGCCAAGCTAGCGGTGAGGACTGCCTGAGAGGAAAGTGAGGAGATACCGGGAGAGCAGGGAGCAATGGTGCCTGAGCGTGGTGGTTGGGGAGCGCGGGAAAGGGGCGGAGCCACGGGAAAAGGCGCGCTACTCGCTATTGGTCCCCCTCGTCTTACTGAATGCTGAGCCCCTCCTCCTCCCGTACGGCTATGCCGCTGCGGCGGGGGGCTCGGGCTCAAACGGTTCGGTGGGCGGATGCGCCGTGCGGACCGCCTGCCACCGACCGCTGCAAGTGCCGGGTGATCGGCGCTTACGGCGTCTCCCAGCCCCGACACTAAGCGGGACAGGAAACCCGTGTCGCCCTGGATGTGGGACCGCAGCGCGGCGATGAGGTTAGCCTCATCAGCCATACTCACATGCGAATCTTCTCCTCAAGCCGCACGTCCGACGTCCTCGCTGTCCAGGCAGGAAGAGGATAAGACCGGGAGGAAACCACACTATGCCTCCCACCACCTGCCTCTGATTGGCCCGCCAGCTCCCACCCCTGATACTTCCATCCTATCCCCAGCGGCTAAAGGGGAGGGGAGGAGCAACAACCTAACTGGGACGATTAACCCCTAACTATCTGGCAAAACCTCCTGCCACCCTGTTAGTCCTTGTGCCACCTCCTTAAACAGCTCGTAGCCCACATTGTGCAGTCTCTGCCTCCTGTAACTTTGTGCAGTCTCTTCTTTTGTGCAGTCATTGAGTACAATGTCTTTCTCCTGTACACTGTATGCAGTCTCTCTACACTATGTTCAGTCTCTTCTTCCTCTGCAGTCACTGTGTACAATGTCTTTCTCCTCTACACTGTGTGCAGTCTTTTCCTCATGGGCTGTCACTGTGTACAGTCTCTTCCCTCTGTGCAGTCATTGTACTGTACACTGTTTGCAGTCTCTTCTGTATGTACACTATGTGCAGTCTCTTCTTCCTGTGCAGTCACTGTGTACAGGCTCGGACTGGCCCACAGGGGAACAGGGGCCCCTGAGCAGGAGCAGGGCCTCCCTGTTTAGCAGCTCTGGGTCGATATATAATCCCCCAGCACTGCTGTATATATAAGTATGGTATACTTACCAGTCCTTGTGCCCTTATAGCGCCACTCTTGGATCTCTCCCACAGCTGCTGGAAGTCATTTTTGGCTGGGTCCATGTAGATCCTGCCCCAGTCACTAATTGGTCATGGTTTCATGGATTGTCGCCTTTCTAGAACCTTAAGTGGCATGCTATGTTGTTTGCATAGAGTGACTGACAAGTTACTAGCAGTGAGCTATAGTAGCATCGCTAGTCACATACACAGCTCTGTGCAAATTCACTATAGAAATATGAAGGGTTTAGCGCTGGTTATATTTAGTGTATGTAGGGTGGGCCCCTAGAATCATATTCCCTGGTGGGCCCAAGGTACTCCAATCCGACACTGAGTGTGTACAATGTATTTCTCTTGTACACTGTGTGCAGTCTCTTCCTCCTGTACACTGTGTGCAGTCTCTTCCTCCTGTGCAGTCTCTTTCTCTTATAACGGTGTGTAGTCACTGTGTTACAGGGATGGACACAGACTGCATAGGGCCCATGTGCACAAAATGTGCAGACTCCCTTGTCTGCGGCTTCCCTAGGGGTTTGGTCTTGCAACCCACAGTGGTTGGGAAACTAGCTTGTAGAAAGAGGTCTGCTCTGCTCTCTGTCCAGAATCAGACTGGAGACCAGGTGTAGCACATCCTGCCTGGCCTGTAACCAGGAGCTAACTCCCCAGCTAAAGGGGTTACTATAAAAAGGGGAAAGTGTGTGTAGCTAGACCGAGTGTTAGCTGCAGCTGTGCTGTGTGAGTGTGACATCTAGTGGTTGGAGTAAGGTACAGCAGCCACCTGTCCTAACCCGTGACACTAAAGTAATACACTTTTACCAGGGTGTAAGAAGAAGAAAAGAAAACACGTAGTGGGACACTACAAACATACCCTAACTGTGTGCAGCCTCTTCCTCCTGTGCAGTCACTGTGTGCAGCCTCTTCCTCCTGTGCAGTCACTGTGTACAGTCTCTTCCTCCTGTGCAGTCACTGTGTACAGTCTCTTCCTCCTTTGTGGACACTCTGTGCAGTTTCCTCCTCCTGTGCAATCACCCTGTGCAGTCCCTCCTTGCAGTCTATACTTCTTGAAACTGTGTGCAGTCTCTTCCTCCAGGGCTGTCACTGCGTATAGTCTCTTCCTTCTGTGCAGTCTCTTCCCCCTGTAACTCTGTCTGCAGTCTGTTCCTCCTGCGCTATCATTGTGAGCAGTCTCCTCCTTGGGTGTAATCACTTTGTGCAGTTTCTTCCTCCCATCTTGTAAGTTATGCTCTTTAGGCCTTCTGACTTCAGTTTCCAGGAGAAGTAGTCTCATTCTGGTGTCGGCCATACTTACTCTTATGTGATGTCTTTCTTGGTCACTTTCAAGAACCCCATAAAAAAATCACCCAGAAATTATCTACAGTTTTATGTACACAGCTCCTCTGCAGAGCTATGTGTCTTCATGGCTACACACTACCAGACCCTATGTAGGCTTGTCCTCTGCACCCTGTTCACAATCTCAGTAGTTTCTTGCTGCTGCCATTGGACAGATAGAGGCACTGTTGTGGCAGCCTGTATTCTGTATGTGATGTCATCACTGGGCAACCACAGATATAGGGGCAATAGACCTATACATCATATTTTATGGTCAGAAGCATTATCCATACAATGTGTGTGTGTGTGTGTGTGTGTATGTGTGTGTGTGTGTGTGTGGGGGGGGGGGGGGGGGGGGTGTGATCAGCCATTCTTGCTTATGGTTTCCCTAATTCTCTCTTTCAGTGATATTACAGCATCCACATAACATTACAGTCACATGGGAAGAAGCTTCTGAGTGGTTCCGGGTCACCTGGAAACCTCCGGAGATTGATATGAATTTCAGATTCAAATACGAAGTCGAATTCTGGTGCGTTGAGAAGAGGCGCCAGGTGAGTGACCACCCTCCTGCACCGGCAGCGCCCCCCTCTCCCCACTTACGTAGTGACAGAGTTCCCTCTCCTATGTCTCTGAACAGTCTATGGTCATCAAAGAAGTCAGAGAAGTTCTGCTCCCCCCACTGAAGTCAGGTCTGCTGTACCAAGTCCGTGTCCGCACAGCATGGATGAGGGAAAAGCCGTCTATTTGGGGTCCTTGGTCCGAGGCCGTACCATTCACTAATGTGAAGTCTTCAGGTAAAAGGATATGAGATGTGCCTGTAGTTATTCTCAATATCTCGCACCCTAAGGCTATGGTCACACACTGTATGAGAACGGCCGTTCAGTGACCCGGCTGGGTCAGGGAACAGCCGGTCTCATTAAAGATCATCCCGGCCAGTACTGCAGTAACGGTCGGATGATCTTTAGCGCCGCTGAGTTCTGATGCGGGCACATCCGTGCACGCCCTCATCAGAACTCTCCACAGCACACAATGGAGCAGGCGGCCAGAGCACTGACATGTCAGTTGTTTGCGGCGCTGCTAGGGATCCCGGCCGGAGCGTATACTCTGCTTGTCACAATAATGGAGAATAAAGCAATCGACACATTACCCATGTTATGGTTATCAAGCTTACCTTAAAATATTTTGTTCTTCCCAGACACCATTGGGCTCCAGTGCTTCACCCCTGACCTGTCTCAAGTTTGCTGCAAATGGGATGAAAGTACCTTGAATGCGCCTTTCCTTCAGGCGCACTATAGATATGTACTAGAGAGGTAACTATAAGATGGACTCCACACCACAAAAGCTTCTCTTGGGGGTGGAAACTCTAAGATGCCATTGGGTCTGTTGGGGTAAGTAGTCTAGATAAGGCTGGTAGTCGTATGGTAGTTGACTGGTTGTGCCATTGGCAACGGACGCTAGTGGTGCCATTATGGTGTTGCCCCCTTTTATTTAGGGGTCTTGCACAATTGCCTAACTGCATCAATACAAATTTTAAGCCACAACTAAGATTTACATAGATGAGCCTTACATATCTTACAGATACATTATCTATGGTGCGTCATACATATGGCCATTGGGCTTCTTAAATATGGTGGTCACTTTGGAGATGCATCATTTTGTAGAGCAATAATGACCCCCAATCCATCACAAGGCCTGTTCTATATCTTGTGTGATTCTTCTGTATGATCTTCCCCTGACTTATAGCAGATACTTATTTCTTGTACACAGCACGTTCACATGGCGGCCCTGCAAGGTCTCTGCACATCCATACAAATGCCATTGTGTGATCCCAGCAAGAAACGACAGCACCATGTCTATGAAAGTGAATGTAACATTTGTGGATGGAAAGACGGGACTGTATTATAATAAACCCTTTTGGATCGAGCACGTAGGTAAGTGACCCTCAGAAAATGCTTACTGGACTAACAAGGAGGAGTATGGGGAAACTGGTTCTCATTCCACCTCTGGTGTTCTGTGGACCTTGTTAAGGGCTTTGTATTTTACAGTCGGGATGATGTACTAGAAGGGAATCAGGGGCTGCGATGAGGGAAGGACAGAGCTGTCAGCTACAGTTGTATGGGAATAGAGGGAACAATTAGTAAACATAAGACATAACTGTGTATACATATATGAACACTGCTTATATCTACTACCGAAGATTTGGGCCACTGGAAACCCTGTGTGAAAAATTACAGGAGTTAGTAGCACCCCTGATGGAGTCCCTAGGAGGAGCACAAAAAAAACATCTCCCACCAATAAGGAGGATCACTAGGATGGTGTCCAAGAGCACCAGTACTGCCTCTCAGGGGACTGACATCAGGAGTTCCCGCCCATGAGGGGATCCTCATGTGTTTCTTTAACCTATATATATATTTTTTTAAATTATCCATCTATTCTAATAAAAAGTGAGTTATTTTTTAACACAGTGCTCCCACCGGCCCCGGCTCTACACGTCCACCAGGTGCCTGGAAATAAGTTGGCTCTCAACTGGTCAAGTCCAATCCCAGGTCTCGGAAAACATCTGAAGTATCAAATTCGCTTCTCAACAGACAGTGAGAAATCCTGGACGGTAAATGTATACAAGAGAGGGTGAGGTGGGCGAGGCAGAGGTGGGAACTGTAATGGGGTGAGGATCCATAGGGCAGAAAGGAAAAAGGGGGAAATTAGTTGTAAGGTTAAATTAAAGGGGTTATCAAGGCTTAGAAAAATATGGCCGCTCTTTGCCAGATAGATGCCACTCTTGTGCTCAATTTGGTTGTGGTTTTGCAGCTCGTTTCATTGAAGTGAATAGAGCTTAATTGCAATACCAAGTAACCTGAGGACAGGGGTGGTGCTGATTTTGCAAGAAGGAAGGTGTATTTTTTCGCATTCCGGATAACCCCTATGGCTTTAGGGGTAGCTGTAGGGGGTACAGAGGCAGCACACAGGACTGGGTCCTGGTGCCCTGTTTCAGGCATTGCACTGGGGTCCCGAGGTTTAGTTTACACCACTGGATGTTGAGGTGCACTGTTCACATAGTGTGTTTTATATCAGACTTTGCAGATCCCGGCCAGTGTTTACAGCAAGGAGATCTCCATGGTTTCTGATACAAGCTACATACTGCAAATCAGGGCAAGTCCTACTCAAGAAGATATCCAGGGGTCCTGGAGTGAATGGTCTGTGAGAGTGTCCACCAAATCTCATTCTATCACTGGTGAGACAGATTACAAGATGGTTCTAGGTTCCTCCCTGTATAAAGGCACAACATGAAGAACACACAAACCTAATGTATGATAAATGGAATCAAGTGACTAAAAGGGACCAACAACCCCTGACAAAAAGTAAATAGTGCTGTATGCTTCTCTATTGCAGCCTGGGTGACCCCGCTGATCATTGTGTCTTTTCTACTTATCGTCGCCGCTGGGCTTAGTTTGCCATGTATCTTCCCCTCATTCTATAGGCAAGTACAAATATCAAAGAACCAACAATTCTGTTAAATCCCTGTCATTATGTATCAGTGTTACCTGAAGAGGTTTAGGCTGTTCTGTGTACCTTGATATGTTCAGGCTGGGGTGCTGTATGTCTCTGTTTGTAGATATGCAGGTTTAGAGCTCAGTTGTATTCCCTGCTTGTGGAGCTGCAGGTTCAGAGCTCAGTAGATGTTCCCTGCTTGGGACGCTGCAGGCTCAGAGCTAAGTGGTGTCCTCTGTGTCTGGAGCTGCAGGTTCAGAGCTGATGGGATTTGATCCATTATTTTTAATAATGAAAGTCAATGGAAAAAAATATTAAAATGATGCACTCAATTGCATCAGTTTTTCCATTCTTTTTTGCAAAAACAGATGAAAAAAACGGATTGCAAAAATGCAGTGTGAATCTTTACATTTGATGACAAAAAATTCCTCTAGGTCTGTGACAGCAGTTAAACTATGCACAGTGTTATATAATGTGTATTATACTCCATGTATCATAATTGTATGATGCTTTTACTTTAGGAAGCTAAAGAACAAGTTGTGGCCTCCTCTGCCGAACCTGCACCGTGTGCTGGACACATTTCTAACTGAGATCCAGAAACAATATCAGGTAACCCTGAAGATTTCATTACAATATACACATAGACATCAGTATAGAAGCAGTACCTGTGTTTTCTAATAAAATCCAAGAAGGAGAACAAGTTTGCTACCTCCACCCTCATTGTTGCATTGGTTTTCTCAGCATTCCTTGCAATGACTGACTCCAAGGGAGGGTTATTAGAGAGAATTGGAGGACTAATGAATAGATACCCCATAGATGGTCCATGCAGCTAATATAGTGGTATTCCTGGGTGCTCTTGGGCGATGAGGACCTGCTCTGAGCCATGGTGTAATCTTAGGTGGATGGAGACACCTGTGATGGTTGTTACATGGCAGCGTCAAGCAGCTACTGAAAGGGGGCAAATTAATACTTTCCTTTGACTTCCCCATCTCTACCCATGTACCTGAAGAACGATGACCCCCTTGGTGACCAAGAATAGATCACCATAATAGCTGACATGGCGGATCATGATAGGTGTCAGAAAGATGATGAGAGGCAGCTGGAGGTATCTCATGTGACCATTGTGTTGTCTCTTCTCCCAGCCTGAATCCTCTCTATACGAGAAACCCCAGGAGGAAACAGCTCAGCCCTCATGTCTGGAAATCCTGTGTGAACTGACGCTAACCAGTGACGGTCAACAAGTATCCCGGGATTATGTCCAGCTTGCTCCACCAAGCTACCGAAATGAGGAATATTGGCCAAACCTGGACCCTGTGGAGTTGAGCCCGGAACTCAATGCCAATGGGCTGCCCTGTGGCCTCACCAACCAGACTTACCTGCCCACTGTCTGGAGCTTACAGTAAGGACACCATCAACACGACGTATGTTGTAAATGTATGATTCATGGACACGACAACTTCATGTTGTATTAACCCTGAAAATACTGTATATCAATATAGTGATTACGTCGTGTGAACTCATGGATCTCATGGGACAATCACAATGGAGCCCAATAAATATTGGGGCAAGTTTTGGAAGAGATAAATGGTTGGAAAACTATAACTTCCAAGCAGAATTTTTTTGTGTGTGTGCATTTTCTTTATGGACAGATCTTCAGTTCTGGAGAAAGGGGTCTCAGACTGCTGTATATGTGCTCCATAGTAATAAAGTGACTAGATCTTCTTATAGCGTAACATGGTGGATTATGATTTATGGAGACAACGGAAGGCCTAGAAATACCTGCAAATGACTAAAGCCGGAGTGACAGAAATAAGAATGGATGAGAGATTCAAGAGACTGTTCTTCCTGCATCCATCCCTGCCATGACTGCAAAATGTAACATTGTAACAATCTGTATATGTATCAATAATGTAATAAAGTATACATTACTATACTACAATAATAGTAGTATGAAATTTACTAAACCTCATAGCAACAGAGTATATGAACCCCAACGAATGTATTCAAAGGGGATAGATCTGACTGGAATGACCAGGGGAGACTTGTCTATGATGGTCTGTAATTCAGAAGAGAAAAACATAAAGGATGTTTTTTCTTCTATAAAAACAGGCAGATTGACTTTGTACAGTATTGTAGCATTGAGACAGACATTACTTCTTAAAGAGGGATTCTCAAAGGTGGATGAACTCTTGAATGGACAATACACTTTTAGGCTATGTTCACACTACGTATGAGACCGGCCGTTTTGTGACCCCGGCCGGGTCACGGAACGGCCGGTCTCTGGCCGGATCATCTCGGCTGGTACTTAAGTACCGGCCGGATGATCTTTTGACCGCGAAGCATCAGAGCTTCCCATAGCCCACAGTGACGCGAGCGGCTGGAGCCGCTCGCTTCACTGTGTGAACTGACAGGTCTTCCTGCGGCCGGAATTCACTGAATTCCGGCCGGAGAAAACTGACCTGTCAGTGTTTTCCGGCGCCGCATAGATTCCAGACGGAGCGTATATGATGTTTGTACGCTCCGCCCGGGATCCCATTGCACACAAGGCATTGTCCACACCGCAAAACTACGGCCGTAGTTCTGTGTCGAGAACTATGGCTGTAGTTTTACGTAGTGTGAACATAGCCTAGATAAACTTTGTATATATCAGTATTGCAAGCTGATATAAGAAACTTTGTAATGTATCTTATGAGACAAAATCCTCTTGTTCAACTTACCTGACTCATCTTATAGACACCATTCACTAAGAAAACAAGGATTTGCAAATGGCAGGTGACAGCAGAGAGCACCATGTTAGACTGGAAAGAATACACCACTTCCTGCAGGACATACAGCAGCTGATAACTACTGGATAAGACTTGTGATTTTTAAATAGAAGTAATTTACAAATCTGAATTGTACCAGTTTACTTGAAAGGAAAAAATAATACCGGAGTTCCCCTTTAAGAGGTTAAAAGTCACCTGAAAGTGCATACTGTATATACGCTTTATAGGCTTTGCCCTATTTTGTGACTTATAGTTTATGACAAACACGAATAACGAGTCTCAGAAGTTGCCCCAGGGAAGAAGCGCAGACATTATGACAATTGATTTCCATTCTTCTATGAAAATTTCTAAGAAAAAACAGATTCCTTGTGATGGGAACAAAATGTTAGCTTTGAACAATTGTCTAGAGGTGAATATCTTAGAGATGAACAGCAAGACCTCTCTGAGAAGACCACTTGAAACTGCACTGGGGTCTTCTCAAGAAATCGGCCGATAAATATACCGATGACCTGTTAAAATAATGTGTAATATCTATGTGTGTCCAAGAGGTGGCAGCATCATTCAAAGCAGACTGGGATGTATGATATTGCTTCAGGGTTTCTAGGATTAAACAAACATAGGTACTTTCTTCTACGAACAGCGTCACATCTGTCCATGGGTTGTGTGTGGTAGTGAAGCTCAGCTCTGTTGAAATGAATGGGGATGATTGGCAATTTTAATCAGCATATAGTGTCAGTTTAATCAAGTATAGTGTAAGACTAGATGCTATGTTCACACAGCGTATGAGACCGGCCGATCTCTGAAAAGATCATCCGGGCCGATGCTGCAGGGTTCTGATGCGAGCCCATTAGCGCGCACCCGCATCAGAACTCTCATAGCACAAAATGAAGCAAGCGGCCGGAGCCGCTCGCTTCATTGTGTGAACTGACAGGTCGCAGAAAACTGACCTGTCAGTTCTTTGCGGCGCCGCATGGGATCCAGGCCGGAGCGTATACTAAGTGTATACGCTCTGAACGGGATCCCATAGAATAGGCAGTGTTCCACACCATACAAAGTACGGCCGTTGTTGCCGATGGCTTTTACGCTGTGTGAACATAGCCTCAAATTGCCTAGAAATTTCACTAAGAGAAAAAGAGATGTTGTGCACACCACTAAATTATTCTCTTCTGCTCTTTTCAGACACAACTTGTAGACAGGTGTGGCGCTGTTTGGTATTGGTTTCTCTCTCTGATCAGTGAGTTGTCTTGGTGAAGTGTAGAAAAGCATCTAAAACATATCTGCACTTTTAGGATCACTATTTTTGACCATTATATAACTTGTATATGACATTTTCCACCAGTTTTTCCCTCTGCAGGCTCCATCTCTAATCTTTGTCCCAAAGTTAGCAGGTGTAAACAAGCACTCTAAGCTGTAAATCCAACTCTAAGGGGGGTAGAGATGAGTGAACCAAACTTTTTGCAAGGTGAACCTGCCGAACTGAACTGAAGTTTCTTTTATTCACTTGTACTAGGGCTGTACTATACTTGGCTGTTTTTCTTTTTTGCCTTCAATCAATACCACAGCCTAGAATTTAGAACTGGTAAACTGATTTCTTTGTGCATTCTTTTTAGTTAAATTAAACTGTGTGCACCAAAAAGTCTGGGTCAATCCGTGCCAAAAACAGGCTCACACTTCTTGCACCACATTTTTTATGTGTTTTGTATATACTTTTTTGGACACTTTGTGCCTTGACTGTCAAATGGGTTTGGCTTACAACAAGGGGGTGTGGCTTATCAGAAAGGGGGAGTGGCTAATATGTGGTGCGGTGTACTAAAAAGGATCTTACATTTTGGCACATGATGCCAAAATGATCAAACAGCCTGAACCGCTGCAATAAATCTCCTGCTTTTATAGACAGCAGCGCTACAAAGTGCTTGAATAATGTCACAGCCTTTATAGTAGACAGCATGTGGTAGAAGCCTCTAAATGTGAAGATCTTACAGCCATTTTTTTCCACTTTTCTTGCTAAATAAACTTCATCAGTACGGCCATACCCATATTAGGAGCAGCTGAATGTGGAGATCCCCTTTAAGTCTATTTCTGTAATAAAGTTGCAATCAAACTTCCGGAATGTAATGCTTCATATCAGCTTTAAGAAAAATTTCACCTTTAAATCTCATAACTTTTTTTATATGAGAAATGAGAATTATGAAGCAAGGAAGAGAAGTTTGTGAGCGATGGTTAAAGGGAAACGTTATTATCTGAGAAATGAGAGGAAACTCATATCCTAGAATCCTAAACACGAGGAGGCGTAATAAGGTCAATGAGGACGACGGCGATCGCTCTCTGCTGAACCCTCCCCCGCTCTCACTTCATGTTTATTCAGATTTCTTAAGACTTTATTAATACACAATTCATGGAAGAGAGAGAACTTATCTCCTCATTATTACCGTCATCCATCATCCATTATAACATTCATATGACATATCAGCAGGAGATAAGCATTCTAAGCATTCACAACAATGTATATATATAGCACTATAGAGATGTAGCAGAGAGATGTAGCAGAGCTTTTGTCACTTAAAGGGATTTTCTGGTTTTATGTAAATGAAGATTAGTCATTGTATAATATAAACTTCTGTAACTTTTTAATTCACTTTGTGTTTCGGTTTCTCAGCTTGCTGCCAATGAACGCAACAGAAAAAAAAATGTATCTCAGCTGGGACCCTGGAACATAGGGCCATATAATAACCAAAATGGTTACCTCCATTGTATGGACATGTCATTAATTATAATTTCTTTCATCCAGCAATTGATAATCCAGAATCTGAATTAGCACTTTTTCTTCTCTATTCCCTGAAGTTTCTCTATTCTGCATTTCTCTATTCTCACGTTTCCTTCCAGCACTGCAAGTGCATGAAGGACATCACTCGAGCACCACAGCTCTGGCGGGGGGAGAGAGTGGTCTCTTGTGGCAAAAGGCATAATGCTGCCTTCGGCCAGAAGAATGAGTGACAGGGCCGGGAGCCAATTGCTCCTCATCCTGTCAAAAACAACACCATATTTGCCAAGGTGCTGGTTATGGCACGGGCTGGCTAACAGCGCATCTGGAATTCTGGAGCAGGGTTCTATGGGGCAACCGTGGACAAAATCTATAATTTCCTGACCTATTTTCCAGCATGGACACCCTTCAGGAAAATTTCTAAAGGGTGTCTGTGCCAAATAGAACCCTAGAGGTCAGGATATTTTTCTCATTTGTTTAGGGCTTAATCTGGCACCCATCAGGTTTCATAAAGCTGGATTATATGAAGATGCCATGTACATATACAGAGGGCCTGCTCCAGGTTGACACACTGACACACATTACTGACAGACACACACTTACTGACTTACTGACACCATCACGTGTCTCGACGTCAGTGAACTAGCCAGACCTTACTCTGGGAAGGAACAACCAAGCCAAGGAATGAAGCCACCAAGCAAGTAATCCATCCACAGACAGCTGTTTCAGGGTATTTGTCCCTCATCAGTGTGGAGTAAGATCCCAGGGGGCAATGTTCTGGAATACACTGACCTCGAAACACATGATGGTGTCTCTGCGGTGTTCTGCTTGATCTCCCTGAGGTCAACCAGCATCCTTTTGCATGCACCTACTAGGCAATTGCTCCAACTAGCCAGGTGGGACACTGATGAGGGGCAAATACCCCAAAACAGCTGTCTGTGGATGGATACCTTGCTTGGGTGGTTTCCTTGATTGGAAACATTCCTTGGCTTGGTTGTTCCTTACCGGAGGAAGGTCTGGCTAGTTCACTGACGCCAAGACACTTGATGGTGTATCTGCAGTGTTCTTTTGCATATTTGATTTCCCAGGGGGCAATGTTCTAGAATACACTGACGTCGCACTTACTGACTGACACACATTACCGACTGATATACACACACACTTACTAACTAACACCCACACACACATTGACTGACACACATTACTGACTGACAGACACTGACACACAGCACTTACAGCTCAGCCTTCTCCCTCTTCCTCTCTGTCTGGCTGCTCTCCACACTGTAATTATGTTGAGGACCTTCCAGTCATGTGATCATGTCCTTCATCCCTCTCTCTCTGCAGGGGCGCTCACAGGTCCTGCTCTTTCTCTGTCTTCTGATGTTTAGCGCTCACTCTGCACTACAGTGAACAGGCTGAACATCACAACACCGGGCCCCTTTCCCTCTCTGGGCCCTGGCACTTGCTGGGTAGGCCCTGTGCCGACACCAGCCCTGTTTACATAATAGAGTGATGTACAACCCCCTAGAAAATCATGACAAGGCTTGAAAATCCTTGGAAAGCCCAACCGCTTGGTAATCTGCATTCTACTTTGCCCCGGGGGGATCTGGATGAGATTCCGAAATGGAAAGATGTGCTGCATAGATAACTTTACATTTTGCTCCCAAATCGTGTGAATGAATTCTAAATAATGCAGGTGAAGCAGCTGCACAAGTAACATGAGCGCCGATAGCATCTGCTGCCTCATACACAGCGATAGTATCAGCTCCAGAATGCAGGATTAATAAAGGAAAGGGTGAAATTGGCTCGGAATATGTGACGGGATGAGAAAGAATGAGCTGGGCATCAGACGATCTGGTCTGACCATCTCCACGTTTAATGAACATTGCAGGGCAATATTATACCTGTAAAGCTACGGTAGCTATATATGATATACTGATGACAACCCCCCCCCCCCCATACATTTCTATCCTTACACAGGCACAATGACTTTATACAGCAATCTGGGGTGCATATGATTATGGGGGTCCCCACCATAAGCATCAACATTTAGTAGCTCATATGAAAGATAATTATAACATACAGCTGTAACTGTATGACTACACAGTTCTTTCTATGATCATATAGATGAATGCAGGGAGGGGAGAGAGGGGACTGTGCAGCAATAACTGTGTAACCACACATTTCTCTCACATGAAAGCAGGGGAGGGAGGGAGACTATACAGCTGTGATCATAGAGATGAGTGCAGGGAGGGGATAGAGAGGACTGTGCAGCTGTAACTATATGTCCACTCAGTTCTATCTATGGTCATAAAGATGAGAGCAGGGAGGAGATAGAGAGGACTGATCAGCTGTAACTGTATGATTACACAGTTCTTTCTATCATCATATAGATGAATGCAGGGAAGGGAGAGGGAGACTGTACAGCTGTAACTGTATGACCGAACATTTCTCTCTATGATCATAAAGATGAGTGCAGGGAGGGGATAGAGAGGACTGTGCAGCTGTAAATATATGTCCACTCAGTTCTATCTATGGTTATAGAGATAAGAGCAGGGACGAGATAGAGAGGACTGTGCAGCTGTAACTGTATGACCATACCTAGTTCTTTCTTTGATCATATAGATGAGTGCAGGGAGGATAGAGAGGACTGTACAGATGCAACTGTATGGCCCAAACAGTTCTCTCTATAATCATAGTGATGAGTGCAGGGAGGAGATAGAGAAGACTGTACAAAAAAAACTTACAATACAATGTACATATCTCTCATCTAATGAGGTGGTAAATACACTGCACATAGCCCAACACTAGAGTTGTTACACAAAATCAATATATAACCTACTACATATCTTGTAAAAGTCAAAACGATTACAATGACAGCCAATATATGTAATTTATATATATTTTATTTTACTGCTTACATTTATTACCATATTTTAATAAAATTTTAACCCCTAGACGACCCAGGGCGTACCTGTACGTCCTGGCGCCGCTAGGGGAGTTCAGAGGAGGGGCGCTCTGAACCGCCGCGATCCCGGGTGCTGTATGCAGCCTGGGACCGCGGCTATTAGCGGGTATTGTCCGATCGCCGCGCCCGCTCGTTAGCTTTTTAAATGCAGCTGTCAAAGTTGGCAGCTGCATTTAAAAAGCCGCTTTTCCCCTTCCCTGGTGTCTAGTGGGGGAGATCTCGCCCCGCGCGACGTGGTCGCGGAGGAGAGATCCTTGCATCTGAAGCCGGCCGGGTCTGCGCCGTAATGGGGCTGATCCCGGCTTGGCATTCTATTGTTTTCAGCTGCAGCAGCCGAAAGCAATAGAGTGCCGATCTCATTGATCTATGCACTATTACTATCTATGTAATACTCTATGAGAAATCAGTGCACTTATACTAGAAGTCCCCCAGGGGGAATAACCCTAACCCCAGGGGGACTTCTAGTATATGGTAAAAAAAAAAGTTTATTATTAATAAAAAAAAACCTCCCCTAATAAAAGTTTGAATCACCCCCCTTTTCCCATTTTATAAATAAAAATAAATAAACATGTTTTGTATCACTGTGTGCGTTATTGCCCAAAGTATTATTTTATTTAATTTTTATTCTCACACGGTAGACGGCGTAAGCCCAAAAAAATCCCAAAGTGCAAAACTGCACATTTTTAGTCGTATCAAATACAGAAAAATTGTAATAAAAAGCGATCAAAAAGTTTCATATGTGCAATCAAGGTACCGATAGAAAGAGCACATTATGGCACAAAAAATGACACCTCACACAGCCCCATAGACTATATGCCTGGGAATGGAGCGATTTTAAGGAATGTATATTTGTTAACAATGGTTTGAATTTTTTAAAAGCCATCAAATAAAATAAAAGTTATACAAGTTACATATTGTTGTAATCGTAACAACTTGAGGAACATATAAAACAAGTAATTTTTACCCCAGGGAGAACGGCGTAAAAACACATTCCCCCCAAATAAAAAAAATGCTTTTTTTTTATTTCACCACACATTTAATTTTTTTCTGGTTTTGCAGTGTACTTTATGAAAAAATTCAGCATGTCATTGCAAAGTACAATTAGTGGCGTAAAAAATAAGGGCTCATGTGGGTTTCTAGGTGAAAAAATGCAAGAGCTATGACCTTTTAATCACAAGGAGGAAAAAGCAAAAATGCAAAAGTTGAAATTGACCGGGTCCTCTAAGGGTTAATATTTTATTATTTGTTCCTAATTTTTTTTTTTTATGTAATGGTCAAAATAGTAAAGTTGACCCCAACAAATAATGTAACACATTAAAGGGCCACAAAGGACGAACTTCCTGATAGTGTCTGGAACTTTCTATGTTATATCTTATATCTGGGCTATTCATAGACAACTATCATTCAGTTACATGATTAAGTGGAGGCCACAATGTAAAGGTTACAGAAAATTTCCATATAGAACGTACAAATATTTCCAGTCACACTTTAATTTCCTTCCCAGAGAGGAGACTTTATTGATATTCATAGTTGATTGTTATAAAACGCCTACAGCAAAATGCTATGAATGTAAAATGACTGATTTCTACACAAGCAATTACCGGCAGATTGGCTGGATAGAGGTGATTGCGTTTGTCCTGGAATCTCGGCATCTCTCTCATGTTCTCGGCTTTGTGTGTCAGTGTGTAAGTATGTCTTTGTCATAGTAATAGATGAGAGAATATTAAAATCCAAGCATTCTCTGGGCCTGGCTGTCAGCTTGATGAAATATATTGATATGGAGAAATGGTTATAAAACCTAATATAAGCCATTGTACCCTTCTGTTTAGATGTGTAATCAGTGATAAATAAGAAAGTTATTCTACAAATTTAATATATATGGAATTAAGTACAATCTACAAAAAAAAAATTACAATAGAATGTACATATCTCACATCCAATGAGAGGATGAATACGCTGCATATTGCCCAACACTAAAGTTGTCACACAAAAAATCTATAACCTATTACATATGTCTTGTCCAGTGGAACATACTTAACATTAGGTTATCCATGGAGTTGAAAACCAAATTTTGGTCTATTTACTAGACTAAGCTGAATGTTTCTATGTTGGGACACAATGAGTACCCATGGCGGTTCCCTAAGGGCTTCCATACATGTAATATATGATATAATATGTACTGTTCAAACAATAATCACTTTTTTTTTCAAAGGGATATCTAGCGGAAAATATTATTATACACTTTTATAAGAATTTAATGGGGGATGAATATATTACATGTATATTGTCTGTCTGCGATAGTTATATAACAATTTTAGTGCCATATTATAGAGATCAATATATATCAATATACTAGAAAATGGTACCCAGCGCTGTCCGAGTATAAAGTGTCAGTGTGTTGATTAAATTTGTTCCAAGAGTGGCCAGGAAGCCAATCTATTCCCTAGCCAATCAGACATTCATTTTTATTATACAGATAACATACTGAGGGTGCGTTCACACCTACAGGATCTGCAGCAGATCTGCAGCAGATTTGATGCTGTGTTCAGTTATTTAAATAAAATCTGCTGCAGAAAATAAGCTGCAGATCCTGTAGGTGTGAACGCACCATGAAAGCATCTTGTTCAGTGGTAAACACTAGGCAGTTATCTATGGATTGTGATATTTCATTGTGTTCCTTTTTTCATAGTATGTTGGGGTGTAGTGAGCTGCCATGGCAGTGCCCTAAAGGTTTGCTTCTATTAAGAATCTAATTATTTGTGATATTAAAAGTAATTGATTCCATTTACGTGATCAGAATTAAAATATGCATTGTTCAAATATTACTTGTATCAATTCAGAGGAATAAATAGAGTTGATGATGAGTCATTTTCTTCAGTGATTGATTAATTTCCTTAATTTTTTTTATTAGTGAGTTAATGACTTTTTCTTCATTGATAAGCATGAGCTGTATTCTTTAATGGGATGAGGGTTCATAAAACTCCCAGCTCCCACATCTCTAGTGCTGAGACCCTCCAGAGTCGTGTAAGTAGAGTTGGTATCAGTCAATATTTTACTGTATACCGTTATAAGCTGTTATAACATTTTTGCTCAAATATGAAGGAAATATTCATGTAAAGTAGTGATATCCAAGGCTTAGTAGGAGGAGTTTTAGTTTAGGTCACCCTTTTTCATTGGCTACATCTCCCAGGGTATATTGGATCAATAATTATGAAAAAATAAAGGAATACATTGCTCATTGCACAGGCCCCTCTTTTTAATTTTTGTTTTTACTTTAGGTAATAGAGGGAAACCATTATTAGATCAATCCACATTTAATTTCATGGCATCTACATCTTTGAAATCAGTATTTAGAAATAAGTTGTCAAAATTAGACAAATCCTTTAAGAGATTTTTACACAACAAATAAAAATGTTATGAGATTTCATTGTACTGTTGCTTTAACATAATTTAAACTACAAAATAAGAATCTGCATCATTTCACAACACTAACCTTTGTAAAAATAATTACAAATCCGATGTATTACATAGATAGGGTAATGGCCATATGAGCTACTGCACAAACATCCATGGAGCACTGTAAAACAGCAATGGGTTTAATTAACACTTGTACATCACTTTCTAAGATCTAAACTCACAGGTTTCAATGTTCCATTAATGGTGACACAAGTTTCAGTTAACAACCTGGGACTCTCAAAAATAGGAAAATCTTTGCAATATTTGTATCATGCAAATTTGGATGTGCAGAAAAATCTTAGCTGAATTTGTAGAATCTTTATTTTTTAAAAATCATATTATAATTGTAACTATTGTCCCATGATGCATAACTTACAACTATAATTATTATGTTTTTCCTGACATAGTTTTTCAGGATTAACAACTTCAGATCAACACCTAAATCACTAGGCTAGACTTAAATGGCATATGTTTGGGCACAGTGAGTACCCATGGCAGTGCCCTAAAGATTTGCTTCCATGTTAAAAATAATTATTTGTGATATTAAAGTTCAGTCATTCTAATAAATGAATAAATTCTAATAAATCTAAATAAATAAATACATGATGCAAGGAGTTTGTATGCCCCCCCCCCCTGTATTTAAGTGGGTTTCCTCTGTGTACTCTGGTTTTTATCCCACACTGAAAAGCACAGCGGAATTTAGCACTATATAAAAATAAAATAAATGTTTTGTATTATTTTGAAGGGTTCAATAGTGGAGAAGATGATGAATCCATTAATAGCTTCATGTTTTCATATATTTTACAACATTAGAGGAACTTAGAGTTTATTTCCTTAAAGGGGTACTCCGGGCTGGGGGACCTTTTTTGTGTATGGTCGGGGAGGAGGTGGATGAGGGCAATGATGTCCCCTTACCTCCCCAGTTCCAGCACCCTGTCCCACATTGCACTGCCCGGCTGCTTCCTGGCCACAGCCCAGAGTAGCCTTTTGAGGACTCATGATGTACCCCTATTTAGCCATTTAAATTCTGCTGTCAAAACTGACTACTGGTTAACTAGTGGGATTCCTTCCCCCCCCCCCCCCCCACAATGCAACTACATGGGAGAAATTATCCATCATACTTACCAGCCGGGGCATCAGGGATGTTCTGATTACTAAATAGTGTTTAAATGCCACTTGTTGGGGCACAGTGAGAACCCATAGCAGTACCCTGAAAATTTGCTTGTAGAAAATGTAGTTTTTGTGATCATTAATAATCAATAATTTTTATAAAAAGGAAGTTGTATTATGGATTGTTAACATCTTAACTAGTTGTACTATTTTGGGAGAATAAGTAGGAAAGATTATTATTCTGCTTATTTCCTGTTTTTTTTTTTTATCTTTCCCAACATGGGAGGAGTTTATATAGAACTTTTTAGATTGGTCAATTGTGGATGAATGGGAACAATAATTCTGTGGCAAGTCTTACCTTACTTTCACTGTAAACAGGGTCTCCAATAAAACCTCTTACCTTCTTAAGGGGGGCTGGTAGGTATGCTTGTAGTTAATATTATTTAGTGTTTTCTGTACAGGACATAAATCATCTGTCCATGCATTGACATCCTACTGGGCTAGTACTTACCGACAGAAGCCAGTCTAAATAGGCAGATCTACATTGCAAAGCAAGGGATTTGGATAACAGAGCATGAAGAAGGTGAAATTCACACTATTATAGATTCCAACAGACAATGGAGCTTAACTGAAGACACTGATAACACATAAATGTGTCCTAAAGCAGCGGAGCTACAAGGCAGGCAACACTGGAGGCGATAAATGTCACTCTTCATTCTCCGTAAACATAAAATTTAATGACACCCATAAACATAATTGAAGAGCTTGAATTCATTGATGGTTGTAAAATCCACTTAAGGAAAGTGAAAACTGCTATGAGTTCATTACAATGCATCCTTTTAATGATATACTAGTAACACTACAAAGTTGTAAAGTTTCTGCCCTATAGAGAATGTTATATCTTGTACTGTCTCTATAGTGATTATCAGTCATTACAGAAAATACGTCCTGTGTCCATTTACCGCATATGCAGGGAAAGCTGCTGGCATATACTGCATACTCCAGGGTATCCTAAAACATTGTCATGTTGGTTTCTGTTTGCATTATACATGTGGTCAACCATCTGATTAATCTATAGGATCCTTATTTTAATATTCGATATTGTTTTTAAAATAGGCAACGTGATTGGTATTGGTGTCCACAAGCTGGTCTACTATATAGGACACTTGGTGTGCTGGCAGCTATTTGGGGATATATTTGGACACTACTGGGAGGGCTGGCTACTATGCAATTTTGGTTTGGTTGGCTACTACATGGGGCAATATTGAGGGGTTGGCTATTACATGGGTTGGGGTTTAATCATGGCATAGCAATTTATTATGTCATTTATCATAGTGCACAGTGCTGAGAGACGCACACCACTCACAGCGCCGGGAACACCGCATTCACGCTTCAATAATTGTCAAGGTTGGCCTGCGACTTTGTCCAATTTTTTTTATTTTGGCCCAATGTGTATTTGAGTTTGACACCGCTGTCATAAGCCATGTTCCATGATGACGTTTGACAAATCTGTTCCATTATTAGATTGTCTAGTCTATGTTTAGACCAACTTTAAGTTGGCCTAAACAAGGCCAGAATCTTGTACCAAAATTCCGGTGCATTTGTAGCACCTTAAACCATGCCCCTTATACTGAGCTCTTTTTTCCGGGGCTCTTTTGTCAAATGCGGGGAAAACATGTCAAAGATTGATGAAAAGTAATGATGTGAATTACACTAGAGTTCTGGCGCATTTCCAATAATGAATCCGGGCCAAAGTATATTGAAAATCTGCTGAGCTTTCCATTATTGCAATGCGCTGCCCTCCTCCACCCCTGGGGCTGACTCCGCATATACCGTGATATGGCTTCAGATCAGCGCTCTGATCCCTGGCAGTGACCTGATGAAGATGAGTCACAGCGGAGAGGTGATGGCGGAGATTACAGGAGCTCACATTAACACATTTTGTTACTCCTGAAACAAAATGTACTGACAGTGATGATTTGTTTAGGGAACTCATGTTTTCTCATTGTGTCACATAGAGGAAGAACAAAAAAGGGGCTCGTCCCCTTCTTTCCTCCATGAGATGAAATGAGGGGACACAGCAACAATCTGTACCAGTATACTGGAATGTGGTCATAGTCATCATTTTTGCTGTAGGTCTCCTCTCTACCTGCTGTCATTCTTCCATGTCCACATCCATCCTCCAGTACCCAATGAATACATTTGTCACCCACAGTCACCTGCAGTCACCCACATTCACCCAGAGTCAGCCACACCTGGCGAGCGAGCAGCATATGACGTGGAAGTGTAGATAAACTGCGTAATGTGAGTCAGACTCTTCCTTGTGTTGCATTTGGTGACATTTTTGTGGATCACAGTCACTGGACTTTCTGACCTCAGCTTTGCTGTGATACCGACATGGGGACTATCATATTGGGAGCACATATCTAGTGATACATCTCACATGCCAGGAGACGTCAGAGACAGAAGAATGAGCCCCTCCTCAGACAGCGCTCTGTTCTTACCACTATACTCAGCATTTTTACACTTCTAACAGATTTACTCTTCAAACTATCCATTTAGTGTTTAATCATAATTTTTTTTTACAAAAATGTTTTAAAAAATAAATAAATAAATAAATGAAAACTAACTTCTTCTGACTTCTATGTAATGTATTACAAAAAGTGTCTAAAAGGCTAAAACTCATTCTGCAGGACTATGCCATTGTTAAAAAAATAAACAAACAGAAGTACTAAATCTCATTGAAGAAATAAAGTTGAAAAATAAAAATAATGAATTAAAAAAAAAAAAAAAGAGAGGCCAAGTTGGTATAGGGGGACTACAGAAATCAAAACCTGGAAGAAGCGCAAGTCACGAAACAGCTGTTGCTCACTCAGTGGAACGAATCTGCTTATATAGAGTTGAAATTTACTTCTATTTAAAAATCTCATGCCTTCCAGTACAAAGCAGCAAAGGATACTATGGGGATTTGCTACTGCTCTGGAGAGATCCTGTCGCAGAGAACACAGGGAGCAGCAGAGACTGTGTCAGATTGAAAAGAATATACCACGTCCTGCAGGACATACAGCAGCTGATAAGTACTGGAAGACTTGAGATTTTTAAATAGAAGTAAATTACAAATCGTATAACTTTTTGACACCAGTTGGTTTGAAAGAAAAAAAATCCGTGGCAGCATCTAAGCTATGGATGGTGCAGAGAACCACACATAGAATTGGGGGAAGGGGTGTGTGTGACAATATCACTTTAATAGGATTGTCCAGGAAATGTATTACCATTCCTTGCTCCCTGATGTTCTCTTCCCTTGCTACTGTCGCCTCAGCCCAAAACAGAGGGGAGTGACAGGAGCAAAGAACGGTTATACATTTTGGTAATACGAGGATATTTCCACCTTTGCAAGCAAATTTTCATTGCTGTATTACATCACACAGATAAAATGGAGCCAATAGTCCAACAATCATCCCAATCATGGACTCCAGTAGAAAATGAACCTATCATTTTCTGTAGAATAATTGCCAGTATCCTATTACTGATGGTATGCCCTGTGTGTGCAATTACATAATAATAATAGGGAAAATGTTCCTTACAGAAGGGGCTGATCATCCTATCTGGTGGACGTGAGGGATCCCAGACTAAACCCTTTCCCATGTTATCTATTGCTAAGCTACAGGCAGGCAGGTAAGGAGGCAGGGAAGGAAAAAAAAACCGTTGCAAAAGTTTAAAATTCTTTAAATGGATTAAAATGTTAAAATGGATTTTCCAAAGGAAACCACCGCCCATGTAATCTTCTTGCTTCATTACCACAATTATATTTCCTCCAGTGAACTGTATGATTGGTAACAATATAATCTGGCTTAATAAATTTAGGGTGGGTTCACACTGCGTTTCTGATGTACTTTATATCACAGGTATCCATCACTATTAGAATGCCGATATATACGGCATACTGTGGCGTACAGAAGTAGGTGATGTTTACAACGATTTCCGTTGGTATACTCGGTGTACTCTAATTTTATAGCACCTAACTGCACAGCGGACCACACAACTGTGTCCCATTTAATCAGCCTACACTTATATCAGCATACATATCAGCATACACATACAGTATATCTTAGTGAAACTAAGATAAAATAGCGACTCCACTACACAGGATACGTCAGCATTCTGTGACAAACAATGTAAAACAGGGTAAATTCAGCCTAAGGCCACATTCCTATGCCAGTATACAGTCAAGGATGAAATTCATGATCCGCAAATTAAGGCTATGTTCACACTGCGTATCTTTCCGGCCGTAGTGCAAACCGCGAATATACGCACGTAGTTTTGAGGTTGATGCGTTCGCTTGAAAGTATACGATATACGCCCCCACAGTGCACTCTACGTATGAGCTTACGGCCGGATCGTATGCGGCGCCGTGAAAAATGAACAAGACCATTGTTTGAGGACGGAAATGTTCCAACTCACGGCCGTGGATTTCAGTGCAGTCCCGTACGCAGTACTTATTTCAGCCAAATTTAACTTGATTTTTTGATCCAAATGGTTCTGTGTGGTTTATTGGGCTGGGCGAAGATTTCCAAGTAAATGACCTGCTTCAGATCGCTTCGAAACAAGCCAGGGAAGCATAACTGTACTACGGGCGTATGTCCGCGGTTCGTACGGCGGCGTACTAAATGCGGCCGGACTCATATGCAGTGTGAACATAGCCTAAAGGTGTAGTTTTAAAAAAAAATTAGCTTAGTGATGTCACAAAAATGTAGATCCGTCATTGCGGATGGTTTTGCAAAATGCAATGTGCTCTCAGCAAATTTTGCACTTTCCTATAGACTTCATCTATACAGCCTGTTCTATTTTTTTTCTTTGCGGATTTTACAGGATGTATGAATACCACCTTAGAAATTAACGGGCTGTAAACTATTCAGTATGTGGTGATGAAAAGTACTGACGTGTGAATAAGGCTTTACCAGTAGGGATTTTGGATGGTCAGTCCTGACTTGAACTGGAGCAGACACAACGCACCCCTATGGCCTCTTGTATTTTCTTTGGTCTTCTTACCCTCTCTGTACCATGTGACTGGCACTCAGTCACCCATTTAGGTTTATTTTGAATCTTTTACTCTTATTTATTACATTGTATAGCTTTTTTTTTTAACAAACTGCAAATCTGAACATGGCGATGGAAGATTATTACTGAATATATCAGAAATGTAGAAGTAAGAGATGGAGTAAAGCATTGCATACATCAATCAAGCCTCCTTTATATTACAACAAATCAGCCTTTAGGGAAGAATTTAGTAGTTTGGACTAGACTGGTTACCAGGAACATACTGCCCTGACAACCCCATTGAAACAAGAGGTTATTGTCCTACAGTCTGCACCATTGGCTGAAGAGTGGAGAGGTAGTCAGGATGAAGAGAAGCACAGGTAATGTGCGGAGCAGACAGTGTGACTCAGCCTTATTATCTCCCAACAGCCCAGGATAATGGCCAATGTGTCTAGGTATGTGAGTTTTCATGTTTATGTCAGTATCTAAGCTAATGTACATGGTAACGCCTATCATATTTCTATCCAGAATTCCAATACTGCAATTTTATTCTTAATTTTCCAGCTCAGTTAACACATTAACATTCTAGATAATGATGTCATCAACTACTGTATATACTATTTTCTAGAATATTAAGGCTGTATTAGATGGCACTATTAAGAGGAGGAAGCGAGCGTCAGCTCAGTGCTCGCTTCCTCCTCGTTTCCCGATCGGGAAAGAGCTAGAGAGGGAAATGCATACCTACCATACTTACCTGTCCCACTCTATTCCAGCTGCCAATTCCCGGCCTGCCGACTCTGCGCCACTGCCAGCATTTTGAAATCATGTGATGACATACAGCTCTCACCGGAAGTGGCGTTCAGCATATGTCTAAGCTGACCGACCATTACCTATAGAAACGGGACGTCATTGGATGTTTTCAAAACGCTGACAGCGGCGCAGAGCAGATGGCTTGGGAACTGGCAACAGAGGCAGATTGGAACAGGTAAGTATGCACTACTGACATGACTAAGTATGCATTTTTCTCAGAAAAACCCTTTAACTTAAAAATGGTGCCAAATATTAGTATTCTAGTACAGTAGTGCTGTCAGGTGAATACATGCATTTGTCATCACTGTAGCCACACAATGT
Organism: Dendropsophus ebraccatus; assembly: GCF_027789765.1. NCBI lineage: Eukaryota > Metazoa > Chordata > Amphibia > Anura > Hylidae > Dendropsophus > Dendropsophus ebraccatus. The sequence goes on along the minus strand of NC_091461.1, from coordinate 103,483,080 downwards.
CGCCATATGATGCTCAAATAGTACCAACATACAAGAACCCTTTGTTCAGCTTCTATCAATGTAAGTTCACACAATCATTTCTCTCCATTAGAGATAATGCTATCTCTCCCATGTAATACTTTCTCCTCCGAGGAGAGATAAGTAATATGACAACTTGATATATCAGCCATTAAATTACATAGGGGGAAAATGGAGCTGAATCCCTGTAAACATAATAGCGTAGCTTACTTGTGGCCCTAGTAACTGCTTGGGGTATTTGGCCAGGGCCCAATTGTTCAAATGCTCAGTCCACGCCTTAACAATGCAGAAGTTATTTTGGACTCTTGTGTAATAATGCTTATACAGTATATTACAGTTGTTTTGCAATATATACTGAATATGGCCTAGTGAAAGCAGCTCCCCAGTCTAGAGACTCGGCTACATCCAAAGCCTTTGATCTTTGCTACATGTAGACATTTGCATTTCCAATGCCTTAGGTTTTTATATCTGGAACGCCTTGTAATTATCTAGAAGAACATAAAATGAGTGTACAGTAATTAATGTACCTGTCATGTAGAGCCGTGAGAGGAAGAGCCGCACTGACACAGCAGAGCTATCCCTGCACTATCCATACCCTGCTGTATAGGGATATTAGACAGAGGTGGCACTGCAATAAGGCATCACTAGTGCAAGAAGAGGTGTAAAGAGACCTGCTGGTACAGTACAAGTTGCAAACGGTGGCACTGCTGGCATAAAAACTCTAAAGACTACACTGCTGGCATAAAAACTCTAAAGACTACACTGCTGCCATAATAAACTATCCATGTACAGTGTCATGGTACACCAGTTTTTAATGTTTTCAATGGCAACATTTCTGGAGTTGGCTGAAAGGGACAGAGGAGGGGGACAGAAGAGCCTTGAAAAGGACAAAGGAGTCTGTCAAGGGACAGAAAAGTCTGGAGGGGTACAGAAGAGCCTTGAGAGGTCAGTCTAGAGGAGACAGAAGAGTCTACAGCTATGTCACAAGAAAAATACGAACACTATGGATCTTGCAATCGGATGACAATTTTTTGTTGTTTTTTTCAAGAAAATAGTTTCTACTGTGCCAAAGTGGTAATAGTTTAAAAAAAATAAAAAAAATAAAAAAATGCAAATTTGGTATCGCTGTAATCATAGTGACCCAGAGAAAACATTTATGAATAGCATAAGTTAATTATTTAAAAAAAGAAAAAGAAATGACATTTTTTTCTAAAATCCCTCTAATAAAGGGTTACAAAAATCAATAAGATCAATAAGTTTCATGAACCTGAAAATGGCAGCAATAAAAAATAAAAGTTGTCCCGCAAAAAACAAGACCTCGTATGGCTATGTGTCAATGTGTCTGTGGAATTCAGACGTACAGGTCTCTCGTGTCTCCTGCAGTCCTATAAATAATCAATAAGGTACAATATGATGCCGTCTAATAGAACATAATATATCACTGTATGACATGAGTTATGATCTCTTCGTGTATTGTGTCACGTAAAAATCTTCTTGGAAGTGTGAGGTGTGCCACATTAATAAGTGATAATACCGAAGATTACCAAGAAGCAGAATGATGAAGAAGCATCACATTACTGTCACTGGTTATCAATAGAGAGGCTGTACTAGGGGCTTTAGCCTGAGGGGAAGCCGACATGACAGGGTTTGGAGGGACCAGCAGCTTGTACAGAGGGGTCAGGAAAAGGCAGCAAGGGCAGACAGGGGACATGGGAGGGGAGCTGAGCCAGGATTGGTTGAGGGGTCTGAGGAGCTTGGGGGGAGGAGAAAAAGTTATATAAGGGGCTGCAAGGAGAAGTGGACAGCCACTTTTCGGTGAACTACTACTGCAGTGGAATCTCCCACCCTCCCTCTCTATGTCGGTGGTTGTGACTGGTGCCAGGTCCGGATGAGGGACTGGCTGGTTTTGGGTTGGCTATGGTGGTTTGTCGCAGCGGCTGAGGTGGGTTGGCGTGAGGGTTCTTGAGGTTGGAGTACATTACATGGGGATAGAGGTGGGGGGAACCAAGGAGGTTCTGGACTCCCTAGTTAATTTAAGGCATGTGATGGGCTGGCGGTTGGCCTATAGAAATTATGGGGGTTCACGGAGGGCCTAAGACCAGGACTGTGACGTATAGTGGACGTACACAGGTGTTAAAGGGCTGCGAGTGAGCCAAGGAGTGCTATCGGCTGCGGGCAAATCCTGTGTCGGTTGTTAATACCGGGGGACCGCCAGTGATATTTGGGCCTCGAGGACCGTCAGACAATAATAGGACCTCAGTTGGGAGGTGGTGTTTACAATATTTGTATGTTGTTTGTAAATAAAAAGGCCGCTGTGGCCAATTCAATTCCAGCAATGTCTCTGTCATTTTTGGGTGAAGGGTTGGGGGAAAAAGGTGGGCACAAGGGACTCGACAATACCCTTTTCAATTATTTCCTCATAGATTGTAAGCTTTTGTGAGTAGGGTCCTCACTCCTATAATGTCTGTGTCTACTCGTTTCTCACGTTTCCACCGATAGCTGCAGCAAGTAATGGATGAATAGAATATATCTCAGCTGTGATGAGTCCTCAGATCTGAAAGAAGAGAGCTGCTCACATCCTGATGAGAATACAGTCTGTCATATTCACATTAGAGATTGATGTGTTGTCAACTGAGGAAGAGACAGAAACATGACAAAATGAAAAGACTATAAAGTGTGTGCTCATGATTTACTGTCTCTTTCCCCTATGAATTCTCTGTATGCCATCTCTTCCTCATTTGCTTTCTCTTTCCCTGTGCAGTCTCTCCCCTTGTGCAATCTTTTCCTCATGTGCCCTTACTTTGTGAAGTGTCTTTCTCCTGTGCAGTCTCTTCTCCCTGTGTAGCTTCTTCCTCATGTGCAGTCTCTTCCACCTGAGCAGTCTCTTCCCCTGCACAGTCCCTGTATGCAGTCTCTTCCTCCTCTGCATTCACTTCCCTCTATGCAGTATCTGTGTGCAGTCTCTTCCATCAGTGCCGTGTCCTCCCCCTATGCAGTGCCTGTGTGCAGTCTCTTCCATCAGTGCAGTGTCCTCCCCCTATGCAGTGCCTGTGTGCAGTCTCTTCCATCAGTGCAGTGTCCTCCCCCTGCACAGTCCCTGTATGCAGTCTCTTCCTCCTCTGCATTCACTTCCCTCTATGCAGTATCTGTGTGCAGTCTCTTCCATCAGTGCAGTGTCCTCCCCCTATGCAGTGCCTGTGTGCAGGATCTTTCCTATATGCAGTCTCTGTATGCAGTCTCTTCCTCATGTACAGTAACTGTTTGAAATCTCTTACCTGTGTGCAGTCATTGTATGCAGTCTCTTCTTCCTTTGCAGTCCCTGTGTGCAGTATCGTCCCGTGTTAAATGTCTTCCCCATGTGCAGTCATTGTATGCAGTTTTGTTTTCTTGTCCAGTCCCCCTGTGCAGTCTCTGTGTGCAGTCTCTTGCTTCTGTGCATTGTCTTTCCCCTGTACAGTGTCTGTGTGCAGTCTCTTCCCCATGTGCAGTCATTGTATGCAGTCTTGTTTTCTTGTTCAGTCCCCCTGTGCAGTCTCTGTGTGCAGTCTCTTGCTTCTGTGCATTGTCTTCCCCCTGTACAGTGTCTGTGTGCAGTCTTTTCCCCATGTGCAGTCATTGTATGCAGTCTCGTTTTCTTGTGCACTCCTCCTGTGCAGTCTCTGTGTGCAGTGTCTTCCCCCTGTGCAGTCTCTTGCTTCTGTGAAGTGTCTTCCTCCTGTGCAGTCCCTGTCTGCAATCTCTTCCCCATGTGCAGTCATTGTATGCAGTCTCTTTTTCTTGCACAGTCTCCTGTATGTGCAGTCTCCTCCATCTGTGCATGCACTATGTGCACTCTAGGGCTATGTTCACACAATGTAAAACTACGGCCATATTTTTGTGGTGTGTGACACAGCTTTGTGTTGAATGGGATCCTGGCCGGAGCGTACACACATCGTATACACACCGGCCGGGATCTGTGCGGCGCCGGAACAAAACTGATATGTCAGTTTTCTGCGGCCGGAATTCAGTGAATTCCGGCCACAGAAAGACCTGTCAGTTCACACACTTCACTGTGTGCTATGGTAAGGTCTGATGCGGGCGCACGCTGATGTGCCCACATCAGAGCTCTGCGGCCAGAAAGATCACCCGGCCGGTACTTAAGTACTGGCCGAAGTGATCCAGCCAGAGACCGGCTGTTCCGTGACCCGGCCGGGGTCACGGAACTTCCGGTCTCATACCATGTGTGAACATAGCCTAGGGATGCTTTCTCTGTCACTAGGTCACACAGACACCTCCATCAGCTCTCTTGAGAAGTCAATCACAATGAAACAAAGGTGTGTCCTACAGACCTGAGCCCTCGTTCACACCTTATAAGCTTACACCTTCTTTTTGGTTCCATATTTTTGTGGAAGTGCAAGGAATGAAGTCTGGTGACATCACTGCGGGAGGATGTAGCTGACCTCTCCTAGTGACAACAGATATAAAGCTGGCAGATGGATCTACTGATATCAATGGTTCAACACATTTCTGAGTGTACAATCAGATGTGAGATAAATTAACAGCAAGTGTGAATTTTCTCTGCCGCGCCACCACTGGAGAAGTGGGGAATTACATAGTCCCCCTTGAAATTAAGTTGAGCATGTAGTGCGTCGGATATGTCAGGTCCTCCACTGAGGGAGACACTCTTTGTAGTTAAAAGTTGGTTTTAACTTAGAAATCCAATACCTACAGACTGTGGGATGCCTCAGAATGAGGACAGCAACCAAGGTTTATGAATCTAGAGGCCCCCTTTAAAAAAAACCCTTTGCCTATAGTTCTCCCAGAGAACCAGTTGCTGGGTTGGCTGATCACACCTGGCTTGACATCACTGGGCTTCCCCAGGTGACAGCATTACAAAACTATCAGTGATAAAACACATGTAGATACGAGATAGGAGAGATCCTCGCAGCTTATCTCATATCCATAGTCTGCACAGTCCTTAAAGGGATTGCCCAGGAGAGTTATAAAATCACCTTAGAGCAGGAAATGTTATAAAAAATTAATAAATAAAATAAAAAATTAAAAAACCTGGTGGTCCCTGATGGTATTTGTATTTAACTAGGAAATGCTATTTTTTATTTTATGATATTTTCTGTTTTAAGGTTAAATTCCCACCTGTGACCCTACACATTAGATAGAAGTAGGTTGATGGTTGATCGTGTGATCGATTTGTAAATGTAGCTGCACACACTTTACTCCTAAAAACCTTTACTCCTACCTTTACTCCTAAAAACCTTTACTCCTTAACCCCTTGTCGCCCACATGACACTGACGAGATCTCATATCGGCTTTTACTTCCAGTGATCCTGGACAACTAAAATAATTAAAAGTGATTTCTGATGAAGAATTCCAGATTATCCTCCTAAGTCACAGGTTATTGCATCCTGGATCCACATTCATCATGGGGAGGAGACATCAGCACATACCTCCGGCATTCCTGCACACCGGGAGCGCGGGGCGCGGCCATCGCCTTTATTCATTTACTATTTAATAGCTATACAATGAAGAGCTGAAGTGGAAGATATATGGAACCTGTACTCCAGGACTTACTTTTCCACAAGGAACTTGGGGCGTGTAGTGTAAATCATTTAGTATATAATGGATGTATAAATATAATATATAATGGTTCTCAACTGAATGAATAATATACAGATTCTCATCCCATATCTATATATAATTTTCTATCTGCCCATTTAGTCTGTCTGTCTATCTATCCATCCATCGATTTCCTATCTATTATCTATCTCTCTCCTATCTATCTATCTATCTATCTATCTATCCATTCATCGATTTCCTATCTATTATCTATCTCCTATCTATCTATCTATCTATCTATCTATCTATCTATCTATCTATTGATTTCCTATCTATCTATCTATCTATCTATCTATCTATCTATCTTTCGATTTCCTATCTATCTATCTATCTATCTATCTATCTATCTATCTATCTATCTACTATTTATCTATCTATCTATTATCTATTTCCTACCTATCTATCTCCTATCTATCTATCTATCTATCTATCTATCTATCTATCTATCTATCTATCTCCTATCTATCTATCTATCTATCTATCTATCTATCATCTATCTATCTATCTATCTATCTATCTATCTATCTATCTATCTATCTATCCATCGATTTCCTATCTATCTATCTATCTACAGTGAAACCTCTATGAGCCGACCACCCAATTTTAACAAAAAAAAAAAAGGTCTTTTATGGGGGTGGTTTCGTCAAAGAACAAAGTATAGACAATGCAGAATGAAGTGTCTAATTGAAGCAGGAACATGTACAGCACACAATCATGTCTTTTATCATGTGTTTATTGAGACACCATTCATACAGCAAACACTACTGTATTATGATTTTTTTTTATACATCCCTACAAATGGGAAGTATTGCTCAGCCCTAAAACTCTTCTTGGAACTAAATACCAGTATAACATGATTACAGTATCAGTTGTATGCACCATTCTATTATATTACTGGTATCAGGATCTATACACCATTCTGTTACATTACTGGTATCAGCTCTATACACCATTCTATTACTTTACTGGTATCAGCTCTATACACCATTCTGTTACATTACTGGTATCAGCTCTATACACCATTCTGTTACATTACTGGTATCAGCTCTATACACCATTCTATTACTTTACTAGTATAAGCTCTATACACCATTCTATTACATCACTGGTATCAGCGCTATACACCATTCTATTACATCACTGGGATCAGCGCTATACACCATTCTATTACATCACAGGTACAGTGGTCCATCAACATACAATATTAATTGGTTCCATTATGACCATTGTATGTTGAAACCATTGTATGTTGAGTCCATAACTCGATGGAAAACTGGTAATTGGTTCTGAAGCCCCCAAGATATAATCCCAAAATGTGAGAAAATTAAGATTAAGAGAAAAATAAGCAGATATCTGATACAGATAAAGTAAGTCCTTACATACAACAGACAGAAAGAGCTAATGGAAGCTGTAAATTACTTTCTATGTAGAAGACTGGACTGTTTTCAGGGTCCTGTACAGTTCCATCACTGTCCCAGAAAAATAAAATTAAGTCGCCCTCACCTGGTGCCCAAAGGAGCAACACAGGTAAAGAGCAGTACAGGAGATGTAGTATCACACTTTACTGTAGAGAGGAGATAGTAGACAGCCAATCACTGCATGCACTCCAGTAATACTGGGGTTTTATCAGTAAAATGGGCACTTTTATTGGTCGATCATCTAGTTATTCACATCAGCCGCAGATCCTGACTGTCTGTAGCCAGGGCCGATTCTAGGTTTTCTGCTGCCTGAGGCGAGAATTGAAATGGCGCCCCCCCCCCCCAAAATTAATGAATAGTAGTTAAGAAATCTATGTAGCCAACTGCATAAACAGATATATTCATACTTAGATATATACTAGCAGCAATATACAGCACATATATACCAATAATGAATACATTGCACGGATATATTCTTTTTATAGCGTTCACCGTGCAGAGAAGTAATGCCGTTTTTGTTTAGTTCAGATATTTCTATAGATATATATATATAGTTTCTATAGTCTCAGGGTATGTTCACACTATGGAATACACTCAAAAATTTCACGCGGAGAGAGTGCGGCAGACTCCACTTGAAGTTCCACCTGTCCCATTGACTCCAGCTCAATCCGCCATCCGCCCAAAGAATTGAGCTTGAGAATATCATTGAGTCAATGGGACATATGGAACTTCAAGTGGAATCTGCCGCACTGTCTCCGCATGAAATTTCCAAACGTATTCATAGTGTGAACATACCCTCATAGTTATATATATTCTTGTGTAGATTTTTTTTATTTGAAAAATAGGGAAAAGTAGTGATTTGCATTTTTTATACAGTGGATTCTTTTTAACTTTTTACAGTACACTGCACTAATAATGTAAGTAGTGTATAGTAATTTTTATGGTATTATTACAGTGTGCGGCTATAACTATGGCATCTAGGGATTTTCTATTGGTTCCCCAGCAAGGTGACTATGTGTACAGGCTGTGGGGGCGCTAATAATACAACAGAATGCCAGTCACACTGGTGACAGATAACAGCTGGCAACCCTGGGCATAGACTGGGCTCAGCTACTGAGATCACTCCATACTTATACAGGGCACATGTGCTGTACATACAGGGCAGATTAGATACACACACACACACATACACACTCACATTTAAATATATATATATTTATATATATACACACACACATACACACTCACATATAAATATATATATTTATATATACACACACACACACACACACATATATATATACACACACACACATACACACTCACATATAAATATATATATTTATACACACACACACATATATACACACACAAATATATTCTCACATACACACACACACACACTGTATACACACACATATACTGTATATACACACACATACTGTATACACACACATATACTGTATACACACTTACACACACAGATATATATACTGTATACACACACACATATACTGTATACACACACACACATATATATACTGTATACACACACATATACTGTATACACACTCACATACTTTATACACACAAATACTGTATACACACACAAATACTGTATACACACACATATACTGTATACACACACACAAACATATATATATACTGTATACACACACATATACTGTATACACACACATATACTGTATACACACTCACATATACTGTATACACACACACACACACACACATATATACTGTATACACACACACTAACCTCCTGTGTCTGTCTCCTCCAGCAGATGTCACATCCCAGGCCAGCAGTGGAGGGCTCAGGAGATGAGGCTGTATGGGAGGGGACAGGGCACACACAGCTTCCAGTCAGCTCTACTGTGGTGCTGGGCCTCCCTCCCCTTCTCTCTGCTCCGACAGAGACAGCCAGCCAGCTAGGAGACAGCCGCCCCCAGTGACAAGGCTTTCCATCACTGAGCTACGGAAAGGGGGCCTGAGGAGGAGGCAGAGGTGCCTGGTGATGTGCCTGCAGACCAGGTGAAAGTGAAAGTGAGGGATTGTGCCGCCCCCTAGTGGAGTAAAGAATCTACCGCCTGAGGTAGAAAGCTCAGTCTGCCTCATGGCAGAAACGGCCCTGTCTGTAGCATTGTATGTTGAGTCTGGTCTCAAATTACGATGGTCCAAAAAGGAACATTGTGTGTTGAAAATGTGTTGTATCCTGAGGCCATTGTAAGTTGAGGGATCACTGTATCAGGATCTATACACCATTCTATTACAGTACATCACTGGTATCAGAGGAGGCAGAAATTGCGGCAGTGCACTCTGCCAGCCCTCACCTCTCTCCCCGTGGCATCTGTAAACCACAGGACATCCCTTCCATCTCTCCCCACGCTCTTCTCTCCCTGTGACCTCCGTAGGTAGCCAGGACACAGGAGGCCTGAGGTCTCTGGTATCCAGGGGTGATTCTAGCCTCTCTGCTGCCCGAGGCAAACTATAGGATGACGCCCCCCCCCCCCCCCCCCCGGTCAATCCGCCCACATTATAATCCACTACTGCCCCCCCCCCCCCCACTGCTGTCCCCAATAAACATAATGTTTGGTCCCTTGCTGCACAGAGGATGTCAGGAGAGGAGGGGGCTGATCTTATAGGGGAGGTCACAGCAGCACAGAGGAGGTCAGGAGAGGAGGGTGCTAATCCTATAGGAGAGGTCCCAGCAGCACAGAGGATGTCAGGAGAGGAGGGTGCTAATCCTATAGGAGAGGTCCCAGCAGCACAGAGGATGTCAGGAGAGGAGGGTGCTAATCCTATAGGAGAAGTCCCAGCAGCACAGAGGATGTCAGGAGAGGAGGGTGCTGATCTTTTAGGAGATGGTCCCCCTCTTCCCCCCTTATAGATGGACCCCCTCTTCCCCCCCTTATAGATGGTCCCCTCTCCCTTATAGATGGTCCCCCTCTCCCCCCCCCTTATAGATGGTCCCCCTCTCCCTCTCCCTTATAGATGGTCCCCCTCTCCCCCCCCCCCTTATAGATGGTCCCCCTCTCCCCCTCCCTTATAGATGGTCCCCTCTCCTTCTCCCTTATAGATGGTCCCCCTCTTCCCCCTCCCTTATAGATGGTCCCCCTCTCCACCCCCCCTTATAGATGGTCCCCCTCTTCCCTCTCCCTTATATATGGTCCCCCCCCCTGCACAGCAGATAAAACAAAAAACAGCACACAACTCACCTGCCATCCGTTCCCCCGTCGAGCCTCTCTGGTCTGGTCCCGGCTGATGTGCGGTTGCCTGGGGTGTCCTGTCCTGTCCCCGGCAGCGCGCGCATCAGAGAGCTCCCCGTGCGCCTGTGGCTGTGACTTCCAGTGCACAGGGAGCTCTCTGATGCGCGCGCTGCCGGAGACAGGATGGGACACCCCGGGCAGCCGCACATCAGCCGGGGGACTAAAGGCTGCATTCCCACGTTCCGTGGAATGCCGGTACCGGAGACCCCCGAGCCCGGACAGCATCTGTAATTAGATGCTGGGAGCGGGGGAGACTGTATTCACCGCGTGGCTGATTCATTACACCGCGGCGCTTATGAATACAGTCTCCCCCGCTCCCAGCATCTAATTACAGATGCTGTCCGGGCGCGGGGGTCTCTGGTACATGGTACAATCAGTGGCGGATTATAATGTGGGCGGCCGCCCGAACCGCCCATATTATAATCTGCCACTGAATGCCGCCCCTAGGGGCGTAGCTAATGTCTCTTGGGCCCTGGTGCAAGAGGTCAACTTGGGCCCCCCCTTTCTCGATGCTATTGGTATATATATATATATATATCTCAAGACTGATATTACCAATAATACCAGTATACAGGAAATATTATCATCGCCATACTGTTACTAAACAAATCCTGTTTACTGAGACCAATATTGCCAATATTACCAGTACACAAGGGGAAATATTACCGCCACACCACAACCATCACCACCATATTGTTACTGACCAAATCCAGTATACTAAATCCAATAAAACACAGTACCAGATAACAAGTAACAAATAATACCACCTCATAGTGACTAACACCACCGCTGCTACTGAATATAATCCTCTGTACATAGACCAATATCACTTCATACAGTCATATAGAGGTGGACGCACTGTACACAGGATCTATACACCATATACATTACAGTGCAGTTATATCAAGTGACTCACAGGGGACGTCTTCTCTGATCGGAGTTCTTCCCTTTTCATCTTCCCCATCTGTTGTGGGCGATTTTGAGAACTTCTCTGGGCCACGAATCCACAGAATCTGCCAGACAGACATATTAGGCTCCTCACACTGACACCATCATCTCTCTAAAAACTGCACATCTGTACTGTCCCCTTTACACCCTCATTTAGTAGGTAGCCCTGACACTATGTGACCCCCCTTAAAGTACATGCCCCCCTCTGTGCATGCCCTATTGTATACACCCCTCATGTAGTCCACCTTATAGATGGCCCCCAATGTTTCCCCCTTATAGATGGCCCCCTGTGTTGTCCCTCTTATAGATGCCCCCCATGTTATCCCCATATAGATGGCCCCCCATTTTATCCCCCTTACAGATGCCCCCCATGTTGTCCCCTCCTCCTGCCCCTTTATCACCATACTACTACCCCTTTCATCCTCCTGCCCTTTCATAATCATACTACAAACACCTCCATCATAATACTACCACCCCCTTCATCCTCCTGCCCTTTCATCATCATACCACTACACCCTTCATCCTCCTCTTGTTCCTTAATCATCATACCACTACACCCCCATCATCCTCTTGTTCCATCATCATACCACTACACCCTCATCATCATACCACTACACCCCCATCATCCTTTTGTTCCATCATCATCATCATCATACCACTACACCCCCCATCATCCTCTTGTTCCATCATCATCATCATCATACCACTACACCCCCCATCATCCTCTTGTTCCACCATCATACCACTACACCCCCATCATCCTCTTGTTCCACCATCATACCACTACACCCCCATCATCCTCTTGTTCCATCATCATACCATTACACCCCCCATCATCCTCTTGTTCCACCACCATACCACTATACCCCCCATCATCCTCATGTTCCACCATCATACCACTACACCCCCATCATCCTCTTGTTCCATCATCATACCACTACACCCCCATCATCCTCTTGTTCCTTCATCATCATACCATTACACCCCCCATCATCCTCTTGTTCCACCATCATACCACTACACCTCCATCATCCTCTTGTTCCTTCATCATCATACCACTACACCCCCATCATCCTCTTGTTCCATCATCATACCACTACACCCCCATCATCCTCTTGTTCCATCATCATACCACTACACCCCCATCATCCTCTTGTTCCTTCATCATCATACCACTACACCCCCATCATCCTCTTGTTCCATCATCATACCACTATACCCCCCATCATCCTCTTGTTCCACCACCATACCACTACACCCCCCATCATCCTCTTGTTCCATCATCATCATACCACTACACCCCCCATCATCCTCTTGTTCCATCATACCACTACACCCCCCATCATCCTCTTGTTCCATCATACCACTACACCCCCCATCATCCTCTTGTTCCATCATCATACCACTACACCCCCCATCATCCTCTTGTTCCATCATCATACCACTACACCCCCCATCATCCTCTTGTTCCATCATCATCATACCACTACACCCCCCATCATCCTCTTGTTCCACCACCATACCACTACACCCCTCATCATCATACCACTACACCCCCCATCATCCTCTTGTTCCACCATCATACCACTACACCCTCATCATCATACCACTACACCCCCATCATCCTCTTGTTCCACCACCATACCACTACACCCCTCATCATCATACCACTACACCCCCCATCATCCTCTTGTTCCATCATCATACCACTACACCCCCCATCATCCTTTTGTTCCATCATCATACCACTACATCCTCATCATCCTCTTGTTCCATCATCATCATACCACTACACCCCCCATCATCCTCTTGTTCCATCATCATCATACCACTACACCCCCCATCATCCTCATGTTCCATCATCATCATACCACTACACCCCCATCATCCTCTTGTTCCATCATCATACCACTACACCCCCCATCATCCTCTTGTTCCATCATCATACCACAACAGCCTCATCATCCTCTTGTTCCATCATCATCATACCACTACACCCCCCATCATCCTCTTGTTCCATCATCATCATACCACTACACCCCCCATCATCCTCTTGTTCCATCATCATCATACCACTACACCCCCCATCATCCTCATGTTCCATCATCATCATACCACTACACCCCCATCATCCTCTTGTTCCATCATCATACCACTACACCCCCCATCATCCTCTTGTTCCATCATCATACCACTACATCCTCATCATCCTCTTGTTCCATCATCATCATACCACTACACCCCCCATCATCCTCTTGTTCCATCATCATCATACCACTACACCCCCATCATCCTCTTGTTCCACCATCATACCACTACACCCCCATCATCCTCTTGTTCCACCACCATACCACTACACCCCCCATCATCCTCTTGTTCCATCATCATACCACTACACCCCCATCATGCCCTTTAAAACAAAAAAATCTTTACTCACCTGAATGGTTCCTCTAGTCTTCTTGTCACGCGCGCTGGCGGGCTTACCGCGGCTGGGGGCGGGGCTTCCAGCGGAGGGGGCGGAGCTTCGCGGGACCTGTTTTTTTCCCCTCAAGATGCTCCCAGCCCCGCAAGTCAGCCGGGGACCGTCCCAGCCTCCTCTTGTGATCGCAGGCAAAACATTGCTTGTGGTCACAAGAGGGAGTGGGAGGCGGGCAGTACAGTGGCAGTACAGTAGCGGCCCGGTCGCGGCGGCGACCGCTGCGACCGTGGTAGCTACGCCACTGAATGCCGCCCCCATGATAACAGCTGGTGGCGCCGCCTGAGGCAGACGACTCAGGTCGCCTCATCATTGCGGCGCCACTGCTGGTATCCGTGGCTACCATCGGGATTCTGCAATCACATTACACAGCCCCGTTGGGGAACAAAGAGAGAATTCTCCCTCTATACAAGGATAATTCCTTCTCTGCAGCCCTATAGATGATGCAGTCATGCATTTATAGAGCTAACTGTGAGCACCGGAGCGTGTCTCTAGTGCTGACAACTGTGGTGGGCCCTGGCTATCACTGAAAGCCGGGACCCTCTACGGATGACACAGGCACAGCTTCTCTGTACCTGTGTCATTCAGAGGACACTAATTACCAGAGAAGAAGGGGGATCAGTCTGGGGGGGGGGGGGGGGGGGGGTCCTGGTGACTGCTGGAACTGCTCCCTGCACGGCTGCACTGAGGGTTCTGTTCCTGGATGCTATGGCACTCTTTCTTCCTCCTCCAAGCTCAGCCATGCCTACTTGTGCCCTCCACGCACTCTTGTCCTGCTCACACGCTCTCTCCTCCTTCATCATGGTCCTGTCAGCACTGTAGGGTAGCAGTTATACAATGTGGTAGGTCCTTAACATATTATAACATAGACATTTTGGGGGACAATTATCAAACATGGTGTAAAATAGAATTTCCTTAGTTGCCCCTAGCAACCAATCAGATTCCACTTTACATTCCTCACAGATTCCTTTGAAACTGAAAGGTGTAATCTGATTGGTTGCTAGGGGCAACTAAGACAATTCTACTTTACACCAGTTTGATAAATCCCCCCCTTTATGTTTGCCCAGCAATGGTCTTCCATTACCTTCAGTGACCTGGCTCTATTAAAGGGATAACCTTCTAAGTATAGCATCCTCAGGCCCCAGGATGGTGATAGGAGTTGGGGCCCCGCCTAGGACTGTCACAGCTTCTCTCTCTCATTCCTCACATACCTGTATCACATTTTACAATGACGATGACTGTGCTAATTGATGTGTCCGTCTCTCCCTGCATCCCAGTGTCAGGTGTGAGCAGGAAAAGGGGATGTAATAGTGTGCAGGTCCCTGACTCAGGTCACCGACTGGCCCTGCCTCCTTTATTTAAGCCATTGTCACCTGTCGGGCCTCACATTCACCTTTATCAGCCGGGAGGATTATACAGGGATTGCACACACTCAGGTGAGGATGGAGAATTTCACTTTTGATGGATTTTTTTGTGTTTTTGAATATACATTTCACAACTTTGCTTGGCTCAATTGAAATGTCCACTACTATTACCTGAAGTCATGTGTGGTCTGCATAGGGGAGCTACTGGATTGTGCTGTCTTATTGGAGGCTGAACACAAAACTGAAGGCTATCTGGATATATCTGAAGGAACGTTATAGTCCCTGGTGGTCCTCAGTATTATAATATAATGAATTGTCTGCTTCTCCATTAGAACCGCAACACTAGCTTCAAATATCTACAACATGTGATATATATATATATATATATATATATATATATATATATATATATATATATATATATTCTCTTACCTATCATTTATAAAGGGGTAGAGTTAATATTTGGGATAGTTAGGGCTAGGGTAAGTCCTATTTCTAACCCCCTGTATGGTCACTGTTGATGGTGGTCAGAGGGGGTGCAAGCACACTGTGGACCTGGTGCCCAATGGACATTCTACCACTAAGACGATTGCCGGACTACAAATGGGACTGATGGACTTCAAGCTGCAGCTCCCTGGCTTTTGCCAAACTACAACTCCCAGCAAGCTCAGACAGCCAACAGCAGCCTGGGCATGCTGGGAGTTATGGTTTCGCAACGGCTGGAGAGCCACAAATTGCGATGCTAAGCACGACAAGAGGGGTCGTTCTCTGCCCTTCCTGCTGCAGCTCCTGTTTTTCTATTGTTCTCATATAACCAATGAAAATTAACCCTTATTCACAGTATCAGGAAGTTTCTAGATGGTGATGATGATGGTTATTGTTGTTGCTGTTATTAGGCTAGTTTCACACTGCGTTTTTGCAGTCTGTTTAATATGTTCGTTTTATGGGAAAAGACGGATGCAAAAACAGATTCTGTTTGGATTCATTTTTACATTGACTTCATTAAAAAAAAAGATCCTTTTTATTTATTTTTTTAGTGTACAAAAAACGTTAAAAAAATAATTATTTAAAAATGGATCTAATAAATGGACTGCAAAAGCACCGTGTGAACCCAGCCTAATACTAGGAGAAGAAATGCATCAATATTGTTAAGGAAGAAGTGGAGCAGTTGTCCATAGCAACCAATCAGATTCCAACTTTAATTTTTAAAAAGGGTCTCTGAAAAACGAAAGCTGATTGGTTGTTTTGAGCAACTGCTCCACTGCACAAGATTTGATACATCTCCCCATAGCCACAGGGAAGGAGATTCAAGAGGATGGAGGAAGGGAGCGCAGTGATGGTGCAGACCCCATTGAGGGTGTTATATGTGATATACCTGTGCTCCGTACGGCGTCCATCTGTCCAATGTACATGATGTATATTCATTACACTACACCTGCGCCGTACACACGCACACACATCTCTACAGCCATTTATTCACAGTAGGAAAGATTTTATTATAAAGGGACAATAGATGATATCTTTAGACTGACAACATAATGGAAACTGGTTCTGCTGCCTGGACTCAGCTGTCTATGTGTGTGACAGTGACTTTACTTAAAGGGATTCTCTATTTTAGACAATTCACAATAAGCAGACCACAAGTGTGTTTCTTGTGGGACCCCCCCCCCCCCCCATTGATCCGTTGTATTCTGTGGGGGAAACCTGGAAATAAGTGTTCAGTTTTCTTACAGCGCCATCACAGGGTAAATTAAGCATTGCACAATATCCCTTCATATTAGTGTGTTCTGTGTAATGTAGGACAGGACGGGTCCTCCAGGTAGACAGATGCTCTTTGTAACCGTTTCTAAACATAGGCCGCTCTCTATTAATACAGAAGGACAACTGGACAACCCCATTTAAGCTACAACAGATTCCTGATAATCTTCTTCCTCTCAATGGTGATATAGTTACATGTAATTATTCTGTCTTTGCTCTAAAAGGCCCCGTTCCCACTGAGGAAATGCCGTTAGCCTCCCGCTCATAATGGGAGTCTATGGGAGGCGCGCGCTCCTGCTCTGTCCGCGCTGAAGAATGAACATGTTCATTAATCGTTGAGGCAACTTATGCTGCGTTTACACGGAACGATTATCGTGCGAATTCGAATTCGAACGATAATCGTACGTGTAAATACAGCGAACAATCAAACGACGAGCGAGAAATCGTTCATTTTGATCTTTCAACAAGTTCTCAAATCGCCGTTGATCGTTCGCAAAAAATTCGCAGATCGTTCCGTGTGAACAGTCATTCGCCGATTTAACCAATGTGTGAGATAGGCTTTAAGCGATCGCAAAACGATCGTAAAACGAATTTCCCTACAATATATTGTACCGTCTAAACGCTGATCGTTTAAAAAAAAAACGTTACTCCGACATCGTTAATCGTACGATCGGGCGAATTATCGTTCCGTGTAAACGTAGCATTAGCTGAATAGCTGTGACCTAATAGAGTGGAGCTAAAACAGTCAGACTAGCATAGACTCCGATAGGCAGTGTATCTAAGCTGGAGGAAGGCAGCACCCAGAAGCATTTTTGGCGTCTTGTTTTTTGACGACATTTACGTTTGCATTAGGATTTAGCGACATTTACAAAGGAATCTAGTATAGTATGAAAACATAGTGTATGCTGGCCTGGAGTTCATTCAGTGACTGCTATCAGGTGGGGCAGGTTGCACATTTTCCGCCCCCTCCCTACACTTAGAGCTGGCAGCATTTCGGAGCCCATTTTTCAGGAATGCAGCCTGGTATTCACTCCATTTCCAATCTCACCCAAGCATCGCGGTGATGTCACCGGTGGCCGCAGATACGGCTGGTGACATTCTTGCCAATTTTAGTTCAGTCCTGCAGATGATATCACATTTGGGTGGAGACTGCAAGAACTTTAATGTCCCTAATAGCTTCTTAATTAAAAATAAATGTACAATGAGCAATAGAAAGACAATGAGATGTGCGGCAAACGCCTGGCGGTACGTGCCTGGGGGGGAACTGGGCCAGGGGCAGAAAGTTCGAGGAGCTGGAGGGGAAATCCTAAAGAGGAAAAACCTTCATTGTTTTGGATACAGAAATTTGGATTTGGTAAAAAAGTATATCTAAAATTTTTTGGTTAAAAATATGTGTTCAATATTTTTTTGTGCTGAGAATTCTGTAAGAATTATGAGGAGCCCGGCGGCAGAGGAAGAACTTGTTCTTCCAGAGTTGGAGGCTCGTGATCTGCGGCGTTTGCTTCATCTCCTGTCAGTGGAGTCTCATAAGGGGTTGTCTTGTCTGAAAGTTGTCATGCGCTGCTATTCTGATGAAGAGGACTTGATCCTTGAAATGTGAATATTGTATATTGTAAATTGTAAAATATTGTAAAATATTGTAAGAAATATTTTAAACTTTTTATCTTTTTCCAACTGTTGGAGTTCTTTGGGCAGCGCTGACCATTATGGATTAGTTAGTTTTTTCTTTGCATCTGGTTTTGTCTGAAAGTTGAAATTATGAGAATTTATGATTATACAACCCCTGGCAAAAAGTATGGAATCACCAGTCTTGGATGAGCACTCATTCAGACATTTCATGCTGTAAAACAATCTCAGATCAAAAACATGATACAATATTAAGGTCATTCCAAAGTGCAACTTGTTGGCTTTCGGGAACACTCAAAGAAATGAAGAGAAAACATTGTGGAAGTTAGTGAATGACCCTTTTATTGACCAAGCACAGGGAAATAAATATGGAATCACTCAATTCTGAGGAAAAAAAGTGTGGAATCATGAAAAACACATAAACAAAAGACCATTCAAAATACATCACTAGTATTTAGCTGCCCCACCTTTGGCTTTTATAACAGCTTTCAGTCTTTGAGGCATGGACTTGATGAGTGACAACAGTATTCTGCATCAATTTGGTGCCAACTCTCTTTGATAGCAGTTGCCAGATCAGCTTTGCAGGTTGGAGCCTTCTTGTGGACCATTTTTTTTCAATCTCCACTACAGGTTTTCAATTGGGTTGAGATCTGGACTATTTGCAGGCCATGACATCGACTGAATGTGTCTTTCTTCAAGGAATGCCTTCACTGTTTTTGCCCTATGGCACGATGCATTGTCATCTTGGAAAATTATTTCATCATCTCCAAACATCTGTTCAATTGAAGGGATGAGAAAACTGTCCAAAATGTCAATGTAAACTTGTGCATTGATGGAAGAATTAACCACAGTCATCTCCCCAGTGCCTTTGCCTGACATGCAGCCCCATATCATCAAGGACTGTGGAAATTTGGTTGTTTTCTTCAGGCAGGCCTCTTCATAAATCTCACTGGAACGGCACCAAACAAAAGTTCCAGCATCATCACCTTGTCCAATGCAGATTCTTGACTCATCACTGAAGACAACCTTCATCCAGTCATCCACAGTCCATGATTGCCTCTCCTTAGCCCATTGGAGTCTTGTTTTTTTATGTTTAGGTGTCAATGCTGGTTTTCGTTTAGCTTTCCTGTATAGAAATCCCATCTCCTTTAGGCGATTTCTTACGGTTCGGTCACATACATTGACTCCAGCTTCCTCCCATTTGTGCTTCATCTGTTTAGTTGTACTTTTTCGGTTTTCAAGACAAATGGCAAGGGAAAGGAAATAGACTGGGTGTGTCCTTTTTTTCTACCTCCAATTTGAGTGATTCCACACTTTTTTCCTCAGAATTGAGTGATTCCATATTTATTTCCCTGTGCTTGGTCAATAAAAGTGTCATTCACTAACTTCCACAATGTTTTCTCTTCATTTCATTGAGTGTTCCTGAAAGCCAACAAGTTGCACTTTGGAATGACCTTAAGGCTGCGTTCACACTACGTATATTTCAGTCAGTATTGCAACCAAAACCAGGAGTGGATTAAAAACACAAAAAGGATCTGTTCACATAATGTTGAAATTGAGTGGATGGCCGCCATTTAATGGCAAATATTTGCTGTTATTTTAGAACAACGGCTGTTATATTGCAATAATGGCCGTTATTTACTGTTATATGGCGGCCATCCACTCAATTTCAACATTGTGTGAACAGATCCTTTCTGTGTTTTTAATCCACTCCTGGTTTTGGTTGCAATACTGACTGAAATATACGTAGTGTGAACGCAGCCTAATATTGTATCATGTTTTTGATCTGAGTTTGTTTTACAGCATGAAATGTCTGAATGAGTGCTCATCCAAGACTGGTGAGTCCATACTTTTTGCCAGGGGTTGTAGGATACAATAATTATTATATTGCAGTTTGTGCACTGTTATGTCCACTCCAGCCTTAGTATTTAGAGTACCTGTCAATAAAAATAACTTTTGATATGTCATCAGGCAGGTCTTACTGCTGAAACCCGCTGTGATCAGGAGATATAGTTGGGGAAAGAGCGCGGCGACCATGTCATCCACTCCCCAGCCACTCACTAATTCTGACAATGTAGCCTCATAGACTTACATTGTCAGTGGGTCTTAGCAGTGAGACCCACTGCAATCAAGAATTTTTGACATGTCAAGAGTTATTTTTAATGACAGTGAATTTAAAAAAAACAAAAAAACAAAACAAAAACACTTTCACTAAAAGTTGCATAAATCATTAGTACAAGCAAATATAAGATACTTTGTAATTGATCCCGTCAGAGAAAAACACTTTTTCTAAACTTACCAGGTTCCTTTTTTTCCTCCCCAGTTTGGAGGCAGGATATCTGAGTGAGAGGTTAGGTTATGGCTGACTGTTTAAGTCTACTTACAGGGGAGGAGGAAGGTGCAGGAGACAGATGCAGAGACACAAGGAAGCTAATGAAAGCTTTTGTGATGAATTTACAGCTAACACTTCTCAGTACTGCTCTATAATGTCCTCTATGCTGCTGCTGCCTCTAAGAGTTTGCTATAGAGATACAGGGAAGTAGGGTGCCTGGACAGCACAATGTCGTCCACCTGTTGAAGCGCATGAAGTACAGAGAGATGTAAACTATAGTTCTTACTGATAAATAAAAGATAAAAAGAAATGTATGTAAGTTCTCCATAAGTTTTTACCCCCAAAGATTTCCTTAATGTCAGATAGATAACTGTTCGGCAGGCTCTTGGGCGGCTTTCCCATCTCCCTCCTGGGTGACTCATCGTCGACTCGTTTTGCTTCAAAACAAAGTAAAATGACACAGATGCAAATAGGGAAATTATTGCTAAACAAATTGTGTTAATGTAGAGAGAAGGAAAACCTATGCATATTAGTGACCAGGGACTAACCCAATCCATCACCTGCAGCAGGTAGCAGTGCTAGAGAGAGAGGGATATGAGATAGAAGAAGAATGGTGATGTGTATGACATGTAGCGGTGGTACATATGAAGGTGTGATGTATATGACATGTAGCAGTGTTACATATGAAGGTGTGATGTGTATGACATGTAGCAATGTTACATATGAAGGTGTGATGTGTATGACATGTAGCAGTGTTACATATGAAGGTGTGATGTATATGACATGTAGCAGTGTTACATATGAAGGTGTGATGTATATGGCATGTAGCAGTGTTACATATGAAGGTGTGATGTATATGACATATAGCAATGTTACATATGAAGGTGTGATGTATATGACATGTAGCAGTGTTACATATGAAGGTGTGATGTATATGACATGTAGCAGTGGTACACATGAAGGTGTGATGTATATGACATGTAGCAGTGTTACATATGAAGGTGTGATATATATGACATGTAGCAGTGGTACACATGAAGGTGTGATGTATATGACATGTACAGTAGCAGTGTTACATATGAAGGTGTGATGTATATGACATGTAGCAGTGTTACATATGAAGGTGATATATATGACATATACAGTAGCAGTGTTACACATGAAGGTGTGATGTATATGACATGTACAGTAGCAGTGTTACATATGAAGGTGTGATGTATATGACATGTAGCAGTGTTACACATGAAGGTGTGATGTATATGACATGTAGCAGTGTTACATATGAAGGTGTGATGTATATGACATGTAGCAGTGGTACACATGAAGGTGTGATGTATATGACATGTAGCAGTGTTACATATGAAGGTGTGATATATATGACATGTAGCAGTGTTACACATGAAGGTGTGATGTATATGACATGTAGCAGTGTTACATTTGAAAGTGTGATATATATGACATGTAGCAGTGTAACATATGAAAGTGTGATGTACATGATATTTAGTGGTGTTAAATATGAAGCTGTGATGTATATGACATGTAGCAGTGTTATTTATACAGTAAAGCTGTGATGTATATGACATGCAGCAGTGTTATTTATACAGTAAAGCTGTGATGTATATGACATGTAGTGATGTTACTTATACAGTAAAGCTGTGATGTATATGACATGTAGCAGTGTTACTTATACAGTAAAGCTGTGATGTATATGACATGTAGCAGTGTTATTTATACAGTAAAGCTGTGATGTATATGACATGTAGCAGTGTTATTTATACAGTAAAGCTGTGATGTATATGACATGTAGCAGTGTTATTTATACAGTTAAGCTGTGATGTATATGACATGTAGCAGTGTTATTTATACAGTAAAGCTGTGATGTATATGACATGTAGCAGTGTTATTTATACAGTAAAGCTGTGATGTATATGACATGTAGTGATGTTATTTATACAGTAAAGCTGTGATGTATATGACATGTAGCAGTGTTATTTATACAGTAAAGCTGTGATGTATATGACATGTAGCAGTGTTATTTATACAGTAAAGCTGTGATGTATATGACATGTAGTGATGTTATTTATACAGTAAAGCTGTGATGTATATGACATGTAGTGATGTTATTTATACAGTAAAGCTGTGATGTATATGACATGTAGCAGTGTTATTTATACAGTAAAGCTGTGATGTATATGACATGTAGCAGTGTTATTTATACAGTAAAGCTGTGATGTATATGACATGTAGCAGTGTTACTTATACAGTAAAGCTGTGATGTATATGACATGTAGCAGTGTTATTTATACAGTAAAGCTGTGATGTATATGACATGTAGCAGTGTTATTTATACAGTAAAGCTGTAATGTATATGACATGTAGTGATGTTATTTATACAGTAAAGCTGTGATGTATATGACATGCAGCAGTGTTATTTATACAGTAAAGCTGTGATGTATATGACATGTAGCAGTGTTATTTATACAGTAAAGCTGTGATGTATATGACATGTAGCAGTGTTACGTATACAGTAAAGCTGTGATGTATATGACATGTAGTGATGTTATTTATACAGTAAAGATGCAATGTATATGACATGTAGCAGTGTTACTTATACAGTAAAGGTGTGGTATATATGACATATAGAAGTGTTACATATACAGTAAAGGTGCAATGTACAGTATATGACATGTAGCAGTGTTACTTATACAGTAAAGGTGTGGTATATATGACATATAGCAGTGATACTTATAAAACCAGACAAGAGTTTGGACCTACTTTTCCATTCCATAGTTTGCCTTGTTTTTTCCCAACACTGTATATTCATGCTGAAGGCACAGACAAAAGATTTTAAGGAAACACATGGATTAAAGTAGTAAACAAAAAAGTTTACTAACCTTACTAGAATAAGTTTTATATTTGCGACTTCTTCCCTTTGCCTTGGTGACAGCTTTGCACACTCCTGACATTCTCTCGCTCAGCTCAGTAGTCACCGGCAATGGTTTTCTAACAGTCTTTGAGAGCTCTCCCAGGGGCGGAGGACATGTTGGCTGCTTCTCTACACTCTCTGGTACAGCTTACCTCGAAGCATCTCAAAAGGATTTGTGCTGGGTGATTGCGGTGGTGGCCATGTCGTCTGCCTATCACTTTATTGGTCACATAGCCTGGTAGTAGCTGCAGAATGCTGCAGTAGCCATGCTGGTTACATGTGCCTTACACTTGGAATACATTACACACATAGCAGCAAAGAAGAGTTGTCAGTTAAAGGGGTAGTCTGGAGAATAAAAATATCTTTTAAGTCAACTGGTGTCTCAAAGTTATACAGATATGTGAATTACTTCTATTTAAAAATGTCACGCCTTCCAGTACTTATCAGCTGCTGTATGCTCTGCAGGAAATTGTATATTCTTTCCAGTCTGACACAGTTTATAGGTGTGATGTATATGTCATGTAGCGGTGTTACATGACCAGTATGTGTATTTCATGCATTACACCCCATCATGTGACTATAACCAGTAACCCTTATATTTATATCCCAACAGATACTGGGGGCGCCGAATGATAAAGTCTGAGACTCCGATCTCAGAATGAATTGGAGGATATGGAGCAGTCTGTGGCTTTTTCTGGCAGGTAAGAGAAGGACCTGAAGGTCATGTAAGAACCGTACCCTGTATAGCTGAACCTATAACCCATGCTGGAAGCTGAGATATACTGAGTTGTTTGATAAAGTTCATGTGTTTAGTTTGTACATGTGACATGGACGAAAAAGTGGTTCTATCCCAGTCTGACACAATACCCTATCAGAAGAAAATCACCAATAACTTCAGTGTTCAATGTCACAATGTCACATTTTCAGACTTTGGTCTGAAAGAGTCACATTCATTACAAATAACTTTTGACAAGTGTGTCAAAAGTTACTGATTGCAGCGGGCCTCACTGCTGAGACCTGTTGTGATCTGCAGATATAGGCAGGGAGAGTGCGGCAGCAGCGGGATCCACTCCCCGGCTGTGATTGGCTAATTCTGAAAATGTAAATCTATGAGGCTACATTGTCGGAATTAGCGAGCGGCTGGGAAGTGTCTCAAACTGCTGCTCTGCTTCCTGCCAGCTACATCTACTCTTTACAGCAGGTCTCAGCAGTGAGATCCTTTGCTATCAATAACCTTCGACATGCTGGACAAAATGTTCTAAGTTATTTTTAATGACAGGTTCTCTTTAAATTTTCATTTCCATCTACACAATACATGATGTATTTATAACATAAAGTATGGATACAATATAACTTAGTCAGGAGCTCCCTCCACTGGTCAATGTCTGAAATTGTACCAATTTATATGACATTGCAGCACAACAAACAGAATCACCCTAAGGCCACGTTAACGCAACAGAGTTTTTCAAAATTTACATTGTGCTGCAGTCTGCAGAATGACGGTCGGAGTGTAAATACCTAGTTCACGCTCCGGCCGGGATCCCTAGCAGCCGCAACAAAAACTGACAGTGCACACATTGGAGAGTGTGGCTCCAGCCGCACTTTCCATTGTGTGTAATAGTGAATTGAGATGCGGGAGCACTTGGATGCACCCGAATCCCAATTCAATAAAAATGAAATTTATCCCGGCGGATACTGCAGTAGCGGCCGTTCTGTGACTAAGGCTATGTTCCCACACAGTATTTATGCTCAGTATTTTGCAGCCAAAACCAGGAGTGGATTGAAAACACAGATAGGTTATGTTCAAACACTGCTAAAATTTTGAAAATGGCCGTCATTTAATGGCAAATAACGGCCATTATTTCAAAACAATGGCCGTGCAGTGTGTAAACATGGCCTTTCTGTGTTTTCAATCCACTCCTGGTTTTGATTGAAAAATACTGACCAAAATACAAAATATGATGTAAGCGTTATAAGAGGAGAGGCTGATATCAGTCATTTTGGCTACAATGGCTGATAACAGATAACAATTGTTTTTGACTGCACTGAGGTATTTCATAACAGTATTATTATCATGACATATATTCTGTGTTTCTTGTATACAGCCCTGTGTGCAGAAGCCGGAGCGCAGAGTACCATGCCAAGTAAGTGAAACTTTACCTCAGTCTCACATCTTTAATACTGGTGAAACTGGGAATAGCTTGAGACTCTATGCAGGTCACATAGAAGTACACTTTGTAGTTATTGTGCCTTTAAATGTACAACCATCTGTCACATGTAATACTGCATTTCACCTGCAGAGGGCACTGTATTTTTCTTCTGTGTAGATGGGAGTTGTTGGTGTCTTTGCGATATCTTTTTATTGTATAATGGACAGTTATGATATTTTTGACATTTTCTAGATGTAACATCAGAACTCCCCATAACCAGCACTCCAACGACTACACAGGCACTAAACAGTGCTAGCAATATAACAACTAAAGAACCTTCAACTAGTGCAACTACAGATAGTACAACCAATGCTCAGCTTACAACAGAGAATAAAACCAGTGGTAAGCCTACAACTACAGATAGTACAACCAGTGTTCAGTCTACAATAAAGAGTACAACGAGTGCTCAGACTACAACAGATAGTACAACCAGTGCTCAGACTACAACTGATAGTACAACCAGTGCTCAGCTTACAACAGAGAATAAAACCAGCGGTAAGCCTACAACTACAGATAGTACAACCAGTGTTCAGTCTACAATAAAGAGTACAACGAGTGCTCAGACTACAACAGATAGTACAACCAGTGCTCAGACTACAACTAATAGTACAACTAGTGCTCAGCTTACAACAGAGAATAAAACCAGTGGTAAGCCTACAACTACAGATAAGACAACCAGTGGTCAGTCTACAACAGTGAGTACAACCACTGCTCAGGATAAAACAGAGAGTACAATCAGTGCTCAGCCTATAACTGCAGATAATACAAACAGTGCTCACCCTACAACAGTGAGTACAACCAATTCCAAGCCTACAACAGAGAGTAGAACCAGTGCTCAACCTACAACTACAGATAGTACAACCAGTGCTCTAACTACAATTACAGATAGTACAACCAGTGCTCTACCTACAACTACTACAATTACAGATAGTACAACCAGATCCCAGCCTACAACTAAAAATAGTACAACCAGTGCTCAGCCTATAACTACAGATAGTACAACCAGTGCTCAGACTACAATTACAGATAGTACAAACAGTGCTCTACCTACAACTACTACAAGTAAAGATAGTACAACGAGATCCCAGCCTATAACTACAAATAGTACAACCAGTGCTCAGCCTATAACTACAGATAGTACAACCAGTGCTCAGACTACAATTACAGATAGTACAACCAGTGCTCTACCTACAACTACTACAATTACAGATAGTACAACGAGATCCCAGCCTATAACTACAGATAGTACAACCAGTGCTCAGCCTACAACTACAAATAGTACAACCAGTTCTCAGCCAACAACTATAGCTAGTATAACCAGTGCTCAGTCTACAATAAAGAGTATAACCAGTGCTCAGACTAAAACAGAGAGTACAACCAGTGCTCAGTCTACAACAAAAAGTAAAACTAGTGCTCAGCCTATAACTACAGATAGTACAACCAGTTCTCAGCCTACAACTCCGAATAGTACAAACAGTGCTCAGCCTACAACTACAGATAGTACAACCAGTTCACAGCCTACAACTACAAATAGTACAACCAGTGCTCAGCCTACAACTACAGATAGTCCAACCAGTTCCCAGCCTACAACTACAAATGGTACAACCAGTGCTCAGCCTAAAACTACAAATAGTACAACCAGTGCTCAGCCTACAAGTTCAGATATTACAACCAGTTTCCAGCCTACAACTACAAATAGTACAACCGGTGCTCAGCCTATAACTACAAATAGTACAACCAGTGCTCAGCCTACAACTACAGCTAGTATAACCAGTCCTCAGTCTACAACTACAGCTAGTATAACCAGTCCTCAGTCTACAATAAAGAGTACAACCAGTGCTCAGACTACAACAGAGAGTACAACCAGTGATCAGTCTACAACAAACAGTACAATCAGTGCTCAGCCTACAATTACAGATAGTACAACCAGTTCCCAGCCTACAACTATAAATGGTACAACCAGTGCTCAGTCTACAACTACAAATAGTACAACCAGTGCTCAGCCTACAACAGAGAGTAGAATCAGTGCTCAGCCTACAACTACAAATAGTACAAGCAGTGCTCAGTCTACAACTACAGATAGTACAACCAGTTTCCAGCTTACAACTACAAATAGTACAACCAGTGCTCAGCCTACAACTACAGATAGTACAATCAGTTCCCAGCCTACAACTACAAATAGTACAAGCAGTTCTCAGTTTACAACAAAAAGTACAACCAGGGGTCAGCCTATAACAGAGAGTAGAAACAGTGTTCAGCCTACAACTATAGATAGTACAACCAGTTCCCAGCCTACAACTACAAATAGTACAGGCAGTGCTCAGCCTACAACTAGTATAACCAGTGCTCAGTCTACAATAAAGAGTTCAACCAGTGCTCAGACTACAACAGAGAGTACAACCAGTGCTCAGCTTACAACAAAAAGTACAACCAGTGCGCAGCCTATAATTACAGATAGTACAACCAGTTCCCAGCCTACAACTACAAATAGTACAACCAGTGCTCAGCCTACAGCAGAGAGAAGAACCAGTGCTCAGCCTACAACTACATATAGTACAGCCAGTGCTCAGTCTCCAACCACAGATAGTACAACCAGTTTCCAGCCTACAACTATAAATGGTACAATCAGTATTCAGCCTACAACTACAAATAATAAAACCAGTGCTCAGTCTACAACTACAGATAGTACAACCCGTTCTCAGCCTACAACTACAAATAGTACAAGCAGAGCTCAGTCTACAACTACAGATAGTAAAACCAGTTTCCAGCCTACAACTACAAATAGTACAACCAGTGCTCAGCCTACAGCAGAGAGTAGAACCAGTGCTCAGCCTACAACAACAAATAGTACAGCCAGTGCTCAGTCTACAACTACATTTAGTACAACCAGTTTCCAGCCTACAACTACAAATAGTACAACCAGTGCTCAGCCTACAACTACAGATAGTACAAGCAGTTCCCAGCCTACAACTACAAATGGTACAACCAGTGTTAAGCCTACAACTGCAAATAGTACAACCAGTGCTCAGCCTACAAGTTCAGATAGTACAACCAGTGCTCAGCCTACAAGTTCAGATAGTACAAAGAGTTTTCAGCCTACAACTACAAATAGTGCAACCAGTGCTCAGCCTATAACTACAGATAGTACAACCAGTGCAAAGCCTACAACTACAGCTAGTATAACCAGTCCTCAGTCTACAATAAAGAGTACAACCAGTGCTCAGACTACAACAGAGAGTACAACCAGTGCTCAGTTTACAACCAACATTACAACCAGTGCTCAGCCTACATTTACAGATAGTACAACCAGTTCCCAACCTACAACTATAAATGGTAAAATCAGTACTCAGCCTACAATTACAAATAGTACAACCAGTGCTCAGTCTACAACTACAGACAGTAAAACCAGTTCCCAGTCAACAACTACAAATAGTACAACCAGTGCTCAGCCTACAACTAAAGATAGTACAACCCGTTCTCAGCCTACAACTACAGATAGTACAACCAGTTCCCAGCCTACAACTACAAATAGTACAACCAGTGCTCAGCCTACAACTAGTATAACCAGTGCTCAGACTACAACAGAGAGTACAACCAGTGCTCAGCTTACAACAAAAAGTACAACCAGTGCTCAGCCCATAATTACAGATAGTTCAACCAGTTCCCAGCCTACAACTACAAATAGTACAACCAGTGCTCAGCCTACAGCAGAGAGTAGAACCAGTGCTCAGCCTACAACTACAAATAGTACAGCCAGTGCTCAGTCTACAGCTACAGATAGTAAAACCAGTTTCCAGCCTACAACTACAAATAGTACAACCAGTGCTCAGCCTACAACAGAGAGTAGAATCAGTGCTCAGCCTACAACTACAAATAGTACAAGCAGTGCTCAGTCTACAACTACAGATAGTACAACCAGTTCCCAGCCTACAACTACAAATAGTTTAACCAGTGCTCAGCCTACAGCAGAGAGTAGAACCAGTGCTCAGCCTACAACTACAAATAGCACAGCCAGTGCTCAGCCTACAACTACAGATAGTACAACCAGTTTCCAGCCTACAACTACAAACAGTACAACCAGTGCTCAGCCTACAACTACAGATAGTACAACCAGTTCCCAGCCTACAACTAAGAATGGTACAACCAGTGCTCAGCCTACAACTAGTATAACCAGTGCTCAGACCATAATTACAGATAGTACAACCAGTTCCCAGCCTACAACTACAAATAGTACAACCAGTGCTCAGCCAAGAACTACAACTAGTATAACCAGTGCTCAGTCTACAATAAAGAGTACAACCAGTGCTCAGACTACAACAGAGAGTACAACCAGTGCTCAGTCTACAACAAAAAGTACAACCAGTGCTCAGCCTATAACTACAGATAGTACAACCAGTTCCCAGCCTACAACTACAAATAGTACAACCAGTGCTCAGCCTACAGCAGAGAGTAGAACCAGTGCTCAGCCTACAACTACAAATAGTACAGCCAGTACTCAGTCTACAACTACAGATGGTAAAACCAGTTTCCAGCCTACAACTACAAATAGTACAACCAGTGCTCAGCCTACAACTACAGATAGTATAGCCAGTTCCCAGCCTACAATTACAAATAGTACAACCAGTGCTCAGCCTACAACAGAGAGTAGAACCAGTGCTCAGCGTACAACTACAAATAGTACAAGTACCCAGCCTACAACTACAGGTAGTACAACCAGTTCCCAGCCTACAACTACAAACAGTACAACCAGTGCTCAGCCTATAACAGAGAGTAGAAACAGTGCTCAGCCTACAACTACAGATAGTACAACCAGTTCCCAACCTACAACTACAAATAGTACAACCAGTGCTCAGCCTACAACTAGTGTAACCAGTGCTCAGACTACAACAGAGAGTACAACCAGTGCTCAGCTTACAACAAAAAGTACAACTAGTGCTCAGCCCATAATTACAGATAGTACAACCAGTTCCCAGCCTACAACTACAAATAGTACAACCAGTGCTGAGCCAACAACTACAACTAGTATAACCAGTGCTCAGTCTACAATAAAGAGTACAACCAGTGCTCAGACTACAACACAGAGTACAACCAGTGCTCAGTCTACAACAAAAAGTACAACCAGTGCTCAGCCTACAACTACAGATAGTACAGCCAGTGCTCAGTCTACAACTACAGATGGTAAAACCAGTTTCGAGCCTACAACTACAAATAGTATAACCAGTGCTCAGCCTACAATAAAGAGTACAACCAGTGCTCAGACTACAACAGAGAGTACAACCAGTGCTCAGTCTACAACAAAAAGTACAACCAGTGCTCAGCCTATAACTACAGATAGTACAACCAGTTCCCAGCCTACAACTACAAATAGTACAACCAGTGCTCAGCCTACAGCAGAGAGTAGAACCAGTGCTCAGCCTACAACTACAAATAGTACAGCCAGTGCTCAGTCTACAACTACAGATGGTAAAACCAGTTTGCAGCCTACAACTACAAATAGTACAACCAGTGCTCAGCCTACAACTACAGATAGTATAGCCAGTTCCCAGCCTACAATTACAAATAGTACAACCAGTGCTCAGCCCTTAGCAGAGAGTAGAACCAGTGCTCAGCGTACAACTACAAATAGTACAAGTACCCAGCCTACAACTACAGGTAGTACAACCAGTTCCCAGTCTACAACTACAAACAGTACAACCAGTGCTCAGCCTATAACAGAGAGTAGAAACAGTGTTCAGCCTACAACTACAGATAGTACAACCAGTTTCCAGCCTACAACTACAAATAGTACAACCAGTGCTCAGCCTACAACTACAGATATTACAACCAGTTCCCAGCCTACAACTACAAATAGTACAACCAGTGCTCAGCCTACAACTAGTGTAACCAGTGCTCAGACTACAACAGAGAGTACAACCAGTGCTCAGCTTACAACAAAAAGTACAACCAGTGCTCAGCCCATAATTACAGATAGTACAACCAGTTCCCAGCCTACAACTACAAATAGTACAACCAGTGCTGAGCCAACAACTACAACTAGTATAACCAGTGCTCAGTCTACAATAAAGAGTACAACCAGTGCTCAGACTACAACAGAGAGTACAACCAGTGCTCAGTCTACAACAAAAAGTACAACCAGTGCTCACCCTATAACTACAGATAGTACAACCAGTTCCCAGCCTACAACTACAAATAGTACAACCAGTGCTCAGCCTACAGCAAAGAGTAGAACCAGTGCTCAGCCTACAACTACAGATAGTAAAGCCAGTGCTCAGTCTACAACTACAGATGGTAAAACCAGTTTCGAGCCTACAACTACAAATAGTACAACCAGTGCTCAGCCTACAACTACAAATAGTATAGCCAGTTCCCCGCCTACAATTACAAATAGTACAACCAGTGCTCAGCCTACAGCAGAGAGTAGAACCAGTGCTCAGCCTACAACTACAAATAGTACAAGTACCCAGCCTACAACTACAGGTAGTACAACCAGTTCCCAGCCTACAACTACAAACAGTACAACCAGTGCTCAGCCTATAACAGAGAGTAGAAACAGTGTTCAGCCTACAACTACAGATAGTACAACCAGTTTCCAGCCTACACCTACAAATAGTACAACCAGTGCTCAGCCTACAACTACAGATAGTACAACCAGTTCCCAGCCTACAACTACAAATAGTACAACCAGTGCTCAGCCTACAACTAGAATAACCAGTGCTCAGACTACAACAGAGAGTACAACCAGTGCTCAGCTTACAACAAAAAGTACAACCAGTGCTCAGCCCATAATTACAGATAGTACAACCAGTTCCCAGCCTACAACTACAAATAGTACAACCAGTGTTCAGCCAACAACTACAACTAGTATAACCAGTGCTCAGTCTACAATAAAGAGTACAACCAGTGCTCAGACTACAACACAAAGTACAACCAGTGCTCAGTCTACAACAAAAAGTACAACCAGTGCTCAGCCTATAACTACAGATAGTACAACCAGTTCCCAGCCTACAACTACAAATAGTAGAACCAGTGCTCAGCCTACAGCAGAGAGTAGAACCAGTGCTCAGCCTGCAACTACAAATAGTACAGCCAGTGCTCAGTCTACAACTACAGATAGTAAAACCAGTTTCCAGCCTACAACTACAAATAGTACAACCAGTGCTCAGCCTACAACTACAGATAGTATAGCCAGTTCCCAGCCTACAATTACAAATAGTACAACCAGTGCTCAGCCTACAGCAGAGAGTAGAACCAGTGCTCAGCCTACAACTACAAATAGTACAGCCAGTGCTCAGCCTACAACTACAGATAGTATAGCCAGTTCCCAGCCTACAACTACAAACAGTACAACCAGTGCTCAGCCTACAACAGAGAGTAGAAACAGTGTTCAGCCTACAACTACAAATAGTGCAACCAGTTTCCAGCCTACAACTACAAATAGTACAACCAGTGCTCAGCCTACAACTACAGATAGTACAACCAGTTCCCAGCCTACAACTACAAATAGTACAACCAGTGCTCAGCCTACAACTAGTATAACCAGTGCTCAGACTACAACAGAGAGTACAACCAGTGCTCAGCTTACAACAAAAAGTACAACCAGTGCTCAGCCCATAATTACAGATAGTACAACCAGTTCCCAGCCTACAACTACAAATAGTACAGCCAGTGCTCAGTCTACAACTACAGATGGTAAAACCAGTTTGCAGCCTACAACTACAAATAGTACAACCAGTGCTCAGCCTACAACTACAGATAGTATAGCCAGTTCCCAGCCTACAATTACAAATAGTACAACCAGTGCTCAGCCCTTAGCAGAGAGTAGAACCAGTGCTCAGCGTACAACTACAAATAGTACAAGTACCCAGCCTACAACTACAGGTAGTACAACCAGTTCCCAGTCTACAACTACAAACAGTACAACCAGTGCTCAGCCTATAACAGAGAGTAGAAACAGTGTTCAGCCTACAACTACAGATAGTACAACCAGTTTCCAGCCTACAACTACAAATAGTACAACCAGTGCTCAGCCTACAACTACAGATAGTACAACCAGTTCCCAGCCTACAACTACAAATAGTACAACCAGTGCTCAGCCTACAACTAGTTTAACCAGTGCTCAGACTACAACAGAGAGTACAACCAGTGCTCAGCTTACAACAAAAAGTACAACCAGTGCTCAGCCCATAATTACAGATAGTACAACCAGTTCCCAGCCTACAACTACAAATAGTACAACCAGTGCTGAGCCAACAACTACAACTAGTATAACCAGTGCTCAGTCTACAATAAAGAGTACAACCAGTGCTCAGACTACAACAGAGAGTACAACCAGTGCTCAGTCTACAACAAAAAGTACAACCAGTGCTCACCCTATAACTACAGATAGTACAACCAGTTCCCAGCCTACAACTACAAATAGTACAACCAGTGCTCAGCCTACAGCAGAGAGTAGAACCAGTGCTCAGCCTACAACTACAGATAGTACAGCCAGTGCTCAGTCTACAACTACAGATGGTAAAACCAGTTTCGAGCCTACAACTACAGGTAGTACAACCAGTGCTCAGCCTACAACTACAAATAGTATAGCCAGTTCCCCGCCTACAATTACAAATAGTACAACCAGTGCTCAGCCTACAGCAGAGAGTAGAACCAGTGCTCAGCCTACAACTACAAATAGTACAAGTACCCAGCCTACAACTACAGGTAGTACAACCAGTTCCCAGCCTACAACTACAAACAGTACAACCAGTGCTCAGCCTATAACAGAGAGTAGAAACAGTGTTCAGCCTACAACTACAGATAGTACAACCAGTTTCCAGCCTACACCTACAAATAGTACAACCAGTGCTCAGCCTACAACTACAGATAGTACAACCAGTTCCCAGCCTACAACTACAAATAGTACAACCAGTGCTCAGCCTACAACTAGAATAACCAGTGCTCAGACTACAACAGAGAGTACAACCAGTGCTCAGCTTACAACAAAAAGTACAACCAGTGCTCAGCCCATAATTACAGATAGTACAACCAGTTCCCAGCCTACAACTACAAATAGTACAACCAGTGTTCAGCCAACAACTACAACTAGTATAACCAGTGCTCAGTCTACAATAAAGAGTACAACCAGTGCTCAGACTACAACACAAAGTACAACCAGTGCTCAGTCTACAACAAAAAGTACAACCAGTGCTCAGCCTATAACTACAGATAGTACAACCAGTTCCCAGCCTACAACTACAAATAGTAGAACCAGTGCTCAGCCTACAGCAGAGAGTAGAACCAGTGCTCAGCCTGCAACTACAAATAGTACAGCCAGTGCTCAGTCTACAACTACAGATAGTAAAACCAGTTTCCAGCCTACAACTACAAATAGTACAACCAGTGCTCAGCCTACAACTACAGATAGTATAGCCAGTTCCCAGCCTACAATTACAAATAGTACAACCAGTACTCAGCCTACAGCAGAGAGTAGAACCAGTGCTCAGCCTACAACTACAAATAGTACAGCCAGTGCTCAGTCTACAACTACAGATAGTATAGCCAGTTCCCAGCCTACAACTACAAACAGTACAACCAGTGCTCAGCCTACAACAGAGAGTAGAAACAGTGTTCAGCCTACAACTACAAATAGTGCAACCAGTTTCCAGCCTACAACTACAAATAGTACAACCAGTGCTCAGCCTACAACTACAGATAGTACAACCAGTTCCCAGCCTACAACTACAAATAGTACAACCAGTGCTCAGCCTATAACTAGTATAACCAGTGCTCAGACTACAACAGAGAGTACAACCAGTGCTCAGCTTACAACAAAAAGTACAACCAGTGCTCAGCCCATAATTACAGATAGTACAACCAGTTCCCAGCCTACAACTACAAATAGTACAATCAGTGCTCAGACAACAACTACAACTAGTATAACCAGTGC
The DNA here is from genome assembly GCF_027789765.1 of Dendropsophus ebraccatus. Classification (NCBI taxonomy): domain Eukaryota; kingdom Metazoa; phylum Chordata; class Amphibia; order Anura; family Hylidae; genus Dendropsophus; species Dendropsophus ebraccatus. The sequence continues at coordinate 103,447,179 of NC_091461.1, read as the reverse complement.
TCAGTCTACAATAAAGAGTACAACCAGTGCTCAGACTACAACAGAGAGTACAACCAGTGTTCAGTCTACAACAAAAAGTACAACCAGTGCTAAGCCTATAACTACAGATAGTACAACCAGTTCCCAGCCTACAACTAGAAATAGTACAACCAGTGCTCAGCCTACAGCAGAGAGTAAAACCAGTGCTCAGCCTACAACTACAAATAGTACAGCCAGTGCTCAGTCTACAACTACAGATAGTAAAACCAGTTTCCAGCCTACAACTACAAATAGTACAACCAGTGCTCAGCCTACAACTACAGATAGTATAGCCAGTTCCCAGCCTACAACTACAAACAGTACAACCAGTGCTCAGCCTACAACAGAGAGTAGAAACAGTGTTCAGCCTACAACTACAGATAGTACAACTAGTTTCCAGCCTACAACTACAAATAGTACAACCAGTGCTCAGCCTACAACTACAGATAGTACAACCAGTTCCCAGCCTACAACTACAAATAGTACAACCAGTGCTCAGCCTACAACTAGTATAACCAGTGCTGAGACTACAACAGAGAGTACAACCAGTGCTCAGCCCATAATTACAGATAGTACAACCAGTTCCCAGCCTACAACTACAAATAGTACAACCAGTGCTCAGCCAACAACTACAACTAGTATAACCAGTGCTCAGTCTACAATAAAGAGTACAACCAGTGCTCAGACTACAACAGAGAGTACAACAAGTGTTCAGTCTACAACAAAAAGTACAACCAGTGCTAAGCTTATAACTACAGATAGTACAACCAGTTCCCAGCCTACAACTAGAAATAGTACAACCAGTGCTCAGCCTACAGCAGAGGGTAAAACCAGTGCTCAGCCTACAACTACAAATAGTACAGCCAGTACTCAGTCTACAACTACAGATAGTAAAACCAGTTTCCAGCCTAGAACTACAAATAGTACAACCAGTGCTCAGCCTACAACTACAGATAGTATAGCCAGTTCCCAGCCTACAACTACAAACAGTTCAACCAGTGCTCAGCCTACAACAGAGAGTAGAAAAAGTGTTCAGCCTACAACTACAGATAGTACAACCAGTTTCCAGCCTACAACTACAAATAGTACAACCAGTGCTCAGCCTACAACTACAGATAGTACAACCAGTTCCCAGCCTACAACTACAAATAGTACAACCAGTGCTCAGCCTACAACTAGTATAACCAGTGCTGAGACTACAACAGAGAGTACAATCAGTGCTCAGCTTACAACAAAAAGTACAACCAGTGCTCAGCCCATAATTACAGATAGTACAACCAGTTCCCAGCCTACAACTACAAATAGTACAACCAGTGCTCAGCCAACAACTCCAACTAGTATAACCAGTGCTCAGTCTACAATAAAGAGTACAACCAGTGCTCAGACTACAACAGAGAGTACAACCAGTGCTCAGTCTACAACAAAAAGTACAACCAGTGCTCAGCCTATAACTACAGATAGTACAACCAGTTCCCAGCCTACAACTACAAATAGTACAACCAGTGCTCAGCCTAAAGCAGAGAGTAGAACCAGTGCTCAGCCTACAACTACAAATAGTACAGCCAGTGCTCAGTCTACAACTACAGATAGTAAAACCAGTTTCCAGCCTACAACTACAAATAGTACAACCAGTGCTCAGCCTACAACTACAGATAGTATAGCCAGTTCCCAGCCTACAACTACAAATAGTACAACCAGTGCTCAGCCTACAGCAGAGAGTAGAACCAGTGCTCAGCCTACATCTACAAATAGTACGAGTGCCCAGCCTACAACTACAGGTAGTACAACCAGTTCCCAGCCTACAACTATAAACAGTACAACCAGTGCTCTGCCTATAACAGAGAGTAGAAACAGTGTTCAGCCTACAACTACAGATAGTACAACCAGTTTCCAGCCTACAACTACAAATAGTACAACCAGTGCTCAGCCTACAACTACAGATAGTACAACCAGTTCACAGCCTACAACTACAAATAGTACAACCAGTGCTCAGCCTACAACCAGTATAACCAGTGCTCAGAATACAACAGAAAGTACAACCAGTGCTCAGCTTACAACAAAAAGTACAACCAGTGCTCAGCCCATAATTACAGATAGTACAACCAGTTCCCAGCCTACAACTACAAATAGTACAACCAGTGCTGAGCCAACAACTACAACTAGTATAACCAGTGCTCAGTCTACAATAAAGAGTACAACCAGTGCTCAGACTACAACAAAAAGTACAACCAGTGCTCAGACTACAACAAAAAGTACAACCAGTGCTCAGCCTATAACTACAGATAGTACAACCAGTTCCCAGCCTACAACTACAAATAGTACAACCAGTGCTCAGCCTACAGCAGAGAGTACAACCAGTGCTCAGCCTACAACTACAAATAGTACAGCCAGTGCTCAGTCTACAACTACAGATAGTAAAACCAATTTCCAGCCTACAACTACAAATAGTACAATCAGTGCTCAGCCTACAACTACAGATAGTATAGCCAGTTCCCAGCCTACAATTACACATAGTACAACCAGTGCTCAGCCTACAGCAGAGAGTAGAACCAGTGCTCAGCCCACAACTACAAATAGTACAAGTACCCAGCCTACAACTACAGGTAGTACAACCAGTTCCCAGCCTACAACTACAAACAGTACAACCAGTGCTCAGCCTATAACAGAGAGTAGAAACAGTGTTCAGCCTACAACTACAGATAGTACAACCAGTTTCCAGCCTACACCTACAAATAGTACAACCAGTGCTCAGCCTACAACTACAGATAGTACAACCAGTTCCCAGCCTACAACTACAAATAGTACAACCAGTGCTCAGCCTACATCTAGAATAACCAGTGCTCAGACTACAACAGAGAGTACAACCAGTGCTCAGCTTACAACAAAAAGTACAACCAGTGCTCAGCCCATAATTACAGATAGTACAACCAGTTCCCAGCCTACAACTACAAATAGTACAACCAGTGCTCAGCCAACAACTACAACTAGTATAACCAGTGCTCAGTCTACAATAAAGAGTACAACCAGTGCTCAGACTACAACACAAAGTACAACCAGTGCTCAGTCTACAACAAAAAGTACAACCAGTGCTCAGCCTATAACTACAGATAGTACAACCAGTTCCCAGCCTACAACTACAAATAGTAGAACCAGTGCTCAGCCTACAGCAGAGAGTAGAACCAGTGCTCAGCCTGCAACTACAAATAGTACAGCCAGTGCTCAGTCTACAATTACAGATAGTACAACCAGTTCCCAGCCTACAACTACAAATAGTACAACCAGTGCTCAGCCTACAACTACAGATAGTATAGCCAGTTCCCAGCCTACAATTACACATAGTACAACCAGTACTCAGCCTACAGCAGAGAGTAGAACCAGTGCTCAGCCTACAACTACAAATAGTACAGCCAGTGCTCAGTCTACAACTACAGATAGTATAGCCAGTTCCCAGCCTACAACTACAAACAGTACAACCAGTGCTCAGCCTACAACAGAGAGTAGAAACAGTGTTCAGCCTACAACTACAAATAGTGCAACCAGTTTCCAGCCTACAACTACAAATAGTACAACCAGTGCTCAGCCTACAACTACAGATAGTACAACCAGTTCCCAGCCTACAACTACAAATAGTACAACCAGTGCTCAGCCTATAACTAGTATAACCAGTGCTCAGACTACAACAGAGAGTACAACCAGTGCTCAGCTTACAACAAAAAGTACAACCAGTGCTCAGCCCATAATTACAGATAGTACAACCAGTTCCCAGCCTACAACTACAAATAGTACAATCAGTGCTCAGACAACAACTACAACTAGTATAACCAGTGCTCAGTCTACAATAAAGAGTACAACCAGTGCTCAGACTACAACAGAGAGTACAACCAGTGTTCAGTCTACAACAAAAAGTACAACCAGTGCTAAGCCTATAACTACAGATAGTACAACCAGTTCCCAGCCTACAACTAGAAATAGTACAACCAGTGCTCAGCCTACAGCAGAGAGTAAAACCAGTGCTCAGCCTACAACTACAAATAGTACAGCCAGTGCTCAGTCTACAACTACAGATAGTAAAACCAGTTCCCAGCCTACAACTACAAATAGTACAACCAGTGCTCAGCCTACAACTACAGATAGTATAGCCAGTTCCCAGCCTACAACTACAAACAGTACAACCAGTGCTCAGCCTACAACAGAGAGTAGAAACAGTGTTCAGCCTACAACTACAGATAGTACAACTAGTTTCCAGCCTACAACTACAAATAGTACAACCAGTGCTCAGCCTACAACTACAGATAGTACAACCAGTTCCCAGCCTACAACTACAAATAGTACAACCAGTGCTCAGCCTACAACTAGTATAACCAGTGCTGAGACTACAACAGAGAGTACAACCAGTGCTCAGCCCATAATTACAGATAGTACAACCAGTTCCCAGCCTACAACTACAAATAGTACAACCAGTGCTCAGCCAACAACTACAACTAGTATAACCAGTGCTCAGTCTACAATAAAGAGTACAACCAGTGCTCAGACTACAACAGAGAGTACAACAAGTGTTCAGTCTACAACAAAAAGTACAACCAGTGCTAAGCTTATAACTACAGATAGTACAACCAGTTCCCAGCCTACAACTAGAAATAGTACAACCAGTGCTCAGCCTACAGCAGAGGGTAAAACCAGTGCTCAGCCTACAACTACAAATAGTACAGCCAGTGCTCAGTCTACAACTACAGATAGTAAAACCAGTTTCCAGCCTAGAACTACAAATAGTACAACCAGTGCTCAGCCTACAACTACAGATAGTATAGCCAGTTCCCAGCCTACAACTACAAACAGTTCAACCAGTGCTCAGCCTACAACAGAGAGTAGAAAAAGTGTTCAGCCTACAACTACAGATAGTACAACCAGTTTCCAGCCTACAACTACAAATAGTACAACCAGTGCTCAGCCTACAACTACAGATAGTACAACCAGTTCCCAGCCTACAACTACAAATAGTACAACCAGTGCTCAGCCTACAACTAGTATAACCAGTGCTGAGACTACAACAGAGAGTACAACCAGTGCTCAGCTTACAACAAAAAGTACAACCAGTGCTCAGCCCATAATTACAGATAGTACAACCAGTTCCCAGCCTACAACTACAAATAGTACAACCAGTGCTCAGCCAACAACTCCAACTAGTATAACCAGTGCTCAGTCTACAATAAAGAGTACAACCAGTGCTCAGACTACAACAGAGAGTACAACCAGTGCTCAGTCTACAACAAAAAGTACAACCAGTGCTCAGCCTATAACTACAGATAGTACAACCAGTTCCCAGCCTACAACTACAAATAGTACAACCAGTGCTCAGCCTAAAGCAGAGAGTAGAACCAGTGCTCAGCCTACAACTACAAATAGTACAGCCAGTGCTCAGTCTACAACTACAGATAGTAAAACCAGTTTCCAGCCTACAACTACAAATAGTACAACCAGTGCTCAGCCTACAACTACAGATAGTACAACCAGTTCCCAGCCTACAACTACAAATAGTACAACCAGTGCTCAGCCTACAGCAGAGAGTAGAACCAGTGCTCAGCCTACATCTACAAATAGTACGAGTGCCCAGCCTACAACTACAGGTAGTACAACCAGTTCCCAGCCTACAACTATAAACAGTACAACCAGTGCTCTGCCTATAACAGAGAGTAGAAACAGTGTTCAGCCTACAACTACAGATAGTACAACCAGTTTCCAGCCTACAACTACAAATAGTACAACCAGTGCTCAGCCTACAACTACAGATAGTACAACCAGTTCACAGCCTACAACTACAAATAGTACAACCAGTGCTCAGCCTACAACCAGTATAACCAGTGCTCAGAATACAACAGAAAGTACAACCAGTGCTCAGCTTACAACAAAAAGTACAACCAGTGCTCAGCCCATAATTACAGATAGTACAACCAGTTCCCAGCCTACAACTACAAATAGTACAACCAGTGCTGAGCCAACAACTACAACTAGTATAACCAGTGCTCAGTCTACAATAAAGAGTACAACCAGTGCTCAGACTACAACAAAAAGTACAACCAGTGCTCAGACTACAACAAAAAGTACAACCAGTGCTCAGCCTATAACTACAGATAGTACAACCAGTTCCCAGCCTACAACTACAAATAGTACAACCAGTGCTCAGCCTACAGCAGAGAGTACAACCAGTGCTCAGCCTACAACTACAAATAGTACAGCCAGTGCTCAGTCTACAACTACAGATAGTAAAACCAATTTCCAGCCTACAACTACAAATAGTACAATCAGTGCTCAGCCTACAACTACAGATAGTATAGCCAGTTCCCAGCCTACAATTACACATAGTACAACCAGTGCTCAGCCTACAGCAGAGAGTAGAACCAGTGCTCAGCCCACAACTACAAATAGTACAAGTACCCAGCCTACAACTACAGGTAGTACAACCAGTTCCCAGCCTACAACTACAAACAGTACAACCAGTGCTCAGCCTATAACAGAGAGTAGAAACAGTGTTCAGCCTACAACTACAGATAGTACAACCAGTTTCCAGCCTACACCTACAAATAGTACAACCAGTGCTCAGCCTACAACTACAGATAGTACAACCAGTTCCCAGCCTACAACTACAAATAGTACAACCAGTGCTCAGCCTACATCTAGAATAACCAGTGCTCAGACTACAACAGAGAGTACAACCAGTGCTCAGCTTACAACAAAAAGTACAACCAGTGCTCAGCCCATAAATACAGATAGTACAACCAGTTCCCAGCCTACAACTACAAATAGTACAACCAGTGCTGAGCCAACAACTACAACTAGTATAACCAGTGCTCAGTCTACAATAAAGAGTACAACCAGTGCTCAGACTACAACAGAGAGTACAACCAGTGCTCAGTCTACAACAAAAAGTACAACCAGTGCTCAGCCTATAACTACAGATAGTACAACCAGTTCCCAGCCTACAACTACAAATAGTACAACCAGTGCTCAGCCTACAGCAGAGAGTAAAACCAGTGCTCAGCCTACAACTACAAATAGTACAGCCAGTGCTCAGTCTACAACTACAGATAGTAAAACCAGTTTCCAGCCTACAACTACAAATAGTACAACCAGTGCTCAGCCTACAACTACAGATAGTATAGCCAGTTCCCAGCCTACAACTACAAACAGTACAACCAGTGCTCATCCTACAACAGAGAGTAGAAACAGTGTTCAGCCTACAACTACAGATAGTACAACTAGTTTCCAGCCTACAACTACAAATAGTACAACCAGTGCTCAGCCTACAACTACAGATAGTACAACCAGTTCCCAGCCTACAACTACAAATAGTACAACCAGTGCTCAGCCTACAACTAGTATAACCAGTGCTGAGACTACAACAGAGAGTACAACCAGTGCTCAGCCCATAATTACAGATAGTACAACCAGTTCCCAGCCTACAACTACAAATAGTACAACCAGTGCTCAGCCAACAACTCCAACTAGTATAACCAGTGCTCAGTCTACAATAAAGAGTACAACCAGTGCTCAGACTACAACAGAGAGTACAACCAGTGTTCAGTCTACAACAAAAAGTACAACCAGTGCTAAGCTTATAACTACAGATAGTACAACCAGTTCCCAGCCTACAACTAGAAATAGTACAACCAGTGCTCAGCCTACAGCAGAGAGTAAAACCAGTGCTCAGCCTACAACTACAAATAGTACAGCCAGTGCTCAGTCTACAACTACAGATAGTAAAACCAGTTTCCAGCCTAGAACTACAAATAGTACAACCAGTGCTCAGCCTACAACTACAGATAGTATAGCCAGTTCCCAGCCTACAACTACAAACAGTACAACCAGTGCTCAGCCTACAACAGAGAGTAGAAAAAGTGTTCAGCCTACAACTACAGATAGTACAACCAGTTTCCAGCCTACAACTACAAATAGTACAACCAGTGCTCAGCCTACAACTACAGATAGTACAACCAGTTCCCAGCCTACAACTACAAATAGTACAACCAGTGCTCAGCCTACAATTAGTATAACCAGTGCTGAGACTACAACAGAGAGTACAACCAGTGCTCAGCTTACAACAAAAAGTACAACCAGTGCTCAGCCCATAATTACAGATAGTACAACCAGTTCCCAGCCTACAACTACAAATAGTACAACCAGTGCTCAGCCAACAACTACATCTAGTATAACTAGTGCTCAGTCTACAATAAAGAGTACAACCAGTGCTCAGACTACAACAGAGAGTACAACCAGTGCTCAGTCTACAACAAAAAGTACAACCAGTGCTCAGCCTATAACTACAGATAGTACAACCAGTTCCCAGCCTACAACTACAAATAGTACAACCAGTGCTCAGCCTACAGCAGAGAGTAGAACCAGTGCTCAGCCTACATCTACAAATAGTACAAGTGCCCAGCCTACAACTACAGGTAGTAAAACCAGTTCCCAGCCTACAACTACAAACAGTACAACCAGTGCTCAGCCTATAACAGAGAGTAGAAACAGTGTTCAGCCTACAACTACAGATAGTACAACCAGTTTCCAGCCTACAACTACAAATAGTACAACCAGTGCTCAGCCTACAACTACAGATAGTACAACCAGTTCCCAGCCTACAACTACAAATAGTACAACCAGTGCTCAGCCTACAACCAGTATAACCAGTGCTCAGAATACAACAGAAAGTACAACCAGTGCTCAGCTTACAACAAAAAGTACAACCAGTGCTCAGCCCATAATTACAGATAGTACAACCAGTTCCCAGCCTACAACTACAAATAGTACAACCAGTGCTGAGCCAACAACTACAACTAGTATAACCAGTGCTCAGTCTACAATAAAGAGTACAACCAGTGCTCAGACTACAACAAAAAGTACAACCAGTGCTCAGACTACAACAAAAAGTACAACCAGTGCTCAGCCTATAACTACAGATAGTACAACCAGTTCCCAGCCTACAACTACAAATAGTACAACCAGTGCTCAGCCTACAGCAGAGAGTACAACCAGTGCTCAGCCTACAACTACAAATAGTACAGCCAGTGCTCAGTCTACAACTACAGATAGTAAAACCAATTTCCAGCCTACAACTACAAATAGTACAACCAGTGCTCAGCCTACAACTACAGATAGTATAGCCAGTTCCCAGCCTACAATTACACATAGTACAACCAGTGCTCAGCCTACAGCAGAGAGTAGAACCAGTGCTCAGCCCACAACTAGAAATAGTACAAGTGCCCAGCCTACAACTACAGGTAGTACAACCAGTTCCCAGCCTACAACTACAAATAGTACAACCAGTTTCCAGCCTACAACTACAAATAGTACAAACAGTGTTCAGCCTACAACTACAGATAGTACAACCAGTTTCCAGCCTACAACTACAAATAGTACAACCAGTTCCCAGCCTACAACTACAAATAGTACAACCAGTGCTCAGCCTACAGCAGAGAGTAGAACCAGTGGTCAGCCCACAACTAGAAATAGTACAAGTGCCCAGCCTACAACTACAGGTAGTACAACCAGTTCCCAGCCTACAACTACAAATAGTACAACCAGTTTCCAGCCTACAACTACAAATAGTACAACCAGTTCCCAGCCTACAACTGCAGATAGTACAACCAGTTCCCAGCCTACAACTACAAATAGTACAACCAGTGCTCAGACTTCAACTAGTATAACCAGTGCTCAGACTACAACAGAGAGTTCAACCAGTGCTCAGCTTGCAACAAAAAGTACAACCAGTGCTCAGCCCATAATTACAGATAGTACAACCAGTTCCCAGCCTACAACTACAAATAGTACAACCAGTGCTCAGCCAACAACTACAACTAGTATAACCAGTGCTCAGTCTACAATAAAGAGTACAACCAGTGCTCAGACTACAACAGAGAGTACAACCAGTGCTCAGTCTACAACAAAAAGTACAACCAGTTCTCAGCCCATAATTACAGATAGTACAACCAGTTCCCAGCCTACAACTACAAATAGTACAACCAGTGCTCAGCCAACAACTCCAACTAGTATAACCAGTGCTCAGTCTACAATAAAGAGTTCAACCAGTGCTCAAACTACAACAGAGAGTACAACCAGTGCTCGGTCTACAACAAAAAGTACAACCAGTGCTCAGCCTATAACTACAGATAGTACAACCAGTTCCCAGCCTACAACTAGAAATAGTACAACCAGTGCTCAGCCTACAGCAGAGAGTAGAACCAGTGCTCAGCCTACAACTACAAATAGTACAGCCAGTGCTCAGTCTACAACTAGAGATAGTAAAACCAGTTTCCAGCCTACAACTACAAATAGTACTAATAGTGCTCAGCCAACAACTACAGATAGTATAACAAGTGCTCAGTCAACAAAAAAGAGTACAACCAGTGCTCAGACTACAACAGAGAGTAGAAACAGTGCTCAGTCTACAACAAAAAGTGCAACCAGTGCTCAGCCTATAACTACAGATAGTACAACTAGTTCTCAGCTTAAAGCTACAAATAGTACATCAAGTGCTCAGCCTACAACTACAGATAGTACAACCAGTTCTCAACCTACTACTACAAATAGTACAACCAGTAATCAGCCTACAGCAGAGAGTAAAATCAGTGCTCAGCCTACAACTACAAATAGTACAAGCAGTGCCCAGTCTTCAACTACAGATAGTACAACCAGTAACCAGCCTACAACTACAGATAGTACAGCCAGTTCCCAGCCTACAACTACAAATAGTACAACCAGTGCTCAGCCTACAACTACAGATAGTACAGCCAGTTCCCAGCCTACAACTACAAATAGTACAACCAGTGTTCAGCTTACAACTACAGATAGTACAACCAGTGCTCAGCCTAGAGCAGAAAGTAGAACCAGTGCTCAACCTACAACTACAGATAGTACAACCAGTTCCCAGCCTACAACTACCAATAGTACAACCAGTTCCCAGCCTACATCTTTAAATAGTACAACCAGTTCTCAGTTTACAACAAAAAGTACAACCAGTGCTCAGCCTATAACAAAGAGTAGAACCAGTGCTCAGCCTACAACTACAAATAGTACAACCAGTGCTCAGCCTATAGCAGAGAGTAAAACCAGTGCTCAGCCCACAACTACAGATAGTATAACCAGTTCCCAGCCTACAACTACAAATAGTACAACCAGTGCTCAGCCTACAAATGCAGCTAGTATAACAAGTGCTCAGTCTACAATAAAGAGTACAACCAGTGCTCAGACTACAACAGAGAGTACAAACAGTGCTCAGTCTACAACAGAGAGTACAACCAGTGCTCAGACTACAACAGAGAGTACAAACAGTGCTCAGCCTATAACTACAGATAGTACAACCAGTTCCCAGTCTACAACTACAAATAGTTCATCAAGTGCTCAGCCTACAACTACAAATAGTACAGCCAGTCCTCAGCCTACAACTAAAAATAGTACAACCAGTGTTCAGCCTACAACAGAGAGTAGAACCAGTGCTCAGCCTACAACTACAAATAGTACAACCAGTGCTCAGTCTACAATTACAGCTAGTACAACCAGTTTCCAGCCTACAATTATAGATAGTACAGCTAGTGCTCAGCTTATAACTACAGATAGTACAACCAGTTCTCAGCCTACAACAACAAATAGTACAACCAGTGCTCAGCCTAGAGCAGAGAGTAGAACCAGTGCTCAGTTTACAACTACAGATAGTACAACCAGTTCCCAGCCTACAACTACAAATAGTACAACCAGTGCTCAGCCTACAACTACAGATAGCATAACCAGTTACCAGCCTACAAATAGTACAACCACTGCTCAGTCTACAACTACTGATAGAATAACCAGAGTTGAGCCTGCAACAGATAGTACAACCAGTGCTCAGTCTACAACAGAGAGTACAACCAGTGCTCAGTCAACAAAAAAGAGTACAACCAATGCTGAGCCTACAACTACAGATGGTACAACCAGTGCTCAACCTACAACTACAGGTAGTGTAACCAGTGGTCAGTCTGCAATAGAAAGTACAACCAGTGCTCAGCCTACAACAGATAGTAGAACTAGTGCTTGGCCTACAACAGAGGGTTTAACCAGTGCTTCATCTACAACAGAGAGTGCAAGCAGTGCTCAGCCTACAACTACATATAGTACAACCACTGCTCTGCCTATAACTACAGATAGTACAACCAGTGCTCAGTCTACATCTAAAGATAGTAAGACCAGTACTCTGTCCCCAACAACTTCAAATAGTATAACCAGTACCCAGCCTACAAGAATTACAGAGCGTAGAACCAGTACTCAGCCTACAAAAACAGAGGAGAGTAGAAGTAGTACTAAGTTTACAACAAATGAGAGTAAAATCAGTAGTAAGTCTATAATGACTACAGAGTCTGTAAGTAGCACCTGGCTGACAACCACTACTAATCTTTTAACCAATATTGGCCTTACAACTTCCACAGAACTAACAGCCAAAGAGCCAACAACCACTACAGAAACCACCATGGAAAACATCAGTATTACACCTACAACTAAAGAAATTAGGAGCAGTACTCAGCCTACAACAGCTAAAGAGAGTACAACCAGTACTAAAATATCGACAACTACAGAGAGTACAACCAGTACTCAGCCTACCACAATTACAGAAGGTTCAACCAGTATAAAAACATCAACAACTAAAGAGAGTACAACTGGTACAGAAACATCATCAACAATAGAAAGTACCACCAAAACTCAATCTACAAGTACAGAGTCTGTAACCAGCACCTGGATGACAACTATTACAAATCTTTTAACCAGTATTGGCCTTACAACTACAGCAGAAATAACAGCCGAAGAGGCAACAACTACAAAATTAATATCCACAGAGTTATCAATAACTACAGAACCAACATCAACCACACCGCAAAAAAATACAGAACCAGCAACTACACAAGCTCCAACCACTACAGAAGTAACATCAACTACAGAGCCAACAACAACCACACAGTCTACAACCACCACAACGTCCAGAACTACAGAACAAACAAGTATAACAACAAAGCCCCAAACCACCACAGAACTAACAGAACCACCAACAACCACAGAGTCACAAACAACCAGCAAACCACCAACTACAGAGTCACCAACAACCACAGAATCACCAACAACCACCACCAAACAACCAACAACTACTACAGAGTCACCAACAACCACAGAGCTACCTACAACACAACCACCAACAACCTCAGATTCACCAACCACAGAGCCAACAACATCCACAGTGCCACCAACAACAGGGCAAACAACCACAGAGCCAACACCATCCATAGTGCAAACAACCACAGAGCCAACAACCATGCTAACAACATCGACAGTGCAAACAACAAGACAGCAAACGACCACAGAGCCAACAACAACAACAACAACAACAACAGAGCAAACTACCACAGAACCACCAACTGTAGAGCCAACCACAACCACAGTGCAAACAACCACATTGCCACCAACAACTACAGAACCAACAACAACTATAGAGGCAACAACCACAGAGCCACCAATAACCACAGAGACAATTACAACTACTGTGACAACTACCACAAACCCTATATCTACAGAAATCCCAAAACAGCCTCCAACAACAGCACTTACTATGACCACAGAGGCTCCAACAACAACACAGCAAACAACCATGCAACTTCCAACAACTATAGAACCCACTACATCCACACAGCCTCAAACAACCACAAGGCCTACAACTATAGAGGCTCCGGCAACAACTACACAACTTCTAACAACCACAGAAACTACAACAACTAATGAACCTACAACAACTACACAGCCTCCAACAACCACAGAAACTACAACAACTAATAAACCTACAACAACTACACAGCCTCCAACAACAGCAGAGCCACCAACAACTGAAGAACTCCCCACAAATGCATTGAATGTAGTCAGCACAGTACCAGGAAGTAGTAACCAGCCACCAACTATTGGAAACGTAACCAGCCCACTGGAACCAACAAGCATGGCGATGCCAACTAATACATTACCGGGAACAGGGGAAACTACTAAGACACTAAGTACAGATAACCCTGAACCACCGACTGGAAGTCCTCTTTCTACTTCTAATGAAGATCTCACAGCAAATATGACTTTTAAAATGCCTAATGAAGTATTTGACAAAGACCTCACAGACCTCAAATCTCAGAGATCACAGGAACTAAGCAGTCAGATAGAGAATGAAGTGAGTAACATCAGTAAATTACTTTATATAACTCAGATACAGCAAAAGGCTAATGTTATATATATATACTGTAGAGATCATACAATGGAATAGTGAAAAAGTTTCACATTATTCATGTTTATGTTATTATAATGACTGAAAGGGCATGCCCAACCAGACCACCCCTTTAGGGAAAGCTCCTTCTAGCGCAATGTAGTATCACAACCAGGGCCGGGACAAGGAGTTTTGGTGCCCTAGGCAGAGAAGGCAAATGCCCCCCCCCCCCAAAATAAAAGACATGTATACACACTTTCAAACACATTTAATATAGAACGATCATAAATTAATGTTATTAATATAAATAGTTTTTTTCCCCTTTAACTAGTGCAAACAACTTAACTAGTGCAAACAATTAGAGGTATTTTAGACATCAATAAAGTGCTTCATAACTTTTAATACTCAATACCATTTTGATACCTAATAAAGGTTAAAAAAAAAAGTGCTTAAAATACAGCGCACTGCAACTCCCAACATACCTTCTTGTGCACTACAACTCTCAACATACCTTCTTGTGCACTACAACCTCCAGCATACCTATTTGTGCTCAAGAAGGTATGCTAAGAGTTGTAGTTGTGCAGCAGCAACCTCCAGACACAACTCCCAGCATACCTCTTTGTTCACTACAACTCTCAGCATATCTTCTTGTGCACAAGAAGGTATGCTGGGTGGTGTAAGGCACAAGAAGCTATGCTGGGAGTTGTGTCGGGAGGTTGCTGGGGGTGGGGTGGGGGGGGGTTGTGCTGTCGGAAGCGAAGCCTGTCGCCTGCAGCAGCTTCATAGCTGATGCTGCTGCAGGTGAGGGGGATATGAGGGCGCTGGTGGTATGTGAGCGTGCAGGGGCAGCGCTTGGCAGCCACCAGGAGGCAGAATACAGTAGCCTATAGTAAAAAAAAAATTACATAGAGACTGCAATTGCGCCCCCTGTAATTTACCACTAGATGGCGCCCTAGGCCATCGTCTACCCTGGCCTACCCTTTGTCCCAGCCCTGATCACAACCTCCAGAGCAATAGGCAGTCTGCAGCTTACTCTTGAAATTTTGGAGGCCTACTGATAGGTGATAGTTTGTCATGATGGAAAAAGCGTGTTAAACCCCCTACCATCTATGACCCTGTCCCAGTCTACACAGTAAAGCTGACAAATAAGCAGCCTACTGCATTTGCTTTTGTGTCCAGTTGGTGAGCTGTAATATTTCAGGATTCCTTCTTGTATATAGTTAGATTGAGCAAATTTGTTTAAAATATTTTTTAACAGAATACAAAAAAGCCTGATGTAATTTTCCATTGGTTCAACTGCTGGGACCCACAACAGTCCTGAAAGTGAGGTGGTTTAGCACTTCTTCCCTATCAAAGTTATTTTCTCTGCAATGGCCACTGGCTTTGCAGTAAAGTGCAACACAGTAACAGTAATATCAATTGGGCTGTGCTGCAGTTCACTGCACAGGGGTGACAGGGAGCGCTGCTGTGGAGGGTAAAACTGAGAATGGGCCATAGTGCTAGTTTAGGCGCGTCACTGTGCAGGAAATAACAAAGCACTAAACCAACACTGCAGCCCTTTCCATCCCAGGATTGTTGGGGTCCTGGCAGTCAGAGTCCCACCAATCACAAAGTGATGGCCTATCAGCCCATTATAGGAACACCCCATTATTACTTATCATGCAAAGGATATATAAACCTGTTCTATATATTTACTTTTCCTATTTTAACTTCTTTTCTTTTTTGTCCCTATAGTTACTGAGGTTAATACAACCTTATTTTGGAAATGTGAAGGTGCAGGTCCTTTCATTCACGTAAGTAAAGACATTGATGTGTGACGTCTTACACTACAGGATGGGGGAATCACTGATATTTATGGAGTGTTCACATTATGGATATAAGATCAGGCATACCATCTGATTTCTGCTGCAGATTTGCAGCTTGAGCCTATGTTTACACACTGTAATATAAAAAAAATACTGCCGTATAAATAATGTGCCCCATTGGAGTCAGTGGGAAATTGCACACCACGTATAGAATAACAGCTGTAATTGATGATCGCCCAAATAATGAACATACTTATTATATACTAGCTGCTAACATAGTTATAGGGGTTATCCAGCCTTAGAAAAACATGGCCCTTTTCTTCCAGAGACCGTACCACTCTTCTCTCCAGTATGGGCGAAGTTTTGCAAAATGGTTCCATTGAAGTGAATGGAGCTTTATTGCAAACCCCACCTGAACTGGAGACAAGAGTCACAGTGTCACTGTAAGAAAGCGGACATGCTTTTTCTAACACTGGATAACCCCTTTAAACTTGTAGAGTTTATCAAACTTGTCTCCTTCTCCTCATATGCGGCTCTTTTCCTTCCAATATTGATAGCTCAATGTCTGGGTTACTGACCACCACCCTGCTCTAAAAGCAATGTGTGCATATATATAGATATAGTGTAGATGTATAGCGATATATCCCTATATCTATATAAACACCAGCCTGAACATTGCTTTTAGAGCAGAGTGGTGGTGGGTAACATAAACAACATGCTACCAACTATATATATATATATATATATATATATATATATATATATATATATATACTCACACTGATAATAGTTTTAATTCTTGAATTAATTTTACCAGTATTTCAATGTTTTAATACTTTGACCAAGCTGTAACCCAGGCAATAGCGGCAAATTGTCAAAAGTGTCATAAGACCCTCAGAATCAGCTTAATGCCAGGGAACCTGCTCACAGGTCAGTATCTGATTTAAAAATCTTCACATATTATTTCTCACAGCAATGGCTCGGTGGACACCGTTGTACAAATGGTCTTTCCTGATGGAACTGCGGTCCCCATAAATATTACACAACTTCAACAGGTTCTTGATGAGATGAGGAGAGGACAGCTGGGAAATCTGACAGTGGATCCCGAAAGTGTCGCATTTAATGGTAAAGAAGGACTCTAATCCATGAGACATTAGTAGATCATGACTCTTATTTGCCGGCTACACTTATAGCCGTAATAACCGTACCTTAATTACTGTAATATACGGGTCTCAACAATTTGGTAATATATTACATCTATGGTTCCAAAATGATTGGATATTCGCCCACATTTTAGTTTCTTTGATCAGAACAATTATGGGTGTCATAACCTCTGACCTCTTACATATCGGATTTAGGTGAAAAATTGTATGCAGTTTAATTTTATTATGTTTTCTAATATATCTGTCTACATATCACTGCTTTCCATACTATTCTTAGCTTAGTAGTCTGCGCTATTGTGACAACAAAAAAGAGGAAAATATAGGCTGAAATGCGTTTTTTAATATAATGAAAATCAATGATTTGCAGCCACTGTTTGGAAACAACGTCCCCAAATAAATTGACAGTTCACACACTATCATGTTGGCTATGGTGTGCATGAATGTCAATGGTTATATGACTTTCAGACACACCCATACGGCTGGCAGGTTACAATGGGCCTTAGATAATGTTCCCCTGGCCAATACTGCAGTATCGGCGGGAGGAACACGTTAAACAGCGTCTGAACATTGCCCTAATATGTACATTGTGATACTTTATATTAACTATAGACTGTGCTATGGGTCTAGGTACCTTGTACCCAGAAGACATCTGGTTACTCCAGGGTCCTTAGAAAATAATTATTCTAATGTGTGTTTTATATTATATAGGAACAACTCTATTTACTGGGACAACCACACCAAGTGCCACCACAACTCCTGAAGTCACAACCACACCAAGTGCCACCACAACAGCTCCTGAAGTCACAACCACACCAAGTGCCACCACAACACCTGAAGTCACAACAACACCAGGTGCCACCACAACACCTGGAGTCACTACTACCCCAAGTGCCACCACAACACCTGAAGTCACAACAACACCAGGTGCCACCACAACACCTGTAGTCACTACTACCCCGAGTGCCACCACAACATCGGAAGTCACCACCACACCAAGAGTGACCACAACACCTAAAGTCAGTACTATCCCAAGTGCCACCACAACACCTGAAGTCACCACCACACCAAGTGCCACCACAACAACTGAAGTCACTACTACCCCAAGTGCCACCACAACACCGGAATTTACCACCACACCAAGAGTGACCACAACACCTAAAGTCAGTACTACACCAAGTGCCACCACAACACCTAAAGTCACAACCACACCAAGTGCCACGACAACTTCTGAACTCACTACCACACGGAGTGCCACCACAACACCTGAATTTACCACCACACCAAGAGTGACCACAACACCTAAAGTCAGTACTACACCAAGTGCCACCACAACACTTAAAGTCACTACTACACCAAATGCCACCACAACACCTGAAGTCACAACCACACGAAGTGCCACCACAACTTCTGAACTCACCGCCACACCAAGTGCCACCACAACACCTAAAGTAACAACCACACCAAGTGCCACCACAACTCCTGAAGTCACAACCACACCAAGTGCCACCAAAACTCCTGAAGTCACAACAACACCAGGTGCCACCACAACACCTGGAGTCACTACTACACCAAGTGCCACCACAACACCCGAAGTCGGTACTACACCAAGTGCCACCACAACACCTCAAGTCACCACCACACCAAGTGCCACCACAACACCTGAAGTCACTATTAAACCAAGTGCCTCCACAACTCTTGGAGTCACTACTACACCAACTGTTACCACAATGCCCGAAGTGACCATCATACCAAGTGCCACTACAACACCTGAAGTCATCACCACACTAAGGGACACCACAACTCCTGAACTCACCACTTCACCAGGTGCCACCACAACACCTGGAGTCACTACTACACCAAGTGCCACCACAACACCTGAAGTCACCACCACACCAAGTGCCACCACAACACCTGAAGTCACTACTACCCCAAGTGCCACCACAACACCTGAAGTCACTACCACACCAAGTGTGACCACCACTCCTGGAGTCAGTACTACCCCAAGTGCCTCCACAACACCTAAAGTCACTACTACACCAAATGCCACCACAACACCTGAAGTCACAACCACACGTAGTGCCACCACAACTTCTGAACTCACCACCACACAAAGTGCCACCACAACACCTAAAGTAACAACCACACCAAGTGCCACCACAACTCCTGAAGTCACAACCACACCAAGTGCCACCACAACTCCTGAAGTCACAACAACACCAGGTGCCACCACAACACCTGGAGTCACTACTACCCCAAGTGCCACCACAAGACCTGAAGTCACAACAAAACCAGGTGCCACCACAACACCTGGAGTCAGTACTACCCCAAGTGCCACCACAACACCTGAAGTCACCACCACACCAAGTGCCACCACAACAACTGAAGTCACTACTACCCCAAGTGCCACCACAACACTGGAATTTACCACCACACCAACAGTGACCACAACACCTAAAGTCAGTACTACACCAAGTGCCACCACAACACCTCAAGTCACCACCACACCAAATGCCACCACACCAAGTGACACCACAACACCTGCAGTCACTACTACCTCAAGTGCCACCACAACACCTGAAGTCACTACTACCCCAAGTGCCACCACAACACCTGAAGTCACTACCACACCAAGTGTGACCACCACTCCTGGAGTCAGTACTACCCCAAGTGCCTCCACAACACCTAAAGTCACTACTACACCAAATGCCACCACAACACCTGAAGTCACAACCACACGTAGTGCCACCACAACTTCTGAACTCACCACCACACAAAGTGCCACCACAACACCTCAAGTCACCACCTCACCAAATGCCACCACACCAAGTGACACCACAACACCTGCAGTCACTACTACCTCAAGTGCCACCACAACCCCTGGAGTCACTACTACCCCAAGTGCCACCACAAGACCTGAAGTCACAACAAAACCAGGTGCCACCACAACACCTGGAGTCAGTACTACCCCAAGTGCCACCACAACACCTGAAGTCACCACCACACCAAGTGCCACCACAACAACTGAAGTCACTACTACCCCAAGTGCCACCACAACACCGGAATTTACCACCACACCAACAGTGACCACAACACCTAAAGTCAGTACTACACCAAGTGCCACCACAACACCTCAAGTCACCACCACACCAAATGCCACCACACCAAGTGACACCACAACACCTGCAGTCACTACTACCTCAAGTGCCACCACAACACCTGAAGTCACTACTACCCCAAGTGCCACCACAACACCTGAAGTCACTACCACACCAAGTGTGACCACCACTCCTGGAGTCAGTACTACCCCAAGTGCCTCCACAACACCTAAAGTCACTACTACACCAAATGCCACCACAACACCTGAAGTCACAACCACACGTAGTGCCACCACAACTTCTGAACTCACCACCACACAAAGTGCCACCACAACACCTCAAGTCACCACCTCACCAAATGCCACCACACCAAGTGACACCACAACACCTGCAGTCACTACTACCTCAAGTGCCACCACAACCCCTGGAGTCACTACTACCCCAAGTGCCACCACAAGACCTGAAGTCACAACAAAACCAGGTGCCACCACAACACCTGGAGTCAGTACTACCCCAAGTGCCACCACAACACCTGAAGTCACCACCACACCAAGTGCCACCACAACAACTGAAGTCACTACTACCCCAAGTGCCACCACAACACCGGAATTTACCACCACACCAACAGTGACCACAACACCTAAAGTCAGTACTACACCAAGTGCCACCACAACACCTCAAGTCACCACCACACCAAATGCCACCACACCAAGTGACACCACAACACCTGCAGTCACTACTACCTCAAGTGCCACCACAACACCTGAAGTCACTACTACCCCAAGTGCCACCACAACACCTGAAGTCACTACCACACCAAGTGTGACCACCACTCCTGGAGTCAGTACTACCCCAAGTGCCTCCACAACACCTAAAGTCACTACTACACCAAATGCCACCACAACACCTGAAGTCACAACCACACGTAGTGCCACCACAACTTCTGAACTCACCACCACACAAAGTGCCACCACAACACCTCAAGTCACCACCACACCAAATGCCACCACACCAAGTGACACCACAACACCTGCAGTCACTACTACCTCAAGTGCCACCACAACACCTGGAGTCACTACTAGCCCAAGTGCCACCACAAGACCTGAAGTCACAACAAAACCAGGTGCCACCACAACACCTGGAGTCAGTACTACCCCAAGTGCCACCACAACACCTGAAGTCACCACCACACCAAGTGCCACCACAACAACTGAAGTCACTACTACCCCAAGTGCCACCACAACACCGGAATTTACCACCACACCAACAGTGACCACAACACCTAAAGTCAGTACTACACCAAGTGCCATCACAACACCTCAAGTCACCACCACACCAAATGCCACCACACCAAGTGACACCACAACACCTGCAGTCACTACTACCTCAAGTGCCACCACAACACCGGAAGTTACCACCACACCAAGAGTGACCACAACACCTAAAGTCAGTACTACACCAAGTGCCACCACAACACCTCAAGTCACCACCACACCAAATGCCACCACACCAAGTGACACCACAACACCTGCAGTCACTACTACCTTAAGTGCCACCACAACACCGGAAGTTACCACCACACCAAGAGTGACCACAACACCTAAAGTCAGTACTACACCAAGTGCCACCACAACACCTAAAGTCACAACCACACCAAGTGCCACGACAACTTCTGAACTCACTACCACACAGAGTGCCAACACAACACCTGAAGTCACTACTACGCCAAGTGTGACCACAACACCTGAGGTCACTACTACACCAAGTGCCACCACAACATCTACAGTAACCACCACACCAACTGCCACCACAACTCCTAAAGTCACAACCACACCAAGTGCCACCACAACACCCGAAGTCGGTACTACACCAAGTGCCACCACAACACCTCAAGTCACCACCACACCAAGTGCCACCACACCAAGTGACACCACAACACCTGAAGTCACTATTAAACCAAGTGCCTCCACAACTCTTGGAGTCACTACTACACCAACTGTTACCACAACGCCCAAAGTGACCATCATACCAAGTGCCACTACAACACCTGAAGTCACCACCACACTAAGGGACACCACAACTCCTGAACTCACCACCTCACCAGGTGCCACCACGACACCTGGAGTCACTACTACACCAAGTGCCACCACAACACCTGAAGTCACCACCACACCAAGTGCCACCACAACACCTGAAGTCACTACTACCCCAAGTGCCACCACAACACCTGAAGTCACTACCACACCAAGTGTGACCACCACTCCTGCAGTCAGTACTACCCCAAGTGCCTCCACAACACCTAAAGTCACTACTACACCAAATGCCACCACAACACCTGAAGTCACAACCACACGAAGTGCCACCACAACTTCTAAACTCCCCACCACACCAAGTGCCACCACAACACCTAAAGTAACAACCACACCAAGTGCCACCACAACACCTGAAGTCACTACTACGCCAACTGTGACCATAACACCTAAACTCACTACACTCACTACACCTAGTGCCACTACAACATTTGAAGTCACCACCACACCAAGTGCCACAACAACTCCTCAAGTTACCACCACAAGTGCCACCACAACCCCTAAAGCCACTACTGCATCAAGTGCCACAACACCAAGTGCCACCACAACACCAGAAGTCACTACTACATTAAGTGTTACCACAACACCTGAAGTCACCACCACACCACGGGACACCACAACTCCTGAAGACAATACCACACCAAGTGCCACCACAACACCTGAAATCACAGCCACACCAAGTGACACCACAACTCGTGAAGTGACAACCACTGCAAGTGCCACCACAACTTCCGAACCAACAAGCATGGCGATGCCAACCAATACATTACTGGGAACAGGAGAAACTACTAACACTCTAAGTACAGATAACCCTGAACCACCGACTGGAAGTCCTCTTTCTTCTTATAATGAAGATCTGGCCGCAAATATGAGTTTTAAAATACTTAATGAAGTGTTTGATGAAGACCTCAAAAATCTCAGCTCTCAGAGATCAAAGGCACTAAAGAGTCAGATTGAGGATGAAGTAAGTAACCTCAGTAAATTACTAAACGAATGTAAGCTGAACAGCACTGTGTAGACTTCAAGTCAAAAATTAAGCTTGTAGCTCATAGGTGCACGTCCTTATGGCACCCAAACTCTAGGTTGCCAAGAGGAAAAGGCGGCACTCCAATATGAAGTTGAAAAAGTGCTGATTTATTCACCCATCAACGTGCACATTGATGGGTGAATAAACCAGCACTTTTTCAACTTCATATTGGAATGTCGCCTTTTCCTTGTCATCGTTTAGTATTCAGTAAATTACTAGATTTTCCTCAGAGAGAGCAGAAGGCTAACGGGATAGATAGATAGATAGATAGATAGTTATACTGTATTGCTTATACATTGGAATAGTTTCACATTCATTCCTATTTATGTTATTATGACTGAAAGGGCATGTCTACCTGGACCACCCCTTTAGGGAAAGATCCTTCTAGTACAATGTAGTATCACAACTTCCAGTGCAATAAGCCCTCCGCAGCTTACTATTGAAGTTTTGGAGGCCTGCTGATAGTTTGTCATGATGGAAAAAGCCTGTTAAACCCCCTTCCATCTATGACCCTGTCCCAGTCTACACAGTAAAGCTGACAAGTAAGCAGCCTACTGTGTTTGCTCTACTGTCCAGTTGGTGAGCTGTAATATTTCAGGATTCCTTCTTGTATATAGTCAGATTGAGCAAATTTGTTTAAAATATGTTTTCACAGAATACAAAAAGGCCTGATGTAATTTTTCATTGGTTCAACTGCTGGGACCTACAACAGTCCTGAAAGTGAGGTGGTTTAGCACTTCTGCCCCGTCAAAGTTTTTTTCTCTGCAATGGTGGCCCTCACCACTGGCTCTGCAGGAAACTGCAACAAGGCAACAGTCATATGAATCGGGCTGTACTGCAGTTCACTGCACAGGGGTGACAGGGAGCGCTGCTGTGGAGGGTAAAACTAAGAATGGGTCATAGTGCTAGCTTAGGCGTGTCACTGTGCAGGGAATAAACGTTGACACTAACACAGCACTAAACCAGCACTGCAGCCCTTTCTGTCCCAGGATTGTTGGGGTCCTGGCAGTGAGTTTCCCACCAATCACAAAGTAATGACCTGTCAGCCCATTATAGGAACACCCCATTATTACTTATCATGCAAAGGATATATAAACCTGTTCCATATATTTACTTTTCTTTTTTCAACTTCTTGTCCTTTTTGTCCCTATAGTTACTGAAGTTAATACAACCTTATTTTGGAAATGTGAAGGTGCAGGTCCTTTCATTCACGTAAGTAAAGACATTGATGTGTGACGTCTTACACTACAGGATGGGGGAATCACTGATATTTATGGAGTGTTCGCATTACGGATATAAGATCAGGCATACCATCTGATTTTTGCTGTGGATTTGCAGCTTGAGCCTATGTTTACACACTGTAATATAAAGTAAAAAAACTGCCGTATAAATAATGCGCTCCATTGGAGTCAGTGCGAAAATGCATACAACGTATAGAATAACAGCTGTAATTGATGATCGCTAAAATAATGAACATACTCATTATATACCAGCTGCTAACATAGTTATAGGGGTTATCCAGCCTTAAAAAAACATGGCCACTTTCTTCCAGAGACCGTACCACTCCTCTCTCCAGTTTGGGTTTTGCAAAATGGTTCCATTGAAGTGAATGGAGCTTTATTGCAAACCCCACCTGAACTGAAGAAAAGAGTCGTGGTGTCACTGGAGGAAAGCGGACATGTTTTTTCTAACACTGTATAACCCCTTTAAACTTGTAGAGTTTATCAAACTTGTCTCCTTCTCCTCATATGCGTCTCTTTTCCTTCCAATCTTGACGGCTCAATGTCTAGGATACTGACCACCACCCTGCTCTAAAAGCAATGTGTGCACATATATATATATATATATATATATATACACACATATATATATATATATATATATATATATATACATATATATATATATATATATATATATATAGATAGATAGATAGATAGATAGATAGATAGATAGATATAGTGTAGATGTATAGAGATATATCCCTATATCTATGTAAACACCAGCCTGAACATTGCTTTTAGAGCAGAGTGGTGGTCGGTAGCATAAACAACATGCTACTAACAAAACATATATATATATATATATATATATATATATATATACTCACACTGATAATAGTTTTAATTCTTAATTCTTGAATTAATTTTACCAGTGTTGCATTTTTTTAATAATTTGACCAAGCAGTAACCCAGGCAAAAGTGGCAAATTGTAGCAAGGTTCATAAGATCCTCACAATCAGCTTAGTGCCAGGGAACCTGCTCAGAGGTCAGTATCTGATTTAAAAATTTTCATATGTTATTTCTCACAGCAATGGTTCGGTGGACGCGCTTGTACAAATGGTCTTTCCTGATGGAACTACGGTCCCTATAAACATTACACAACTTCAACAGTTACTCGATGAGATGAGGAGAGGACAGCTGGGAAATCTGAAAGTGGATCCTGAAAGTGTCGTATTTAATGGTAAAGAAGGACTCTAATCCATGAGACATTAGTAGATCATGACTCTTATTTGCCGGCTGCACTTATAGCCGTAATAACTGTACCGTAATTACTGTAAAATATAGGTCTCAACAATATGGTAAAATATTACATCAATCATTCCAAAATAACTGGATATTCGCCCAAATTTTGGTTTCTTTGATTAGAACAATTATGGGTGTCATAACCTCTGACCTCTTGCAGATCGGAATTAAGTGAAAAATTGTATGCAGTTTAATTTCATTATATTTTTTAATATATCTGTCTACATATCACTGCTTCCATACTATTCTTAGCTTAGTAGTCTGCGCTATTGTGCCAATAAAAGAGGAAAATATAGGCTGAAATGCGTTTTTAATATAATGAAAATCAATGATTTGCGGCCACTGTTTGGAAACAACGGTTGAAAATAAATTGACAGTTCACACACTGTCATGTCGGCCATGGTGGACATGAATGTCAATGGTTATATGACTTTTAGACACACCCATACAGCTGGCAAGTTACAATAATGTTCCTCCGGCCAATAATGCAGTATCAGCAGGAGGAACACGTTAAACAGCGTCTGAACATTGCCCTAATATGTACATTGTGATACTTTATATTAACCATAGACTGTGCTATGGTTCTAGGCACCTTGTACCCAGAAGCCATCTGGTTACTCCAGGGTCCTTAGAAAATAGTTATTCTAATATGTGTTTTATATTATATAGGTACAACTCTATTTACTGGGCCAACCACACCAAGTGCCACCACAACAGCTCCTGAAGTCACAACCACACCAAGTGCCACCACAACTCCTGAAGTCACTACTACACCAAGTGCCACCACAACTCCAGAAGTCACAACCACACCAAGTGTCACCACAAAACCTAAAGTCACTACTATGCCAAGTGCCACCACAACACCTGAAGTCACTACTACACCAAGTGTGACCACAACATCTAAAGTCATGACCACACCAAGTGCCACCACAACTCAAGAAGTCACAACCACACCAAGTGCCACCACAACTCCTGAACTCACCACCACACCAAGTGACACCACAACACCTAAAGTCACTACTACACCAAAGGCCAACACAACTCCTGAAGTCACTACTACCCCAAGTGCTACCACAACACCTGAAGTCACAACCACACCAAGTGCCACCACAACATCTAAAATAACCACAACTCCTGAAGTCACAACCACACCAAGTGCCACAACAACTCCTGAAGTAACTACTACACCCAGTGCCACCACAACTCCTGAAGTCACAACCACACCAAGTGCCACCACAACTCCTAAACTCACCTCCACACCAAGTGACACCACAATACCTAAAGTCACTACTACACCAAAGGCCAACACAACTCCTGAAGTCACTACTACCCCAAGTGCCACCACAACATCTGAAGTCACAACCACACCAAGTGCCACAACACCTGAAGTCACTACTACACCAACTGCCACCACATCTAAAATAACCACCACAACTCCTAAAGTCACAACCACACCAAGTGCCACCACAACACCTGAAGTCACTACTATGCCAAGTGTGACCACAACACCTGAGGTCCCTACTACACCAATTGCCACCACAACATTTAAAGTCACTACTACACCAAAGGCCAACACAACTTCTGAAGTCACTACTACCCCAAGTGCCACAACACCTGAAGTCACAACCACCACACCAAGTGTGACCACAACACCTGAAGTCACTACTACACCAAGTGCCACCACAACACCTGAAGTCACTACTTCACCAAGTGCCACCACAACACCTGAAGCTACAACCACAAAAAGTGCCACCACAACTCCTGAAGTCACTACTACACCAAGTATGACCACAACACCTGAAGTTACAACCACACCAACTGCCACCACAACATCTAAAATAACCACCACAACTCCTGAAGTCACAACCACACCAAGTGCCACCACAACACCTGAAGTCACTACTACACCAATTGCCACCACAACATCTGAAGTCACTACTACACCAAGTGTGACCACAAGATTTGCAGTAACCACCACAGCAACTGCCACCATAACTCCTGAAGTTACCACCACATCAAGTGCCACCACAAATCCTGAAGTCACTACTATGCCAAGTGTGACCACAACACCTGAGGTCCCTACTACACCAATTGCCACCACAACATCTAAAGTCACTACTACACCAAAGGCCAACACAACTTCTGAAGTCACTACTACCCCAAGTGCCACAACACCTGAAGTCACAACCACACCAAGTGTGACCACAACACCTAAAGTCACTACTACACCAAGTGCCACCACAACACCTGAAGCTACAACCACAAAAAGTGCCACCACAACTCCTGAAGTCACTACCACACCAAGTGCCACAACACCTGAAGTCACTACTACACCAACTGCCACCACAACATCTAAAATAACCACCACAACTCCTGAAGTCACAACCACACCAAGTGCCACCACAACACCTGAAGTCACTACTACACCAAGTGTGACCACAAGATTTGCAGTAACCACCACAGCAACTGCCACCATAACTCCTGAAGTTACCACCACATCAAGTGCCACCACAAATCCTGAAGTCACAACCACTCCAAGTGCCGGCACAACACCTGAAGTCACTAGTTCCCCAAGTGTTACCACAACCCCTGAAGTCACTACTGCATCAAGTGCCACAACCCCTGAAGTCACTACTACACCAAGTGCCACCACAACTTTTGGAGTCACCACCATTCCGAGTGCCACCACAACTTCTGGACCAACAAGCACAGCGATTCCAACTAATACATTACCCGGTACAGGAGAAACTACTAACACACTAAATACAGATAACCCTGAACCACCGACTGGAGGTCCTCCATCTACTTATAATGAAGTGCTCACAACAAATATGACTTTTAAAATACTTAATGAAGTATTTGATGCCGACCTAAAAAATCTCAGCTCTCAGAGATCAAAGGCACTAAAGAGTCAGATAGAGGATGAAGTGAGTAACCTCAGTAAATTACTTAATCAATGTAAGCTGAACAGCACTGTGTAGACTTAAAGTAAAAAATTAAGCTTGAAGCTCATGGATGCACGTCCTTATGGCAGCCGAACTCCAGGTTGCCAGAAGGAAAAGGCGACACTTAAATATAAAGTTGAAAAAGTGCTGATCTATTCAACCATCAACGCACGTAAACCAGCTTTTTCAAATTAATATTGGAGTGCTGCCTTTTCCTCCTTATTGTTTAGTATTCAGAAAATTACTACATTTACCTCAGACAGAGCACAAGCCTAATGGGATAGTTAGATAGATCCTTCTCGCAATGTAGTATTATAGACTGCACAGCAATAGGCAGTCTGCAGCTTACTCAAAGTTTTTGAGACCTGGCGATTTTGTCATGATGGAAAAAGGCTGTTAAACCCTCTACCATCTTTGACCCTGTCCCAGTCTACACAGCAGCTGACAAATGAGCAGCATATTGTGTTTGCTCTTGTGTCTAGTTTGTGAACTGTATTATTTCAGGGTTCCTTCTTGTATATAGTTAGATTGAGCAAATTTAAAAAAAATATTTTTACCAGAATACAAAAAAGCCTGATGTAATTTGGTTTAACTGCTGGGACCCACAACAGTCCTGAAAGTGAAGGGATTTAGAACTTCTGCTCTATCAAAGTTTTTTCTCAGCACATTGGCAATCCTCACCACCGACTCTGCAGTAAACTGCAACACGTCAACAGTCATATGAATCGGGCTGTGCTGCAGTTCACTGCACAGGGGTGACAGGGAGCGCTGCTGTGGAGGGTAAAACTGAGAATGGGCCATAGTGTTAGTTTAGGAGCGCCACTGTGCAGGGAATAAACTTTGACACTAACACAGCATTAAACTAGTACTGCAGCCCTTTCTGTCCAGGGATTGTTGGGGTCCTGGCAGTCAGAGTCCCACAATCACAAAGTGATGGCCTATCAGCCCATCATAGGAACACCCCATTATTACTTATCATGCAAAGGATATATAAACCTGATCAATGTTTTACATTTGTTTTACTTCTTGTCCTTTTTGTTCCTATAGATACAGAAGTTAATGCAAGTTTATTTTGGAAATGTGAAGGTGCAGGTCCTTTCATTCACGTAAGTAAAGACATTGATGTGTGACGTCTTACAGGGGAATGGGGAAATTATATAGGATGGGGAAATCACTGATATTTATGGAGAGTTCACATTATCGACTTTTCTATCAGATCAGGCATATCATCTGAATTCTTCTGTGGATTTGCAGCTTTTGGCTGTGTTCACACACCATAATATAAAATAAAAATGCTGCCGTATTTTTTAGGTAAAAATACTGACACACTGATATTTATGGAGTGTTCACCTTATGGATTCTTCAGGCATAGCATCTGATTTTTACTGCGGCTTGAGGCTGAGGCTGTAATATAAAAGAAAAATACTGCTGTAATTTTTATGTAAAAATACTGTCATAAAAATAATGTGCTCCACTGGATTCAGTGGGAAAATGCACACAACGTATAGAATAACGCTGTAAATAATGAACAACCAAATACTGAACATATTTCTTTTCCAAAATACGGCTACCCCCATCCAGGTAGCACAGAATCTGCAGGGATTTTGCATCAGAGAGGTGCAGGAACTGTTCAGGAACTGTTCAGAATTGGAGAGGTTTTCTATGGGGCTTTCAGTATAAAACCTCTCCTGCTCTGGGCAGTTCCTGTCTTGGCCAGAGATGTCAGCAGAGAGCACTGTGTCAGACTGAAAATAAAATAACATTTCCTGTAGGACATACAGCAGCTGATAAGTATGGGAAGAGTGAGATTTTTTAATAGTAGTAAATTACAGATCTATATAACTTTTTGATATCAGTTGATTTGAAAGAAAAATATTTTTGCTGGACAACCCCTTTAATGGCAGGGAAACTGCTCACAGGACAGTATCTAATTGAAAATTTTTCACATATTATTTCTCACAGCAATGGCTCGGTGGACACAGTTGTACAAATGGTCTTTCCCAATGGAACTGCGGTCCCCATAAATATTACACTACTTCAACAGGTTCTCGATGAGATGAGGAGAGGACAGCTGGGAAATCTGACAGTGGATCCCGAAAGTGTCGCATTTAATGGTAAAGAAGGACTCTAATCCATGAGACATTAGTAGATCATGACTCTTATTTGCCGGCTACACTTATAGCCGTAATAACCGTACCGTAATTACTGTAATATATAGGTCTCAACAAGAATATATTACATCTATGGCACCAAAATAATTGGATATTCGCCCAAATTTTAGTTTCTTTGATCAGAACAAGTAAAGGTGTCATAACCTCTGACATGTCAGATTTAGGTGAAAGATTCTGTGCAGTTTAATTTCTTTGTTTTCTAATACATCTGTCTGCATATCATTGCTTACCATACTATTCATAGCTTAGTAGTGCAAAAAACAAACAAACCGGAAAATATAGGCTGAAATGCGTTTTTTAATATAATGAAAATAAACGGAAAACAGATTCTGCTATATGGCCTACATAAGAATCTACTTATATCCTTAGGCTATGTTTACACAATGTAAATGAATGGGAAAACTACGACCATATTTTTCAGCATTCTTTTATTTACACTGATCTTAATAGAACCACGTATCTACATTCATACACATATACATATATATAGCACACAATGGCTGTTATTGACAGTTCACACACTGTGTAGCTGTCGTGTCGGCCATGGTGTGTATGAATGTCAATGGTTTTATGACTTTCAGACACATCCATAAGGCTGGCATTTTACAATAGGCCTTAAAAAATGTTCCTACAGCCAATAATGCATTATCGGCAGGAGGAACATGTTAAACAGGGGCTGTTGTTTGACACTGCAAACAACGGCCATGTCAAACAATAGCTGCTGTTTTACAGCGTCTGAACATTGCCTTAATATGTACATTGTGATACTTTATATAGACTGTGCTGTGGGTCTAGGCATCTGCTATCCAGAAGACATCTGGTTACTACAGCGTCCTTAGAAGATAATTTTTCTAATATGTGTTTTATATTACATAGGTACAACTGTATATCCTGAGACAACCACATCAAGTCCCACCACAACACCTGTAGTCACTACTACCCCAAGTGCTACCACAACACCTGAAGGCACCACCACATTAAGTGTGACCACAACACCTGAAGTCACTACTACCCCAAGTGCCACCAGAACTTCTGAAGTTACTACCACTCCAAGTGCCACCACAACACCTGAAGTTACTACTACCCCAAGTGCCACCACAACACCTGAAGTCACCACCACACCAAGTGCCATCAGAACATCTGAAGTCACTACTACCCCAAGTGCCACCAGAATGCCTGAAGTCACTACTACCCCAAGTGCCACCACAACATCAGAAGCCACTACTACTCCAAGTGCCACCACAACACCTGAAGTCACAACCACATTAAGTGTGACCACAACACCTGAAGTCACTACTACCCCAAGTGCCACCACAACATCTGAAGTTACTACTACTCCAAGTGTGACCACAACACCTAAAGTCACAACCAAACCAAGTGCCACCACAACTCGTGAACTCACCACTACACTGAGTGCCACAACACCTGAAGTCACTACTACACCAAGTGTGACCCCAACACCTGAAGTCACTACTATAACAACTGCCACCACAACTCTTAAACTTACTACCACACCAAGTGTCACAACACCTGAAGTCACTACCACACCAAGTGCCACCACAAAACCTGAAGTCACTACTACACCAAGTGCCACCACAACATCTGAAGTCACCACCACAGCAAGTGCCACCACAAATCCTGAAGTCACAACCACACCAAGTCCCTCCACAACATCTGAAGTCACCACTACACCACGTGCCAACACAACTCCGGAAGTCACAACCAAACCAAGTGCCACCACAAAACCTGACATGACTACTATGCCAAGTGCCACCACAACACCTGAAGTCAACACTACACCAAGTGCCACCACAACATCTGAAGTCATGACCACACCAAGTGCCATCACAACTCCAGAAGTCACAACCACACCAAGTGCCACCACAACACCTGAAGTTCCTACTACGCTAAGTGTGACCACCACGACTGAATTCACTACTACGCCAAATGCCACCACAATGCCTAAGGTCACTACTAGACCAAGTGCCACCACAACATTGGAAGTCCCCACCACACCAAGTGCTAGTAAAACACCTGAAATCACTAGTTCAAAAAGTATGATCACAACTCCTGAAGTTACTACTGCTTCAAGTGCCACAAGACCTGGAGTAACTACTACAACAACTGCTTCCACAACACCTGAAGTGACCACCACACCAAGTGCCACTACAACACCTGAAATCACCACCGCACCACGGGACACAACAACTCCTGAACTCACCACCACACCTGAGGTCACTACTACTCCAAGTGTCACCCCAACTCCTAAAGTCTCCACGACACCCAGTGTCACCACAACTGAAGTCACCACCACTCCTGCGATCAACACCATTCCAATTGTCACCACTGAACCTCCGACTGGAAGTCCTCTTTCTACTTATAATGAAGATCTCAGAACAAATATGACTTTTAAATTACCTAATGAAGTATTTGATAACGACCTCAACAATCTCAGCTCTCAGAGATCACAGGCACTAAAGAAACAGATAGAAGATGAAGTGAGTAACCTCAGTAAATTACTAAATCAATGTAAGCTGAATGACACTGTGTAGACTTCAAGTCAAATTTTTTTAACACAATACAAAAAAAAGCCTGATGTAATTTTTCATTGGTTCAACTGCTGGGACCCACAACAGTCCTGAAAGTGATGGGTTTCAGCACTTCTGCCCTGTCAAAGTTCTTTATCTGTAATGGTGGTCCTCACCACTGGCTCTGCAGTGAAGTGCAACACGGCAACAGTCATATGAATCTGGCTGTGCTGCAGTTCACTGCACAGGGGGGACAGGGAGCGCTGCTGTGGAGGGTAAAACTGACAATGGGTCATAGTGCTAGTTTAGGCGTGTCACTGTGCAGGGAATAAACTTTGACACTAACACAGCACTAAACCAGCACTGCAGCTCTTTCTGTCCCAGGATTGTTGGGGTCCTGGCAGTCAGAGTCCCACCAATCACAATGGCCTATCATCCTATTATAGGAACACCCCATTATTACTTATCATGCAAAGGATATATAAACCTGATCCATATTTTACTTTTTTTTTAACTTCTTGTCCCTTTTGTCCCTATAGATACTAAAGTTGCTGCAACCTTATTTTGGAAATGTGAAGGTGCAGGTCCTTTCATTCACGTAAGTAAAGACATTGATGTGTGACGTCTTACACTACGGGATGGGGGAATCACTGATATTTATGGAGTGTTCACATTAAGGACTTTTCTGAGAAATCAGGCATAGCATTTGAATTTTTCTGTGGATTTGCAGCTTAAGGCTATGTTCTCACACCATAATATAAAAAAAAAAAAATGCTGCCGTATAAATAATGTGCTCCATTGGAGTCAGTGGGAAAATGCATGGCAGTGCATACAACATATAGAATAATGGCTGTAATTGATGATTGACCAAATAAAGAATATACTCATATATAAAAGTATTTTCCAAAATACGGCTTAAAAAAAAAAAATAATAATAATAAAAAAAAAATCTGTAAAAATATTGTTTTATTTTCATTTAAAATGATGGCCATATTTAGCTTTTACGATGTGTGAACCCAGACTGAATGTTGCAAATTCACCTAAGGTTTGGGATGCAGGTTTGCCCTATTTAATTGGCCTCACCCCCATCCAGGTAGCACAGAATCTGCAGAGATTCCACATCAGAGAGGGGAGATGTCACATGTTATTTCTGGCTAATATAGATTTCAAATCAGCGTCAGAAAAAGATCCATGTTGTAGTCAGCGGTGTAAACTACAGGGAAGAGTCTGATTAGAGGGGATTTCCCATATTAGCTAACATAGTTAAAGGGGTTATCCTGCCTTAGAAAAACATGGCCACTTTCTGCCAGAAACTGTACCACTCTTCTCTCCAGTTTGGGTGGAGTTTTGAAACTCGGTTCCATTGAAGTGAATGAAGCTTAATAGAAATGTCTAGACAAAAAGGATTTTTTTTAAATATGTTATTACCTAAGCAAAGTTAGACAAATTCCTAATGTACACTAATTATGGAAAATGCACATGTAGTACTATTTTGCTCAATTTAGTAGATCAGGCAGGCTTCAATTTTCATTAGGTGTATACCTGAAGTGTCCAGCAGGGGGTGCAGTATAAAGCGATTACATGTAAAAAAAAAATTTGCACTTTACATGTAATTTCTACATATATGTGAATCTCTAATAATTAGTGTATATTAGGAATTTGTCTAACTTTGCTCATGTAATAACATATAAAAAGATTTTGACCAGAGTTGATCTTTAATTGCATAACAATTGCACCTAGGAGGAGATTTATCAAACCAGGTGTAAAGTAGAACTAGCTCAGTTGCCCCAATAACCAATTAGATAGTATTTACACCATGTTTGATAAATCTCCCCCTTCATAACTCTATTACACATACTGTCCACTTATTTTGGACCGCCCTGTGTGTGTGTATATATATATATATATATATATATATATATATATATATATATATATATTTTTTTTTTTGTATTGTTGAATTATTTTACCAGTGTCTCCATTTTTTTTAATAATTTGACCAAGCAGTAAGCCAGGCAATGGCGGCAAATTGTAAAAAAGGTTTATAACACCCTCAGAATCAGCTTAATGCCAGGGAACCTGCGCACAGGAAAGTAAGTGACAGTATTTAAAATTTTCACATATTATTTCTCACAGCAATGGCTCGGTGGACGCGCTTGTACAAATGGTCTTTCCCGATGGAACTAAGGTCCCCATAAATATTACACAACTTCAACAGTTACTCGATGAGATGAGGAATGGCAAGCTGGGAAATCTGACAGTGGATCCTGAAAGCGTCGTATTTAATGGTAAAAAAAGATTCTGATCCATGAGACATTAGTAGATCATGACTGTTATTTGCCGGCTGCACTTATAGCTGTAATTACCATATACAGATCTCAACAATAATATATTACATCCATGCTATCAAAATCGTTGGATATTCGCCCAAATTTTAGTTTCTTTGATCAGAAAAATGATAGGTGTCATTACCTCTGACCTCTTGCATGTTAAATTTAGGTGAAAAATTCTGTGCAAACAACTTAATTTTGCATACAACAGCCATTATAACAGCGTCTGAACATAGACATAATGGGGGAGATTTATCAAAGGGTGTAAAATTTAGACTGCAAACTGCCCACAGCAACCAATCACAGCTCAGCTTTCCTTTCAGCACTGCCTAAAGCTGAGCTGTGATTGGTTGCTGTGGGTAGTTTGCACCAGTCTAAATTTTACACCCTTTGATAAATCTCCCCCAAAATGTAGATTGTGATACTTTATATTAGCCATAAACTGTGCTATGGGTCTATGCACCTGGTACCCAGAAATAATCTGGTTACTTGCAGAGTCCTTAGAAAATAATTATTCTAATATGTGTTTTATATTATATAGGTACAACTGTATTTCCTGAGACAACCACATCAAGTGCCACCACAACTCCTGAAGTCACAACTACACAAAGTGCTACTACAACTCCTGAACTCACCACCACTCCAAGTGCCACCACAACACCTGTAGTCACTACTACACCAAGTGCCACCACAACTCCTGAGATCACAACCACACCAAGTGCCACCACGACACCTGTAGTCACTACTACACCAAGTGCCACCACAACTCCTGAGATCACAACCACACCAAGTGCCACCACGACACCTGAAGTCACTACTACACCAAGTGCCACCACAACTCCTGAGATCACAACCAAGCCAAGTGCAACCACAACTCCTGAAGTCACAACCACACCAAGTGTGACCACAACACCTGAACTCACAACTACACCAAGTGCCACCACAACTCCTGAAGTCACAATCACACAAAGTGCTACTACAACTCCTGAACTCACCACCACTCCAAGTGCCACCACGACACCTGTAGTCACTACTACCCCAAGTGCCACCAGAATGCCTGAAGTCACTACTACCCCAAGTGCCACCACAACATCAGAAGCCACTACTACTCCAAGTGCCACCACAACACCTGAAGTCACACCCACATTAAGTGTGACCACAACACCTGAAGTCACTACTACCCCAAGTGCCACCACAACATCTGAAGTTACTACTACTCCAAGTGTGACCACAACACCTAAAGTCACAACCAAACCAAGTGCCACCACAACTCGTGAACTCACCACTACACTGAGTGCCACAACACCTGAAGTCACTACTACACCAAGTGTGACCCCAACACCTAAAGTCACTACTGTAACAACTGCCACCACAACTCTTAAACTTACTACCACACCAAGTGTCACAACACCTGAAGTCACTACCACACCAAGTGCCACCACAAAACCTGAAGTCACTACTACACCAAGTGCCACCACAACATCTGAAGTCACCACCACAGCAAGTGCCACCACAACTCCTGAAGTCGCAACCACACCAAGTCCCTCCACAACATCTGAAGTCACCACTACACCACGTGCCAACACAACTCCGGAAGTCACAACCAAACCAAGTGCCACCACAAAACCTGACATGACTACTATGCCAAGTGCCACCACAACACCTGAAGTCAACACTACACCAAGTGCCACCACAACATCTGAAGTCATGACCACACCAAGTGCCATCACAACTCCAGAAGTCACAACCACACCAAGTGCCACCACAACACCTGAAGTTCCTACTACGCTAAGTGTGACCACCACGACTGAATTCACTACTACGCCAAGTGCCACCACAATGCCTAAGGTCACTACTAGACCAAGTGCCACCACAACATTGGAAGTCCCCACCACACCAAGTGCTAGTAAAACACCTGAAATCACTAGTTCAAAAAGTATGATCACAACTCCTGAAGTTACTACTGCTTCAAGTGCCACAAGACCTGGAGTAACTACTACAACAACTGCTTCCACAACACCTGAAGTGACCACCACACCAAGT
Organism: Dendropsophus ebraccatus; assembly: GCF_027789765.1. Taxonomy (NCBI): domain Eukaryota; kingdom Metazoa; phylum Chordata; class Amphibia; order Anura; family Hylidae; genus Dendropsophus; species Dendropsophus ebraccatus. The sequence continues at coordinate 103,409,191 of NC_091461.1, read as the reverse complement.
GCCACTACAACACCTGAAATCACCACCGCACCACGGGACACAACAACTCCTGAACTCACCACCACACCTGAGGTCACTACTACTCCAAGTGTCACCCCAACTCCTAAAGTCTCCACGACACCCAGTGTCACCACAACTGAAGTCACCACCACTCCTGCGATCAACACCATTCCAATTGTCACCACTGAACCTCCGACTGGAAGTCCTCTTTCTACTTATAATGAAGATCTCAGAACAAACATGACTTTTAAATTACCTAATGAAGTATTTGATAACGACCTCAACAATCTCAGCTCTCAGAGATCACAGGCACTAAAGAAACAGATAGAAGATGAAGTGAGTAACCTCAGTAAATTACTAAATCAATGTAAGCTGAATGACACTGTGTAGACTTCAAGTCAAATTTTTTTAACACAATACAAAAAAAAGCCTGATGTAATTTTTCATTGGTTCAACTGCTGGGACCCACAACAGTCCTGAAAGTGATGGGTTTCAGCACTTCTGCCCTGTCAAAGTTCTTTATCTGTAATGGTGGTCCTCACCACTGGCTCTGCAGTGAAGTGCAACACGGCAACAGTCATATGAATCTGGCTGTGCTGCAGTTCACTGCACAGGGGGGACAGGGAGCGCTGCTGTGGAGGGTAAAACTGACAATGGGTCATAGTGCTAGTTTAGGCGTGTCACTGTGCAGGGAATAAACTTTGACACTAACACAGCACTAAACCAGCACTGCAGCTCTTTCTGTCCCAGGATTGTTGGGGTCCTGGCAGTCAGAATCCCACCAATCACAATGGCCTATCATCCTATTATAGGAACACCCCATTATTACTTATCATGCAAAGGATATATAAACCTGATCCATATTTTACTTTTTTTTTAACTTCTTGTCCCTTTTGTCCCTATAGATACTAAAGTTGCTGCAACCTTATTTTGGAAATGTGAAGGTGCAGGTCCTTTCATTCACGTAAGTAAAGACATTGATGTGTGACGTCTTACACTACGGGATGGGGGAATCACTGATATTTATGGAGTGTTCACATTAAGGACTTTTCTGAGAAATCAGGCATAGCATTTGAATTTTTCTGTGGATTTGCAGCTTAAGGCTATGTTCTCACACCATAATATAAAAAAAAAAAAATGCTGCCGTATAAATAATGTGCTCCATTGGAGTCAGTGGGAAAATGCATGGCAGTGCATACAACATATAGAATAATGGCTGTAATTGATGATTGACCAAATAAAGAATATACTCATATATAAAAGTATTTTCCAAAATACGGCTTAAAAAAAAAAAATAATAATAATAAAAAAAAAATCTGTAAAAATATTGTTTTATTTTCATTTAAAATGATGGCCATATTTAGCTTTTACGATGTGTGAACCCAGACTGAATGTTGCAAATTCACCTAAGGTTTGGGATGCAGGTTTGCCCTATTTAATTGGCCTCACCCCCATCCAGGTAGCACAGAATCTGCAGAGATTCCACATCAGAGAGGGGAGATGTCACATGTTATTTCTGGCTAATATAGATTTCAAATCAGCGTCAGAAAAAGATCCATGTTGTAGTCAGCGGTGTAAACTACAGGGAAGAGTCTGATTAGAGGGGATTTCCCATATTAGCTAACATAGTTAAAGGGGTTATCCTGCCTTAGAAAAACATGGCCACTTTCTGCCAGAAACTGTACCACTCTTCTCTCCAGTTTGGGTGGAGTTTTGAAACTCGGTTCCATTGAAGTGAATGAAGCTTAATAGAAATGTCTAGACAAAAAGGATTTTTTTTAAATATGTTATTACCTAAGCAAAGTTAGACAAATTCCTAATGTACACTAATTATGGAAAATGCACATGTAGTACTATTTTGCTCAATTTAGTAGATCAGGCAGGCTTCAATTTTCATTAGGTGTATACCTGAAGTGTCCAGCAGGGGGTGCAGTATAAAGCGATTACATGTAAAAAAAAATTAGCACTTTACATGTAATTTCTACATATATGTGAATCTCTAATAATTAGTGTATATTAGGAATTTGTCTAACTTTGCTCATGTAATAACATATAAAAAGATTTTGACCAGAGTTGATCTTTAATTGCATAACAATTGCACCTAGGAGGAGATTTATCAAACCAGGTGTAAAGTAGAACTAGCTCAGTTGCCCCTAATAACCGATTAGATAGTATTTACACCATGTTTGATAAATCTCCCCCTTCATAACCCTATTACACATACTGTCCACTTATTTTGGACCGCCCTGTGTGTGTGTGTGTGTGTGTGTGTATATATATATATATATATATATATATATATATATTTTTTTTTTTTTATTCTTGAATTATTTTACCAGTGTTTCCATTTTTTTTAATAATTTGACCAAGCAGTAAGCCAGGCAATGGCGGCAAATTGTAGGAAGGTTTATAACACCCTCAGAATCAGCTTAATGTCAGGGAACCTGCGCACAGGAAAGTAAGTGACAGTATTTAAAATTTTCACATATTATTTCTCACAGCAATGGGTCGGTGGACGCGCTTGTACAAATGGTCTTTCCCGATGGAACTAAGGTCCCCATAAATATTACACAACTTCAACAGTTACTCGATGAGATGAGGAATGGCAAGCTGGGAAATCTGACAGTGGATCCTGAAAGCGTCGTATTTAATGGTAAAAAAAGATTCTGATCCATGAGACATTAGTAGATCATGACTGTTATTTGCCGGCTGCACTTATAGCTGTAATTACCATATACAGATCTCAACAATAATATATTACATCCATGCTATCAAAATCGTTGGATATTCGCCCAAATTTTAGTTTCTTTGATCAGAAAAATGATAGGTGTCATTACCTCTGACCTCTTGCATGTTAAATTTAGGTGAAAAATTCTGTGCAAAAAACTTAATTTTGCATTCAACAGCCATTATAACAGCGTCTGAACATAGACATAATGGGGAAGATTTATCAAAGGGTGTAAAATTTAGACTGCAAACTGCCCACAGCAACCAATCACAGCTCAGCTTTTGTTTCAGCACTGCCTAAAGCTGAGCTGTGATTGGTTGCTGTGGGTAGTTTGCACCAGTCTAAATTTTACACCCTTTGATAAATCTCCCCCAAAATGTAGATTGTGATACTTTATATTAGCCATAAACTGTGCTATGGGTCTATGCACCTGGTACCCAGAAATAATCTGGTTACTTGCAGAGTCCTTAGAAAATAATTATTCTAATATGTGTTTTATATTATATAGGTACAACTGTATTTCCTGAGACAACCACATCAAGTGCCACCACAACTCCTGAAGTCACAACCACACAAAGTGCTACTACAACTCCTGAACTCACCACCACTCCAAGTGCCACCACGACACCTGTAGTCACTACTACACCAAGTGCCACCACAACTCCTGAGATCACAACCACACCAAGTGCCACCACGACACCTGTAGTCACTACTACACCAAGTGCCACCACAACTCCTGAGATCACAACCAAGCCAAGTGCAACCACAACTTCTGAACTTACCACTACACCAAGTGCCACCACAACACCTGAAGTCACTACTACACCAAGTGCCACCACAACTCCTGAAGTCACAACCACACCAAGTGTGACCACAACACCTGAACTCACAACTACACCAAGTGCCACCACAACTCCTGAAGTCACAACCACACAAAGTGCAACTACAACTCCTGAACTCACCACCACACCAAGTGCCACCACAACACCTGAAGTCACTACTACACCAAGTGCCACCACAACTCCTGAAGTCACAACCACAACAAGTGCCACCACAACTCCTGAACTCACCACTACACCAAGTGCCACAACACTTGAAGTCACTACTACACCAAGTGTGACCACAACACCTGAACTCACAACTACACCAAGTCCCACCACAACTCCTGAACTCACCACCACACCAAGTGCCACCACAACACCTGAGGTCACTACTATGCCAAGTTCCACCACAACACCTAAAGTTACTACTACACAAAGTGCCACCACAACTACTGGGGTCACAACCACACCAAGTCCCACCACAACATCTAAAGTCACCACTACACCACTTGCCACCACAACACCTGAAGTCACAACAACACTAAGTGTGACCACAACACCTGAGGTCACTACAACGCCAAGTGCCAACACAACATCTGAAGTCACTACTACACCAAGTGCCACCACAACACTTGAAGTCACTACTACACCAAGTGCCACCACAACTCCTGAGGTCACAACCACACCAAGTGCCACCACAACACCTGAAGTCACTACTACACCAAGTGCCACCACAACTCCTGAGGTCACAACCACACCAAGTCCCACCACAACATCTAAAGTCACCACCACACCACTTGCCACCACAACACCTGAAGTCACAACAACACCAAGTGTGACCACAACACCTGAGGTCACTACAACGCCAAGTGCCACCACAACATCTGAAGTCACTACTGCATCAAGTGCTACCATAACACCTGAAGTGACGACCACACCAAGTGCCACTACAACAATTGAAGTCACCACAGCACCACGGGAAACTGCAACTCCTGAACTCACCACCACACCAAGTGCCACCACAACTCCTGAACTCACCACCACACCAAGGTCCACCACAACACCCGAGGTCAATACTACACCAAGTGCCACCACAACATCTGAAGTGATGACCACTCCAAGTGTAACCAAAACTTTTGAAGTCACCACCATGCCAAGTGCCACCACAACTCCTGAACTCACCACCACACCCAGTGTCACCACAACTAAAGTCACCACCACACCTGAGGTCACCACCATTCCAAGTGTCACCACAACTCCCGAACCAACAAGCATGGCGATGCCAACTAATACATTACCGGGAACAGGAGAAACTACTAGCACACTAAATACAGATAACCCTGAACCACCGACTGGAAGTCCTCTGTCTACTTATAATGAAGATCTCACAGCAAATATGACTTTTAAAATACTTAAGGAAGTATTTGATGACAATCTCAAAAATCTCAGCTCTCAGAGATCACAGGCACTAAAGAGTCAGATTGAGGATGAAGTGAGTAACCTCAGTAAATTACTAAATCAATGTAAGCTGAATGACACTGTGTAGACTTCAAGTCAAAAATTAAGCTTCTAGCTCATGGGTGCGCGTCCTTATGGCAGCCGAACTCCAGGTTGCCAGAAGGAAAAGGCTGCACTTCATTATGAAGTTGAAAAAGTGCTGGTTTAGTTGCGCAGAATACAAAAAAGCCTGATGTAATTTTTCATTGGTTCAACTGCTGGGACCAACAACAGTCCTGAAAGTGAAGGGGTTTAGCACTTCTGCCCTGTTGAAGTCTTTTCTCTGCACATTGGCAGTCCTCACCACTGGCTCAGCAGTGAACTGTAACACAGTAACAGTAATATCAATTGGGCTGTGCTGCAGTTCACTGCACAGGGGTGACAGGGAGCGCTGCTGTGGAGGGTAAAACTGAGAATGAGCCATAGTGTTAGTTTAGGAGCGCCACTGTGCAGGGAATAAACTTTGACACTAACATAGCCCTAACACAACACTGCAGTCCTTTCTGTCCCAGGATTGTTGGGGTCCTGGCAGTCAGAGTCCCACCAATCACAAAGTAATGACCTATCAGCCCATTATACGAACACCCGATATTTACTTATCATGCAAAGGATATATAAACCTGATCCATATTCACCTTCTTGTCTTTTTTGTCCCTATAGATACTGAAGTTGCTGCAACCTTATTTTGGAAATGTGAAGGTGCAGGTCATTTCATTCACGTAAGTAAAGATATTGATGTGTGACGTCTTACACTACAGGATGGGTGAATCACTGATATTTAGGGAGTGTTCACATTATGTATTCTTCTATAATATCAGGTATAGCATCTGAATTTTTCTGCGGATTTGCAGCTTGAGGCTGTGTTCACACACCATTATATAAAAGAAAAATACTGCTGTATAAATAGTGCGCTCCAGTGGGAAAATGTACACCAGTGCACACAGTATAGCGTGACGGCTGTAATTGATGATCGCCCAAACAATGAACATTATATAAGTATTTTGCAAAATACGGCTTTTTTTCATCTGTTCAAATATTGTTTTATGACCATATTTATCTTTTATGATGTGTGAAGCCAGTCTGAAAGTTGCAAATGAGGTTTTGCATGCAGGTTTGCCCTATTAATGGGCCTCTCCCCATCTAAGTAGCACAGAATCTGCAGGGATTCCGCACCATTGAAGTAATTGCAAACCCCGCTTGAACTGGAGACAAGAGTCGTTCTGTCACTGGAAGAATGTAGCCATGTTTTTCTAACACTGGATAATCCCTTTAAACTAGGTAGTGCTGATCAAACATGTCTCCTTCTCCTGATATGTGTCTCTTTCCCTTCCAATCTTGACAGCTCTAGGTTGTCTAGGTTACTGACCACCACCCTGCTCTAAAAGCAATGGTGTGCATATATATAGATTTAGGGGGAGATTTATGAAAAGGTGTAAATATACACCTGGTGTAAACTGCCCACAGCAACCAATCACAGCTCAGCTTTCAGCTCTAGTAGAATATAAGAGGAGCTGCGATTGGTAGCCGTGGGCAGTTTACACCAAGTGTATATTTACACCCTTTCATAATTCCCCCCATAGTGTAGATGTATAGAGATATATCCCTATATCTATATAAACACCAGCCTGACTATTGCTTTTAGAGCAGAGTGGTGGTCTGTAACCTAAACAACATGCTACCAACAATGGGAGGAATAGAGCAGCATATCAGGAGAAGGATAAAAGTTTGCTAAATTACGGTATTTGCAGAAATATGTAACGTAATGAGTCCTACAAGTATATTTCCTATTATATAACAGGAAACAGAATCTATAATATATATGTATATGTACTCTGTGTGAACAAAACCATACATGTGGATCTCACCCTCCCACCTAAAAAAATTCACATAGATAATTTTAATTCTAGAATTAATTCTACCGGTGTTTCAATTTTTTAATACTTTGACCAAGCAGTAACCCCGGAAATAGGAAGGTACATGAGTAGAGATGAGCGAGTACTACTCGATTGAGTAGGTTTTCGATCGAATAGTACACTATTTAAAATACTTGGTTTTGATTGAGTATTCGCTCAAAACCCTAATATAAATTTGATTCCCCTCCCACCTTCCCTGGCATTTTTTTTTAAACCAATAACTTTGCAGGAGGGTTGGGACAGGCACAAGGAGCACACAGGCAGTGAAAGAAAAGAATCTGCATTCATTGGCTGGCTAAACCATGTGACCTTTACAGTAATAGAATAGTGGATTGGAGATTCGTTTTCAGATGAGACTTGGAGCTAGACAGGGAGACAGTGTGTAGCAGGGACAGTCAGGTGTTAGGTGATTTTAGGCAGGAGGAACCCCTAAAAGCCATTTTTAGGGTTAAAGCTATAGAAACAATATATTTATCTAAAGAAATACTGCTAATAAAAAGGCTAGCAGCACATAGGTGTGTTCAGACAAGCAGGCAGCTGAAGTGTAATCACTACTGTATGAGGAATAGGCTGCAGTGTATCTGTCTATATAGGGTATACGGCTGTGTGCCAAGGCCAAAAAATATAAGCGTGGTACTACTTTTCTGCGTGGTGTGCACAACATAACAAAGTCTAATGCCTGTTGCCTGCTGTAAGGCATTCAGCTACGTAATAGAGAGGGTATATGGCTGTATACTCCTTGTATGTCAAGGCAAAAAATAAAAGCTTGGTACTACTTTTTTGCGTGCTGTGCGCAACATAAAATAGTTGAACGCCTGTTGCCTGCTATAAGGCATTCAGCTATGTCATAGCGAGGGTATATTGGGGTATATCTGTGGATGTTATAGGCAACGCGATTAAAAGGGGTGCATGAAAATGTTTCTTTGACTTAAAATGTGTCCATTCTGTCCATACTACTGTAAAGGAAAAGAGGTTCCCATGTATTTTTTCCACTTTACATAGAGGTTATATTGTGTTTGTAGTTTATAGTTGATAGGCTGTGATAGTGGCGTAATGATGCGACTTTGGCGTGTTGGATTCACCCAGGCATGCTTCCCCAGTTGCATTCCAGAGGTGTTGGCATCATTTCCTGAGGTGTCATTGTGGACTTGGTGACCTCCAAGTGGTCGAATGGTCGAAACTGCTCACAGGACAGAATCTAATTTCACATTTTTCATATATTATTTCTCACAGCAATGGCTCGGTGGACGCGCTTGTACAAATGGTCTTTCCCGATGGAACTGTGGTCCCTATAAATATTACACAACTTCAACAATTACTTGAAGAGATGAAGAGAGGACAGCTGGGAAATTTGACAGTGGATCCTGAAAGTGTCAAATTTAATGGTAAAGAAGGACTCTGATCCATCAGACATTAGTAGATCATGACTCTTATATGCCGGCTGCACTTAAAGCTGTAATAACCATACCGTAATTACTGTAATATACAGTTCTCAACAATAATATATTACATCTATGGCACCAAAATGATTGGATATATAATTTTAGTTTTTTTTTATCAGAACAATTATAGGTGTCATAACTAGAGATGAGCGAACCTGGAGCATGCTCGAATCGATCCGAACCCAAACCTTCTGCATTTGATTAGCGGTGGCTGCTGAAGTTGGATAAAACCCTAAGGCTATGTGGAAATCATGGATATAGTCATTGGCTGTATCTATGTTTTCCAGACAACCTTATAGCTTTATCCAAGTTCAGCAGCCGCCACTAATCAAATACCGAACGTTCGGGTTCGGATTGACTCGAACCCGAACCCGGTTCGCTCATCTCTAGTCATAACTTCTGACTTCTTACATGTCAGATTTAGATGGAAAATTTGGTGCACATTTCTCTCTTTATCTTTTCTAATATATTTGTCCATATATCACTGCTTTCCATACTATTCATAGTATAGTATAGTCTGTCCTATTGTGCCAAAATAGAGAATAATATACAGTGAAATGCATTTTTTTAAATAATGTAAATAAATGGAAAACAGATTCTGCTATATGGCATACATGAGAATCTACTTATATCCATAGAGTATGTTTACACAATGTAAATAAATGGGAAAACTGCAGCCATAGTTTTAAGCATGCATTTATTTACATTGATCTCAATAGAACAACGGCCGTTGTTGTGCACACTATATAGCAAATAAATAAATAAATAACTATACAAATAAATGCCATGTTAATTATTTGCGGCCGCTGTTTGGCTGTCATGTCGGCCGTAGTGTGCATAAAAGTCAATGGTTAAATGACTTTCAGAAGTAACCATACGGTCGGTAGTTTACCGTGTTATGGGTCTAGGCACCTTGTACCCAGAAGACATCTGGTTACTCCAGGGTCCTTAGAAAATAATAATTCTCATATGTGTTTCATATTATATAGGTACAACTCTATTTGCTGGGACAACCACACCAAGTGCCGCCACAACTCCAGAAATCACCACCACACCAATTGTGACCACAACTCCTGAAGTCACAACTACACCAAGTGATACCACAACACCTGAAGTCACAACTACACCAAGTGATACCACAACACCTGAAGTCACCACCACACCAAGTGCCACCACAACTCCTGAACTCACCACCACACCAAGTATCACCACAACACCTGGAGTCACTACTACACCAAGTGCCACCACAACACCTGAACTCACTACTACACAAAGTGCCACCACAACACCTGAACTCACTACTACACCAAGTATCACCACAACACCTGAAGTCACTACTACACCAAGTGCCACCACAACACCTGAAGTCACTACTACACCAAGTGCCACCACAACACCTGAACTCACTACTACACAAAGTGCCACCACAACACCTGAACTCACTACTACACCAAGTATCACCACAACACCTGAAGTCACTACTACACCAAGTGCCACCACAACACCTGAACTCACTACTACACAAAGTGCCACCACAACTCCTGAAGTCACTACCACACCAAGTGCCACCACAACTCTTAAAGTCACCACCACACCAAGTGTGACCACAACACCTGAAGTCACTACTGCACCAAGTGCCACCACAACACCTGAACTCACTACTACACCAAGTGCCACCACAACTCTTAAAGTCACCACCACACCAAGTGTGACCACAACACCTGAAGTCACCACTACACCAAGTGCCACCACAACACCTGAACTCACTACTACACCAAGTGCCACCACAACACCTGAACTCACTACTACACCAAGTGCCACCACAACACCTGGAGTCACTACTACACCAAGTGCCACCACAACTCCTGAACTCACCACAACACCAAGTGCCACCACAACTCCTGAACTCACCACAACACCAAGTGCCACCACAACACCTGGAGTCACTACTACACCAAGTGCCACCACAACACCTGGAGTCACTACTACACCAAGTGCCACCACAACTCTTAAAGTCACCACCACATCAAGTGTGACCACAACACCTGAAGTCATTACCACACTAAGTATCACCACAACACCTGAAGTCACTACTACACCAAGTGCCACCACAACACCTGAACTCACTACTACACAAAGTGCCACCACAACACCTGAACTCACTACTACACCAAGTATCACCACAACACCTGAAGTCACTACTACACCAAGTGCCACCACAACACCTGAACTCACTACTACACCAAGTGCCACCACAACTCCTGAAGTCACTACCACACCAAGTGCCACCACAACTCTTAAAGTCACCACCACATCAAGTGTGACCACAACACCTGAAGTCACTACCACACCAAGTATCACCACAACACCTGAAGTCACTACTACACCAAGTGCCACCACAAAACCTGAACTCACTACTACACAAAGTGCCACCACAACACCTGAACTCACTACTACACCAAGTATCACCACAACACCTGAAGTCACTACTACACCAAGTGCCACCACAACACCTGAACTCACTACTACACAAAGTGCCACCACAACTCCTGAAGTCACTACCACACCAAGTGCCACCACAACTCTTAAAGTCACCACCACACCAAGTGTGACCACAACACCTGAAGTCACCACTACACCAAGTGCCACCACAACACCTGAACTCACTACTACACCAAGTGCCACCACAACACCTGAACTCACTACTACACCAAGTGCCACCACAACTCCTGAAGTCACTACCACACCAAGTGCCACAACTCTTAAAGTCACCACCACATCAAGTGTGACCACAACACCTGAAGTCACTACTGAACCAAGCGTGACCACAACACCTGAAGTCACTACTACACCAAGTGCCACCACAACTCCTGAACTCACCACCACACCAAGTGCTACCACAACACCTGAAGTTACTACTACCCCAGGTGCCACCACAACATCTGAAGTCACTACCACACCAAGTGTCACCACAACTCTTGAGGTCACAACCACACCAAGTGTGACCACAACACCTGAAGTCACTACTACACTACGTGTGACCACAACTCCTGAAGTCACAACCACACTAAGTGCCACCCCCACACCTGAAGTCACTACTACACCAAGTGCCACCACAACCCCTGAACTCACCACCACAAGTGCCACCACAACACCTGAAGTTACTACTACACCAAGTCCCACCACAACATCTGAAGTCACCACCACAACTCCTGAAATCACAGCCACACTAAGTGTGACCACAACACCTGAAGTCACTACTACACCACGTGCCACCACAGCATCTGAAGTCACCACAGCTCCTGAAGTCACCACCACACCAAGTGTGACCACAACTCCTGAAGGCACTACTCTACCAAGTGCCACCACAACACCTGAAGTCACCACCACTTCAAGTGCCACCACAACTCCTGAAGTCACCACCACACCAAGTGTGACCACACCTGAAGTCACCACTACACCAAGTGCCACCACAACACCTGGAGTCACTACTACACCAAGTGCCACCACAACACCTGGAGTCACTACTACACCAAGTGCCACCACAACGTCTGAAGTCACTACTACACCAAGTGCCACCACAACCTCTGGAGTCACTACTACACCAAGTGCCACCACAACACCTGGAGTCACTACTAAACCAAGTGCCACCACAACACCTGGAGTCACTACTACACAAAGTGCCACCACAACTCCTGAACTCACCACAACACCAAGTGCCACCACAACACCTGGAGTCACTACTACACCAAGTGCCACCACAACACCTGGAGTCACTACTACACCAAGTGCCACCACAACACCTAGAGTCACTACTACACCAAGTGCCACCACAACACCTGGAGTCACCACCACAACAAGTGCCACCACAACTCCTGAACTCACCACAACACCAAGTGCCTCCACAACTCCTGAACTCACCACAACACCAAGTGCCACCACAACACCTGGAGTCACTACTACACCAAGTGCCACCACAACACCTGGAGTCACTACTACACCAAGTGCCACCACAACACCTGGAGTCACTACTACACCAAGTGCCACCACAACACCTGGAGTCACTACTACACCAAGTGCCACCACAACTCCTGAACTCACCACAATACCAAGTGCCACCACAACACCTGGAGTCACTACTACACCAAGTGCCACCACAACACCTGGAGTCACTACTACACCAAGTGCCACCACAACACCTGGAGTCACCACCACACCAAGTGCCACCACAACACCTGGAGTCACTACTACACCAAGTGCCACCACAACTCCTGAGTTCACCACAACACCAAGTGCTACCAAAACACCTGGAGTCACTACTACACCAAGTGCCACCACAACACCTGGAGTCACTACTACAATAAGTGCCACCACAACTCCTGAACTCACCACAACACCAAATGCCACCACAACACCTGGAGTCACTACTACACCAAGTGCCACCACAACACCTGGAGTCACTACTACACCAAGTGCCACCACAACACCTGGAGTCTCTACTACACCAAGTCCCACCACAACACCTGGAGTCACTACTACACCAAGTGCCACCACAACACCTGGAGTCACTACTACACCAAGTGCCACCACAACACCTGGAGTCAGCACCACACCAAGTGCCACCACAACACCTGGAGTCACTACTACACCAAGTGCCACCACAACTCCTGAACTCACCACAACACCAAGTGCCACCACAACTCCTGAACTCACCACAACACCAAGTGCCACCACAACACCTGGAGTCACTACTACACCAAGTGCCACCACAACACCTGGAGTCACTACTACACCAAGTGCCACCACAACACCTGGAGTTACTACTACACCAAGTGCCACCACAACACCTGGAGTCACTGCTACATCAAGTGCCACCACAACTCCTGAACTCACCACAACACCAAGTGCCACCAAAACACCTGGAGTCACTACTACACCAAGTGCCACCACAACACCTGGAGTCACTACTACACCAAGTGCCATCACAACTCCTGAACTCACCACCACACCAAGTGCCACCACAACACCTGGAGTCACTACTACACCAAGTGCCACCACAACATCTGAACTCACCACCACACCAAGTGCCACCACAACGCCTGGAGTCACTACTACACCAAGTGCCACCACAACTCCTGAGTTCACCACAACACCAAGTGCCACCAAAACACCTGGAGTCACTACTACACCAAGTGCCACCACAACACCTGGAGTCACTACTACAATAAGTGCCACCACAACTCCTGAACTCACCACAACACCAAGTGCCACCACAACACCTGGAGTCACTACTACACCAAGTGCCACCAAAACACCTAGAGTCACTACTACACCAAGTGCCACCACAACACCTGAAGTCACTACTACAATAAGTGCCACCACAACACCTGGAGTCACTACTACACCAAGTGCCACCACAATACCTGGAGTCACTACTACACCAAGTGCCACCACAACACCTGGAGTCTCTACTACACCAAGTCCCACCACAACACCTGGAGTCACTACTACACCAAGTGCCACCACAACACCTGGAGTCACTACTACACCAAGTGCCACCACAACACCTGGAGTCAGCACCACACCAAGTGCCACCACAACACCTGGAGTCACTACTACACCAAGTGCCACCACAACTCCTGAACTCACCACAACACCAAGTGCCACCACAACTCCTGAACTCACCACAACACCAAGTGCCACCACAACACCTGGAGTCACTACTACACCAAGTGCCACCACAACACCTGGAGTCACTACTACACCAAGTGCCACCACAACACCTGGAGTTACTACTACACCAAGTGCCACCAAAACACCTGGAGTCACTACTACACCAAGTGCCACCACAACACCTGGAGTCACTACTACACCAAGTGCCATCACAACTCCTGAACTCACCACCACACCAAGTGCCACCACAACACCTGGAGTCACTACTACACCAAGTGCCACCACAACATCTGAACTCACCACCACACCAAGTGCCACCACAACACCTGGAGTCACTACTACACCAAGTGCCACCACAACATCTGAACTCACCACCACACCAAGTGCCACCACAACACCTGGAGTCACTACTACACCAAGTGCCACCACAACACCTGGAGTTACTACTACACCAAGTGCCACCACAACTCCTGAACTCACCACAACACCAAGTGCCACCACAACACCTGGAGTCACCACCACACCAAGTGCCACCACAACACCTGGAGTCACTACTACACCAAGTGCCACCACAACTCCTGAACCCACCACCACACCAAGAGCCACCATAACACCTAGAGTCACTTCTACACCAAGTGCCACCACCAGACCTGAAGTCACCACCACTTTAAGTGCCACCACCACACCAACTGCCACCACAACATCTGAAGTCACCACCACACCAAGTGCCACCACCACACCAACTGCCACCACAACATCTGAAGTCACCACCACACCAAGTGCCACCACAACACCTAAAGTCACTACTACAACAAGTGCATCCACAACACCTGAAGTCACAACCATCCCAAGTGTGACCACAACTCCTGGAGTCACCAGCACTCCAAGTGCCACCACCACACCTAAGGTCACTACCACTCCAAGTGTGACCACAACTCCTGAGGTCACCACCACACCAAGTGCCACCACCACACCTGAGGTCACCACCATCCCAAGTGCCACCACAACTCCTGAACCAACAAGCACAGTGATGCCAACTAATACATTACCGGGAACAGAAGAAACTACTAACACTGCAAGTACAGATAACCCTGAACCACCGACTGGAAGTCCTCTGTCTACTTATAATGAAGATATCAGAGCAAATATGACTTTTAAAATACTTAAGGAAGTATTTGATAATGACCTCACAGACCTCAACTCTCAAAGATCACGGGCACTAAAGAGTCAGATAGAGGATGAAGTGAGTAACATTAGTAAATTACTAGATTTACCTCAAATAGAGCAGAAGGCTAACAGGTTAGAAGGATGGATCGATAGATAGATTTATACTTAGGCTATGTTCATACACCGTATATTTTGAATTGATCACAGCCCTTGTTGCAATTTGCAACAACGGCCATCATTAATTCAAAATATACATTGCACTGAAATCAATGGAAACCCGGCTGGAGTTTATATACATAGGGGGACATTTATCAAACCAAAAAGGCGTATTTTTAGGCGGAAAATGGCCGATGCAAATAAATTTATTCGCAAATGGCCGTTTTGCAGATAAATATTTGCATCTGGTCATTTTCCACCAGGTTTGCCAGGGGGGGCGGAACGGGGGGCGCGGACTCTGGGTCCACTTAATTTATCATTTTTCTCTCGGAAAAATGATCAGGAAACCTATGTCAGCTCTGAGCTGGCATAGGTTTCCTGGCACACACACTGCGTACTGTCGGAGCTGCTGGGACATTTTTAAGACCAACGCAGAAAACGCCAGACTTAATAGATGTCCCCCATAGTATACACTCCGGCCGGGATCCCTAGCGACCGCAAGAAAAATTTACTTGCGGCTCTGGCCTCACTCTCAATTGCATGCATGGTGAATTGGGATGCGGGCACACATGGATGTGTCCGCATCCAATTCACCAGAAAAGAATTTTATCCGATGAGTACTACAGAACCGGCCAAGATAGACTTCACTGACACCGGCCGTACTGCCAGTGTCATACGTTGTGTTAACCTAGCCTTATATTGTGGCGACTATAGATTTGAATAGTTTCACCTTCATTTCTATTTATGTTATTATGACTGAAAGGGCATGTCCACCCAGACCACCCTTTCAATGAAAGCTCCTTCTAGCGCAAAGTCGTATCACAACCTCCAGAGCAATAGGCAGTCTGCAGCTTACTCTCGTAATTTTGGAGGCCTGCAGATAAGTGATAGTTTGTCATGAAGGAAAAAGCTTGTAAAACCCCCTACCATCTATGACTCTGTCCCAGTCTACACAGTAAAGCTGACAAGTAAGTTCTAGTGGCCAGTGTTTGAACTACATTTCCTGATTCCTTCTTGTAAATAGTTACATTGACAATAAAAAAAACTGAAATTCTTTTTAACAGACTAAAAAAATTCTATTGGTTCAATTGCTGGCACCAACAACGGTCCTGAAAGTGAGGGGGTTTAGCACTTTGGTCCAGTCAAAGTTTTTTCTCTGCACATTGGCAGTCCGTACAACTGGCTCTGCAGTGAAGTGCAACACGCCAACAGTCATATGAATTGGGCTGTGCTGCAGTTCACTGCACAGGGGTGACAGGGAGCGCTACTGTGGAGGGTAAAACTGAATATGGGCCATAGTGTTAGTTTAGGAGCGCTGCTGTGCAGGGAATAAACTTTGACACTAACACAGCATTAAACTAGTACTGCAGCCCTTTCTGTCCCAGGATTGTTGGGGTCCTGGCAGTCAGAGTCCCACCAATCACAAAGTAATGACCTATCAGCCTATCATAGGAGCACCCCATTATTACTTATCATGCAAAGGATATATAAGGATATTTTACTTTTCTTTTTTTTAACTTCTTGTCCTTTTTTGTCCCTATAGTTACTGAGGTTAATACAACCTTATTTTGGAAATGTGAAGGTGCAGGTCCTTTCATTCACGTAAGTAAAGACATTGATGTGTGACGTCTTACACTACAGGATGGGGGAATCACTGATGTTTATGGAGTGTTCACATTATGGATTCTTCTATAAGATCAGGCATACCATCTGATTTCTGCTGCGGATTTGCAGCTTTAGGCTATGTTCACATTATGTAAAAACAGTGGCTGTTATTTGACACGGCCGTTGTTTGCAGTGTCAGACAGCGGCCGCTGTTTTAAATGTTCCTGCGGCAGGAACATCATTTTGTTTCTATTTGGATTGCAAGCACATTTGGGTATGCCTGCAATCCATTTAACCATAGACGTTTGTGTGATGTACGGACGTCAGAACAGCCATATATTGTGTGCGCAGAGCGGGAACAACAGCCGTTGTTTGTGCACTAGCTGCCGCAAATAATTGACAAGTCAATAATTTGTGTGGTCGTAGCGAACAATGGCTATTGTTCAATAAAGCGCGTGAACTGTTTGCATAGTGTTCAATGCAGTGCATTATTTTATGAAAAGATCGGCCGTTGTTTTAATCGCAAACAAGCCTGAGGCTGCTGTAATTTTAAAGAGGCTTTCAAGGAAAAATTTGCTTTACCCCTATCCTGTGGAAAAGTAGGAGATTGCGGAGTGTCTGACCTCTGTAACCCCAGTTAATCTTCATATTGGACCCCGATGGCTTTGTTATGAATAGGTCCATGAGTACGGCGCATGACCCGCGGCTCTATTCATTCCTATTGAGCCGGCGGAAAGAGCTGAGTACAGTGCTCTTCTGGAGTATTCGCCTCTTTCATTCGGCTTCATAGGAATGAATAGAGCTGCGGGTCACACGCTGTACCTGCAGCTCTATTCATAACAAAGCTGGCGGGCCCAATACGGAGATTGGCGGAGGATAGAGGTATAGCCAAATTCACCTGAGGTTTTGGATGCAGATTTTCCCTATTTAATGTGCCTCACCCCCATCCACGTAGCAAAGAATCTGCAGGGATTCCGCATCAGAGAGGCGATATGTCACTTGTGATTTCTCACTAACATGGATTTCAAATCAGTGTCAGAAAAAATCTATGTTGAACTTGTCCAGTGTGACCTACAGGGAAGGTTCTCATCTTAGCTAACATAGTTAAACTTGTAGAGCTTATCAAACTTGTCTTCTTTTCCTGATATGCTGCTCTTTCCCTTCCAATCTTGACAGCTCATTGTCTAGGTTACTGGCCACCACCCTGCTCTAAAAGCAATGGTGTTCATATATAGATATAGAGGGAGAATTATCAAACGTGGGGTAAAGTGAAACTGGTTTAATTGCCCCTTGCAACCAATCAGATCCCACCTTTCATTTTCCAAAGAGTCTGTGAGGAATGAAAACTGGAATCTGATTGGTTGCTAGGGGCAACTGAGCCAGTTTCACTTTACAACATGTTTGATAAATCTCCCCCTATAGTGTAGATGTATTGAGATATATCCCTATAGCTATATAAACACCTACCTGACCTTTGCTTTTAGAGCAGAGTAGTGGTTGGTCACCTAGACAACTAGTTACTAACAATGGGAGGGATAGAGTGCCATATCAGGAGACGGAGGCAAGTTTGCTAAATGACTGTATTTGCAGAAATATTTAACTTGACAAGTATTTTAGTGTAGATAGGAATACACCTCTTATATAACAAGAAACACAAATTGTAGGAAGATTCATGAGACCCTCAGAATCAGCTTATTGCCAGGGAACCTGCTAGCAGGACAGTAGACAGCCCCTTTAAAGGAGAAGTCCTGTGAAAATTTTTATTAAAGTATTGTATTGCCCCCCAAAAGTTATACAAATCACCAATTTACACTTATTACGGGAAATGCTTATAAAGTGTTTTTTTTCCTTGCACTTACTACTGCATCAAGGCTTCACTTCCTGGATAAAATAGTGATGTCACAACCTGACTCCTAGAGCTCTGCGGGCTGTGGCTGCTGGAGAGGATGATGGCAGGGGGACACTGAGGGACACAGGGCACTGGGGGGACACTGAGCATCCCTCTGCCATCATCCTCTCCAGCAGCCACAGCCCGCACAGCTCTGGGAGTCGGGTCGTGACATTGCCATTTTATCCAAGAAGTGACATCACCATGTTATCCAGGAAGTGACATCACCATGTTATCCAAGAAGTGACATCACCATGCTATCCAGGAAGTGAAGCCTTGATGCAGTAGTAAGTGCAGGAAAAAAGCAATTTATAAGCATTTCCCATAATAAGTGTATATTGGTGATTTGTATAACTTTTGGGGGGCAATACAATACTTAAATAAAAATTTTCACTGGACTTCTCCTTTAATGCTGTGTGGTTGATATTCCTGTATGATGACTGCACAATGGTGGTGCTGGGGGGCTGTGTATTTACAACTTTCAATTTAATTTTAAAATTTTCATGTTATTTCTCACAGCAATGGATCGGTGGACACGGTTGTACAATTGGTCTTTCCTGATGGCACTATGGTCCCCATAAGCATTACAGAAATGCAACGGGTACTCGATGAGATGAGAAGAGGCCAGCTGGGAAATCTGACAGTGGATCCTCAAAGCGTCACATTTAATGGTAAAGAAGCATTCTGATCCATGAGACATTAGTAGATCATGACTCTTATTTGCCGGCTGTTCCTTTTTTAGTTTCTTTGGTCAGAACAAGTATAGGTGTCATAACCTCTGACCTCTTAAATGTCGGATTTAGGTGAAAAATTCTGTGCAGATTAATTTCTTTATATTTTCTTATGCATTTATCTACATATCACTGCTTTCCATACTATTCATAGCATAGTAGTCTGTTCTATTGTGCCCAAAAAAACTGAAAAATATACACTGAAATGTGTTTTTTTTAAACAATATAAATCAATAGTAAATTGAATCTCCTATATGGCCTACAGCATACTATATTTATATATTTAATATATAAAATGTGATCCTTTATATTAACTAAGGGCTGTGCTATGGTTCTGGGCACCTTGTACCTATAAAACAAGAAAACAAGAATAAGAAAATCATTATTCTAATATGTGTTTTATATTATATAGGTACAACTCTATTTCCTGGGACAACTACACCAAGTGCCACCACAACTCCTGAAGTCACTACCACTCCAAGTGCCACCACAACACCTGGAGTCACTACTACACCAAGTGGCACCACAACTCCTAAAGTCACCACCACACCAAGTGCCACCACAACACCTGGAGTCATTACTACACCAAGTGGCACCACAACTCCTGAATTAACCACCACACCAAGTATCACCACAACTCCTGAAGTCACCACCACTCCAAGTGTGACTACAACTCCTGAACCCACCACCACACTCAGTGTCACCACAACTCCTGAATTAACCACTACGCCAAGCGCTACCACAACTACTGAAGTCACCACCACACCAAGTGTGACCACAACTCCTGAAGTCACCACCACAACACCTGGAGTCACTACTACACCAAGTGCCACCACAACTCCTGAACTCACCACCACACCAAGTGCCACCACAACACCTGGAGTCACTACTACACCAAAGGCCACCACAACACCTGAACTCACCACCACACCAGGTGCCACCACAACACCTAGAGTAACTACTTCACCAAGTGGCACCACAACTCCTGAATTAACCACCACACCAAGTGCCACCACAACTCCTGAACTCAGCACCACACCAACTGTCACCACAACTCCTGAATTAACCACCACACCAAGTGCCACCACAACACCTGAACTCACCACCACTCCAAGTGCCACCACAACACCTGGAGTCACTACTACACCAAGTGGCACCACAACTCCTAAAGTCACCACCACACCAAGTGTGACCACAACTCCTGAACCCACCACCACACCCAGTGCCACCACAACACCTGGAGTCACTACTACACCAAGTGCCACCACAACACCTGAACTCACCACCACACCAAGTGCCACCACAACACCTGGAGTCATTACTACACCTAGTGGCACCACAACTCCTGAATTAACCACCACACCAAGTGTCACCACAACTCCTGAAGTCACCACCACTCCAAGTATGACTACAACTCCTGAACCCACCACCACACTTAGTGTCACCACAACTCCTGAATTAACCACTACGCCAAGCGCCACCACAACACCAAGTGCCACCACAACACCTGGAGTCACTACTACACCAAGTGCCACTACAACACCTAGAGTCACTACTACACCAAGTGTCACCACAACACCTGGAGTCACTACTACACCAAGTGCCACCACAACTCCTGAACTCACCACAACACCAAGTGCCACCACAACACCTGGAGTCACTACTACACCAAGTGCCACCACAACACCTGGAGTCACTACTACACCAAGTGCCACCACAACTCCTGAACTCACCACAACACCAAGTGTCACCACAACACCTGGAGTCACTACTACACCAAGTGCCACCACAACTCCTGAACTCACCACAACACCAAGTGCCACCACAACACCTGGAGTCACTACCACACCAAGTGCCACCACAACACCTGGAGTCACTACTACACCAAGTGCCACCACAACACCTGGAGTCACTACTACACCAAGTGCCACCACAACTCCTGAACTCACCACAACACCAAGTGCCACCACAACACCTGGAGTCACTACTACACCAAGTGCCACCACAACACCTGGAGTCACTTCTACACCAAGTGCCACCACAGCACCTGGAGTCACTACTACACCAAGTGCCACCACAACTCCTGAACTCACCACAACACCAAGTGCCACTACAACACCTGGAGTCACTACTACACCAAGTGCCACCATAACACCTGGAGTCACTACTACACCAAGTGCCACCACAACACCTGGAGTCACTACTACACCAAGTGCCACCACAACTCCTGATCTCACCACAACACCAAGTGCCACCACAACACCTGGAGTCACTACTACACCAAGTGCCACCACAACATCTGAACTCACCACCACACCAAGTGCCACCACAACAGCTGGAGTCACTACTACACCAAGTGCCACCACAACTCCTGAACTCACCACCACACCAAGTGCCACCACAACACCTGGAGTCACTACCACACCAAGAGCCACCACAACACCTAGAGTCACTTCTACACCAAGTGCCACCACCACACCTGAAGTCACCACCACTTTAGGTGCCACCACCACACCTGGAGTCACTACTACACCAAGTGCCACCACAACTCCTGAACTCACCACCACACCAAGTGTCACCACAACTCCTGAATTAACCACCACACCAAGTGTCACCACAACTCCTGAAGTCACCACCACTCCAAGTGTGACTACAACTCTTGAACCCACCACCACACTCAGTGTCCCCACAACTCCTGAATTAACCACCACGCCAAGCGCCACCACAACTACTGAAGTCACCACCACACCAAGTGTGACCACAACTCCTGAAGTCACCACCACTTCAAGTGCCACCACAACACCTGGAGTCACTACTACACCAAGTGCCACCACAACTCCTGAACTCACCACCACACCAGGTAACACCACAACACCTGGAGTCACTACTTCACCAAGTGGCACCACAACTCCTGAATTAACTGCCACACCAAGTGCCACCACAACTCCTGAAGTCACCACCACACCAAGTGTGACCACAACGCCTGGACTCACCACCACATCCAGTGTCACCACAACTCCTGAATTAACCACCACACCAAGTGTCACCACAACTCCAGAAATCACCAACACACCAAGTGTGTCCACAACATCTGAAGTCACCACAACTCCAAGTGCTACCACAACTCCTGAATTAACCACCACATCAAGTGTCACCACAACTCTTGAAGTCACCACTACACCAAGCGTGACCACAACTCCTGAAGTTACCACTACACCAAGCGTGACCACAACTCCTGAAGTTACCACTACAACAAGTGTGACCACAACATTTGAAGACACCACCACAGCTCCTGAAGGAACCACCACACCAAGTGTGACCACAACATCTGAAGTCACCACCAGTCCAAGTGCCACCACAACACCTAAATTCACTACTACACCTGCAGTCACCACTATACCAAGTGTCAGCACAACACCTAAAGTCACCACCACGCCAAGTATGACCAAAACACAGGCTGTAAGAAGTACTGAGCCTGGAATTAGCACCATTTCTCAAACTAACAATGAGCCTCCAACTAATGCATTGCCGACAATAGAAACAATGACTACCACAACCATTACAGTTAGGACTGAACCACAGGAGACTGGGGGACCAGAGGAAGAAAAGATTATCACGGATATGACTTTTAGACTGCCTGAGGAAACATTCACTGACGATCTAAATAACAGAAACTCTGCGGCCTTTAAAGATCTGGAGAAAAGAATAGTGGGTCCTGTAAGTATCAAAATGAAATTTACATCACAAAGAGCAAAATCCATCACATTATTGATATCTAGAGATTCTCACATAGTGCAGTTTTGACTATGAACAGATTAATATAAATCCAGGGCAGACAGATGCTGCAGATTTCGGGAGATAGATCAATAGAGATTCCCTGTTTAGAAAAAAAAGGATATTTTACATGTATGCACCTACTGACCAAACTAATATACATGGGGTTAATAATCTATGACCTCTACTACAACAATTTGGTTGTAGCACCATAGAGCAATAGTTTAAACTGATCCAAAGTTTGCATGCGGCCAAAGCCTGGTAGATAACATAGCCCTGTGTCTAGGGATGGCGAGGCTTAATTGTTTGGCCCAGGATGGTATCTGAATCTGAATAGTGACTATAGGAAGTGAACAAATGTCCACAGCAGCCGATCACAGCTCAGCTTTAACCTCTGGTAAATAAAGTAGGAGCTGTGACTGGTTGCTGTGGGCAGTTTGCACCAGTCTAAATTTTACACCCTCTGATAAATCACCCCCTATGTGTATAAGTGTACAGTCTACATGGTGGATGTCTTAAGCCGCAACTTCGGACATTCTCTGTAATATCTTGTTTTCTTTCCACACAGTTAAAGACAATCCTGGACCAAATGTTCAAAAACGTGTCGATAGTTATAACCAACTTCACGTGAGTACAACCATCTACTGTATAACATCTGAGTGTGATAAACTAATAAAGAGCCATAACCTATAGCTGTAACCTCATCACATCTTTCAATGGGAAATATTAACATGATAGTTGTGTGAATCAATGTAGGAACCTCTGGTGAGAGACTTTACTGTGCAGTATTTGGGGGAACTCCTTACTATGTGCAGATGCTATGGAGTGTGCCCTTGTACAGGAGATGGAAACCAGCCTTTACTGGCCTCATGATGGCGCTATAACATACTGATAATGTATTTTCTAGAAGGGCAGCACATTGATGGAGTGCGGTGGGATGTTGGCAGTTACCACTTGCATTCCACCAGTGTAGAAGTCCTGTTTCCACCCTGCAGCTTCCGCATGATACAGATGACACTATGTATGTAAACCTGTCTATTTACATATATAATAATTAATTGTTCCAACAGTGAGGGATCCGTCAAAGTTGAGCTACAAATCATCTTACCGAATGACACCCCTGTACCTGTGAATATTACTGCCATACGAGAACTGTTTGAAAATGTGAAAGATTCAGACCTCCTTGGAAACCTGACAGTGGATGTCTTAAGCATCACATTTAATGGTAAGTATCCCACAGGACCATAGTAACAATTTCAACTAGGCCTCCAGATCCTTAGGCAATCCTTAGTCAATGTAGCCACATAATGCTCTAATGCTAGATTTATCATGATTTATGCATGCTCACAGGTGTAAATCATGATACAAATCTACACTTGCTCTCGGCACCCGCAATGCCTGCGCCAGGTGCAGGGCCGGCCGGCTTCACTAAGAGACATGCACCTCTTAGTAAATCCAATCGGGGAAAAGTTGAGGGGCCTTTTTTAAGATTGACGTACTTGTACGTAAGTTTTGCTAAATGTCCCCCTATGTCTTGTGTGCAGAATGTGTTTTTATACTACAATGCTTAATCCTTTTTTCTATATTATAGGTACTGTGTTATATTTTGCATCAACATCATCTGCTGCTCTGATGACCACCACACCAAGTGCCACCACAATGTCTGAAGTCACTACTACACCAAGTGCCACCACAACACCTGAAGTTACTACTACACCAAGTGCCACCACAACATCTGAAGTCACTACTACACCAAGTGCCACCACAACCTCTGGAGTCACTACCACACCAAGTGCCACCACAATGTCTGAAGTCACTACTACACCAAGTGCCACCACAACACCTGAAGTCACTACTACAACAAGTGCCACCACAACACCTGAAGTCACTACTACACCAAGTGCCACCACAACCTCTGGAGTCACTACTACACCAAGTGCCACCACAACAACTGGAGTCACTACTACACCAAGTGCCACCACAACAACTGAAGTCACTACTACACCAAGTGTGACCATGACACCTGGATTCACTACTACACCAAGTCCCACCACAATACCTGAAGTCACTACTACACCAAGTGCCACCACAACTCCTGAAGTCACTACTACACCAAGTGTCACCACAACACTTGAGGTTACCACCACACCAAGTGTCACAACAACACCTGGGGTTACTACCATTCCAATAGTCACCACTACTTCTGGAGGAAGTAGCACTACAACAGTGCTGAGCACTACATCAGGTATCACCTCTACATCTGGAGGAAGCAGTACATCAGGTCCTAGCACTTCTTCTGGAGGAAGCACTACATCAGGTCCTAGCACTACTTCTGGAGGAAGCACTACATCAGGTCCTAGCACTACTTCTGAAGTAAGCACTACATCAGGTCCTAGCTCTACTTCTGGAGGAAGCACTACATCAGGTCCTAGCACTTCTTCTGGAGAAAGCACTACATCAGGTCCTAGCACTTCTTCTGGAGGAAGCACTACATCAGGTCCTAGCACTACTTCTGGAGGAAGCACTACATCAGGTCCTAGCACTACTTCTGGAGGAAGCACTACATCAGGTTCTAGCACTTCTTCTGGAGGAAGCACTACATCAGGTCCTAGCTCTACTTCTGGAGGAAGCACTACATCAGGTCCTAGCACTACTTCTGAAGTAAGCACTACATCAGGTCCTAGCTCTACTTCTGGGGGAAGCACTATATCAGGTCCTAGCACTACTTCTGGAGGAAGCACTACATCAGGTCCTAGCACTACTTCTGGAGGAAGCACTACATCAGGTCCTAGCACTACTTCTGGAGGAAGCACTACATCAGGTCCTAGCACTACTTCTGGAGGAAGCACTACATCAGGTCCTAGCACTACTTCTGGAGGAAGCACTACATCAGGTCCTAGCACTACTTCTGGAGGAAGCACTACATCAGGTCCTAGCACTACTTCTGGAGGAAGCACTACATCAGGTCCTAGCACTACTTCTGGAGGAAGCACTACATCAGGTCCTAGCACTACTTCTGGAGGAAGCACTACATCAGGTCCTAGCACTACTTCTGGAGGAAGCACTACATCAGGTCCTAGCACTACTTCTGGAGGAAGCACTATATCAGGTCCTAGCACAACAACTGAAATTACTGCTACACCAAGTGCCAGCACAATACCTGCTAGTAGTAATATCCCTATTACAGTACCTCCACCTACTGCTGCAGTAGAAGGCAGCAGCACATCAACTTCTAGGACAGCATCTACAAGCAGTATTACACCAGAACTTAGCACTGCACTTGGAAGTAGCACTACAGCAGTGCTGAGCACTACATCAGGTATCACCTCTACATCTGGAGGAAGCACTATATCAGGTCCTAGCACCTCTTCTGGAGGAAGCACTACATCAGGTCCTAGAACTACTTCTGGGGGAAGCACTACATCAGGTCCTAGCACTACTTCTGAAGTAAGCGCTACATCAGGTCCTAGCACTACTTCTGGAGGAAGCACTATATCAGGTCCTAGCACTTCTTCTGGAGGAAGCACTACATCAGTTTCTAGCACTATTTCTGGAGGAAGCACTACATTAGGTCCTAGCTCTACTTCTGGGGGAAGCACTACATCAGGTCCTAGCACTACATCAGGTCCTATCTCTACTTCTGGAGGAAGCACTATATCAGGTCCTATCTCTACTTCTGGGGGAAGCACTACATCAGGTCCTAGCACTACTTCTGGAGGAAGCACTACATCAGGTCCTAGCACTACTTCTGGAGGAAGCACTACATCAGGTCCTAGCACTACTTCTGGAGGAAGCACTACATCAGGTCCTAGCACTTCTTCTGGGGGAAGCACTACATCAGGTCCTAGCACTACTTCTGGAGGAAGCACTACATCAGGTCCTAGCTCTACTTCTGGAGGAAGCACTATATCAGGTCCTAGCTCTACTTCTGGAGGAAGCACTACATCAGGTCCTAGCACTACTTCTGGAGGAAGCACTATATCAGGTCCTAGCTTTACTTCTGGAGGAAGCACTATATCAGGTCCTAGCACAGCAACTGAAATTACTGCTACACCAAGTGCCAGCACAATACCTGCTAGTAGTATTATGCCAATTACATTACCTCCACCTACTGCTGCAGTAGAAGGCAGCAGCACATCAACTTCTAGGACAGCATCTACAAGCAGTATTACACCAGAACTTAGCACTGCACTTGGAAGTAGCACTACAGCAGTGCTGAGCACTACATCAGGTATCACCTCTACATCTGGAGGAAGCAGTACATCAGGTGCTAGCACTACTTCTGGAGGAAGCACTACATCAGGTCCTAGCACTACTTCTGGGGGAAGCACTACATCAGGTCCTAGCACTACTTCTGGGGGAAGCAGTACATTAGGTCCTAGCACTACTTCTGAAGAAAGAACTACATTAGGTCCTAGCACTACTTCTGGAGGAAGCACTACATCAGGTCCTAGCACTACTTCTGGAGGAAGCAGTACATCAGGTCCTAGCACTACTTCTGGAGGAAGCACTACATCAGGTCCTAGCACTACTTCTGGAGGAAGCAGTACATCAGGTCCTAGCACTACCTCTGTAGGAAGCACTATATCAGGTCCTAGCACTACTTCTGGAGGAAGCACTACATCAGGTCCTAGCACTACTTCTGGAGGAGGCACCACATCAGCAGTTAGTAATATTTTACCCATCAATGCTACAGGTATCACCATATCATTTGAAGACACCACTCCAGCAGTAGTCAGCAATACACCTGGAGCCAACACTGATGCTGGTAGCATAACATCTCCAAGCGCAAGCACAAGAAGTAGCACTACATCTGGAACAACTGGAAGAAGCAGCACATCAGGTCCTAGCACTACTTCTGGAGGAAGCACTACATCAGGTCCTAGCACTTCTTCTGAAGGAAGAACTACATTAGGTCCTAGCTCTACTTCTGGGGGAAGCACTACATCAGGTCCTAGCACTACTTCTGGGGGAAGCACTACATCAGGTCCTAGCACTACTTCTGGAGGAAGCACTACATCAGGTCCTAGCACTACTTCTGAAGGAAGAACTACATCAGGTCCTATCTCTACTTCTGGGGGAAGCACTACATCAGGTCCTAGCACTACTTCTGGAGGAAGCACTACATCAGGTCCTAGCACTACTTCTGGAGGAAGCACTACATCAGGTCCTAGCACTACTTCTGGAGGAAGCACTACATCAGGTCCTAGCACTACTTCTGGAGGAAGCACTAAATCAGGTCCTAGCTCTACTTCTGGAGGAAGCACTACATCAGGTCTTAGCACTACTTCTGGAGGAAGCACTACATCAGGTCCTAGCTCTACTTCTGGAGGAAGCACTACATCAGGTCCTAGCACTACTTCTGGAGGAAGCACTACATCAGGTCCTAGCACAGCAACTGAAATTACTGCTACACCAAGTGCCAGCACAATACCTGCTAGTAGTATTATGCCCATTACAGTACCTCCACCTACTGCTGCAGTAGAAGGCAGCAGCACATCAACTTTTAGGACATCATCTCCAAGCAGTATTACACCAGAACTTAGCACTGCACTTGGAAGTAGCACTACAACAGTGCTGAGCACTACATCAGGTATCACCTCTACAGGAGGAAGCACTATATCAGGTCCTAGCACTACTTCTGGGGGAAGCACTACATCAGGTCCTAGCACTACTTCTGGAGGAGGCACCACATCAGCAGTCAGTAATATTTTACCCATCAATGCTACAGGTATCACCATATCATTTGAAGACACCACTCCAGCAGTAGTCAGCAATACACCTGGAGCCAACACTGATGCTGGTAGCATAACATCTCCAAGCGCAAGCACAAGAAGTAGCACTACATCTGGAACAACTGGAAGAAGCAGCACATCAGGTCCTAGCACTTCTTCTGGAGGAGGCACCACATCAGCAGTCAGTAATATTTTACCCATCAATGCTACAGGAATCACCATATCATTTGAAGACACCACTCCAGCAGTAGTCAGCAATACTCCTGGAGCCAACACTGATGCTGGTAGCATAACATCTCCAAGCGCAAGCACAAGAAATAGCACTACATCTGGAACCGATGGAAGAAACAGCACATCAGGTCCTAGCACTTCTTCTGGAGGAGGCACCACATCAGCAGTCAGTAATATTTTACCCATCAATTCTACGGGAAACCCCATATCACTTGAAGACACCACTCCAGCAGTAGTCAGCAATACTCCTGGAGCCAACACTGCTGGTGGTAGCATAACATCTACAACCGCAAGCACGAGAAGTAGCACTACATCTGGAACAACCAACATTTCAGGTACTTGATAGATTCCCTTATTTGTATGTTATATTAAATATATGTGTAGTGCATAAATATACATACCCTTTCTCTAAACTTGTGTCTAAGACTCTAGACTAGGATTAGTGTCGAGCTAACTGTTCAAGGTCAGCAACGTTCTCTGAACCCGAATGCTTGGCATTTCACTTCCGGTGGCTGGAGAAGTTGGATGCCACCCTAGGGCTGCCAGGAAAACATGGATACAGCCTATGGCATTTGGGTTCAGAGAAGGTTGCAAAACCTGAACAGTTCAGCAAGTCTGCTTCGAAAATGTAAATCTAGCTCTGTCCCCATCATTTCTTGAAGTATAGGCATCACTAACAGAATATACAGTTATCACTGTAGTTGTATCAGTATTAGGCTATGTTCACACTTAGTAAGAGATTGGCCATTCTCTGAAAAGATCATCCTGGATCATCTTTCGGGCCGCAGAATTCTGATGCAGACGCATCAGTTTGCGCCCGCATCAGAACTCCCCACAGCACACAATAGAGTTAGCGGCCAGAGCCGCTCGCTCTATTGTGTGAACTGACAGGGTTTTGCGGCCGCAGAAAGCTGACATGTCAGTTTTCTATGGCGGCGCTAGGGATCCCGGCTAAAGTGTATACCAAGGGGGAGATTTATGAAAGGGTGTAAATATACATCTGGTGTAAACTACCCACAGCAGCCAATTACAGCTCCTCTTATATTCTACCAGAGCTGAAAGCTGAGCTGTGATTGGTTGCTGTGGGCAGTTTACACCAGGTGTATATTTACACCCTTTCATAAATCTCCCCCAATGTGTATACACTCCGGCCGGGACTCCCTCAGGCTGCAGCACTGCGTAAATGCCGCAGGAATCATGGCTGTTGTAACAACGGCCGTGATTTCCATGGCACTTAAGTAGTGTGAACATAGCCTTACCATGTATCTCCTCCTATAGTCACAGTTACAGTCTCTATTCTATCTTTACTTCCATCATTGAACATGTACCATATTATCAATAAGGACCGATACAAAAACAACACATCTAATCACAGCAGATGGGGAGGGGGTATTATTTGGTTGAACTGCTATTGATAGTAAATAATACTCTAGATATTCAATGGGGACGAGGTAATAAGTGGCAGAATAAGGTTTGTTTGGGGGTAGAATGGTGGTATGATTGCAAGGTTAGATGGTGATTCTGGAAAAGGCCCTGTCCAGTAGCGTCATGTTCCTGGGTCTAAGGCCAATACTATGTATTGTAAGATTTTAGTTGGACCTATACTATGGGGATCACTGGAGGTTTAGGTTCATAACTTTTATGATATGCCTCTTTTCTCTAATTCCAGGCACAACTACTGGTGCTGGTGCTGCTGCAGCTGGCGGTGAAGGATCGCACTTCCCTGCCTTTGCCATTGCCTTGATTGTAATGATCAGCGTAGCAATTCTGCTGTTGCCGTTACTTATTTGCATGGTATGTAAAATATTAACAAAGATGGAAATAAATCTATCTATAGTAGACTATTTAGCTGTTTAAGACCTTGTTCTTAACTTCATTGTCTCTTCTTATTATAATAAAATTCTTAAAGCGACTCTGTACCCACAATCTGCCCCTTCCACCCCCAAAAAAAACAAAAACCGCTTGTACCTTCGGATAGCTGCTTTTAATCTAAGATCTGTCCTGTGGTCCGTTTAGCAGGTTATGTAATTATTGTCCTAAAAAACAACTTTGAATCTTGCAGCCCTGTGTCAAATTGGCATGGCCTAGAGTAACTGTGCCCTAGTCCTGTGACGCCCCTCTGTCCCTCCTCCCTGCCCTCCTCATCATTAGGAACGCCCCTGGGCAGGATTTCTCCTAATCATCACTTGTCTGAACACTGCACAGGTGCTGGATTGTTAAGGCACCTGTGCAGTGTTTAGACAAGCAATGAATAGGAGAAATCCTGCCCGGGGCATTCCTAATGGTTAAGAGAGCGAGGTGGAGGGACAGAGGGGCGGTTCAGGCCTAGGGCACAGAAACTCTCAGCCACACCACTTTGATACAGTGCTGCAAGTTTAAAAGTTGTTTTTTTAAGACAATAAGTGCATCACCTGCAGAGTGGACCCCAGAACAGATCTTGGATTAAAAGCAGCCATCCGACGGTACAAGCGGCTTGGGGGGACAGATTGTAGGTACAGAGTTGCTTAACAATCTGTGTGATCTGCTACACTGCAGACGCCAAATGCACCCGGTGGACCCTAATGACTTAGAATTTTGTGAGCCCTAGACCCTATATCCACAATAGTGTGGATATAGGGTCTAGTATAATATGTATGATACTGACACATAGAAAACACATGATAGTGAGTTAGAGCACTAAAATATCATTACCATGTAGCGCTAACACAGTACTGCCCTATGTAGCTGTGCCATACAGTGCCAAAAAACAGTACCATACAGTTCCCACATAATACGGCACTGCAGTATCACTGTAAGGGTACAAACACACTTGACGTATTTGCTGCGTGAATCAGTCTTAAAAATAAGCAGGCAAAACGCAGGTTGGCTTTATACGATTGTTCTGCATTAAAATACGCAATTGCGTATTTTTGAAGCGTGAAGCTTGTTGTTAGCAAAGCATCAGTTGTTAACAACCTGTGCGAAAAACGCATGTAGCTTCACACTTCAAAAATACGCAATCGCGTATTTTAACGCAGAACAATTGTATAAAGCCAACCTGCGGTTTGCCTGCTTATTTTTAAGACTGATTCACGCAGCAAATACGTCAAGTGGGTTTGTACCCTAATAATGAAATATAGTGAATATCTAACAATGCCACAGTAACAAACAATTCCCACAAAATGCTGTCATATAGGGTCATGCAATTTGATAAATGATATCCAAATAATTGTGTCAAAAATCCCCCCTATAATAACACACCTGGTCCCACAAAGTGAGTTCAGAACAAGTCACCAGTGAGGAAGTTAAGGTGGGCCATACACAGCAGGGGATGAAGTTCACTATAACGTAAAGATGCTAGAGCAATAGTTTATTATCCCCATCTATAATATATCATAGTACCCATGTATTCCAGCAAGTAAATGGAATGTTATAAATAACTATACTACCTAGGTGGAGTTCTAAGCATTGGAATCATCCAGTTCTTCCTCTTTCCCTGACCTCCTCTCCTGATATTTTGTTTCCAGGCCTTCAGACTGGGGTTGTGTTGTACAGTGGCTGACCCTTGTGTTCAGGCTCCTGCCTGTGATACACCTGAGTCCGGAATGTGGGTGCGAAGTGTCGGGGTTCAAATGCCGGCTGCCAAGGTAAGAGAAACTAGAACCATAGGCTAGGTTTTCACTTTGGATTCCTATATTCATTTTCATATTGAAATAACTGGAAGCCACTCCTCAGGGGGAAGGCTACTTTGTAGTTCCGCCCACTAGGAGCCATGATTAGTGACTACAGCTTAACTGTTATTTCTGTTGAGGTCTATGAGAGTTAGAGATCTACTTCCTGTTTAATCACAGGCTCAGGATGCCTAAATTCATAAATTTTACTTAATTGTCATTACAGAGAGGTTCTTATGAAGTAAATCAATGAGGTTACCACAAGAACAGAAGAAGCATAAGACGGGCTGGAAAATTACTGAGTAATTTGTTTACACTTCACCCATGGGACACGTGCAATGAGGACTGATACGACTCACAAAATCACTCTGTAGACTGCTGTAAATGCTGTGAGTCTGACTTATCAGGCGAAGTTATATAAGAAACTTGCACTAAAAACCCCATTGTGAATGGGGAACTCTGATGAGGCCGTTGACTTCCTCATAGATGGACATGAGCTGCTTGTTTGCGCAGCGCCCCCAAGTGTCGCAGAAGAGGTAACAGCCTGTGTGACACATTGTTTACAGAACGGAACGCTGCCCAGATCTTCATAAGCAATCATGCACGCGCTTTCTTACTCTGTGTGCTGCCTCCGCGTGCCGCTCTCCGATGGGCCTGTTAATACGTAAATGTTTTTATTTATTTTTTATGGGATGATTATATTTTTTATGATTCAAATGATACCGACGTGTACAAATGCAGAATGCTTTTTAGGTTTTACATACGAGATTTATGCTAAATTATCTTATTTATGGCGATATTAATAAAGAAATGATGTAGCAATCAAATTCTGGGACTGTTATTATGTGGGCGATAGGAGATGGTCACTGAGCGCAACTTCAGTATACAGCAAAAACATGGGGGTCAGTAGCTCATGAAAAGTCTGCTGACTGCACATTTGTAATTGTATGTTGAACCTAAATAGATCCACACTGTTTATTAACAAAAGTTTTTTTGTAACTCTATGGAATC
Source organism: Dendropsophus ebraccatus (assembly GCF_027789765.1). NCBI lineage: Eukaryota > Metazoa > Chordata > Amphibia > Anura > Hylidae > Dendropsophus > Dendropsophus ebraccatus. Next base: position 103,375,169 of record NC_091461.1, on the reverse strand, counting down.
TTTTCGGTACAGAATTCCAAATCCCCTGCATAACCATAGAGTTTTACAGTAAAATTCTGTCTGTCTAGAGACACCTCTAGGGGGAGCTCAAGTGCTTACTGCATAGCTATATCTCTATATGTTCTGACCTTGTGTTATTTTGTTACCGCTACACCAAGGATTGGGAACCTTTGGCCCGCCAGCTGTTGCACACCTACAATTCCCATAATAGCTGGACAGCTAAAACTTTAGCTTTGGCTGCCCAGGCATGATGGGTATTATAGTTTTGCAACAGCTGGAGGGCTAAAGGTTCAACCACAACACACAGGCTGTCAGGACATGCAGAGTAGTTGTGCAACAGCTAGGAGGTCCGGCGTTGGGGAACTCCGTGTTCTGAAGAGGTAATATTAAAAGTGAACTTCCCCTTTAAATTGAATGGTTTTATGGTAAATTATGCATTAAAGGGGTTACCCAGTGCTACAAAAACATGGCCACTTTCTTCCAGAGACAGCGCCGCTCTTGTCTCCAGTTTGGGTGGGGTTTTGTAACTCTATTGAAGTGAATGGAGCTTAATTGCAAACCACACCTGAACTGAAGACAAGCGCGGTGCTGTTTCTGGAAGAAAGTGGCTATGATTTTTCAGTGCTGGATAACCCCTTTAAGCATCATTCCTGCAGCTTTGAATTCAGCTTCCTGAAACTTTTTCCCACATAAGGAATCATTACGGTTGTTCAAATGGCACAGCAGCGCCACCACGTTACCAAGGTTCATGAAGCGACCACAGCCTCGGGCTTTGGTTATATCAGGCTATAGGGTGGAGGCTCTAAATCACTTTTTTGCTGTGCTGATGAAGGCATCTGTCTGAGGTTGGAAACATTTTGAAAGTTTCTTTCATTATGGTCCACATCTCTCTACGTGTTGTGTCTGGTATTAAAATTAAAGGGGCTAAGTTGCAGTACCATACACAACCATGGAAGATGTGTGGCACTTTTGGTAGTAGCAGTCAATTTATAATAGTGGTCATGCTGATATGCTGTTTGGTTTCTTTAGTGCTGTTACTGTTTAGCTCTCCTCCATTAGGACATTAGCTTAGCACCATTGTCCATTGGAGTCTATAGTTGTCTGAAACCAATCTCTTGTATAAATCAATCAAGAAGAGAAAATCATCTGGTAACTGAGCAGCGTCAGCCTTAATGCTAGGACTCCACTAATCCAGGAGGATGAGGTTATGTCTCTATTGACTTCAGAAGGACAGACACACAGAAACATACAGCAGCAGGTGGCGGTGGTAATTGTAGAGCTACTATCTTGCCGTGCAGATAATGAAAGGTTCACTGCACTTTATTCACCTAATTGCATTATAATATACAATGATCTCACCATCATTTATCTTATGATTCCCTTAGGGTGTGTTCACACGTTCAGGTTGTTGATGCAGTTTTTGAAGCTGAAGTCAAGAATGGTTTTAAAAAGAGGAGAAGCCTTGGTCTTTTCTTTATGTCTCCTCCATTTATGATTCATTCATGGTTTTGGGTTCAAAAAATGCATACAAAAAACTGAACATGAGAAAACGTCCTTATATTCCTAATAAGTGAGGGTCCTCTAGCTCCGGTGGACACTCTCTCACCACATATGGTGGTCTCTGGACTATCCTCCCTGCCTAAAACGGGGTGAAGAAGGCACAAGAGGAGCCATGATGAAGAAGGGATGGAGAAGACAAAATACAGGTATTTATGGGGATCAGGGATTCACATACTATGGATCTTAGGATAACCCATTCTTGTTAATTTTGGGGATCCCAACTGCAGAGTGATTGTTTTCTCTATGAAGTTGTGTGCCCCCATTGAATTCCATAGACATTAAGGCAAGGGATCTCCAAACAAACAGCTCTTATTTGCCGCGTTTTTTACTCTGACTAAAAGAGTGGGGGGTCCTGATTTGTACACCTCCCTCTATTCCTTTTACAGGAAAAGTAGAAAAAGATTGTCCAAATACGAGAACAGGATTGTACATCATGACTCGCGGGGTCAGAGGAAATTATGAGTCTTCCCAATGTAACCAGTTTGTCAGGTTTACCCCAAAGTGAACGATGCAATGTTGCAAATCCAACATTTTACGAAATCACATTATGGGTTAATTTTACGTTCCCTAAAATCCTGTTTGTTAAATAACATAATAATTTGTGGGATCTCCTGAGACCTGGGACTGACAGACCATGAGGGCATTAGGGCAGTATCTGGGGGCCCATAACCTTTGTTCCAGATCCCCTTTACCCCGCCCCTGTATATTCCAGCCATGGTCAATATAGCATCTATAAAACATTAAGTATTGACATAAAACAGATATAATTTCACTGGAATTACAATTTATTTTTGGTAATGAATGAGTGATTAGGCTATTAATAACCGGTTATTATCTTTTTATTAAGGTCTATCTGGCATAATGGAGGAAGAGCCGAGTATTGTGTAGCAAGAACTGTCCCTGCAGCATTCCCATGGGGTCATGTGATTCTCAGTTACTCATCGTTACTTCTGTTGCCAAGGTATGTGAACGTACAGTGAACCGGGGTTACAGCTTCTATCATTTACACCATCTTTCCTCTAGATGGGGCTGAAGAGCCTGGGGGTATGGAATAAACAGGTTAGAGGAAACTGAATACAAGAATATCCCCCAGGAACAACCTGTGGGTCTTTAGAGAGCAAGCTTAAAGGGGTTATCCAGCAAAACTATTTTTGTTTCAAATCAATGGGTCTCAGAAAGTTATATAGATTTGTAATTTACTTCTATTTAAAAATCTCAAGTCTTCCTGTACTTATCAGCTGCTGTATGTTTTGCAGGAAATGTTTTCTTTTCAGTCTGACACAGTGATCTCTGCTGCCACCTCTGTCCATGTCAGGAACTGTCCAGAGCAGGAGAGTTCCTGTCTCCCCCAGAGGTGGCAGCAGAGAGCACTGTGTTAAACTAAAAAGAATACATCACTCCCTACAGGACATAAACAAACTAGTAAGTATGGGAATACTGTAGATTTTTAAATAGAAGTAAGTAAATTACAAATCTATATAACTTTCTGAAACCGGTTGATTTGAAAGAAAAAGCTGGAGTACCCCTTTAAGTAGCATTGCAGCTAAAAACCCAAGTCACACCTCCTCTACCTCCTGTATGTTAAATGGGTAATTGAGTATTAGTAAAATATGGCTGCTTTCTTGCAAAAACAGCACTTTCCTGTCCAGTGGCGTAGCCACCGTGGTCGCGGGGGTCGCCGCCGCGACCGGGCCCGCCACAAAGGGGGGCCCGCGGGGCCCTCAGGGCCCCGCAAGGCCCTCCCTTTCAATCACTCTTGTGACCGCAAGCATTGTTTTGCTTGCGGTCACAAGAGTCCGGCTCCGTCTTCCCCCGGCTGCTGCGCAGCTGCCGGGGATGTCGCGTCTTATCCCCGGCAGCGCACGCATCCCAGAGCTCCCTGCGCGCCTTGGGCCCTGACTTCCGGTTCCGGCGCGCAGGGAGCTCTGTGATGCGCGCGCTGCCGGGGATAAGACGCGACACCCCCGGCAGCCGCGCAGCAGCCGGGGACAGACCGAACGAGTGAGGATCAACGTGGGAGCGCGTTGTCAGGTGAGTTAAGTTTTGTTTTTTATCAGCCTGTACGGGTGGGGGGAAAGAGGGGGGCATCTATGAGGGTGGGGGGGAAAGGGGACCATCTATAAGGGAGGAGGGGGGGGTGAAGGGGACCATCTATAAGGGAGGAGGGGGGGGTGAAGGGGACCATCTATAAGGGAGGAGGGGGGGTGAAGGGGACCATCTATAAGGGGGGGGGTGAAGGGGACCATCTATAAGGGAGGGGGGGTGAAGGGGACCATCTATAAGGGAGGGGGATGAAGGGGGCCATCTATAAGGGAGGGGGGGTGAAGGGGACCATCTATAAGGGAGGGGGGGGGGTGAAGGGGGCCATCTATAAGGGAGGGGGGGTGAAGGGGGCCATCTATAAGGGAGGGGGGGTGAAGGGGACCATCTATAAGGGAGGGGGGGTGAAGGGGACCATCTATAAGGGAGGGGAGGGGGTGAAGGGGACCATCTATAAGGGAGGGGAGGGGGTGAAGGGGACCATCTATAAGGGAGGGGGGGGGTGAAGGGGACCATCTATAAGGGAGGGGGGGGTGAAGGGGACCATCTATAAGGGAGGGGGGGTGAAGGGGACCATCTATAAGGCAGGGGGGTGAAGGGGACCATCTATAAGGGAGGGGGGGTGAAGGGGACCATCTATAAGGGAGGGGGGGGGGGGAAGGGGACCATCTATAAGGGAGGGGGGGAGAGGGGGCCATCTATAAGGGAGGGTGGGGGGAGAGGGGGCCATCCATAAGGGAGGGTGAGGAGAGAGGGGGCCATCTATAAGGGAGGGGGTAAAGGGGGCCATCTATATGGAGGGGGGAGAGGAGGCCATCTATAAGGGAGGGTGGGGGGAGAGGGGGCCATCTATAAGGAGGGCAACATGGGGGAGAGGGGCCATCTATTTGGGGGGGGCAACATAGGGGGAGAGGGAATACACAGAGGGGGGCATATATTATTAGGGGGTCACATAGAGTCAGGCTACCCACTAAAGGAGTGTGTAAAGGGGACAATACAGATGTGCAGTGTGTATATAGATGAGGATGGTGCCAGAGTGAGGAGACTAATATGTCTGTCTGGCAGATTCTGTGGATTCGTGGCTCGGAGAAGTTCTCATAACGGCCCAGGGCAAATGGAGAAGAAGATGAAAAGGGAAGAACTCCGATCAGAGAAGACGTCCCCCTGTGAGTCACCTGATATATCTGCACTGTAATGTATATGGTGTATAGAGCCTGTGTAGGGCTGGGGCCACCTCTATATGACTGGATGAGGTGATTTAGTATACTGGATTTGGTCAGTAACAATATGGTGGTGATGGTAGTGGTTGTGGTGTGGCGGTAATGTTTCCTTCCTATATACTGGTATTACTGGTAATATAGGTCTCAGTATACAGGATTTGGTCGGTAACAGTATGGCAGTAATATGTACGGTGATAATACTTTCTCTTCCAATATGCTGGTGTTAGTGGTAATATCTGTCTTGGTGTGTGTGTATATATATATATATATATATATATATATATATATATATATATATACACACACACCAATAGCATCACTTGGTCGTGAAAGGAGGGGGGGGGCCCAAGTTGGCCTCTCGCACCAGGGCCCAGGAGACATTAGCTACGCCCCTGTTCCTGTCTATAGGTTGTGTGTAGTAGCTCAGTGCCATTGACTTCACTGGAACTAAGATCCAATACTTCACATAACCTGGCGTGGAGCTGGTTTTGCAAAAAAAAAGAAAAATAAATCTCCTTGAATGGGAATCACAGATTAGACGAATATTCTCTAATGTAGCACTCCAGGTGTCGCGAAACTACAACTCCCAGAATGCTTTAAAGCAAACAAAGAAAACAACTTTAAAGCCTTGTTCATATGTGACACATTTCTTTCAGATTTTAGTGCGCTACATAGCATGTCGGTCATATATACTATGTGCAAACAGCTCCACACCTGTTCATGGGTTGTGTCTGGTAGTGCAGTTCAGCTTCACTGAAGTGAATGGGACAGAGGTGCAATACCAGACACAGCCTGTGGACAGGTGTGGTGCTGTGTTTAAGAGAAAGCTACCATGTTCTTTTAAATCCTGAACAAATCCCTTTAACCTATTGAATAACATTGTAGATGTCGGGCACGGTGCCCACTAGTGATGTCAAGAAACTGCTGAGGAACCTGAAAAGGAAGTATTAGCCGCCCCAAGGCCGTCACGTTATTAGAAAACTATGCGCACAATGAGAGTCCTCATACCGTCATAATTGGATTTTGACTGGATTATAAGCAGCTTGTTTCATTAAAGGAAACCGCGTGATTTGCATGTCATTACCCGCCGCAATAAATCTGAACATCTGGCGTGTTTTCCTAAGTTATCTCAGTTATTGATTACATTGTCATTCATGGAGCAAAGAAAGTAAGAAAAGTTTCCAGATCAAAGAACCGTCCCGCTCTATATAAGTCTATATGACACTAGAAATGGTTGCCTATAGCAACCTATCACAGCGCAGCTTTCATTCTCCAGGAGCAGAATACAAAATAAAGCTGCACTGTGATTGGTTTTTAGGGGCAGGAGAGACAACATCATATATCTCCCCCAGACTTTGCTTCAGGGCCATTTTAACAATTTGGGGGCCCACAGTGCAAAGGTTTCATGAGTGCTTCCCTCCCCCAAACATTGATAAAGGGGGTCTACCACCAGCTTTGATTAAATTAAAGGGAAATTATCAGCAGATTAGACGAATCTAACCTGCTGATAGCCCCCTATTCCGCAGGGGGTGCGGAGGAGGAAGGTATGTCTCTTATCTTCTTCCTCGGCACTGTTATCATGCTGTTAGCAGTGTAATCCTCAGTCCGTTAGGTGCAGTGCCCCCCCCCCAGAGGGCGAGCCATGGGGCAAGGCAGTGCTCCTAACAGTGCTCCAGACCAAGGATTACACTGCAAACAGCACAGGAATGGTGCTGTGGAGGAAGATAAGGGACATACCTTCCTCCTCGATGCCCCGTGTGCAATAGGGGGCTATCAGCAGGTTACGTTTGTCTAACCTGCTGATAGTTCCCCTTTAATCTGCTGGTATTGCTGAATATTGGACGCTACGATGTAATAAACTATTATCTCATTACCCTCTAACCCTCCCGCCATCACCACAGTTAAGTCTCACTTTCTGGCTACTTGACATAACTAGAGTTGAGAAAACTCTGAGTGCTTTCGGATTTGTCCAAACCTGAGCGTGCCACATTTGATTACTGGTGGCTGTTGAAGTTGGATGCAGTCATAGGCCATGTTCACACAACGTATATTTTTGTAAAAATACGGCTGCTGTTGCCGTTTGCAGCAACGGCCATGCTTAATACAAAAATATATGTTACCTTGCCTTCTACGGAATCACACACATAGTATACGCTCCGGCCGGGATGCCTAGCGGCACTGTAGAAAACTGACGTGTTTTTTGTGGCCGCTATTCATTGAACCCTGTCAGTGCACACTGTGGAGCGAGCAGCTCCGGCCGCACGCTCCATAGTGTGCAGTGGGGGGGAGTTTTGATGCGAGTGCGCACAGATGCGCCCGTATCAGAGCTCTGTGGTGCCAGAGATCATCTGTAGTACCGGCCGAGATGATCTTTAATGAGACCGGCCGCTCCTTGACCCGGCCGGGTCAAGGAACGGCCGGTCTCATACAGAGTGTGAACATAGCCATGGGCTGTATCAATGTTTTCCATGACTCCTTAGGGCTACATCCAACTTCAGCAGCCATAGGTACGTTCTATCTTCTTGTATAAAGTTGGGGATAGACGCTTTTGACTCTTGATCTCATCTCCTTTTCTCCCTCTTATATATAAGAAGCTTAGCAAACTGTATAAACACCATTAGATATCAGTGAAAGTCCCACAAGTAATTCCCTAAGACGCTGTGTACACAAACAGTCATCAAAGGCATCAACACAAGCCATTGTATATCAGTCTGTCTGATACAATGTGTAATCAGACCCATTACAGGCACTTTATGATGTTATGGTAACATGTATCCTCTTCATTACAGGTCTGAGAGGTCAGAGAGAAGACAGCGAGCGCAAAATAACCGGTAAGTGCCTGGTTCCTATACTTACCCGCTCTTCATATACTCTTCATGGGGAGTTTGGGCTTGTAAACAGCAGCTATAGAGGAGTTATAGAGCAGCTCAAGCCTCTCTGACTACCACACACTCCAATAGGCAATGCAGTCACGGGTCTTATATGCCTAGAAAAGTTACCTTAACAACTACGGGCAAGTCGGTGCTGCTTTGCCTAGCAAGCAGCAGTCTGGTCCTCTAACCAAGCCCTTTTTGGCAATCTGATGCCAAAAAGATGAGTGAACCGGGTTCGGGTTCGAGTCGAACCGAACCCGAACGTTCGGTATTTGATTAGCTGGGGCTGCTGAACTTGGATAAAGCTCTAAGGTTGTCTGGAAAACATGGATACAGCCAATGACTATATCCATGTTTTCCACATAGCCTTAGAGCTTTATCCAACTTCAGCAGCCCCCGCTAATCAAATGCCGAAAGTTCGGGTTCGGATGGACTCGAGCATGCTCCAGGTTCGCTCATCTCTAGTGGAGAGCAAAATCATTCCAACCAAAACAGGAAAATTTTTATACAAAGTGGCGTAGCAGGCGGGATCAACCAATTAACTTTTACTTAAAGATCCCATACACTCTGGGAGGTTGTGGCGTTTAGGAGTTCTACCATGTAGGTTTGGCTAATAAACTTAGGGCATGGAGATTTGCCTTAGAGGTGCAGCCATAGAGGATGAAGACCAGAGCTTTACTGTATGGATTTAGGGCCCTATTACACCAAACAATAATTGGCCGTACTTGACCGATTACTGGACGATAATCCATTGGTGTAATAGGTCATATTAAAAAGCAAAGATCAGCCGACATGCATGATGTTGGCTGATCGTTGTCTTAAAACCTGACCTATCACAATAACAACCATACCAGCGGTCTGCTGGCCGTCGATCCGTGTAATAAGAGCTTGCTCCTCAGCATCGGGCCGTGTAATAGAGCCCTTCACGGGCAGGTTTTTGTCGAGAGATAATTGCAAAGTTTTCTCTTACAAAACTCCACCAGTGTAGACTCAATCATCCACTGGTTGTCTATATATCCTGGGTAATGTTATATATAAATAGTATTCTGACCTCAATGGTCACCAATAGCCGAGAAAAACATGTTCACTCTTGATTCCTGAAATACCCTTCCCATAGGTGACCTCCATAGCAGGTGTGTGTCACTGGGAGCCGACATTCACTGTATAAGCAGATGAGAAATTAATAAGTTACTGATTGTATAATTTATTTTCCTTATTGATGTCACAAAATAAGTGACACGTCTATGACCTTACCGCTCCATTATCCTGCTCCTCCCTGACCTCTAAACACTATGGAATATAAGGGAAGATTTACTGACACATAAGCAGCGTCCTGCTGACAAGATGGATTCTCACACACTGCCAGTAAATTTCACTCCAAACTTCCTTATTAAAAAAAAGTCTGCAGCCAATGGTACACTAAAACTACAACTCCCACAATGCACTTACTGCCTGCAGAACTGACAAAGTGTGACCCTTTAACCCTTAAAGGTTTTCGGGACACAACATATTTCCATATTTTTGCCACACTACAATCTGGGAGCTTTAACGCTTTGTTTTCCTGTATATATCAGTATATTGCCCTTCAATTCCTTATTGTTTTTGTTTTACAAATTTTATTAAATAAAGTTTTGAAAATTATGTTTTTCCAAGTTTATTCTACAAGGAGACTTATTTTGCTTTTTCAATCTTTTTTTTTTACTATAATTCATGCATTAGTTATGTATTATTATTTTTTTTTTTTACTTTATAGTTATTTTCAAACAGGGACACGACACAGAGGTCATTAACGTGACACTTTGGTAGATCTATCCTTTAAAATCATTGGCTTTGGTTACCAGTATCACCAGGACTGGCAATCTGGGGGCAAAAGGAGCCCATCCTATTGATTTAAAAAGGCCAAGCTGTCATAGTCACTAAAATCCTCCTACCAGGGGATAACACTACTCTGTCCACCCAATCACAGTGCCATACATATATAGGCGTTATATGCTAAATCCCAAAATGGAAAGAGGTCGTCAAACCAGATCAACTATCCACTAACCAAACCAACCCAATGAGCATCTGGTTGGGAGATCATGTCATGGTTTTGCCAAGTGGTAGGGATTGAAAGATCCTAAGCAGGGAATCCATCTATGACATCTATGCATTAAGAAAGGCAAATATATGTTAGACAGGCTCCTTGACCGTAAGATGATCTTGTAGGGTTCTGCTGCAGACTAAGGTTGCAGCACATTACATGGTGCCCATTGGTATTAATGGGACCAGATCTTCCAGAGTAACGTGTTCATTGAATTGGTTCTTAGACATGGGGCGCCTATTTTTAACTTATTTTTACATGAATTCATTATCCCCAAGAGACTTCAGGCCAAGTCATCAGTATTCTTATGCAGAAATCTATGTAATTGTCATAGATGACACAGTGAAGAATGACTGTACCCGGTGACATGACCTGCTGAGTACCAAGCATGCAAGAGGCAGCTGTACAGTCAGAGAACATGAAGATTGTGCAACCAGACTGATAACCACAGGAACATCACCGCAGGAGAATTTATAGGCTTGCACAACACTCGGAAAACACAAGTACTTACATGTATGACATGGGCAGATCACACAGAAGCTGCAGACTACAGGTCACAGGGACGCTACTGGGTGCCAATGTAAATTTAGGGCCCCTCAACCACTGTGTGCCAATGCTATGTATAATATCGGGGTCTTCTTGTATAATAAAAGGACCTCTGGGGTCCTCATCCACCATGTGCCATGTATAATACCAGGATCTTCTTGTATAATAACCTCTAGGACCTCTGGGGCCCTCATGTGCCACTGCCATGTATATTACTGGGGTCTTCTTATATAATAGAAGCACATTTGGACCCCTCACCAACCATGTGCTTTTTCCATGTATAATATTGGGGTCTGTTTGTATAATAAAAGGACCTCTGAGGCCCTTATGCACCATGTGCCAATGCCATGTATATTACTGGGGCTCCTTATATGATAGAAGCACATTCGGACCCTCACCCATCAAGTGCCAATGCCATGTATATTACTGGGGCTCCTTATATGATAGAAGCACATTCGGACCCTCACCCATCAAGTGCCAATGCCATGTATAATAATATGGTCTTCTTATATGATAAAAGGACCTTTGAGCCCCTCAGGTACCAGAACCCTAAAAAGACCCCTACCTTTGCTCCCCCTATAGCTGCACCCTGGTCACAGCCTCTGGCAGGAACACAAAGCTCTGGTGCCGCTCCTCAGAAAACCCAAAAATCCACATTCCATGATGCTGTTCTTGGCAGCCGGACTGGCAGAGCAGGTGGCACGTTATCTCTGCCATTAACCCTGTGTCACCCGAATCATCAAAGCCGTAGCCTCTCCTATTGTCTCTGTCAAGTTTTATTTATATCTCTAGACAATATTAATCACTTATAGATAATCCTCAGATTAATCTATCTAAATCAATTAACAATGGGAGGACATAGTCACATACTGGACAGCATTCCGATACAGCACAAAGAGCCATCCGCCATACATCACATTTATATACAGTGACTGCACCCAAAGCAAATGTCCCTCCGGCTTATTATGTGCCATTTATATAACACTAATGTCTTCCCATCAGGCATCAAGGTCTCCTACCACTACTGTGCCCCTTATCTATCTATCTATCTATCTATCTATCTATCTATCTATCTATCCATCTAGTATGAATAGTAGAGCAGCACTACTCGAGAGTCTTGTAGGTTGGTGCCAGCAGATTGCCCTGACAATGGGCTGATAAATCTTCCACAATAGTCCCCAGCACTTCAAAAAGATTGTGTAAAAAATATGATTTATTCCATCAGGAAAAACATTCCAAAAGTATTAAAGTAAAGCGGCACATTAATCAATGATTAAGTAAAAAGTAAGAATGACACCACTGGACACTTTAAAAGGAGGCTGGTGCTTGGCATCATTGTTTCTCTTCTGTTAACCTTGGTTATCTCTAAAGAAATATGTGCAGTCATCATTGCACTGCACAAAAATGGCCTAACAGGGAAGAGTATCGCAGCTAGAAAGATTGCACCTCATTCAACAATCTATCGCATCATCAAGAACTTCAAGGAGAGAGGTTCTATTGTTGCCAAAAAGGCTCCAGGGCGTCCAAGAAAGACCAGCAAGCGCCAGAACCGTCTCTTAAAAGTGTTTCAGCTGTGGGATCGGGCTACCAGCAGTGCAGAGCTTGCTCAGGAATGGCAGCAGGCAGGTGTGAGTGCATCTGCACGCACTGTAAGGTGAAGACTCTTGGAGCAAGGCCTGGTCTCCAGGAGGGCAGCAAAGAAGCCACTTCTCTCCAGAAAAAACATCAGGAACAAACTGATATTCTGAAAAAGGTACAGGGAGTGGACTGCTGAGGACTAGGGTAAAGTCATTTTCTCTGATGAATCCCCTTTCCGATTGTTTGGGACATCTGGAAAACAGCTTATTCGGAGAAGACGAGGTTAGCACTACCACCCGTCTTGTCTCATACCAACTGTAAAGCATCCTGAAACCATTTATGTGTGGGGTTGCTTCTCAGCCAAGCAAATCGGCTCTCTCACAGTCTTGCCTAAAAACACAGCCATGAATAAAGAATGGTACCAGAATGTCCTCCAAAAGCAATTTCTCCCAACCGTCCAAGAGCAGATTGGCGATCAACAATGCCTTTTCCAGCATGATGGAGCACCTTGCCATAAAGCAAAGGTGATAACTAAATGTCTCCGGGAACAAAACATAGAGATTTTGGGTCCATGGCCGGGAAACTCCCCAGATCTTAATCCCATTGAGAACTTGTGGTCAATCATCAAGAAACGGGTGGACAAACAAAAACCAACAAATTCTGACAAAATGCAAGCATTGATTGTGCAAGAATGGACAGCTATCAGTCAGGATTCGGTCCAGAAGTTGATTGAGACTGCAAATATTGACTTCCTGCATTAACTCATTCTAACTGTCAATATAAGTTTTTGTTACTCATAATATGATTGCAATTATATTTCTGTATGTGATAAAAACATCTGACAAACACACATAAAAACCTGAAGGCAGCAGATCATGTGAAAATATAATATATGTGTCATTCTCAAAACTTTTGGCCATGACTGTATGTATCTCATATCTATCTATCTATCAATCTCAAATCTATCTATCTCAAATCTATCTAATTTCTATCATCTATTTATCTATGTATCTCATATCTATCATCTATCTATCTATATCCTATCCATCTATCTATCTATCTATCTATCTATCTATCTATCTATCTATCTATCTCCTATCTATCTATCTATCTATCTATCTATCTATCTATCTATCTATCCATTACCCTCAGTGACCCAGCACCAGTCATGGGATAACCCTCTGCACCCTGATAACTGTAGCATCCTCAGGCCCCAGGATGGTGATAGGAGTTGGGGCCCCGCCTAGGACTGTCACAGCTTCTCTCTCTCATTCCTCACATACCTGTATCACATTTTACGATGACGATGACTGTGCTAATTGATGTGTCCGTCTCTCCCTGCATCCCAGTGTCAGGTGTGAGCAGGGAAAGGGGATGTAATAGTGTGCAGGTCCCTGACTCAGGTCACCGGCTGGCCCTGCCTCCTTTATTTAAGCCATTGTCACCTGTCGGGCCTCACATTCACCTTTATCAGCCGGGAGGATTATACAGGGATTGCACACACTCAGGTGAGGATGGAGAATTTCACTTTACATATCAATCATTTCTGGAGGTGTTTTGTGTTCTTTGTTACCTGATATTTTACTGAAAACTTCTAAAACTTGAGAAAAAGAAAATCCTAATACTGATCAATATCCAACTCATCATTGAATTGTGTTAGGGTGCAAAGGAGTTAAAACTTTTGTTGCTTGGATAGGTTTGTGATTTTATGGACCTGATCTTTGTTAGGATATTTAAAGGAATTTACAGTCACCGCAGTTTTATGGGCAACAGGCGTCAACAGATACACAGACCTTTTCCTGAAAACCACGTCCTGGACAAATTATCTAGTTATTGGTTTTGAAATGGAATTACCTATATGACAGCTTGTAATATACTCAAGAGCTGCAATCACAATTCTGCTGGTTGTTACTGAAAGAAATCAGCATGTGGACATGGACAAAAACTTCCATAATTGCTCAGCTGAGCTCTACTAATGCAGAAGGCCAATTGCTCTTCAATATAGGATATGAAGAATGAAGAACGAACTCTGTGGAAGTACTGAACCTGTGCGGAATACAGCTCTGAAGTATTATACAGGACTTTACTCAGGATCAGTACAAAGTGACCCAACCAGCAGAATAGTGAGTGCAGCTCTGAAGAATAATACAGGATGTAACTCAGGAAGAGTAGAGGATAAGTAATGTAATATATGTACACAGTGACCTCACCAGCAGAATAGTGAGTGCAGCTCTGGAGAATAATCAGTGTCGTACTGGCCCACCAGAGGACCGGAGCATCCTCTGATAGGCCTCTAGCTTTAGAACCTGCACAAATACTGACTGACATGTTGTTTCTAAATGGTTCTTCATTGGTGGGCCCCCAGGATAATTTCCTCTGGTGGGCCCCAGATACCCCAGTCCAACACTGAGTATAATACAGGATGTAACTCAGTACAGGATAAGTAATGTAATGTATGTACACAGTGACCTCACCAGCAGAATAGTGAGTGCAGCTCCGGAGTATAATATAGGATGTAACTCGGGATCAGTACAGGATAAGTAATGTAATGTATGTACACAGTGACCCCACCAGCAGAATAGTGAGTGCAGCTCTGGAGTATAATACAGGATATAACTCAGGATCAGTACAGGATAAGTAATGTAATGTATGTACACCAGCCGAATAGTGACTTTAACTATATCAAATGTTTTCAGTAAATCAATGTATCTGCTATCTTTTAGCATTTCTAGTGTGCTCCGCCTCCTGTATTGTTTGTGCATTTGCTTTTGCATTGTAGTCATGGCATTTTGCATTTGAGCATTTATATTAGTTTGGAGGTGCTAATCAACTATCCATCCATTATCTATCTATCTATCTATCTATCTATCATCTATCTATCTATCTATCTATCTATCTATCTATCTATCTATCTATCTATCTATCTATCTATCTATCATCTATCTATCTATCTATCTATCTATCTCCTATCTATTATCTATCTATCTATCTATCTATCTATCTATCTATCTATCTATCTATCCATCCATTATCCATCTATCTATCTATCTATCTATCTATCTATCTATCTATCTCATATCTATCTGTAAGTTTCTATTTTTAATTTTAAACCGTCACAAACAGGTTCATCCACTGTTATCAAAAAAACGACACAATATTCTATTTCACAACAGTGGATTGACTATTGTCTCATCGCCGTTCTGTAATAATGTCTATAGGTCTCTTTCATATGTGTTAATCCAGTAAAAACAAAAGTAAAAACAACTTGTCCTTTATTCCATCATAATCTCAGGCAGTAAGACCAGTGTAACATTTCTACTTCCTCGCACAGACTTCCTCAAGCAAAGTGAAGTGCAATGTGACACAGTTATATACAATTAGTGCTAATTATAGTTAATTGGGTAAATACACTGTGCAGCAAAACATATCAACATGCCATACATAATCCAGAGAGATCTACATGTACAAATACAGATGAGGCTAGGTTCACACTGCGTTTTCAGCATCCGTTTAACGCATCCGTTTTTTGCAAAAAACGCATGAAAAACGGATTGCAAAAAACGGATTCATTTGTGTGCATTCGTTTTTCCATTGACTTCGATTATAAAAAAAAAACGGATCCGTTTTTTTTGACGGACCAAAACGGACAAAAAAACGTTGCTGACCCTATTTTTCTGGACGTTAAAAAAAAACGGATCCGTTAAACGGATGCTGAAAACGCAGTGTGAACCTAGCCTGAGCAAATTATGTGTAAATTCGGTGATATGTCACACAAGTGCTGGATGTCGGTGGTGCCGTGGATATGGCCTATCTGGACTGCAGTAAAGCCTTTGATACAGTTCCCATAGAGCTGATAGAGAAGTTATTGAGGATTGGACTAAGTGGATTTGGCTGAAGGATAGATATCAGAGGGTAGTTGTTAATGTAGTGTATTCTGAGCAGAGACTGGTTACAAGTGGTGTACCACAAGGATCTGTTCTGGGTCCTGTTCTTTTACATATGTTTGTAAGCGACATAGGAAAAGGTTTGTTAGGTGAGGTTTGTCTGTTTGCTGATAACACAAAAGTGTGCAATATGGTTGGTATACCTGGAGGTGTCAGTAATATGGAAAGTGGTTAGCATTACTAGATATGTGGTCCAAACAATGAAAACTGCAGATCAATGTTTCCAAATGTAAAATAATGCACTTGGGGGAGGGGGGGGGGGGAGAAGTGCCCTGTTGAGTATGATATTGGAAGTTCTGTGTTAGTGAAGACTTCAGAAGAGAAGGATTTAGAGTTAGTGATTTCTGACACCTCACAATGAGTCACCAGTGCAACCAGGCGATGGGGAAAGATAATCATATGCTGGGTTGTATATCTAGAGGTATAACCAGTAGGAAGAGGGAGATTATAATCCCGCTGTATAGAACTCTAGAGAGGCCACCTCTGGAATACTGTGTCCAGTTCTGGAGACCTCACCTATATATACATAAAGATATTCATAAAACAGAACGGGTCCAAAGATGGCCTAAACAAATGGTGAAGGGTGTGAAGGTGGAACTAAGGCTACATTCACACATCCATCGTGCAGCCCGCGACCTTGGACCCGCAGCTCACACTACAAATGTGCATCTGTAGTGCTCCATGTTTCACGGAGCAATGCATTGCCACTTTATTAGCAGTTACAGCAGGTCCTATTTTTTTGCGGCACGGATCGAGGCTCCGTACACAAGTATGGACGTGTGAATGGGGCTATTGAATAACATTGGTCCTATGTTCTGTCCACAATTGCGGACGGAAGAATAGACGTGTGAATGTAACCTAAATCTGTATAGTCTGAGAGGAAGGGGACATAATCGAAACCTTTATATATGTTACATGAGGGAGGAATGAAAGGGGGGGGGGGGTTATGGTGAAAACATTATATATGTTACAGGAGAAGGGGAACGGCATGATGAAAACCTTCATACATGTTACAGGAGGGAAGAAGAGAAGGGAGGAACGTAATCGAAATTGGAGGGACATGATGGAAGCCTTTATATATGTTACGGGAGAGAAGAAGGGAAAGGGAGGCCATGATGGAAACCTTTATATATGTCACAGGAGGAAGAAGGGAAAGGGAGGCCATGATGGAAACCTTTATATATGTCACAGGAGGAAGAAGGAAAAGGGAGGACATGATGAAAACCTTTATATATGTTACATGATAGATGAAGGAAAAGGGAGGACATGATGAAAACCAACCTTTTTATAAGCTACATGAGAAGGAAGAGAACAGGAGGACATTATGTAAATCTTTATTATTTAACAGGAGGAAGAAATGGAATAGGGAACATTATGGAAACCTTTATATATGTTACAGGAGGGAAGAAAGAACAGGGGCACTTGATGATGACATATATATATATATATATATATATATATATATATATATATATATATATGATAAAGAGTAGGGATGGTCCGAACCTGCCGAGGTTCGGGTTCGTATGAACCCAAACGCTCGGCAGCAGATTCCCGCTGTCTGCCCGCTCCATGGAGCGGGCAGGTACAGCGGGGGTAACGCCTGGAAAACTGGGATACAGCCTATGGCTATGGCTGTATCCCAGTTTTCCAGGCAGTCCTCCCGCTGGATCCGCCTGCTCCACGGAGCAGGCAGACAGCGGGAATCATTACCGAGGGTTCGGGTTCGTACGA
Organism: Dendropsophus ebraccatus; assembly: GCF_027789765.1. Classification (NCBI taxonomy): domain Eukaryota; kingdom Metazoa; phylum Chordata; class Amphibia; order Anura; family Hylidae; genus Dendropsophus; species Dendropsophus ebraccatus. Next base: position 103,357,594 of record NC_091461.1, on the reverse strand, counting down.
ACCTGATCCGAACTCGGTTCGGACCATCCCTAATAAAGAGTACCTGTCATTACAAAAAACTTTTGAAATGTCACAGGGACATGTCAAAAGTTTTGATCCAAAGCAGGAGAACGAGCCAGGAAAATTCTGCACTCAGCGCATTCTCTCACAGCTCTGTGTCTTGTGACCATGACAGACACATAATGTAAGTCTATGGCGCTTTCCTGCTCAAACTTTGCAAAAAAACGGATTGCAAAAATACAACTTTTTGACAATGAGTTGAAATGTGTTTGTACTTGGTTCCTCAATAAAGCCTTGAAGATTATTCTACTTGGATGCGGTTGGACTACTTGTTTCCTGTTCTAGTATCCACATTTTGGCACTGTGAATTACCAGTGTGCATCCCTCTGCAGTTTGGATCCATTGGTGCTGTTGGACTCTTCATTATTACTATGTGAGGTCTCTTTAACAGGTCAAAAGTTTTTTAAGCATAAGTATGCTTTAAAGGGGTACTCCAGCGAAAAGCTTTTTTTCTAGTAATTGAAACATATTACAAAGTTATATAACTTTGTAATATGCTACAGTAATCTATCTGCCCCCCTTCCCTATCTTTTGTCCCCTCAATCTCCCACCAGGAAGTGAGGTAAACTCATTGTTACCTAATGACTGTTGACCCGAGGCTGCTCTGTGGAAGCCATTTTGTGACAATGAAACCATCTGCATAGGCACAGCTTCCTGGTTTGGGGTTTCCCATGATGCACTTTGTCTCCTGTGATGTCTAACTGACTCTGTAGAACTGCTAGATGGCTTTCAGCTTGCTCAGCCAATCAGAGCTGAGCGACCTGAGTCATTTGACAAAGGGAGGTTGGCCTAACAGGGCTTAGACACGCCTCCCTCTTGATGATGTCATTGTCACAAAATGGCGGCTACAAAAAAGCCTGTGGTCAGCAGTCATTAGATAAGAATGAGTTTACTTCACTTCCTGGTGAGGGATTGAGGGGGGAAAAAGATAGGGAAGGGGGGCAGATAGGTGATTGAAGCATATTACAAAGTTATATAACTTTGTAATGTGTTCCAATTACTTGGAAAAGGCTTTTCACTGGAGTACCCCTTTAAGGGGCTAAATAAGGTTTAGGAGGGGAGTGTTTTCATAAAAAAAAAAAAAAAACACAAAAACAAGGGGACATAATCTGAGGTTACTGGAAGGAAGATCAGGGGCAACATAAGAAAATATTACTTTACTGAAAGAACAAAGTAAGATGTTAGTTGATCCTGCCATTTTCTATAACTTTTTCTCAAACAGAAATATATAAATTAGGAGCACTGGGGGACAGTTTATAGGCAGAGGAGGCAGAGGGTAGGCCAAACAGTGCTCTGGGGGGCCAAGGAACTCCCCCAGTGCTCCTAACGTGCTAATTTACATATTTCTGTTTGGTAAATTTATCGTAAATGGCAGGACCAACTGAGGAAAGAAGACCAGTGCTGGAAAAATGAGGTACCCGGCTGCAAGGAGCTGTCGGTGGCTTTGTTTGCACGAACCTGATGATAATTTTTCTTGTAAGGATTATTCCAAGAAAAACTAACTTGTCCTCTATCCACAGGATAGAGGACAGGTAAGAGATAACTGGGCTCTGACCTCCAAACCCCCCAGCGATCTCTGTATCAGGCCCCCAGGTTCTGTGTTATGAATAGAGCAACACGTACGGCACATGACCCGCAGCTCTATTCATTCCTATGGAGCCAAGCCCCAGGCCTTACAACTGGGCATAGCAGTCTTTCTAAGGCTTCCCAGAAGAGCTGTACGTGATCAGCAAGAGACTTCAGCAGGATGCTATTTGTCCTTCTGGGGGGTCAGTTCCTGGCTGTGGTAACTGCCCTAAGAATCCAAGAGACGGGTCTCAAGCATGGACAAGAAGTTCCTTAGAGGGCAGCTACCCCTTCTGAGAGTTTAGCACTGCATACTGGAGCGGTTATCTCAGTATCAGAATCTCTTGTGGCTGTGTCTTAGTGCCTCCACACCTCTACTAACAAAAGACAAAAGGACCTCCCTACTTCTCTGTGATAGGTGGGGATACTGGGGATAGGAGAGAGAAGAAGTGTAATAGGTGGAAAAGTGAGGGAAAGACATCTGCAAGTGTGGCTGGACAATACAATAACACATGACAAATAAATGGTTAACCCAATACCTTCCTTCAGCTGTGCTCCATAAGAAAACATACTGTATACATACATAAAACAGAGAGTGACACCTAGTGGGTAAACAGAAATGAGCGGCTTCATCCCCTTCTAGTGTGATACCTGACAGAGGCACTTTACTCAGGTGGAATAAGACTTAGAGGACCACTTGTCCCGGGACACTGCATAGGTGTCACAAATGACTGGCTGTAAAACAGAAGAATATCTGTAACTTTATTGTCTCACTATGGCGCTATAGGAAGAATAGAGATTGTGGACACAATTTTATCTCCCCTCATGGGCGCTAATACCGATATAAACTGTATTTTCTATTATTCCTCCTCAGATACGGGGGGGCTAAGAGGGAAAAACTCTGAGACTCTGATCTCAGAATGAACTGGAAGATGCTGCCCATGATAGGGCTACTCCTAACAGGTAAGTGGAAGAATCACTAGATAATTTATCCACCCTCTTCCTTTCCGTAATTTACAATTGTATTAGATATGATTCTGTTCTTTACTTCCCTCCTCCAACACTTTTTTACTTCTGACACATTGATCAGTAGAGTATACTGCAAAACAAGGTCTCCAACCCCTGACCTCTACTAATGATTATAGTGACGACAGAGCATGCTCACTACACTTTTCCATAGAAGTCAATAAGTCTTTGGAGGAGTGTAGTGGCCATGCTCTGTTGATGGAGAGCCACAGGTTGGGGAATACTGCGGTAAACAATTTTTTTTCTGTACTTTTAAGAAAATTTTGGGCATTGCCCAACTCCCCCCAAATCATGTTACTATTAAAGGTACAATTTGTTAATTAAAACATAAGGCCAGGATATTTTTTTTTTTTTTTCCATTGGAAGCACATTTCATACATACAGTAGGTAAACACTGTAATGCATGCAGAGCCCTGTATATAACCTAGGTAATGATGCATTATTCTAGCTATACAGTACACCACAGTCCTGCTATGGGTGAAGCTCCCTCTGCTGGTCATCTTGTGGTAACGCTTATTTTTTTGAATAACCATAGTGACTTCACTGAGTGAAATTACATATATCAATGTTCACCTTGTTCGCGTTCTTTCCTTCTCCTGGTTTCCTCGCTGCCGCATCATTGTGTTTGCTTTGGGGTTGCCATGAAGTTGTTAGATGTGTGTGCATGTTCATCCTGTCATGTAACCTTCATTTATAAATAACACATTCATAATTATGAGGGTCACACAGCGGCCTAGCTATAGGGGTCGCAGATGCCCATAAATCAAGTGCGCCCAAAGGCCCCCTCAGCAGCATACGAGGACCTGTGCGGCAGCACTGACAGGAGCAGAGGTGTCACACAGGTTAGAAAAGTAAAGTCATAAAACAAGAGACTACACTGGTAGGAGCAAAGAATATAAGAACTGTGTGTTAACTCCTTCCTCTCAGTGTAATAGCCGCCTATGCTGTTAACCAACAAGCGGTAAAATGAATCATTTTAACTCTTTATTGTATGGATCGATTTTTACTAAATATACCTATGGCCAGGGCAAGATTAACACTACAGCTCCTAGGCCTTTAACTCCAGGCTTATATAGGCATATACTGTATATGCACAGCTATATAAGTCTACAGGGACCCGCACAGCCATATAAGTCTACAGGGACCCGCACAGCTATATAAGTCTACAGGGACCCGCACAGCTATATAAGTCTACAGGGACCCGCACAGCCATATAAGTCTACAGGGATCCGCACAGCCATATAAGTCTACAGGGACCCGCACAGCCACATAAGTCTACAGGGATCCGCACAGCCATATAAGTCTACACAAACAGAAGTATTAAGGCACCAAGCTCCCTACTAATTCTGCCTAAACATCACCTCTTGTGACAGCTTAAATGCCACCTCTTACATCAGCGCCCCTGCATCTTTAGCTACACCCCTGGCAGTGGCGTAGCTACCATAGAGGCAGGATAGGCAGTTGCTATGGGGCCCGTGCAGGAGGGGGGCCCAGGGTAGAAGGTAAGAGCATGTGTCCTTCTGCTTAACCCCTCATGTACTGCAGTGTGTGACCCAATGTTTACTAACATGCTGCAAAACAAAGAAACAGTTAACAAGCAGAAGATCTCTGCTTCACTGCACTGATAACCTCTGTTCTTTGTGTTTTGTGCGTACGGGAGGGGGGGGCCTCTTAAAAATGTTTTGCTATGGGGCCCCGCGAATCCTAGCTACGCCCCTGCCCCCTGGTGTATTGGCCTATTGGTGAGGGCCACACACATAAGTTCAATAGTTAACATCCCACTTATCAAATCAGCAGTAATAAATCCAGGGACCTATATGTTGTCCTTGCACAGTGGCCCCTGTTGTCAGTTTCTGTTTTTGAAACTTGTGACATGAAAAGGCTGATATATACTGTATGTACAGTAAATGACATGAAGGTTATAATAACCTGTTTATTCTGTATTTCTCTCTATATAGCGTTGTATCTGGGAGCTGATGCACAAACTACAGGTAAGCCGAGGTAGATTTGTTAATGAACTGTCTAATGGGGCTAAATCTCTGCACCTACCACTGAGAGCGCTGTATTATTCTTATGTCACCTGGCTAGTGAGAGGAGTAAAGAGCGGGGCTATGCCTTGTGACGAAGCCTCGGGGGACCCTGGATGACAGCTTCATTGCTGCTACAATAAGGCTGAGTTCACACTGCATTTTTGCAATCCGTTCAACGTATCCGTTTTTGATTGGTTACTTTTAAATAAAGTAACCAATAAAACGTATACGTTAAACGGATTGCAAAGACGCAGTGTGAACCCAGCCTTATTGTAGCAGCAATGAAGCTGTCATCCAGGGTCCTCCGAGGCTTCATCACAAGGCATAGCCCCGCTCTCTACTCCTCTCACTCCCTTTCTCTAGCTCCTACTGCCAGCCTAGATGGGCAGGTCACAAGCACATAGACCAGGTTCACTCTAAGAGTCTGTTCACACAGCTACCTTATGGATTCATGCTGTAGAGAACCGTCATATGGTGTCCATAGACTATTATGTGCTATATGTACCTATTTGTGTCTTATATTTTATTGGGGGGGGGCACAGGGGTGTGCACAGGTTTATTGAAGCTGGAGCTCACAACCATACCTGCATAGTAGAACACAAGCACACATAAATATATATTTATACATACATATATATAGGCCTATCTCAGATGTTACATTGTGTCGCTGTAAACTTTTAAGGTTAACCTGTGCCTTTTTTTGTATATTTTGTATAGCTTTGTCTACCACAAGTCCTGTACTGAATCTCACAAGTGTCTCAGCTAACAATTCCAGATCTTCATCATCTACATCAAATAACACAGTGTCCCTTATAGTGAGTTTAACAAATAAGAATAGTAAACTCCAGGAGGATTTGACTAATGCGACCAAAGAATGGGTGAGTGATTGACAACAAGATGTTTTTTAATGTTTTATGTGATGCGGGTCAGCAGAGTGATTACTTCCTACAGTCTGTATAAGTCTTTTAGTCCTATTCACTGCAACTGTCATAAAGCATATACCCTGCTACAATGTCTATACATACAATACAGAAAATAAGTGTGTGTCACCAATATTTAGTAAAAGCAAATGTATAATCTGATATTGTATAAAATATAATTTATTGTATTTATTTTTCTAGTTATTGACCAAACTGAAGAATGAATATCCTAACTTGGTGGATATAGTCAACGTCAAATTCCAGTAAGTGTATTATAATGGCTTATTGTCACTACACCCGCTGGTTCTCTTGGTGCACTGATCATAGAGATGAGCGCAGGGAGGGGATAGAGAGGACTGTGTAGCTGTAACTGTATGGACACACAGTTCTCTCTATGATTATAGAGATGAGTGCAGGGAGGGGGATAGAGAGGACTGTACAGCTGAACCTGTATAACCACACAGTTCTCTCTATGATCATAGAGATGGATGCAGGCAGTGGATTGGGAGGACTGTGCAGCTGTAACTGTATGACCACATGGTTTTCTCTATGATCATAGAGATGAGTGCAGGGAGGGGATAGACAGGACTGTACAACCGTTAGGGGCCTATTCCACAGAGGGATAATCTGCCGAATTGGTGGAATAGAGAAAACGATCAGCCGATGATTGTGTCATGGGCTGATCGATGATTTTAGGTTTGGGCCTAAATAAACAGTCGCCCTGTGCGCATTGCTGCGTGGAATAGCGGTGCGCGGCGGCAACCAACGATTCAAGCAGCATACATTACCTAGCAGGGCTTCTCCTCCGCTTAGTCTTCATCCCGGTCCCGCGGCGCAGCAGCAGCTTTGGTGTCGCCTGACTGAGCTGTCAGACCGCTCACCCAATCACTGGCCGGGACCACCGCGGCCAGTGATTAGCTGAGCGGTCTGACAGCTCAGACAGGCCGCACCGATGCTGCGAGCGGGACCGGGATGAAGACGGAGCGGAGGAGAAGCCCTGCTAGGTAATGTATGCTACAAGGGCTGCAAGGACATCGGTAACAATGTACCTGCAGCCCTTGCTAAACGATTATCGGGCCGTGGAATAGGCCCAGTAAACGAATAGTAAACACATTTCTCTCTATGATCACATGGAGCAATGCAAGAACTTCCAATGGTTAATGGGAGAGCTCAAGGTACCATCCTTTCCCTGAGTGAGGGTAGCTTCTGATCGGCATGGCCTCACCACCAAAATTCTGTCATAAAATACCAAAATATAGATATGTTGGGGGTAAATTTAGAGATGTCTTTGCCTGATGGGGTTGGGTTAATGATGGCTCTGGGCCTGTTGACCCTTCCACCTTGTATGCCATTTCCATTGCATCCTTTTTCTTCATTGTTAACATGACAGAATCCCCTTAGGCCTCACTCACACATTCAGGGATTTTCCAGGTCCGCATATAGGCCTGCTATTTTTAGGTGTACTCTGGTGAAAATGTTTTTTCTTTTAAATCAACTGGTTTCAGAAAGTTATATATAATTTGTAATTTACTTCTATTTAAAAATATCAAGTCTTCCAATACTTATCAGCTGCTATATGTCCTGCAGTGGTGTTTACTTCTCAGTCTGACTCAGTGCTCTCTGCTGCCACCTCTGTCCATGTCAGGAACTGTCCAGAGCACCAGCAAATCCCCATAGAAAACCTCTCCTGCTCTGGACAGTTCCTGACATGGACAGAGGTAGCAGCAGAGAGCACTCAGTCGGGCTGAAAAGTAAACACCACTGCCTGCAGGACATGCAGCAGCTGATAAGTACTGGAAATACTTACAAATCTATATAGCTTTCTAAAACCATTTGACTTGAAAGAAAAGGATTTTTACCGGAGTACCCCTTTAATCCGTGATCCGTTAAAAATTGTCGGTTATTGCATCTGCAATTACCTATTTTTTCACAGAACAGATAGGTCCATGAAAAAGTGGAATGTTTGACTAGCACAATAGAAATCAATAGACAATAAGACGACAAGTGAATGCGGCCTTAGTGGTGTCCAACCTCCTGTCTTTCTGATACAATAACAACAAATCTTTCTCCAGGGATTTTACTTTGCTGACAACCATGGACCTAGTCTTTAAAAATGGATCCCACACCCCGAAACCAGAAGAAGTGGCTGAAAAAATAAATACAGAAATAAAGTCCTGTGATTACTGCATGGGTAATGCAACCGTGCATCCCTCAGGGGCGGAGTCTACTGGTAAGGAGTTCTTTAAATATTACCCAGGGGGGGAAAAAAAAACATATATATATACACTATACACTATAGTGAGTGCTGTGCATTTATAGAGAATAGTGAGTGTTTCAGAGGTGTACCTTCAAGCTTCTGGGACATGCCATTTATAACAAGGAAATTTTAGTATAAGACAAAGGGGCCTTTGGGCACACTTAGGCCTCCAACACATATGTACAACTTCAGTCTCTGAAACCCCCATAGCTACATCCCTATTCCTTTAAATGATTAAGAATAATAGTGCTATAAAAGGGAACCTAGAGAAGTACCCCAAAGAAGGATTTGTACCAATACATTGGGTACCTGTAACCCCCCAATGAGTTTATTATCTACCATGTATTATCAGGGGACAGGGGCAATTCTAATTTGCATCAAAATGGGGCCCCTTTCCTTACCGAGCGGGAAATGGAAGGAATAATGAAGGGATAAAAGATGAAGATAAAGGGGGGGACATTTATCAAAAGTACGCCAGGGAAAAGGCACAGATTCGCCCCTTCTCCCTGGCGTACGTGTGCCGCATGCCCTGCTTGCCCTATGGGTAAGCGGGGGGTCTCGGGGGGCTACATATTCATAGCAGTTCCCATACTAGCAGCCTTGTAACACTGTAATATATCCTGAGCTGTGTGATCAGGATGGGTAAGGAAAGGCCGTGGACTATTAATTGTTTTAATTCACTGATCGCAAAGTTGGATCCTGAAAGTAAATTGCAAAGTATATAATAAAAGTATGTGTTAAAACATGATGCATCTCGCCACTACAGCTCCTCCAACCAAAGCTATGTCTCCAACTACTCCAAGTGATCTCTCCAGCACAGTCAGCACTGAGCAAACCACCAGCATTCACCCTGTTACTAATACGAAGCCTTCCAGCAGCCCTGTACCTTCACCCGTCACTTCCACAACATCTGCAAAGAAGCCACAGAGTGCACCCAATCCCATAGTGCAAGTGAGATTCAAAATACCAGACATGAGGTTTACTGAGAAGCTCAGTGACACTTCTTCTGAAGAATATCAAAATCTGTCCAAAAGGGTAGAAGAAAAGGTAAGTAACAATGAAACCATTGCTACCTCCCTGATAATTTATTTTGTACAGACCAATGAGAAGACATCAACAGGGCAACATGTACATTGTATCATATGTGCCGGCGGCATCATGCTTGCTCATTTATAGACGTATCCCCTGCTGTCATCTGGTAGATCTGCTAGAATAAGGAACACGGACGTGGAATGCCTGTAACGGACTTCCCCCCTGCCCGGGCAGCACCTGTAATTAGATGCTGAGAGCAGGGGAACCGTATGCAAATGTGCTACAGTGCGGCGCATATGCATACAGTTCCCCCGCTCTCACCATCTAATTACAGATGCTGCCCGGTTGGGGGGGAGGGGGGGAGTCCGGTGCAGGCATTCCACGTCTGTGTTCCGTGCAGAACACAGAACATGTGAATGTGGCCTAAGCCTCAAACTGGGTCAGGTCTAAGGAGAATGAGAAAAGAGAGACAATACTCCCCCACCCAATCACACAGTATCCTATATTTTCCCTATGGAGGATTCTCATAGTTTGGGAAGAGGGGCGTATATGGGCTTAGATGACTATTTGTAGACATCCTGTAAATGTATTTCGCTCAGGTGTAATAACTATTATGTCACATGGATAATAGGATGTAAGTGGTTACAGAGAACAGATAGCAGAACACTGACCATCACCTCTCTCTTATCTCATCCCTAGATGTTTCAGTCAGTCCCTGGTCTGGAGAGGTTAGAGAATATAAGATTTAGGTAAGTGTGTAATATACAAGTATAAGCATCTGTGGCGGCTATTCTCATCATCCTCATCATCACTGGTGACCACATCAGCATGAAACATTTCTCACCCTTTCTGTTCACCCTTCAGTCCTGAATACTCAGATTCATTCCTATTTTAACCATGTACATTTACTAGACCAAGACATGTACAATAGGTGGATAGATGATACCACTAGGCGGCATGTATCAGGCGTTGTGTGTATTAGGTGCTGATACGAAGCCATGAACCTTGCGCTGTTACGGGGCATGTGGCAGGCGATCATAGGGCCATGTACCGCCCTGGCACTGATAAACAGTACATGGAACCAAGCAAATGTTACAGATCCTGATCCTGTTACTTTGTGTCTTCAGCACGAAGCAGCAGGATCAGAACTGGGGGAAGAAGACTGACTAAATAATAACAAGTATAGATTGAATTGTTCTGACTCCGGACACAAGATTGATTGGCACAGCAGGAAGCCAATGACTTTTCTGTGAATAATAGCACTGTATTTAACTGTATGTGTAATCCAGGAGCACATACAGTTAAAAGACTGACACATGTAAGGGGCCCACTGGAGCTAACACATATGTGTTTTGTAGAAAGCGTTTACAAGCACAGTGTTTAGTGGGCCTCCTGCCTGTGTGGGCCCGAGAGTGACTGCCCCCCTGCTTCCCCCTAATTTTTGCCATAGACAGAAAGTTTGCCGGGCTCCGATACTGCTGGTGCCCGACCTCCCTGCTCTGTAGTGTCACTCACCCCAGAGGCTGAAGGCAGAGACTTCTGGGAGAGGGTCTGACTTTCTGGGAGAGGCAGTGATTACACTGTTCTCCTGTTCCCTGTGCAGTAGTGTCCATAAACCTCACAATACATAAATCTACAACATATCCTACATGTACATCCTACAATGCATACAGAACACACTGCATCCACTATACGTATACTCCACATTACACACACTATACATAGAGTATACACTCCACAATACATCCACTATACACCCCACAATACATCTACTATACCTACAGTATACTTTGCATGCACTCTATACATAAGCACATACAGTACACCAAATACACCATATACTGTATAGACTACTTAAAGAATACAGTACAGCACATGCTATATACACTGCATACAGTACAGCACATACTATATACACTACATACAGCATACTCTACAGTATATACACTACATATATATATAACATACATTACACATTATTATACACACTATTACTTGTTGCAGCCCTCATGCTCCCCAGTGCTTAAATGGTGCAGGACCCTGTAATGTCACAAAAAGTCCTGCACCCCCTTGTACAATGTAGCAGCAACCAGTGCACATATGTAGTGGTTTTGCTGCTTGTTTCTACCAAAATCAATGCAAAACTGATTGGATGTGAGGGATCTGGCTCCGCTGCCCGTTCCTCTGCTGTAGGTCATGTGATGCACCGCCCAGTGCTGCTTCTGTGTGAGCCTCCAGCAGGATAGCAGGATCACATTTTGTATTGTTTCTTACATTTGATTTGAATGGATTGTAGAGTGGCAAGTGTACTGGAGAACAAGCCATGTAAAGTATTATGTGAACTAGATGACTTAAAGGGGAACTCCTGTTAAGAAAGATTTAACCCTGTTCAATCCCACCCATAACCTAAGCTTGTGTGTAATAGTCTTCTATAACATGAATTGTTCCATTTGTCTGGAGCACATCCTCACTTACACCCTGAAGCTGCTGAAAATCCTAACTTTGTCCCTCCTTTGACCCCCTCCCTTTTGAGGGCGGTGATACTGTCTCCACCTCAATGCTCATTAATGAAATCACTGTACAATGACCAATATCACCTTATACAGTGACCATATAGAGGCAGATCCCAGCTCTACGCAAGTTCTGCACACCATATAAGTGACTACAGTGCAGATGCATCCAGAACCTCGCAGAGGGCATCTTTTCTGAGTGAACATGGTGGACGTGTGGTCAGATCTCCTCACTTTTCCTTTTCTTCTCCGGGTCATCATGAGGACTTCTCCAAGCCTCCCTTAACTCTTGCCAGACGAACATTTTAGGCCCCTAACTCTCACAACATCACCATTGCTTTACAAGCACCACATCTATATTGCCCCCTTTGTGCCCTCATATAGTGGTTGGGCCTAACTCTGTGCCCCACATAGTATTAGGTCCACTTTATGCCCCCATATAACATTAGGATCCCCTGTGCAGCCCTCATATAGTAAAAAGCCCCACTGTGCATTGCCCATATTGTATTTGGCCCGCTGTTCAGCCCTTATATAGTAGAAGGTCCCCTCCATGTTGCCCCCATATAGTTAAGGACCCACTCTGTGTAGCCCCCCCTAAAGTGATAGCCCCCTCTGTGCCTCCATTAAAAAAAAAAAAAAAAAAAAAAAAAAACAACTTGCACATGCTCCACCATTACTGCAGATACACAGATGTCACATCACTGTCTGTCCCTGTATTGATACTCTTGCCCTGTGTCCATACCCTCATCTATAGTCACTCATCTCTGATGTGACTTCCATATTGTACAGTATGTGAGGTGTAAATAAATGATCTATGATTTTTCTTTCAGGAATGGTTCAGTAATCACAGATGCGGATTTAGTTTTCAAGAACGATTCTCAGCCCACCGACTCCAACACTGTCCGTCAGCAAATACGTAACAGAGCAGAAAACGACACAGGTGGTCTGTCAATAGATCCTAAAAGTATTGAGTCAAGGGGTGAGTTTGCTCTTCATCGTCCGCATGGATGTGACCCTGAATATATCTCATCTCAGCGTCTGATCCATCCCTGTTCATCAAAAGTTAGCTTTGCTGATTTTAACTAGCTATTAACTGGGAGGGTGGACCTGCTGAGCTCTAGCAATGATCAGACCAAGGCGCCCACTCCTAGGAGAGCAGCCATATTACTACATTAATCCCATTGTTAGACAGTGTATTGATGTACACCCAGATCTTTTCTCAGACCACATTATGTTAGTAACCATTGCCGAAATCCAGAGAATCCCAAATGGTTCACATACTTTTTACTTAATCCGTGTATATTTTACCAACATATTCCGCAGTGTTGTCTAGAGATTGTTCTCTCTCTTTCTATACGGGGTGAGAAGGTAGAGGACAAGAGAAATAGATATTGGGGGTTAGAGCAGGGGCGCAGCTAATGTCTCCTGGGCCCTGGTGCGAGAGGCCAACTTGGGCCCCCCCTCCTTTCACAACCAAGTGATGCTATTGGTGTGTGTATATTATATATATATATATATATATATATATATATATATATATATATATATACACACACACCAAGACAGATATTACCACTAACACCAGCATATTGGAAGAGAAAGTATTATCACCGTACATATTACTGCCATACTGTTACCGACCAAATCCTGTATACTGAGACCTATATTACCAGTAATACCAGTATATAGGAAGGAAACATTACTGCCACACCACAACCACTACCATCACCACCATATTGTTACTGACCAAATCCAGTACACTAAATCACCTCATCCAGTCATATAGAGGTGGCCCCAGCTCTACACAGGCTCTATACACCATATACATTACAGTGCAGTTATATCAGGTGACTCACAGGGGGACGTCTTCTCTGATCGGAGTTCTTCCCTTTTCATCTTCTTCTCCATTTGCCCTGGGCCGTTATGAGAACTTCTCCAAGCCACGAATCCACAGAATCTGCCAGCACATCTGTATTGTCCCCTTTACACACTCCTTTAGTGGGTAGCCTGACTCTATGTGACCCCCTAATGATATATGCCCCCCTCTGTGTATTCCCTCTCCCCCTATGTTGCCCCCCCAAATAGATGGCCCCTCTCCCCCCATGTTGCCCTCCTTATAGATGGCCCCCTCTCCCCCCACCCTCCCTTATAGATGGCCTCCTCTCCCCCCTCCATATAGATGGCCCCCTTTACCCCCTTCCTTATAGATGGCCCCCTCTCTCCTCACCCTCCCTTATGGATGGCCCCCTCTCCCCCCTTATAGATGGCCCCCTCTCCCCCCCTCCGTTATAGATGGTCCCCTTCCCCCCCCCCCCCCCTTATAGATGGTCCCCTTCCCCCCCCCCCTCCCTTATAGATGTTCCCCTTCCCCCCCTCCCTTATAGATGGTCCCCTTTACCCCCCCTCCCTTATAGATGGTCCCCTTCACCCCCCCTCCCTTATAGATGGTCCCCTTCACCCCCCCTCCCTTATAGATGGTCCCCTTCACCCCCCCTCCCTTATAGATGGTCCCCTTCACCCCCCCTCCCTTATAGATGGTCCCCTTCACCCCCCCCCTGCCTTATAGATGGTCCCCTTCACCCCCCCTCCCTTATAGATGGTCCCCTTCACCCCCCCCCTTATAGATGGTCCCCTTCCCCCCCCCCCTCCTCCCTTATAGATGGTCCCCTTCACCCCCCCCCTCCTCCCTTATAGATGGTCCCCTTCACCCCCCCCTCCTCCCTTATAGATGGTCCCCTTCACCCCCCCTCCTCCCTTATAGATGGTCCCCTTCACCCCCCCTCCTCCCTTATAGATGGTCCCCTTCACCCCCCCCTCCTCCCTTATAGATGGTCCCCTTCACCCCCCCCTCCTCCCTTATAGATGGTCCCCTTCACCCCCCCCCTCCTCCCTTATAGATGGTCCCCTTCACCCCCCCTCCTCCCTTATAGATGGTCCCCTTCACCCCCCCCCCTCCCTTATAGATGGTCCCCTTTCCCCCCCACCCGTACAGGCTGATAAAAAACAAAACTTAACTCCCCTGACAACGCGCTCCCACGTTGATCCTCACTCTTCGGTCTGTCCCCGGCTGCTGCGCGGCTGCCGGGGGTGTCGCGTCTTATCCCCGGCAGCGCGCGCATCCCAGAGCTCCCTGCGCGCCGGAACCGGAAGTCAGGGCCCAAGGCGCGCAGGGAGCTCTGGGATGCGTGCGCTGCCGGGGATAAGACGCGACATCCCCGGCAGCTGCGCAGCAGCCGGGGGAAGACAGAGTCGGACTCTTGTGACAGCAAGCAAAACAATGCTTGCGGTCACAAGAGTGATTGAAAGGGAGGGCCCCGCGGGCCCCCCTTTGTGGCGGGCCCGGTCGCGGCGGCGACCCCCGCGACCACGGTGGCTACGCCACTGGGTTAGAGGTCAAGAGAACAAGAATGAGGGAAAAATCATGACAGAGAATTAAATAGCTATATGACAAGTAACCTATTTGTATTTACCCCAAACAGCTGAAGAAATACCCACTGCTGTGCCGACAACTACTACAACTCCCACCAGTACAGAGCCTCCAACTACTACCCAGCCCCAGAAGAATACGGAATCTCCTATCAGGCCTGTGTCTCCAACTACTTCAGATGATCTCTCCAGTACAGCTCCTCCAACCAGCACTATCGCCTCAACTACTCTAAAAGATCTCTCCAGTACAGCTCCTCCAACCAGCACTATTGCCTCAACTACTCCAGGGGATCTCTCCAGTACAGCTTCCCCAACCAGCACTATGGTCTCAACTTCTCCAGATGTTCTCTCCAGTACAGCTCCTTCAACCAGCACTTTGGTCGCAACTACTCCAAATGATCTCTCCAGTACAGCTCCTCCAACCAGCACTTTGGTCGCAACTACTCCAGGGGATCTCTCCAGTACAGCTCCCGCAACCAGCACTATACCCTCAACTACTCCAGGGGATCTCTCCAGTACAGCTCCCCCAACCAGCACTCTGGTCTCAACTACTCCAGATAATCTTTCCAGTACAACTCCTCCAACCAGCACTATAGCCTCAACTACTTCAGGGGATCTCTCCAGTACCGCGCCCCAAACCAACACTATGGCCTCAACTGCTCCAGATAATCTCTCCAGTACAGCTCCCCCAACCAGCACTATAGCCTCAACTACTCCAGGGGATCTCTCCAGTACAGTTCCCCCAACCAACACTACGGCTTCAACTACTCCAGGGGATCTCTCCAGTACAGCTCCCCCAACCAACACTACGGCTTCAACTACTCCAGGGGATCGCTCCAGTACAGCTCCTCCAACCAGCACTGTGGACTCAACTACTCCAGGGGATCTCTCCAGTACAGCTCCCCCAACCAGCACTATGGCCTCAACTACTCCAGGGGATCTCTCCAGTACAGCTCCCCCAACCAACACTATAGCCTCAACTACTCCAGGGGATCTCTCCAGTACAGCTCCCCCAACCAGCACTATGGCCTCAACTACTCCAGATGATCTCTCCAGTACAGCTCCCCCAACTAGCACTATGGCCTCAACTACTCCAGATATTCTCTCCAGTACAGCTTCTCCAACCAGCACTATGGCCTCAACTACTCCAGATATTCTCTCCAGTACAGCTTCTCCAACCAGCACTACGTCTCCAACTACTCCAGGGGATCTCTCCAGTACAGCTTCTCCAACCAGCACTACGTCTCCAACTACTCCAGGGGATCTCTCCAGTACAGCTCCCCCAACCAACACTACGGCTTCAACTACTCCAGGGGATCTTTCCAGTACAGCTCACCCAACCAGCACTATGGCCTCAACTACTCCAGGGGATCTCTCCAGTACAGCTCCCCCAACCAACACTACGGCTTCAACTACTCCAGGGGATCTCTCCAGTACAGCTCCTCCAACCAGCACTATCGCCTCAACTACTCCAGGGGATCTCTCCAGTACAGTTCCCCCAACCAGCACTTTAGCCTCAACTACTCCAGGGGATCTCTCCAGTACAGCTCCCCCAACCAGCACTATGGCCTCAACTACTCCAGATGATCTCTCCAGTACAGCTCCCCCAACTAGCACTATGGCCTCAACTACTCCAGATATTCTCTCCAGTACCGCTTCTCCAACCAGCACTATGGCCTCAACTACTCCAGATATTCTCTCCAGTACAGCTTCTCCAACCAGCACTACGTCTCCAACTACTCCAGGGGATCTCTCCAGTACAGCTCCTCCAACCAGCACTGTGGCCTCAACTACTCCAGTGAATTTCCCCAGTACAGCTCCCCCAACCAGCACTATGGCCTCAACTACTCCAGTTGATCTATCCAGTACAGCTTCCCCAACCAGCACTGTGGCCTCAACTACTCCAGTGAATTTCTCCAGTACAGCTTCCCCAGCCAGCACTATGGCCTCCAATTTCTCCACTTCAGCTCTTCCTACCAGCACTGTGGCCTCATCTACTCCAGATGTTCTCTCCAGTACAGCTCCCCCAACCAGCACTATGGCCTCAACTACTCCAGATGATCTCTCCAGTACAGCTCCCCCAACCAGCACTATGGCCTCAACTACTCCAGATGATCTCTCCAGTACAGCTCCTCCAACAAGCACTATGGCCTCATCTACTCCAGGGGATCTCTCCAGTACAGCCCCACCAAACAGCACTGAGCACACAACCAGCATTCAGTCTGTTACTAATATGACGCTTTCCAGCAGTTTTTCAACGACTGATCTTGCACAGCCGTCATCTGTCAGTATGGGTAATACAGAGCCTCCTTCGCCAACCCAACCCACACCCAGAAATGCTACAAACACAGTTCCGCTAACACTCAGATTTGAGAACATAGATTTTACACAGAGTCTTACGGACAAATCTTCTCCAGAATATAAGAATCTGTCCTCTGAAATAAGAAGGAGGGTGAGTAACAATGACAATATCTCTATATCCTTGTTCATATTGTAGTTATTTCATGGTGCAGTTCATACACAACAATATAGCAGATGGTCAGATATATGGCCGACCATGTTCTCACATCTGATCCTCTCCACGATGGGGATTATAATCTCATGTATTTATGGATTCCTATAGACCACTGCCACCTGCTTCATCTGTGTGATGGGTGGAAATCCAGCAGGTCAGACAGGATACTATAACTCAGGATAATTGAGATGTTCCTGTTGCACATATTGGGGCTCTGATCCTCATCTCCTCTGATCTCTTCCTACAGCTGCTGCCGATTCTACAGGAACTTTTCCATGGACTTCTGGATCTACAGAACTTCACATTCACGTAAGTGACTATTACATGTGAGTATGGTGGATACAGCGATGATGACCTGGGAGGGATATCAGCAGCAGCCGGGGACATCACCCATCATTACTACCACAGGCCACATTAGTAATATTTATCCACACAAGTCTGATACTGAGTGATACATCAGAGGTGTAGTAATCATGACCCCATGATGAATACTATGACGGTCCCATGTGCCCTGTTCCAAGTGCACTCTGCTGTCCCTGTGCCTCACATACAGAGAACAAGAAGTATGAGTAAATAGATGTACAGATGAATGAGCAGGTGACCAGAAGTAGTTCTCCATATCAACATGGCTGACTATGGCTATAACTTACTGCCCTTAGATATAGATAGAAGAATGCATCTCTGTAGTAGAAACTGCTGATGTAACTAGTAAAATACTATAGACTGAGAAATAGGAACATTCATGGGATTATGTCTGGTTTATCATGAGAGGGTGAAGGTTCATGAGATGTCTCCTCGTGGTGGTGACAGAGAGAGAGCAGGGTTTCCTTATCCTGTACACCCAGCGCTCTGCTGTGAT
Source organism: Dendropsophus ebraccatus (assembly GCF_027789765.1). Taxonomy (NCBI): domain Eukaryota; kingdom Metazoa; phylum Chordata; class Amphibia; order Anura; family Hylidae; genus Dendropsophus; species Dendropsophus ebraccatus. The sequence goes on along the minus strand of NC_091461.1, from coordinate 103,339,393 downwards.
ACACAATACTCTGGATACTCCACACTTCTGACCTGACTACTGCATCTTTTCTGCAGGAACGGTTCTGTAGTGTCCTCCATGGATCTAGTCTACCCAGAAGGTACCAATGCCACTGACTCCAGAACAGTGGTTGATGAATTCTATAAGCGAGTGAGAAGTGCGAACCCACCAGACACCATTGAAGGTTTTAAGATTGATCCTTCAAGTATTCAGTCTAGAGGTGAGTCTACACTGGGTTTATACTGGATTAAATTACAGTCAGACATATCCCTCCTCCCCCTGCATTCTTGGGATCTATTATAGACAAAGTCCTGACAGTGAAACTAGTATCAGGGTGTCCACTGCAGTAGCACCTAGGAGTGAAGAGGACTGTGAAGCCAGGAAAGGTAAGTATTAAAGCATATCTTTTAGTTTAGGAGACTTTTAGAAACATATGTAACCCATGCAGGGGTGTAGCTAAAAGCTTATGGCCCTGGTGCAACATTTCAGCTTGGGCCCCAATCAGATGCAGAATAAAGTTATATACAGAAACTCACAGGTGGTGTCTTCTATGATCAGAGTCGGTAATTTTCACTTTCTTCTCCATCCAGCCCAGGCTGCCATGAAAACTTCTTGCAGTCACATCTCATCTATGCAGAGTTATTGTCGCACAATGCTGCATGTGTGATTCCTTAGAGGGATTCTCTAAAATATATAAAAAAAAAAGTAAACATAGTCTGTTATTGCCAGAAAATAAAAAATATGGCATTCACAAAAGAAGAGTATGAACCACACTCACTCCAGTAAAATGATGCTTTACTTAAGGGCATACTTGTGGAATTGCACCATTTGTATGTCCTGCTCTGCATCTGAAATAAAGCATCATTTTTGCACTAAGGTGAGTGAATTACTTTACTCTGAGAGCAGAAAACCTCCCCCTAGGTCTACATCCAACTTCTCCATAACCCGAGTCAAATGCTGAGCGTTTGGGTTCGGAGAACGATGTTGAACCTGAACTTTCAGCAAGTTTGGTGGACACTATCTGTGAAAAAAGCCTGAGTTTCTGTCTTTGTTACTTCCTGCACTTTCTGTCCTCCTTACCTATCCAGCTTCCCCTTCCCATAGGCTTGTATATGTAGTGTAACCTGATCTAAGTGAAGCTGAAAACCTGTCTTTACTCTGCTCAAAAATAATTTCACTTAAAGTGACACTGTCACCACATTTTAGCATTTTGACTTCTTAACACATGTATAAAGGGGTACATTTAGCAGATTTCATACAGATTTTTATGTCATCCATCATAATGCTTGTTCCAGTAAAAAGTAAACTTTTATTGTAGGTGAATTGCGCCACCTGGGCGGAGCTTCTGCGACGAAGCGCCACTTAGCTCCACCCAAATCATCGCCGCTGTCCCGCCCCTTTGTCACGTCATTGCTGGCAGCCACTCTGCTGTTGAGCAGTTCATCCTAGGTGGCCCTCTCAGCCTGGGGGTTTATCAGTCGCAGCGCGGGAGCAGTCATATTGCGGTGTGTGTACTGCTCCCGCGTCCTCCTTCACTGCTTAGTCGGCACAGGCGCAGTCGGGCATTGAGACTGCCTGCCCCACACCTGGTGACATCGCAAGCTGTGTGAGGGGTGGGAAGGCCAAGCAGTAGTAGGGCAGCATCACTGCCCGACCACATCGCCCCCTGGCCGGATGACACCATGGGCCAGGCGCACGCACAACGGAAGTAGGAGCAGGGCAGCTTCAATGCCTGATTGCGCCTGGGCCGACTAAGCAGTGAAGGAGGATGCGGGAGCAGTACACACGGCAATGTGACTGCTCCCGTGCTGCGACAGATGAAACCCCAGGCTGAGAGGGCCACCTAGGATGAACTGCTCAACAGCAGAGCGGCTGCCAGCAATGACGTGACAAAGGGGCGGGACAACGGCGATTATGTCGGCGGAGCTAAGTGGCGCTTCGGCGGAGAAGCTCCGCCCAGGTGGCGCAATTTGCTACAATAAAAGTTTACTTTTTACTGGAACAAGCATTATGATGGATGACATAAAAATGTGTATGAAATCTGCTAAATGTACCCCTTTACACGTGTTAAGAAGTCAAAATGCAAAAATGTGGTGACAGTGTCACATTAAAGCAAGTTCACGTTTATTTATTTATTTTTACGACTTGTTTTTGGTGCACTGATCTGCCACTGTCACTCCATTTTTGCATTCTGACTTCTCTACACAGGTGTAAAAGGTAAATTTAGCAGTTTTCATACCTTATTTTATATCATACGTGACGGTGCTTCTTGTTCAAGTAAAAAGGGGTCTTTTATCAACTGCAGATTGTGCTAAGTAGGTGGGGCACATTGACCCCGCCCCCTCTATGCCGTCATATTCACATAGGCCCCGCCCCCTCACTGGCCATTGGAACAGGCTGGCCTAAAGGTCTAAGCCCCACCCCCTCTAGGTAGGCCCATACCAATGGGCATCTAGGGGGTGGGGCCTATGTGGCGATGACATTGTGGAGGGGTGGGGCAAACTGTGGTGCTGTGAGCGGGGATAAGCGGCACTGTTGCTTTGAAGCCCCGCCCATTTAGCACAATCTGCAGTTGATAAAAGATCACTTTTTACTTGAAGCACCATGACGTATGATATAAAATAAGTTATAAAAAATGCTAAATTTACCCCTTACCCCTGTGTAGAGAAGTCATAATGCGAAAATGGGGTGACAGTGTCACTTTAAACCAGCGCTGCTTACAGAGGAAACCTTGCCAAAGAATCTGTAACCTGTCACTTCTTTTTTCACACAGAAAAAAAAGACATTCAAACATTTTTCATGAGTTTCCTAATGAAATCAATGGGAGGGTTTTCAAGGAAAACCAGTGTGATTTTTTTTTTTTTTTTTTAGATAAAAATTGTGTGGACTTCACTTGTATTGGAGGCCTATGTACACCTGCTTGAAATGATCCCTACACCTTAAAGTGTCACTGTCGTTATAAGTTTCAAAATCTAAATCAACAGTAGATGTGATATAAAAGAAGTTTGCAATATACATTCATTATTTTTTGTTGTTATCATGCTGTCAAACAAAGCTATACTTACTTGTATCCAGGTCCAGTCTCCTGAAGGCAGCTTTTAAGTCTTGTGCTGGTTAGAAAAAAAAAAATAAACACATGGGGAGAGATTTATTAAAGGGTGTAAAATTTAGACTGGTGTAAACTGCCCTCAACAACGAATCACAGCTCTCTTTCCTTTTACCAGAGCTGAAGGCTGAGCTGTGATTGGTTGCTGTGGGCAGTTTGCACCAGTATAAATTTTACACCCTTTGATAAATCTCCCCTATGAAGTCTATGGGCCACATGTATCATCTGGCGAACGGATGATTTTCGGCGGAAAGTGCCGATTTGCGTATTATTTTATACGCAAATGGCCGATTTGCGAATAAAATATTCGCAAATCGGCACTTTCCGCCGAGTACGCTAGGGGGGGCGAAAAGGGGGCGTGTAGTGGGCGGAACGGAGGGCGCGGACTCAGAGTCCGCGCGATTTACAATCCGTTCCGCCCAAATATACGCCGAAAACCTACTCCAGTCCTCAGCTGGCGTAGGTTTTCGGCGGTGCGCACCGGCGCGCACGGGATTTATGTAGAGGCAGTCCGTCTCTACATAAATCTCCGTAGCGCCGGAGCTGCGGGGGCATTTTTAAGTCCGGCGTAAAAAACGCCAGACTTAATAAATGCCCCCCTATGTGTCCGTCAATCAAGTGATTGATGCCTTCTCTGTGAGCGCTCAGATGACACCGGACTTCCTGTGTGTTTAGATTATTATTTTTTTAACAGTCTAAATACAGGAAGTGCCTTGTTTTCCATGATAATTAAAATAAAAATTATGAAAATTGCAATCTTGCATTATTTCACATCAACTGCTGATTTAAATTTTGAAATGCATAACAACAGTGACACTTTAAAGTGATTGTACCACCAGGCCCAGGCTGAAGCACTGGAGGCGGGCCGACCCACCTTAGTGGGGAGAATCTCCAGCCCCTCCATGACGTGACTCCATTAGAATCAATGGAACCCTATCATAGAGGGGCTAGGGTTTCTTCCCACTAAGGGTGGGTCGGCCCACCTCCAGTGCTTCAGCCTGGGCCTGGTGGTACAGTCACTTTAAGGCCATGTTCACACTTTGTATGAGACCAGCTGTTCCGTGACCCGCCCACGGAACGGCCGGTCTTATAAAAGATCATCCTGGCCGGTACTGCAGTACAGGCCGGATGATCTTTAGCGGTGCTGAATTCAGATGCAGGCGTATCCGTGCGCGCCTGCATCCAAATTCCCCACTGCACACAATGGAGCGTTCGGCCGCAGCCGCATGCTCCATTGTGTGAACTGACAGGGTTTTCTGAGGCTGCTATTCAATAGATAGATGTTTATGGCGTTTAAACATAATAAATGGTATTGAACTACACTTTAACATTGTAAATGTTTATTTTCCAATTAATTTAGATGAAGAAATAAATACTACGGCTCTGACCACAGCGCAAACAACTACTCCATTACCTACAACCACCAGAGCTTCAACGACCACCGCAGGACAAGCAGCAACTGCAACCTCAGAGCCTGCAACAGCAACCACCGGACCAACAACGACCACAGAGCCTGCAACAGCAACGACAGGAACAGCAACCTCAGAGCCTGCAACAGCAACCACAAGACCAAAAACAACCACCACAGAGCCTACAACAGCAATCACAGGACAAGCAACAACAACAGAGCCTGTAACAGAAACCACAGGACTAGCAACAGCAACCACAGGTCTAGCAGCAACAACCAGAAAGCCTGCAACAGCAACCACAGAGCCTGCAACAATAACCACAGAGTCAGCAACTGAAGCCACAGGACTAGCAACAACAAGCACAGGACAAACAACAACAACCACAGAGCCTTCAACAGCAACTACAGGGACAGGGCCTACAGTAACTACAGGGCCTACAGTAACTTCAGCAGGGTCTACAACTACAGGGTCGACAGTAACTACAGCAGGATCGGATACTACAGTGACAGGGATTACAGTAACTACAGCAGAATCAGCAACTATAGTGACAGGGACTACAATAACTACTGCAGGATCGGATACTACAGTGACAGAGACTACAGTAACTACAGCAGGACCAGCAACTACAGGGACAGGGACTACAGTAACTACAGCAGAATCAGCAACTACAGTGACGGGGACTACAGTAACTACAGCAGATTCAGCAACTACATTGACAGGGACTACGGTAACTACAGGGGCAGGGACTACAGTAATTACTGCAGGATCGGATACTACAGTGACAGAGACTACAGTAACTACAGCAGGACCAGCAACTACAGGGATAGGGACTACAGTAACTACAGCAGGACCAGCAACTACAGGGATAGGGACTACAGTAACTACAGCAGAATCAGCAGCTACAGTGACAGGGACTACAGCAACTACAGTGACAGGGACTACAGTAACTACAGCAGGGTCAGCAACAACATGGAGACAATCTTCAACAGGATCGGCATCTACAGGAACAGAATCTACAACTGCATCAGCAACTGCAGAGACAGGATCTACAACTGCATCAGCAACTGCAGAGACAGGATCTACAACTGCATCAGCAACTGCAGAGAGAGGATCTACAACTGCATCAGCAACTGCAGAGACAGGATCTACAACTGCATCAGCAACTGCAGAGACAGGATCTACAACTGCATCAGCAACTGCAGAGACAGGATCTACAACTGCATCAGCAACTGCAGAGACAGGATCTACAACTGCATCAGCAACTGCAGAGACAGGATCTACAACTGCATCAGCAACTGCAGAGACAAGATCTACAAATGCATCAGCAACTGCAGAGACAGGATCTACAACTGCATCAGCAACTGCAGAGACAGGATCTACAACTGCATCAGCAACTGCAGAGACAGGATCTACAACTGCATCAGCAACTGCAGAGACAGGATCTACAACTGCATCAGCAACTGCAGAGACAGGATCTACAACTGCATCAGCAACTGCAGAGACAGGATCTACCATAACTACAGCAGGACCTGCAACTCCTCCGCCAACCCAATCCCCTATCAGAAATTCTACAAACACAGTTCCGCTAACATTCAGAATTTTGAACAGAAATTTCACTCAGAGTCTTGAGGACCCATCTTCTCCAGATTATAAGACACTGTCCTCCGAAATAAGAGGCAAGGTGAGTGATAATGACTCCTTCTCCATGTAGATGTTAATAGTCTATTATAGTCAGATATATGGCCAACCATGTTCTCATGACTGATCCTCTCCAAGATGGGGATTATAATCTGCCTTTTTTAATGTTTCAAACCCACCCTGGATTTCTACAATTGCCCAGAGGTCTTCTCTAATGTACGTTAAATTCTCCTCTATCACCTGACATCTCCATGACGGGTGGAGATACATTCAAATAATAAAGGGACTATAACACAAGATGATGGGGGTGTTCCTACCATCACATATTGGGGCTCTGATCCTTGTCTCCTCTGATCTCTTCCTGCAGCTGCTGCCGTTTCTACAGAAACCATTTCCTTCACTAGAGGATATACAGAACTTCACATTCACGTAAGTGACAGAGACCAAGAAGTGTCAGTATATACTTGTATACAGGTGAATAAGCAGGTGACCTGAGATAACCCTCCAGACATAGCCACCAACATTGCTGACTAATACTATCCTAAATTGCAGGAGAATGCAGCTCTGTAGTAGAAACCAGGGCTGTGGAGTCAGTAAGCTGCAGCTCCGACTCCAACTCTGACTACTAAATTTTATCATGACCGACTCCGACTCCGACTCCTGCTCCTTCATAAATGGCCGGTCATATACCAGGGGAGTTATTTATCACACTGGCTCAGCAGCTTCTCCCTAATGTCCTACATGATCCTGGGGCGACTTCTAAGGGAGTAAGGAAAGATATAAAGCAGCTTCTCCTGTGTGTGCAGTGGATGCAGCCAGTCTCCAGCCTCCATGTCCTGAACTACTCACAACTAGACTAGATGGAGCAGTTGGTCTTTTCCTGCTCACAGTCTTCTATGTTTCTAACTAAATATTCACCACCATACACACAGAAACACTGCTAACAATGCAAGATCCCTGTGATATAGAGGTCATCCATAGTGATATAGAGAGGTCACACATAGTCATATAGAGAGGGGTCACACATAGTGATATAGAGGGGTCACTGTGGGGGCATGCCATAGCACACACACAGCCTGCTGCAGCCATAGCATACACATACACATACAGCCATAGCATACACACACACAAACACACACACACACACACACACACACACATCCTGCTGCAGCCATAGCACACACACACACACAGCCTGCTGCAGCCATAGCACACCCACACAGCCTGCTGCAGCCATAGCACACACACACACACAGCCTGCTGCAGCCATAGCATACACACACAGCCTGCTGGAGCCATAGCACGCACACACACACACACACACACACAGCTGCAGCCATAGCATACACACACACACACACACATACAGCTGCAGCCATAGCAAACACACACACACACACACAGAGATGCAGCCATAGAACACTGAAGAAAAACACCACATTGAGGACAGAGGTTACTGCTACACTACTTATGTCTTCACCTCCTCCTCCTCTATATTACACAGGATATCTTCATATTACACTGCTGCTCATATACAGTCATCCAGCATCCAGGAAGAGAACAACACAGATCTCCCCCCACACAATGGACTCTTCCAGCTCAGAAACAAACTGACAAATAGTGACCGACAACTTTTCCTTGACCACCCTTATGTAATAGGGCCAGTGTCCTATTAGAATTTTGCTCATAATATACTGTATATTGATGAGCAAAACTTATAAAATTCATATCAAAACTCAATTTTAAATTGTTCTAAGATTTTTTTTAAAGCTGGAGTGGGTAAATTTTTTCTGACTCCAGCCAAAACTAGTTCCGACTCCGACTCCACAGCCCTGGTAGAAACTGCTGATGTAACTAGTAAAACATTATAGACTGAGAAATAGGAACGTTCATGGGAATATTTCTGGTTTATTATGGATGGGTGAAGGTTCCTGTGATGTCTCCTCATGTTGGTGACAGGGAAAGAGGAGGGTTTCCTCATCTGTGAAACACAATACTCTGGGTACTCCACACTTCTGACCTGACTATTGGTTCCTGCAGGAACGGTTCTGTAGTGTCCTCCATGGATCTAGTCTACCCAGAAGGTACCAATGCCACCGACTCCAGAACACTGGTTGATGAATTCTATAAGCGAGTGAGAAGTGCCGACCGACCAGACACTGTTGATGATTTACAGCTTGATCCTTCAAGTATTCAGTCTAGAGGTGAGTCTACACTGGGATTATTTTGGATACAATTTCAGGCAAGTATAGACTCCTAAAGTAAAACAGACCCCTGGCCAGATTTTGCAGGCCATTACCCTGCGCATTACTGCAGCTTGAAGTTCTCTCTATTTTGGGGAGCCACTGTAGACAAAGTCCTGACACTGGGACTGGCATCAGGATGTTCTCTGCAGTGGCACCAAGGAGGGATGAGAATTATGGAATTAGAAGAGGTAAGTATTAAAGTGTAGCTTTTATTTCATACTTTTCCTGTATGTACGTGGGTAGTATTACTATGTGTGGCCATTATAGAACTTGGCACATTTTTTTAAGTTTTTTTTTTTTTTTTGTGGGGTCGAGGTGGGGGGTGTTGGTGGGTTTTTCCACCGATTTGTGCATTAAAACCCTATCAATCATACATTATATGTGTTTTTGAGCTAAAACAGCTTCACCAGAGATGTAGCATCACTTCAGGTAAGTTACCTACTGAACTCAATAGGAGGTGATTTTCAAGTGAAAACAGCTCAGTTTTATGTGAACATGCCCTTAGTGATCAGATTATAAGTCAGGGGGGAGAAAGAATATGGACATTTAAATAGAAGTGTGTAAAGCCAGACAAGACACACATATAGGGCGACATGTATCAACACCAAAAGGCGTACTTTCTTGCAGAAGGGGCGATTTGCGAATATTTTATTCGCAAAAGGGTCATTAGCGAATAAAATATTTGCAAATCGCCCCTTTCCGACGGGTACGCCGGGGGGGTGCGCGGACTCAGAGTCCGCGCGATTTATAATTTTTTAAACTAAAAGATACGCCGAAAACCTATTTCACCTTTTAGGTGGCGTAGGTTTTTGGCTGTGCGCACCGACACGCATGGGATTTATGTAGAGGCAGTCCGCCTCTACATAAATCTCCGTAGCGCCGGAGATGCGGGGACATTTATAAGTCCGGCGTAAAAAATATCGGACTTAATAAATGTCCCCCATACTGTATATTTTACTGAGTACAAGTATCAAAAGAGTCCATGATGTGATTCATGGTGGTATTAGTGTGGAGGAATCTACTGCTAATAAATGGTATTGAACAACTGTTGAAGCTTATTAATGTTTATTTTCCATTTTATGTAGCTGAACAAATAGACACCCCGGCTCCAACTGCAGCGCAAACAACTACTCCATTACCAACAACCACCAGAGCTTCAACAGCAACGACAGTGTCTGCTACTACAGGAACAGGGACTACAGTAACTACAGGGACTGGGTCTACAGCAACTGCAGAGACAGGGTCTACAGCAACCACTGGAACAGGCACTACAGTAACTACAGGATCAGGGTCTACAGCAACTACTGAGACAGGGTCTACTGCAACTACAGGAACAGGCACTACAGTAACTGCAGGATCAGGGTCTACAGCCACTACCGAGACAGGGTCTACTGCAACTACAGGAACAGGCACTACAGTAACTACAGGATCAGGGTCTACAGCAACCACTGGAACAGGCACTACAGTAACTACAGGATCAGGGTCTACAGCAACTACCGAGACAGGGTCTACTGCAATTACAGGAACAGGCACTACAGTAACTACAGGATCAGGGTCTACAGCCACTACCGAGACAGGGTCTACTGCAACTGCAGGAACACGCACTACAGTAACTACAGGATCAGGGTCTACAGCAAATGCAGGGACAGGGTCTACAGCAAATGCAGGGACAGGGTCTACAGCAACCACAGGGACAGGTACTACAGTAACTGCAGGATCAGGGTCTACAGCAACTACCGAGACAGGGTCTACTGCAACTACAGGAACAGGCACTACAGTAACTACAGGATCAGGGTCTACAGCAACTACCGAGACAGGGTCTACTGTAACTACAAGGACAGGGTCTACAGCAACTACAGGGACAGTGCCTACGGTAACTACAGCAGGGTCTACAACTACAGGGACAGGGCCTACTGTTACTACAGGGACAGGGCCTACTGTAACTACAGGGACAGGGTCTACAGTAACTACAGCAGGGTCTACAACTACAGGGACAGGATCTACTGTAAGTACAGCAGGGTCTACAACTACAGGGACAGGGTCTACTGTAAGTACAGCAGGGTCTACAACTACAGGGATAGGGCCTACTGTTACTACAGGGATTGGGTCTACAGCAACAACCAAGACAGGGTCTTCAGCAACTATAGGGACAGGGCCTACTGTAACTACAGGGACAGGGCCTACTGTAACTACAGGGACAGGGTCTACAGTAACAACAGGGCCTACTGTAACTACAGGGACAGGGTCTACAATAACTACAGCAGGGTCTACAACTACAGGGACAGGGCCTACTGTAACTACAGGAGCAGAGTCTACAGTAACTAGAGGGACAGGGCCTACAGCAACTACAGGGACAGGGTCTACAAAAACTACAGGGACAGGGTCTACTGTAACTACTGCTGTGTCTACAAATACAGAGACAGGGTCTACTGTAACTTCAAAAGGGCCTACAACTACAGGAACCAGGTTTACAGTAACTTCAGAGACAGGGCCTACAGCAACTACAGCAGGACCTGGAACTAAAGAAGTACCTGGGACTATGGAGACAGGATCTACAGGGCCTCCACCGCCAACCCAATCCTCTACCACAAATGCTACAAACACAGTTCCGCTAACATTCAGAATTGTGAACAGAGCTTTTACTGAGAGTCTTGAGAACCCATCTTCTTCAGAATATAAGACACTGTCCTCCGAAATAAGAAGCAAGGTGAGTGATAATGACTCCATCTCCATGTAGATGTTTATAGTCTATTTCATAGTGCAGTCCATACACATTAAGTGGATGGTCAAATATATGGCCGACCATGTTCTCATGTCTAATCCTCTCCAGGATGGGGATTATAATCTAATCTGGAGCTAAGGTGTTCGCTATATAGTCTGCGAATATGCGATGGTGAGAGTCATTGTGGTAAAATCACCTTTATTTTTCCTTTTGGGCAGTGAAAATATAAATAAGCTGTACTTACTCATTACTGAGCCCCCACAGCGCACTCTCAGCCTGTTTCTCTCAGCTTCCTGTATTGTCTCAACCTGGCATGAACTACCTGCTCAACCAATCAATAACTGTTGAGGTGTCTACCTTTAGTCAGTGACTGGCTGAGCTGAGCCGGGCTGTCACGTCATAGATGCTATAGGAGACCAGCGAAGAAATGTGAGCAGTGGCGCTAAGCGGCACGGGGACAGGTAAGTACAACATTTTTTACGTTTCACTCCCACCTTGAATGTTTACATTTGGACAGAGTTCTCCTTTAACTTACATTAATTCCTCCTCCATCACCTGCCATTCCAATGGTGTCTATGGGCGGAGATACAGCTGATCAGACAGGAGGTTATAACAGGATGATGGGGGTGTTCCTACCATCACATATTGGGGCTCTGATCCTCGTCTCCTCTGATCTCTTCCTACAGCTGCTGCCGATTCTACGGGAACCATTTCCTCTACTACAGGATATACAGAACTTCAAATTCACGTAAGTGACGGAGACCAAGAAGTGTCAGTATATACTTGTATACAGGTAAATAAGCATAACTCTTCAGACATAGCTACCAACATGGCTGTATGTAGAAAAATAAATGCAGCACTGCAAAATCTGAAAACTGGTCATGCCAGCAGTGTACCCCTCTGGGACCAAGAAGCAGGCCGCTATACTCCAACAAAAACACTGCAGCACTGGATTAATTTCAAAAGGCAAAGGTGTTTATTTACTCAGGGAAAACGCAAAGTTTCAACCCCCCGTTGGAGTCTTTCTCAAGCAGTGCAATGCATGGTAACAACGATGCTCTGCAGTGTTTGTTCACATTCCCCCTGCCCATAAGCGTTAAATCCTTCGGTTACTCTGACTGATGACATAAACAGTGGGATAGAATGGGAATCCATTCATAAAAATACGCAGAAGGCAGTGTTCCACAGCGCCAATAAAATGTGTGCACTTAGGTAATTAACCCCCACTCTCCTGGAACATTTTTCAATGTCATTGGGAGGTACATCAATTAACATGGGCTAATGGGCCCACACATACCAACATCGGCAGTCAGTCCAGGTGTCTCCAACCCACTGTGATTTCCAATGGGGCCCTGTCCAGATTCGTGCATTCCTTATGGCTAAAAATGTACAACAAAAACCGCATCAATATCGCTTTAAATCTGAACAAGCTCCAATGCAATAATCACAAAAAAGTCAAAAATAAAAAATAAGACTGTTAGATGTTCGGCCTCCATCTCATTCTTGTAAGTGTCTCCTCCCCCTCCATGGACATAGGGTCCATTTACACAGAAAGATTATCTGACAGATTATCTGACAAAGATTTGAAGCCAAAGCCAGAAACAGACTTTAAACAGAGATCAGGTCATAAAGGAAAGCCTGAGATTTCTCCTCTTTTCAAATCGATTCCTGGTTTTGGCTTCAAATCTTTGGCAGATAATCTCTCAGATAATCTTTTTGTGTAAATGGACCCTTATGCTCCGTTTACACGGAACGATTATCGTGCGAATTTGCACGATAATGATCGTATTTGAACGATAATCGTACGTGTAAACGCAGCGAACGATCGAACGATGAGCGAGAAATCGTTCATTTTGATCTTTGAACATGTTCTTAAATCGTCATTCGCAAAAAAGTTTGCAGATCGTTCCGTGTAAACAGTCGTTCACTGATTTTACTTATGTGCGAGATAGGCTTAAGCGATCGCAAAACGATCGCAAAATGATTTTTCCGTACGATATATCGTTCCGTCTAAACGCTGATCGTTATTAAAAAAAAATCGTTACCTCGAAATCGTTAATCGAACGATTGGGCGAATTATCGCTCCATATAAATGCAGCATTAGGCTTGAGTATTACTAGAAACGATGAATGAAAGAAAATATATTAGCGATATCAATCAGGTAATCAGTATAATCCACGTGTCAATGCCACTTCAGCTTCCATGACAGGAGACTCAAAGAAATATATGTCAATATAGTAAGGGGTGTTCATACTCATCTACAGTACCTTGGAAAGTCTACATTTACTCCTTCAGGTTTAAGGATGCCCATTTTGTGGATCCATGCTAGTTCTCTTCCTTTTAGTATCGCTAATATATCGCCACTTCTCTGAGGTGCACTGATTGGTCCCTGTGATGTCTCCTCACGGTGGTGACTGACATAGAGTAGGCTTTCCTTATCCTGTACTCCTGTCGCTCTGCTGTGATACACAATACTCTGGATACTCCACACATCTGACCTGACTACTTGATCTTTCCTGCAGGAATGGTTCTGTTGTGTCCTCCATGGATCTAGTCTACCCAGAAGGTACCAATGCCAATGACTCCAGAACAGTGGTTGATGAATTCTATAAGCGAGTGAGAAGTGCCGACCCACCAGACTCCATTGATGGTTTACAGCTTGATCCTTTCAGCATTCAGTCTAGAGGTGAGTCTACACTGGGATTATTTTGGATTAAATTTCCGGCATATGTAGACCCCTAAAGTAAAACAGACCCCTGACCAGACTCTGCAGGCCATCACCCTGCGCATTCCTGCAGATTGTAGTCCTCTCTATTTTGGAGAGCCGATGTAGACAAAATCCTGACACTGGGACTGGCATCAAGATGCCCTCTGCAGTGGTACCCAAGAGGGATGAGAACTATGGAACCAGGAGAGGTAAGTATTAAAGTGTAGCTTTTATTTCAGGATACTTTTCCTATATGTACACGAGCAGTATGACTATTTCTGGCCATTATATAACTTTTATTTGGCATTTCCCCCTATGGGCTTCAATTCTTTGTCGGCTTTCCCTGAGCTCAGCTGCTTAAAGGATAAAGACTGGTCTCTATTGTGGCTTTCATGCACTACTTATATAAAGAAGCAGAATCTCCTGTTTTTGTATGTGTCTGCAGTAAACCCTCAGAACATGCAGTATCCTGGAAGACATTATAGAGCAGTACTAAGCAGTGAAAACTGTAAATCCAACACTTTCTGTCAGGCAAGCCTAAGTTTGTGTCTCTTCCTTTTCTGCTCCCGTTCAATCATCCTCCTGCTATTCCCTTCTCTATATACCTCCATAGGCAACATAGCCCAATATCATTGACGCTGGAAACCTGTCCTAACTTTGCTAAAGTATTTTCCTTGTATAAAATCCTCCAAAAAAAAACTGCTTAAAAAACCTCTTCTATTTCTATTATGTTATTCTGTTTTATCTTTTTGTTTCTTTTTATTTTTTTAGGAGGGGGGGGGGTGCGTTTTCCCACCGATCTGTGCATAAAAACCCTCAAGTATAGTCAAGTATAGATTAGATTTGTTTTTGAGCTAAAACAGCACTGTTTACAGACAAATGAAGCATTTCCTAAAATGAATAGGAGTTGGTTTTGAAGTGAAAAAAAACAGTTTTGGATTAAAAAAAAAAAATGACACTGATTTTGTCCATGCCCTTAGTGATTAGAAGATTAGAAGTCAGGGGGGAGGAGGAGGAATATGGGTGTGTAAATAGAGAAGTGTGTAGAGCCAGACAACATCCACATATACTGTATATTTCACTGAGCACACGTATGAAAATAGTCCAGGATGTGATTCGTGGAGTTATTAGTATGGAGGAGTCTACAGCTAATGAATGGTATTGAACAATACTTGAAGCTTATTAATGTTTATTTTCCAATTTATGTAGATGAAGGAATAACCACCCCGGCTCCGACCACAGTGCAAACAACTACTCCATTACCAACAACCACCAGAGCTTCAACTGCAGCCACAGTGTCTGCAACTACAGGAACAGGGACCACAGTAACTACAGCAGGGCCTGCAACTACAGGAACAGGGACTACAGTAACTACAGCAGAGGCTACAACTACAGGGACAGGGTCTACAGCAACCACAGGGACAGGGTTTAATGTAACAACAGGACCAGGTTCTGCAGCAACTACAGGGACAGGTTCTACTGTAACTACTGGAACAGGGCCTACTGTAACTACAGGAACAGGGACTACAGTAACTAGAGGGACAGGGTCTACAGCAACCACAGGGACAGGGTCTACAGCAACTACAGGGACAGGGCCTACAGTAACTACAGGAACAGGGTCTACTGTATCTACAGGGACAGGGTCTGCAGCAACCACAGGGACAGGGTCTACAGCAACTACAGGGACAGGGACTACTGTAACTACAGAGACAGAGTCTACAGCTACTACAGAAACAGGTTCTACTGTAACCACAGGGACAGGGTCTACTGTAACTGCAGAGACAGGGTCTACAGTAACTACAGGCACAGGGTCTACAGCAACTACCGGCACAGGGTCTACTGTATCTACAGGGACAGGGTCTACAGCAACCACAGGGACTGGGTCTACAGCAACTATAGAGACAGGGTCTACTGTAACTACAGGGACGGGGTCTACAGCGAATACAGGGACAGGGTCTACACTAACTGCAGGAACAGGGTCTACAGTAACTACAGGGACAGGGTCTACGTTGACTACAATAGCAGGGTCTACTGTATCTACAGCAGGATTTACAAGTACTGGGACAGGGTCTACAGCAACTACGGGAACAGGGTCTACAGAAACAACAGGGACTGGGCCTACAGTAACTACAGGGACAGGGTCTACAGTAACTACAGGGACAGGGCCTACCGTAACTACAGGATCAGGGTCTACAGAAACAACAGGGACAGAGCTTACAGTAACTACAGGGACAGGGTCTACAGAAACAACAGGGACAGGACCTACAGTAACTACAGGGACAGGGCCTACAGTAACTACAGGATCAGGGCCTACAGAAACAACAGGGACAGAGCTTACAGTAACTACAGGGACAGGGTCTACAGAAACAACAGGGACAGGACCTACAGTAACTACAGGGACAGGGCCTACAGTAACTACAGGATCAGGGCCTACAGAAACAACAGGGACAGAGCTTACAGTAACTACAGGGACAGGGTCTACAGAAACAACAGGGTCAGAGCTTACAGTAACTACAGGGACAGGGTCTACAGAAACAACAGGGACAGGACCTACAGTAACTACAGAAGTACCTGTGACTATGGAGACAGCACCTACAGGGCCTCCTCCACCAACCCAATCCTCTATCAGAAATGCTACAAACACAGTTCCGCTAACATTCAGAATTGTGAACAGAACTTTCACTGAGAGTCTTGAGAACCCATCTTCTTCAGAATATAAGACACTGTCCTCCGAAATAAGAAGCAAGGTGAGTGATAATGACTCATTCTCTATGTAGATGTTTATAGTCTATTATTTCATAGTGCAGCCCATACACATTTAGTGGATGTCAGATATATGGCCGACCATGTTCTCATGTCTGATCCTCTCCAGGATAGGTATGGAAATCTTATCTAGAGCAACAGTGTTTTCTATACCAGTCTGAGTAAATGAGATGGCCAGAGTGATTGTGCAAAATTTATGTGGATTTTTACCTTTTGGACAGTGAAAATATAAATGAGCTATACTTACCCATTACCGTGCCCTCACAGCGCAGCGTCACCAGCCCGCTCTCTGCCCTGAGTCTTCTGTTTTCCCCAGCTTCCTGTATTGTCTCAACCTGGCATGAACCACCCACTCAGCCAGTTAGTGACTGTGGAGGTGTCCTGCCTTCAGGGCCGCCATTAGGAATTTCCAGGCCCCAAACACTTTGAGTGTTTGGGCCCTGCATTAACAAAAAATCCGGGAGGTATCTTTGACAAATGTCCCTGGTGCGGCGTGCAGACGCAGCTGCCTATGAAGAGTTGGGTCGCTTTGGATGGCTTATGTCCCACACCAGATCAGTTCCATGCACAAGCCTTATATAAAATAAAAACACGGTAACCCAATCTCCCAGCAGCATCTGTGTCTGAACACCACCCAGGAGACATCAACTCTGTAAGAGGTACCCTTTAAAGTGTACCTGTCATTTTAAAGAACTTTTGACATGTCATAGAGACATGTCAGATTTGATCGGACCAGGTCCGAGTGTTCAGACCCATACAGATCGGGAGAAGACCGCTCTGTGTAAGAAAAAAAGAGACACCATAGACTTACATTATGAGGCTGACTCTTTTTTTTTTCAAACACAGAGGGAGGAGCAGTCGTGCCTCACCTCTGTTTTCCCCCGGCTCGTTCTCCCGATCACACTCCGGGACCGGTCAAAACTTTTGACATGTCTCTATGACTGTATGACATGTCAAAAGTTTTTTAAAACAACAGTGACACTTTAAGGCCATGCCGAAGAATAAAAATACAACTACTCCAAAAACTGCTCAGCTTGTAACCCTAAGGGCTTATTCCTATGCTCCATGCACGGTCCGTAAATATGCACATTTTCAAACTAATACATGATGCCAGTATTTACAGAGTGTAAACATAGGAATAAGTCATTCTTTCATGTACGTTCAATGGCCCTGTGCTGGCAATATATACACAGTGGTGCCTTAGATTATAAGCATAATTGGTTCCGGGACCGCACTTGTAATCCAAACCACTCTAAAACCATAGGAAATCATAGAAATGCAGGTAATTGGTTCCACACCCCAAAAATGATTTTATATTCTGAATGACATGTAAAACAAATGAAACAAATATTTAGAAATAGTCAAATATGTGATATTATAAGTTACTGTACAGTATAGCAATCAGCGTATGGAGTATAATGTATAGTAACTGCATAACCCTCATAACACAGCAGCAGTTTGTAGATAGAGGATGGAACTGCAGATCCCCATAATTCAGTAGTGTAGTACAACAGGCTAGAATAGAGAAGCAGGGCTGCTGCCAGAGGTCTGTGTGGTCACATGACAGCAATTGGGGAGGGGTGTGTGTTCAGCATGGACCAATCAGGAAGTGAGAATCACAGAGCTGTGCAGAAGGACAGTGACAGAAACTTTTCTATACAGCAGTGTTAATAGCTGAGTGTGAGTGCAGGCAGATTTTAGCAGCAGTGTGTATGGCTGAGTGTAAGTGTAGGCACATTATAGCAGGAATAGAGAGGATGAGAATCACAAGGGCTGACAGAGACTGCAGGGAGCAAGAAAGAATTAGCAGAACAGATGTGAGCACATGAATTCAGTACTCTCTGTCAGAGGAGAAGGGGGTTACAGCTATGAATAGATTACCTTCACAGTCCTGTCCCCTGATGTAAGCCCAGCCCAGCCTGAAGTGGATCTGGCATTATTTGGAAGGTGAGGGAGACTTCCTGGGTAAGAGTACAGTGCTGCAGTCCCCGCTATGCAGACCATGCAGCTCCCCCCCTCCCCCCCTCCACATTCCCCCTCCCACCCAGTCCAGGGAGCTCTTAAACCAAAGCAATGCTCTTAAACCAAGTTACAATTTTGAAAAACTGGGGGTTCTTCTTGCAAAAAGCTCTCAATCCAAGTCTCTCTTAAACCAAGGTAACACTGTATATCCCAATTCTTAAAGGGAACCAATAACTGGAAAAATAGCTGTTTAGCTATACATACATTGTTATAAAGTCCCCACATGGTTTCCGAACATATAATTGACCACTATCATCTTCCCTCACAGCCCCCGAAAAAACAACTTTGAAAATGTCCTACATCATATGTAAATTACCCGTATGTAGTCATGTGGGGGGTCCGCGGTGATGAAGTAGTCATGGCTCACACAAACAAATCTTCTCTATTCACACCTGTAATTTCCAGAGTGCCGACGTCATCGCTGGGTAAACTAACAGACTGACAAAATATCCGGGCTTACTATGAAGATATGACCCCATTAAAATAACACATATACATCATATACACACACAACACACAATGTATATATTACATACAGTCACACAAAAAAGATATATACACGTATGTACATTATATATCTACATCCATTCTAGCTTTTCTGCTGCCTGAGGCAAAAATTAAAATGAGGTTCTGCAGCAGCTGTGGTGTATTATAAGGTTCTGCAGCTGATGCAGTGTAATATGAGGTTCTGCGGCAGCTGAGGTGTATTATGAGATTCTCCAGCAGCTGTGGTGTATTATGAGGTTCTGCAGCAGCTGTGGTGTATTATGTAGGTAAGCAGTGCTACACAGACATGGTGATACACATAAAACAGCTGTGTGCTCCATTAATATTTTTTATGTTCTACACCCACCCTAAATGTTTACATTTGGCCAGAGTTCTCCTTTAATTTATATTAATTCCTCCTCCTTCACCTGCCATGCCAGTATCTTCTATGGGTGGAGATAGACCTGATCAGACAGGAGGCTATAACACAGGATGATGGGGGTGTTCCTACCATCACATATTGGGGCTCTGATCCTTGTCTCCTCTGATCTCTTCCTACAGCTGCTGCCATTTCTACGGGTACCATTTCCTTCACTAGAGGATATACAGAACTTTACATTCAAGTAAGTGACAGAGACCGAGAAGTGTCAGTATATACTTGTATACAGGTGAATAAGCAGGTGACCAGACATAACTCTCCAGACATTGCCACCAACATGGCTGACTGTGAGTATAACTTACTATCCTAAATTACAGGAGAATGCAGCTCTGTAGTAGAAACTGCTGATGTAACTAGTAAAACACTATAAATACTGAGAAATAAGAATATTCATGGGAATATGGCTGGTTTATCATGGGAGGGTGAAGGTTCCTGTGATGTCTCCTCACGGTGGTGACTGACATAGAGGAGGGTTTCCTCATCCTATAAACCTGCCTATCTACTTTAATACACAATACTCTGGATACTCCACACTTCTGACCTGACTATTGGTTCCTGCAGGAACGGTTCTGTAGTGTCCTCCATGGATCTAGTCTACCCAGAAGGTTCCAATGCCACCGACTCCAGAACACTGGTTGATGAATTCTATAAGCGTGTGAGAAGTGCCGACTCACCGGACGCAGTTGATGGTTTATTGCTTGATCCTTTCAGTATTCAGTCTAGAGGTGAGTCTACACTTAGATTATTTTGTATTAAATTTCAGGGAACTATAGACCCCTAAAGTAAAACAGACCCCTGACCAGACTCTGCAGACCATCATCTCTCTGCATTCCTGCCGCTTGCAGTTCTCTTCATTTTGGGGAGCCACCATAGAGAAAATCCTGGTGCTTTTTTCCACCGATCCGTGCACAAAAACCCTATTGAGTATAGATTATACATGTTTTTGGGCCTAAACAGCACTGCTTAGAGGCAGAAGGCAGAACCTCAGCAGAGAGCATCACTCCAGGTGAGTTTTCTTCCTATTGTAAAGAATGGGAGGTGGGTTTCAAGTGAAAACAGCACAGTTTTAGATACAATAAATGGACACTGATTTTGTCGTAGTTTCACATGCCCCTGCTGATCTCAACAAAGCAAAGCGCTCCGTTTGATCAGCACTCTGCTTATCATGCCACCTGGCTGACTGTAAATTTCATTGGGTACAAGTGTTAAAAGTCCAGGATGTGATTCATGGTGGTATTAGTGTGGATGAGTCAACAGATAATAAATGGTATCGAACAATAATTGAAGCTTATTAATGTTTATTTTCCAATTTATGTAGCTGAAGGAATAACCACCACGGCTCCAACCACAGTGCAAACTACCACTCCATTACCAACAACCACTACAGCTTCAACAGCAACTACAGTGTCTGCAACTACAGAAACAGGGACCACAGTAACTACAGCAGGGTCTGCAACTACAGGAACAGGGTCTACAGCAACTACCGGGACAGGGTCTACAGCAACCACAGGGACAGGGTCTACAGCAACTACAGGGACAGGGCCTACAGTAACTACAGGAACAGGGTCTACTGTATCTACAGGGACAGGGTCTGCGGCAACCACAGGGACAGGGTCTACAGCAACTACAGGGACAGGGACTACTGTAACTACAGAGACAGAGTCTACAGCTACTACAGAAACAGGTTCTACTGTAACCACAGGGACAGGGTCTACTGTAACTGCAGAGACAGGGTCTACAGTAACTACAGGCACAGGGTCTACAGCAACTACCGGCACAGGGTCTACTGTATCTACAGGGACAGGGTCTACAGCAACCACAGGGACTGGGTCTACAGCAACTATAGAGACAGGGTCTACAGTAACTACAGCAGGGTCTACTAGTAAAGGGACAGGGCCTACTAAAACTACAGAGATAGGGTCTACAGCAACTACAGAGACAGGGTCTACTGTAACTATAGGGACGGGGTCTACAGCGAATACAGGGACAGGGTCTACACTAACTGCAGGAACAGGGTCTACAGTAACTACAGGGACAGGGTCTACGTTGACTACAATAGCAGGGTCTACTGTATCTACAGCAGGATTTACAAGTACTGGGACAGGGTCTACAGCAACTACGGGAACAGGGTCTACAGAAACAACAGGGACTGGGTCTACAGAAACAACAGGGACAGGACCTACAGTAACTACAGAAGTACCTGTGACTATGGAGACAGCACCTACAGGGCCTCCTCCACCAACCCAATCCTCTATCAGAAATGCTACAAACACAGTTCCGCTAACATTCAGAATTGTGAACAGAACTTTCACTGAGAGTCTTGAGAACCCATCTTCTTCAGAATATAAGACACTGTCCTCCGAAATAAGAAGCAAGGTGAGTGATAATGACTCATTCTCTATGTAGATGTTTATAGTCTATTATTTCATAGTGCAGCCCATACACATTTAGTGGATGTCAGATATATGGCCGACCATGTTCTCATGTCTGATCCTCTCCAGGATAGGTATGGAAATCTTATCTAGAGCAACAGTGTTTTCTATACCAGTCTGAGTAAATGAGATGGCCAGAGTGATTGTGCAAAATTTATGTGGATTTTTACCTTTTGGACAGTGAAAATATAAATGAGCTATACTTACCCATTACCGTGCCCTCACAGCGCAGCGTCACCAGCCCGCTCTCTGCCCTGAGTCTTCTGTTTTCCCCAGCTTCCTGTATTGTCTCAACCTGGCATGAACCACCCACTCAGCCAGTTAGTGACTGTGGAGGTGTCCTGCCTTCAGGGCCGCCATTAGGAATTTCCAGGCCCCAAACACTCAAAGTGTTTGGGCCCTGCATTAACAAAAAATCCGGGAGGTATCTTTGACAAATGTCCCTGGTGCGGCGTGCAGACGCAGCTGCCTATGAAGAGTTGGGTCGCTTTGGATGGCTTATGTCCCACACCAGATCAGTTCCATGCACAAGCCTTATATAAAATAAAAACACGGTAACCCAATCTCCCAGCAGCATCTGTGTCTGAACACCACCCAGGAGACATCAACTCTGTAAGAGGTACCCTTTAAAGTGTACCTGTCATTTTAAAGAACTTTTGACATGTCATAGAGACATGTCAGATTTGATCGGACCAGGTCCGAGTGTTCAGACCCATACAGATCGGGAGAAGACCGCTCTGTGTAAGAAAAAAAGAGACACCATAGACTTACATTATGAGGCTGACTCTTTTTTTTTCAAACACAGAGGGAGGAGCAGTCGTGCCTCACCTCTGTTTTCCCCCGGCTCGTTCTCCCGATCACACTCCGGGACCGGTCAAAACTTTTGACATGTCTCTATGACTGTATGACATGTCAAAAGTTTTTTAAAACAACAGTGACACTTTAAGGCCATGCCGAAGAATAAAAATACAACTACTCCAAAAACTGCTCAGCTTGTAACCCTAAGGGCTTATTCCTATGCTCCATGCACGGTCCGTAAATATGCACATTTTCAAAGTAATACATGATGCCAGTATTTACAGAGTGTAAACATAGGAATAAGTCATTCTTTCATGTACGTTCAATGGCCCTGTGCTGGCAATATATACACAGTGGTGCCTTAGATTACAAGCATAATTGGTTCCGGGACCGCGCTTGTAATCCAAACCACTCTAAAACCATAGGAAATCATAGAAATGCAGGTAATTGGTTCCACACCCCAAAAATGATTTTATATTCTGAATGACATGTAAAACAAATGAAACAAATATTTAGAAATAGTCGAATATGTGATATTATAAGTTACTGTACAGTATAGCAATCAGCGTATGTAGTATAATGTATAGTAACTGCATAACCCTCATAACACAGCAGCAGTTTGTAGATACAGGATGGAACTGCAGATCCCCATAATGCAGTAGTGTAGTACAACAGGCTAAAATAGAGAAGCAGGGCTGCTGCCAGAGGTCTGTGTGGTCACATGACAGCAATTGGGGAGGGGTGTGTGTTCAGCATGGATCAATCAGGAAGTGAGAACCACAGAGCTATGCAGAAGGACAGTGACAGAAACTTTTCTATACAGCAGTGTTAATAGCTGAGTGTGAGTGCAGGCAGATTTTAGCAGCAGTGTGTATGGCTGAGTGTAAGTGTAGGCACATTATAGCAGGAATAGAGAGGATGAGAATCACAAGGGCTGACAGAGACTGCAGGGAGCAAGAAAGAATTAGCAGAACAGATGTGAGCACATGAATTCAGTACTCTCTGTCAGAGGAGAAGGGGGTTACAGCTATGAATAGATTACCTTCACAGTCCTGTCCCCTGATGTAAGCCCAGCCCAGCCTGAAGTGGATCTGGCATTATTTGGAAAGTGAGGGAGACTTCCTGGGTCAGAGTACAGTGCTGCAGTCCCAGCTATGCAGACCATGCCCCTCCCCCTCCCCCCCCCTCCACATTCCCCCTCCCACCCAGTCCAGGGAGCTCTTAAACCAAAGCAATGCTCTTAAACCAGGTTACAATTTTGAAAAACTGTGAGTTCTTCTTGCAAAAAGCTCTCAATCCAAGTCTCTCTTAAACCAAGGTAACACTGTATATCCCAATTCTTAAAGGGAACCAATAACTGGAAAAATAGCTGTTTAGCTATACATACATTGTTATAAAGTCCCCACATGGTTTCCAAACATATAATTGACCGCTATCATCTTCCCTCACAGCCCCCGAAAAAACAACTTTGAAAATGTCCTACATCATATGTAAATTACCCGTATGTAGTCATGTGGGGGGTCCGCGGTGATGAAGTAGTCATGGCTCACACAAACAAATCTTCTCTATTCACACCTGTAATTTCCAGAGTGCCGACGTCATCGCTGGGTAAACTAACAGACTGACAAAATATCCGGGCTTACTATGAAGATATGACCCCATTAAAATAACACATATACATCATATACACACACAACACACACTGTATATATTACATACAGTCACACAAAAAAGATATATACACGTATGTACATTATATATCTACATCCATTCTAGCTTTTCTGCTGCCTGAGGCAAAAATTAAAATGAGGTTCTGCAGCAGCTGTGGTGTATTATAAGGTTCTGCAGCAGCTGTGGTTTATTATAAGGTTCTGCAGCTGATGCAGTGTAATATTAGGTTCTGCGGCAGCTGATGCAGTGTAATATGAGGTTCTGCGGCAGCTGAGGTGTATTATGAGGTTCTCCAGCAGCTGTGGTGTATTATGAGGTTCTGCAGCAGCTGTGGTGTATTATGTAGGTAAGCAGTGCTACACAGACATGGTGATACACATAAAACATCATAATACACCTCAGCTGCTGCAGAACCTCATCATACACCTTAGCTCTAGAACCCAATAATACAACTTAGCTGTTTCAGAACCTCAAAATATACACCTCAGCTGCTTTAGAACCCAATCAGACACCTCAGCTGCTACTGAACCTCATAATACACAATTCATCTGCTGCAGAACTTTATAATATACACCTCATCTGCTGCAGAACTTCATAATACACACCTCATCTGCTGCAGAACCCAATCATACACCTTTGCTGCTGCAGAACCTTATAATACACCTCATCTGCTGCAGAACCCAGTTAAATAACACAGATGCTGCAGAACCTCATTATACACCTCAGTCGCTGCAGAACCTTATTATACACTACAGCTACTGCAGAACCTCATCATACACCTTACTTTATAAAGAAACAGACTTCATCATTTAGCTGTAATTGTTGTACCACATGTTCCAGCATATAGCACGATAGCACGGAGGGGCTGAGAGCTGGATCCAGATATCCAGAGCTGTGTGCTCCATTACTATTTTTTATGTTGTACACCAACCCTAAATGTTTACATATGGCCAGAGTTCTCTTTTAATTTATATTAATTCCTCCTCCTTCACCTGCCATCCCAGTATGTTCTATGGGTGGAGATAGACCTGATCAGACAGGAGGCTATAACCCAGGATGATGGGGGTGTTCCTACCATCACATATTGGGGCTCTGATCCTTGTCTCTTCTGATCTCTTCCTGCAGCTGCTGCCATTTCTACGGGAACCATTTCCTTCACTAGAGGATATACAGAACTTTACATTCAAGTAAGTGACAGAGACCGAGAAGTGTCAGTATATACTTGTATACAGGTGAATAAGCAGGTGACCAGACATAACTCTCCAGACATAGCCACCAACATGGCTGACTGTGAGTATAACTTACTATCCTAAATTACAGGAGAATGCAGCTCTGTAGTAGAAACTGCTGATGTAACTAGTAAAACACTATAAATACTGAGAAATAAGAATATTCATGGGAATATGGCTGGTTTATCATGGGAGGGTTAAGGTTCCTGTGATGTCTGCTCACGGTGGTGACTGACATAGAGGAGGGTTTCCTCATCCTATAAACCTGCCTATCTACTTTAATACTCAATACTCTGGATACTCCACACTTCTGACCTGACTATTGGTTCCTGCAGGAACGGTTCTGTAGTGTCCTCCATGGATCTAGTCTACCCAGAAGGTACCAATGCCACCGACTCCAGAACACTGGTTGATGAATTCTATAAGCGTGTGAGAAGTGCCGACTCACGGGACGCAGTTGATGGTTTATTGCTTGATCCTTTCAGTATTCAGTCTAGAGGTGAGTCTACACTTAGATTATTTTGTATTAAATTTCAGGGAACTATAGACCCCTAAAGTAAAACAGACCCCTAACCAGACCCCGCAGACCATCATCATTCATCTCTCTGCATTCCTGCCGCTTGCAGTTCTCTTCATTTTGGGGAGCCACCATAGAGAAAATACTGGTGCTTTTTTCCACCGATCCGTGCACAAAAACCCTATTGAGTATAGATTATACATGTTTTTGGGCCTAAACAGCACTGCTTAGAGGCAGAAGGCAGAACCTCAGCAGAGAGCATCACTCCAGGTGAGTTTTCCTCCTATTGTAAAGAATGGGAGGTGGGTTTCAAGTGAAAACAGCACAGTTTTAGATACAATAAATGGACACTGATTTTGTCGTAGTTTCACATGCCCCTGCTGATCTCAACAAAGCAAAGCGCTCCGTTTGATCAGCACTATGCTTATCATGCCACCTGGCTGACTGTAAATTTCATTGGGTACAAGTGTTAAAAGTCCAGGATGTGATTCATGGTGGTATTAGTGTGGATGAGTCAACAGATAATAAATGGTATTAAACAATAATTGAAGCTTATTAATGTTTATTTTCCAATTTATGTAGCTGAAGGAATAACCACCATGGCTCCAACCACAGTGCAAACTACCACTCCATTACCAACAACCACTACAGCTTCAACTACAGTGTCTGCAACTACAGAAACAGGGACCACAGTAACTACAGCAGGGCCTGCAACTACAGGAACAGGGTCTACAGCAACTACTGGGACAGGCTCAACAGCATCTACAGGAACAGGGTCTACAGCAACTACCGGGACAGGGTCAACAGCATCTACAGGAACAGGGTCTACAGCAACTCCCGGGACAGGGTCTACAGCATCTACAGGGGCAGGGTCTACAGCATCTACAGGGGCAGGGTCTACAGCAACTACAGGGACAGGGCCTACAGTAACTACAGGAACAGGGACTACAGTAACTACAGGGACAGGGTCTACAGCAACTACTGGGAAAGGGCCTACTGTAACTACAGGGACAGGGTCTACAGCAACTACTGGGACAGGGTCTACAGCATCTACAGAGACAGGGTCTACAGCATCTACAGGAACAGGGTCTACAGCAACTACCAGGACAGGGTCTACAGCATCTACAGGAACAGGGTCTACTGTAACTGCAGGGACAGGGCCTACAGTAACTACAGGAACAGGGTCTACAGGTACAGGGTCTACAGCATCTACAGGAACAGGGTCTACAGCAACTACAGGGACATGGTCTACAGCATCTACAGGAACAGGGTCTACAGCAACTACCGCTACAGGGTCTACAGCATCTGCAGGAACAGGGTCTACTGTAACTGCAGGGACAGGGCCTACAGTAACTACAGGAACAGGGTCTACAGCATCTACAGGAACAGGGTCTACAGCAACTACAGGGACAGGGTCTACAGCATCTACAGGAATAGGGTCTACAGCAACTACCGGGACAGGGCCTACAGTAACTACAGGAACAGGGTCTACAGTAACTACAGGAACAGGGTCTACAGCAACTACAGGGACAGGGCCTACAGTAACTACAGGAACAGGGTCTACAGCAACTACCGGGACAGGGTCTACAGCATCTACAGGAGCAGGGTCTACAGCAACTACAGGGACAGAGCCTACAGTAACTACAGGAATAGGGTCTACAGCATCTACAGGAACAAGGTCTACAGCAACTACAGGAACAGGGCCTACAGTAACTACAGGAACAGGGTCTACAGTAACTACAGGGACAGGGCCTAGTGTATCTACAGGAACAGGGTCTACAGTAACTACAGGAACAGGGTCTACAGCAACTACAGGGACAGGACCTACAGTAACTACAGGTAGAGGGTCTACAGCAACTACCGAGACAGGGCCTACTGTATCTACAGGAACAGGGTCTACAGTAACTACAGGGACAGGGCCAACAGTAACTACAGGGACAGGGCCTACAGTAACTACAGGGACAGGTCCTACTTTATCTAAAGGAACAGGATCTTCAGTAATTTCAGGGACAGGGTCTACAGTAACTACAGGGACAGGGCCTACTGTATCTACAGGGACAGGGTCTACAGCAACTATAGGGACAGGTCCTACAGTAGCTACAGGAACCGTGTCTACAGTAACTACAGGGACAGGACCTACTGTATTTACAGAAACAGGGTCTGTAGTAATTACAGAGACAGGGCCTACTGTAGCTACAGGAACAGGGTCTACAGTAACTACAGGAACAGGGTCTACAGTAACTACCGGGACAGGGCCTACTGTATCTACAGGAACAGGGTCTACAGTTACTACAGGAACAGGGTCTACAGTTACTACAGGGATAGGCCCTACTGATTCAACAGGGACAGGGCATACTGTAACTACAGGAACAGGGTCTACAGTAACTCGAGGGACAGGGCCTACTGTATCTACAGGAACAGGGTCTACAGCAACTATTGGGACAGGGCCTACTGTATCTACAGGAACAGGGTCTACAGTTACTACAGGAACAGCGTCTACAGTTACTACAGGGACAGGGCCTACTGTAACTACAGGGCCTACAGCAACTGTTGGGACAGGGTCTACAGGAACTACAGGAACAGGGCCTACTGTATCTATCGGAACAGGATCTACAGTATCTACAGGGACAGGGCCTACTGTATCTACAGGGACAGGGCCTACTGTATCTACCGGGACAGGGGCTACTGTATCTACAGGAACAGAATCTACAGTAACTTCAGGGACAGGGCCTACTGTAACTACAGGGTCTACTGTAACTACAGGGACAGGGCCTACTGTGTCTACAGGGACAGGGCCTACTGTAACTACAGGGACAGGGTCTACAATAACTACAGCAGGGTCTACAACTACAGGGACAGGGCCTTCTGTAACTACAGGAGCAGAGTCTACAGTAACTACAGGGACAGGGCCTACTGTGTCTACAGGGACAGGGTCTACAGTAACTACAGGGACAGGGCCTACTGTGTCTACAGGGACAGGGTCTACAGTAACTACAGGGACAGGGCCTACTGTATCTACAGGGACAGGGTCTACAGTAACTACAGGGACAGGGCCTACTGTATCTACAGGGACAGGGTCTACAGTAACTACATCAGGACCTGGAACTACAACCACAGTGTCTGCAACAACAAGAACAGGGACTGCATCACTTACAAGTCAAAGTGTTGCTCCACTACAAGGTATGAAGACCAATAACACAGCAAGGCAGAGCTACATTTTTCTATAGATTTTTTGTCTTTTTTGATATGTAAGACACAAATTGTTCTAAATATAAATACTATAATAATTCTCCCTCATCTTGTTTTTTTCATAGAAAATACTGCAGGGGCAGTGGCTGCAGCAGCTGCTCCATCATCCTCCATCCCTGCCTTTGGCATTGCCCTGATTGTTCTGGTCATCGTGGCGGTCGTTCTTATACCCATATGCTTTATTTTGGTATGAACATACATAGGGCTCTTATGCATATTAATAGTAATAGCAACTTATCTGGTGGTGGTTTATCTCTCCATTCACATCATATTCATTCCGAAGGTCACAAAAAATCTGGTTTATTCAATTTTTTTTTTGTTTGTTTAACTGGTGTGGTGGCTGTTAAAAATACTCACCTCCTTCCCACTCTTGTGGCCAGACCCAATCAGCCACTTCCCTGGCTTTATGTGACCATTTAGTGGTTCCTCAAGCACTAAATGGTCACTAGAGACTACAGAGAAGAAACCCTAATTCAGGCCTGGTCACAGACAGGATAAGGAAGCGAGTTAGCATGTCTTGTTCCAGCCCCTTAGACACGAGTAACCAATAATATTTTATACATAGCTGTTTACTGTATGGACCACAGAAGTAAAGTCTTGATACACATTATACCGGTGTTGGCCATACCCGCCACTGGTGGTAGGTTCAGTCGCCTGTCTAAAGTGTATGGGAGTCTTCACAGGCTCTACCAAGAAATTAAGGAATTTCGCTGCCTGATCCCATTTGTTCTCAGTAAGATAAGCTGCTACCAGAGCTATCTGGCTGCGGTTTAACCCTTCCTATAGAGAACACAGGAGTGTTTGTCTATGCCTCGTGTATGGGGAGTACAGGAGAGATAATTGTCTGCATTCCACGGGTTTCTTCCTCCAAGGACTAGAAATGCAGAGTGCACAGGGTCCAGGATGGCTGTAGCTATAACTCTTGACTTGTTTTCAAGGCTTCCTCTTCTGTCATTGTGTGATATGTCTTGTCTCATTTTCAGGGTTCCAGATTCTTTGTTTCTGCTGCTAACCTGCCTACAAGTGGGATAATCGCGGCCTAAAGTTTTGGGATGTGCAATGGTAAGAAAAATTCTCTATCCTATTGACTTCTGGTTATATGTCTGTACAGGGCCGCTTCTGCCATGAGGCGTAATGAGTATTCTGCCTCAGGCGGCAGATTCTGCGCCCTTGCAGGGGGCGGCTGTAGCCCAGGTTTGCCTCAGGCGGCAAAAAGCTTGGGAACGGCCCTGTGTCTGCATCGAGATAAAGTCAGGTTGTTGTGCACTTATGCCATACCTCCCAATGACATTTCAATGTGTCACAAAAACCCCACATTTTGGGGCATAGTTACATAAGCCCCTCTACTTTAGGGCATTTTTTTTTTTTTTTTTTAAATTGTATTTTTATTAGTTTTGTATTTAAAACACACATTTTTAGAAAAACGATTTCACAGGGTAAATCAGGAAAACAGATAGTACAGAACTAGGTAAACCTAAACAGCAGAAATCATGCAAGTATTATTATAGTGTATAACGTCTAGCCAGAACAGTTTACCCATAGAGTTAACAGAGTTGTCACAGAGTTATCACAAATGTCTCATTAGGGTTGCAGACTGTTATACAAACTTGACAGACTATCAGACACGACTGGGGAGAGACACAATAGGAGAGGGGGAAGGAAGGAGTACCAGGGGAGAACAATATACAGGTGATCTCTTAACATGTGAAGCCTTGTGCAGAGAAGTACGCATCCCACGGAGCCCAGACTTGCTCAAAGGGGTCCAATCTCTCATTTAATGAAGCCGTGAGATATTCTAAAGAACGTATTTCCTGAATTCTCGCTACTAAATCTACAAAAGGAGGGAGAGTTTGCTGTTTCCAGTGCCGGGCTATCAGAGTCTTAGCCGCCATCAACAGATTTAGCAAAAGCTTGGTGGGTTTTTTACCCAGGGTTTTGGGGGTGAGGTTCAGCAAACAGGTCAGTGGATCCCGAGGGATAGGGTGAGGGAACATAGAAGAAAGATTATTGCAAAAAGTCGTCCAGTAGTCTTTGACCACTGGGCAGGTCCAGAAAATGTGATAAATGGAGCCCACTGCTCGCAGGCATCTCCAACACGTGGAAGGAATACTCCCATTCAGTTTATGCAAGAGCTCTGGCGTGTGATACCACATTGTCATCAGTTTATATTGGGTCTCTTTGTAGGTGACACAGATAGAGGAGGTGGCTGCCCTATCCCAGATAATTGACCAACATTCCGGGGAGATTTCCCGTCCCAGGGCCGCCTCCCATCTATCCATATATTTGTGGCGGACTGGAGTATCCTCCTTAGGGGATCCTAAGATTTTATAGATGTCCGAGATTAGACCCTTGGCCGAGGGGCCGGCATGAACCCGTTGCTCAAACACCGTCGGCCTGGACACTGCAGCGGTTCCTAAGCATGTCCTCATGTAATGCTGGAGCTGCAGGTAAGTGTATCGCTCTGAGGAGGGCAGGTTATACTTTTCAGCTAATTTTTCAAAGGGCAACAGCGTGCGAGCAACGGGGTCCACTACGTCAGCAAACTGGAAGAGTTTATTTTTCCCCCAGGTTCGGACCACTCCGGATTCCAGTCCCGGGGGGAAGGATGGATGAAGCAGGAATGAAATTAATGGGGAGGCAGGTGATACCAACTTGAATTTAGATGTGCAAATAGACCAGATAGACTTGGTAAACCCTATGGGGCCCAGGAGGCGGCCGGCGGGGAGAGGGGAGGGTTGGGTCTGGTGCCACAACAAAGAGTTTGGATGCATAGGCGCTAGCCATCTTTTTTCAATCTCTGTCCACTTATTATATGCATGGTATCTGGACCAGGAGACAACGGGCCTTAGATGGGCCGCCCAATAATAATGTATTAGATTGGGGACAGCCAGGCCTCCCTGCAATTTGCTAGACATCATAACTGATTTAGGTATTCTGTGCCGCTTATCATTCCAGATGAACTTAAACAGTGCAGTCTGAAGGGATTTAAGCTCGCGCATAGGGACTTTGGTCGGGAGAGTTTCGAAATAATATAATACTTTGGGGAGAATGGTCATCTTGACCGCTGCGACTCTACCCAGGAGGGAGATATAGTGCTTTTTCCATTTAGTTAGCAGCAACCGAACATCTTTAAACAACGCAGGGTAATTAGCTGAATACAGTAAGTTATAAGATGGTGCTAAGTTGACTCCCAGGTACCGTATAGAGGTGGGGGACCACTTATACTGGAAGTTCGAGCATAGGCGTTGAAAAACCGGGTCCGGTATATTTAAAGGCATGGCCTCGGTCTTGGACGTGTTTACTTTATATCCAGATACTAGTCCGAATGCTTTTAACAAATCCTGCAAAACTGGAAGGGTAATATGCAGATTAGTCAGTGTGAGCAAGACGTCGTCTGCAAAGAGCATAATTTTGAACTCTTTCCCCCGGATATTCACCCCTGCAATATCTCCATTACTTCTAATAGCCGCCGCCAGGGGTTCTATACATAGAACAAAAAGCAGCGGGGATAGCGGGCAGCCCTGGCGGGTGCCATTAGACAAGGGGAACGTTTCTGATTGATGGTGGGGAGACTTAATAGACGCAGTTGGCCTAGAGTAGAGGCTGCGGATAGCCGTTAGGAAAGATCCCGAGAAACCAAAACACTGCAGGGTTTCAAAAAGAAAAGGCCAGCCTAGGCGATCAAACGCCTTTTCAGCGTCAAGGCTGAGCAGTAGGGCCTGGTCCGATTGTAGATTGACAGCGTCCACTATGTCCACTGCCCGTCGCGTATTATCTCCTCCCTGTCGCCCAGATACAAAGCCCACCTGGTCAGCATCAATCAAGGAAGGTAGCCAGTAACCAAGGCGGTTGGCCAAAATTTTGGTGAATAGCTTGAGATCAGCGTTTAGCAATGCTATGGGCCGATAACTAGCACATTCTTGTGGGTCTTTGCCAGGCTTAGGGAGTAGAGTAATAAGGGAATGAAGCATGGTGGATGGTATGGGAGAGCCTTCTAGGAAGGAGTTGAAAAGGGGAACTAAGCGTGGGATCAGCTCTGTAGAGTATACCTTATAGTACAGGTAGGTGAATCCATCCGGGCCCGGGGATTTGCCAGAGGGAAGGGCCTTTAGGACCTCCTCCAGCTCCTCAGAGGTGATGGGGGAGTTAAGATCTACTAGGGCCTCCACCGGGAGTTTGGGTAAACTGCATTGAGCTAAGAATTCTCCGATCTTTTGGGTCCTGGCTTCCGGATCTAGGGGTAGAGAGGATGGGAGGGAGTATAGTTTGGAAAAATAGTCAGTAAAAATGGAAGCAATCTCCGAGGGGTGGAAGCGGAGCGTGCCCATGCGGTCTTTGAGGGCCTGCGGAGATTGAGCAGCCGTGCGTTCAGTGAGCATGCGAGCCAGGAGTGTGTGGGCTTTGTTCCCTTTTTCGTAGAACCTTTGCCTCGAATAGAGGAGCAAACGCTCTACCTTGTGCATGGCCAAGTCTCGGAGGAGGGCTCGTGCCGCTATCAATCTACGCAGGGTACTCACCGCAGGGCGGGCTACCAGAGCTGCTTCCAGGTCTTTAATCCGTTTTCTAGCAGCGACCATTTGGGCCTGTCTATCTTTTTTGTATTTAGCACCAAGAGCTATGCAGTGGCCACGGATCACAGCCTTATGTGCCTCCCACAATACAGCTTGAGAGGTCACTGTTCCCTCATTCTCAGAAAAGTAAGAAGTGAGGCAGTTCTTGATAGAATCTCTAGGGATTTGGTGTTTCAGTAAAGATTCATTCAAGCGCCAGTGGCACTGACGCGTGGGGGAGAGAAGGGAGGCCAGTGTGATAGTCACCGGGCCATGATCTGACCATGAGATCGGGCCTATGTCCGACCCCTTGAGTAACCTGACTATAGGGACATTCCCAAAGAAATAGTCTATCCTTGTATGTGTGTTACGAGGATGAGAGAAGAATGAATAAGTTGCCTCAGTAGGGTGCTCAATGCGCCATAGGTCATACAAGCCATGTAGGCGTATTAGTTTCCGAAACTCCGTAGAGAGTCGGCATTGGTCAAGAGACGGGGGGTACCCCAGTACTGAGTGCCTATCTGCTCTCTCTGAGAAGAGCAAATTAAAGTCCCCACCCACGACCAATGGTGCTGGGGGGGAGTTAGCTAGGCGTTTGAGCACCCTCCTGAGGAAAGAAATTTGAAGTCTATTGGGGGCATAAAGATTACATAGTGTTATCGGTTTGCCCTGTAGGGTACCTTCTATAATGACAAACCTACCCCCTGGGTCAGAGAAAGCAGCAGTCACCTGGAGAGGACAATTGCGTGAGAGGAGTATCGCTACTCCAGCTTGTTTGCAGCCCTTGGAAGCAGAATACACTATTGGGTACTGATGTCTAGCAAAATTGAAGTTGGCTGAGGAATCAAAATGGGTCTCTTGAATAAATGCTATATCTGCGTGAAGCGTGTTCAATTCCTGTAGGAGTAGCCGCCTCTTAGCATTGGAGTTTAACCCCCTGACATTTAAGGAGACTAGCCTAGCCATGGGAAGGGATGGAGAGTGACGGAAGCTATGTGACCCCACTTACCAACTACAGCTGATGACATAGGTGGTATGACGGAACTCAGCCCGCATGGGATGACCAAGATCTGTAATATATGAGGGAACCATGTCTCGAGATGCACCTGTAAGAGAAAGGTAAGAAACAAAAGGGAGGGAGGGGAACAAAGACACCACAAGGGAAGTAACAAAGGAACTAAAATCAAAGCAATGGCACTAGACCAAAAACCCGCGCCAAGTATGCACGGGTGGGGGCAACACTCCACACCAGAGGCGGGTGGAGGTAACCAAGAGGAAAGCCCCATGGGGGTAAGGGAGGAGCCAACAAGGATCAAACTTAAGAGAAATATAGTGTCAATGACATTGTGGATCTCGTCCACACAGCTATGTAGCTTAGGATTATGTTAGAGTACAGCCTATTGAGAGAAAAAATATGAACAGTAGATTGCCTGCCAAAAGACATAAAGGATATCACAGCACAGTTCATGGGGGGTGACCATGTGGGCCACCGGCAGGGGGAGAGGGGGTGTGAGGTGGAGATCTGCGCCGCTTCTGTGATACAGCCTGCCACACTGTCGGAGGGGGGTGTGGAGGGGTAGCGAGAGTCCAGTCCACAAGTTTAGGCGTCGGGATTTCCAGAGAGGCGCAGAAAGCTTCAAGGTCGCTGAGGTCTTTGAGGGTGGCAGATCTGCCGTCTCTACGCGCTACCAAGGCAAAGGGAAAGCTCCAGCGGTAGGTGGCTTGATGGTCGCGGAGGATCGCCAGGAGGGGGCGTAAGCAGCGTCTTTTTTGTAGGGTGAGCCAGGATAAGTCAGGATAAAGCTGGACAGGGGCGCCATCGAAGTCAAAGTCCTTGAGCTGGCGAGATTTCTGCATAATGCGCTCTTTCAAGGTGTAATCATGGACACAGCAAATAACATCTCTCGGAGAGCCCGCAGCAGCCCTCGGCCTCAAAGCCCGATGAGCTCTGTCCAACTTGATTTTATGACTCGGACGTTCCCCCAGGATACTATTAAAAATAGCTTCTAGTGTCTCATGTAAATCTTCAGCCTGCGTGGCCTCAGGGAGGCCCCTCACACGAATGTTGTTGCGTCTACCTCGATTATCAAGGTCTTCTAAATGACGCTGCATGTCGTTCAAGGCTGTGGCTTGGATAGCAACGGTGTCCCGTAGCTGGGCCGTATAGGATCGGGAGTGATCTTGTTCGTTTTCTAAAGTCTCCACCCTGGAAGTAATATGTTGCATGTCCTTCCGCAGCTCAGAAATTTCCACCCTGCATGCATTTTGTACTTTAGTAACGAGAGCCTCAAAGTCACTTTTAGTAGGTAGTTGGGATAGTAGCCGTTGCATATCGTGCTTAGACTGAGGATCCGGGTGAGAGGAATCGGAGTCAGAGTCCCCCTGCTGCGACCACTGGTCAGGGAGTAGTGCCGCAGCACTATTTTGGGTCCCCTTGTGTTTCTGCTTATGGGGCGTCTGCAAGGCTTTCTGCGGTTTGGTTTTATCCCCCCTGGGGGGCTTGGGAGCTGCAGACATAGCAGCAGTAGTGTATGCAACCGGCCCCGGATAGTTCGTTGCAGGCGTTGGAGCTAGCTGAGTGTCCCCAAATAAGTCCTGGGATCCCTGCTGAACCTCAGGAGGGTCAAGTAGACGGTGTGAGTGGGGATCGGGGTCCCGAATGGTGGGTAATGTCCCAAGGGGAAAGGCCGAGCAGTCAGGGGGGGCTGCGTGAGCTATGGGACACGCAGCCGGTCTGAAGAGTGGCTGCAGGTTGTCTGTTAGGGGGGATAGCGCTGCTCCGCTGCTGGCGCAAGATGGCGCCGGGCCTTCCTCGCACGTGGTCCCCTCAGTACTCACTGTTGCCGGCTCCAGGTCAGAGACGGGCCGAGGCAGCGGGGTGAAGCCGGTCGGGCCCAGCACTCCAGGGCGGGAGGTGAGTGTCCGCAGGTTGTAGGTCTGCTGGGGGTTCCCCCTAGGTGGTGCTTCTCCCTCCAGAAGGCCGGGGTCTGCAGGAGAGCTGGGACAAGATGGCGCCCGTTCCTCACCGCTCGTCGTCTCCTCAGCGCTCTCCCCCACCGCCCCTAACCCGTCGCCCGCTGGGATCCACGAGGGGGGGTCGCCTGCGTCCGGGGAGCCCGATCTGAGTGCTGGCGGCCGGGATCCAGTGGAACGGCAATGGTCCCGGTCCAGGCAGCGGCGCGGTCTCCTGAGGTGTGGCGGGGAGCGCCGAGATACAGCAGGGCCCGGGAGCAGGTACCAGTCCAGGGTCCGGCGACCCAATTTCGGGTGAGCAGCAGGATCGGGTTGTTGCAGGGGTGCCTTGGACGTCTTCCCCATATAAAGATTTGGCAGGCAAGGCGAATTACAGGCTGTATTGTCGGCTGTGTGGACGGAGCTCACCACATGTGCGTCTGCTCACATTGGTGGCTTGCTCCGCCCCCCCTACTTTAGGGCATTTGTGATGCATAGGTATGCTTAGATCACCACACATTGTATTCACTCACTATTTTCTCCTATGCAGTTGGTGTATGTGGAGCCTTTGATGAACAAGAAACAACACAGAACAATGCACAATGAGAAAGTCCGTCATTCCTAAAGGTACATGGGAGCAGGCGCCAAAGATCTACTTTTAATACTGTGATCCTGATATATCTGAAAACATACAAAGCAGCAATGCAACAACGAAGAGCGGCCATCTCCAAAACTGCAGCATGACCTGGCAGCAGGAGGCTGGGGTTTGCAATTTTGCAACAGATAAAGAAATACAGATTGGACACCAGCGCTGCATAATCTGGGTTTGTACTGTTGTCCAGGAGGAGACAGAGGTCACGTATGTTGTTGGTGTGGCACACAGGCCATTGCTTATATTCAGCATACAGTGTTATGCCCATCTGTAGCACACACTACCCAGCACACTCCTGGGCTGATAATTTATGATTCCTATATGTCTATTTATTAAATTTTACTTTTTTTAGGATATAACTTCAATCTTAATATTTGTAAATAAATGAATAAATGTAAATATTTTTTTCTCATTTTGATAAATATCATTTTTGCCCTTATAAATAAAGATGTGGCAATCCATGACTCTGCAGATCTGAAGAGTTGCATATTCCGGTTATTAGATACTAAACCATTGGCTAAATATCCATATACACCTACACACTCCCAAATGGTCACTGTCATTTCAACAAATAGCATTATTCAATACTGGTAGGCAATATGATGAATGATGAGGGTTGTAGTCCTGATTACAGTAAAGTTCACAGTGGTCATGGGAAGTGCAGTGTTTCTTACCAGACCTTCCTCTCTGCTTGATAAAGGGGATTGCACTTATGGATGATGGTGGTAGTAGTCCCTTGGGAACTCACTGTGTGAATGTCTCATGACTGGTGTACATTGGGATGAGTTTGATGCTGAGTAAGTAACCAGAGACAAGGTTAATTTAAAAATAGTAAAACTCATGGGGGGTAAATTATCTAGACTGGTTTACCTGTATTAAATAAAGCCCCGTCCCCATGCATCTAGCAGGATTTACTAAGAAGTGCATTCCTGCCACGCCTCCCCCGCATAGCCGCACCCCCCTGCCCACCTATCAGGCGAGCGAGGCATACGTCAGGGAAACAGCACAGATTTTTGCATAAACTGGGTGGTTTGTGCAAAAATACAGTATGTGTCTTTTCCCTGATGTATGTCCGGGCGCACAATGATAAATTTCCTCCATGGTTTTATTTACTTGGAAAACATAGTTAAACACCACCACTCCAAGATGGAAGCACACAGTCAATTTCAGGGTTCCAAGCAGATGTTTCTAAGGCTTTAGAGAAATCCTGTCTACAAGCTATAATTATCCTAACACAACTACACAAGACTAATGGAGGATGATATCACCACTGGATGTTATGGGAGTCATTAAACCAAATGTTGTCTTACAAGATGTAACATGAAGAGCGACACAGATTCTGTATCCTGAGGAGTAAGATACGGGATAAGGTGGCAGTGACGGATTGTGTACGCTGAGATGAAGATGAGGACACATGACACGTCACAGTGGCGCACCCTTTTATGTCTTTCTTCTTGCTGTGATGGAGAAAACTTTCACATACTGTATTCGGACATGGAGAGAAAGGAGCTGCTGCACCTCATACCTATGGCTGACACTAATGCCTGCACATGGTACATGAGGTAATATGGTTTGATCAAATTATAAACTAACTTCTGATGTTGGGTTTTAATGCAGCTTTCGTATCAACCATGGGTGCGATGTGCAGCCATTTCTGTTTCTCCAGGCTTGTGCATATTTTATGTATTCTGTCCCCTTTCTTTGTGGCTAGCATTACTCCTTTGTAAGATCCATGTGATCCAAATTAGCAGGAAGCACCTGTGCACATATGGTAAGTACCTCCTCCTTCTCCCATTCTACATGTTGGAGCAATGGTGAGAGGTAACAGCTTGTTCACACTTGTGTTGCTTGGCGGCCACCGCCGGCCCCTGCAAGGTTTGGGGGGCCCTTGGGGCTTGGTCCTGTGACATTGGGGTTGCAGAGCCATTCTGTTGCCCCCCTTCCCTGCTTGCACTCGCTTTGCAGGGTTGGCATTTGCTGAATGGCACAGTGTTGTTTGGTTAGGGACTCATGTGTATCAGAGACCTGAACGTGGTACATGAGGCAATATGGTTTGATCAAATTATATACCAACATCCTGGCGTTGGTTTTTAAATGTAGCTGAACAAGCTTTCGTATCAGTCATAGGTGTGAGGTGTAGCCATTTCTGTATCTCCAGGCTTGTGACTTTCACATATTAACTCCTTATAATATCTATTATAACTTTTATTGCATAAATCAGTAACATATAAATATATGAAACTTTATAATATATTGTATCCTAGCCTTCCTGTAGTCTGCAGTTCCTTTCCTGCCTGCACAATGTCTGTAACAACTTTAAGGGCCCCTTAGCTGTCTGTTGCATTTGTGAACCTCTGGTTGGACACTGACCATCCTTTTACCACCAGGAGCTAACAAGGGCATAAACCTGAAAACACAGCCACAGTTTGTAGATAGAGGATGGAGCTGCAGATCCCCATAATGCAGTAGCATAGTACAACAGGTTAGAATAGAGAAGCAGGGCTGCTGTCAGAGGTCTGTGTGGTCACATGACAGCAATGTGTGTGTTCAGCATGGACCAATCAGGAAGTGAGAAGCACAGAGCTGTGCAGAAGGACAGTGACAGAAATTTTATATACAGCAGTGTGACTGGCTGAGTGTAAGTGCAGGCACATTATAGCAGGAATGGAAAGGATGGAAAACACAAGGACTGACAAGAGACTGCAGGGAGCATGAAGGAATGAGCAGGACATATGTGGGCACATACATGCAGCGCTCTCTGTCCAGGGAGAGAGGGGTTACAGCTATAAAGAGATCGTCTCCACAGTCCTGTCCCCTGATGCAAGCCCTAGCCTGAAGTGGATCTGCTATGATTTGGAAGGTGAGGGAGACTTCCTGGGTCAGAGTACAGTGCTGTAGACCACCCTGTGCAGGCCATGCCCCTCCCACCCAGTACAGGGAGCTTCTAAACCAAAGCAATGCTTTAAAACCAAGTTACAATTTTGAAAAACTGTGAGCTCTTCTTGCAAAATGCTCTTAATCCAAGTTACTTGAAGAGAAATCAAACTACAGGCTACAGGAAGGCTCGGATACAATACTTTATAAATTGTATCAAACTGAAATGTAATTTTCAGAGCCAAATTTAAATAAACTTTCTTGTGCCAAGCTTGATTAAATTAAAAGTTTTCTTGGGGCTAAATTTCTTAAACTTTTTCTTGGGGTAAAATCCTCATATACACTCCATAATAATCAATCAATATGTTTTTGGTTTGTAGAAAGAAAGCACAAATCACAATAATGCAGGCTGTGGTTTTCACTAGTGACAATGATCACAATGATACATGTTTTCCACTAGTAATGGTCAACACCTCTAATACACTGACTCGTTCAATACTGCCCCCTGTGGTCTCCACAAGTAACTGATGGTTTACAATACTGCCCTCTGTGATCTTCTGTAGTCTCCATTAGTAACTGTGACCCCTCCAATACGGTCAAACAAAAAAAATGGCAAGCACATCGAATACAACTATTTTCACTATGCTGGTGCAAAACACAGACATAGCAACAAAAAAGTGCAACAGCACCCAGCAAATGCCAAGGTATGTGGATAATATAGATTTTTAGACTTGCAAAATTACTATAGAAAAAATTAGGTTCTTAACATATCATTTGATCAAATAGAGTGTACCATACCACCACGATGAGGAGACCTCAGAGGGATAGACCCTACAAGGTACAATGGCCTCTCCTGGGATAATACTGAACCTACACTGGGTATGCAGGGTCCAGCTTTCCCCTGCTTAAATCCCCCATGGGGGATGGATGACTTCTGTGGTTTCCACTAGTAATGGTCATCCCTTCCAATAACACCCCCTTTGGTCTCCAGTAGTAACTGTATCCCCATCCCCATTCAATATAGTACTCTTTGTACCTGTCAGGAACTTAAAGAAGTATTAGCCACCCCGAGGCCATCACGTTATAAGAAAACTATGTGCACAATAATAGTAGCCTCCTCATACCGCTATAATTGGATTTTGACTGGATAATAAACAGCTTGTT
Organism: Dendropsophus ebraccatus; assembly: GCF_027789765.1. NCBI lineage: Eukaryota > Metazoa > Chordata > Amphibia > Anura > Hylidae > Dendropsophus > Dendropsophus ebraccatus. The sequence continues at coordinate 103,297,767 of NC_091461.1, read as the reverse complement.
TCATTACCTGCCGTAATAAATCTGGAAATCACTGGCGTGTTTTCCAAGTGATCACCTCTCAGTTATTGATAACATTGTCTAAGTAATTTATGAAGCGAACATAATAAGACAGGTGTTTATCAATGGGATTGCCCTGCCCTCGCTCTATTATAGTCTATACGATGACTATAATCACCAGGCGCACATAGCCAACTTATTTCTGCACTCCATTAACAGTACAAACAGTCCTTGTCATGGCAACTGGTTTCCAGTACGAATAGTCCTTTGAATTATAACTACAGAAATGGCGCAGGAAGAGGGAGATAATATGATACAGAGGACTAGAGATTGGATTGCAACATGCTCACAGTTTTCCTTTAAATATCCTCTGTAATAAATACCAGTAGTTGAGAGAACCACATTTATCTCAATAAGAAGTTGAACATTTTGCCTTTCTAAATTCCAAAACCTGTTAGGGCTTCAGGCTGTGTCAGATCATCAAGGTATAAGAGAAACAGATCACTGATCTCAGGGAGACCAGCCAAAGATAACACTGTCGGCTGCCGGTTAAAGCGCTCAATGCAGTGAAATCCTAGGTGCATTGCTCCCTGGGAAATACGAATATGCAAAAAAAAGCAGTGGAGCCTCAAAACACAGGACTAGCTAGATATCCCTCTTGGAAGGACCCAGCCGAGGGGTGGCTCCTGTAGGGAAACCATCAAAACCACCATATTAAGTGGCCCTATAAGTCAAAGTAATGACAAGGAAAAAACCAAGGCCAGGTAACCATCCACAGACAGCTGTTTTTAGGGTGTTTCCCCTTATCAGTGTGGAGCAGGATTCTGGCTAGTCCTGTGTTTCGAGACTCTTAAATGAGGCTCCACATGCTCTTCTTTTTCAGGGTGACTAAAAAGGCTACAACTGTCTGCCTACACCCCGCAGTTGGGCATTGTAGAGCCTGTGTGCTCCTACAGGAGTTAAAAATACCTGCTGGAGGCTATCCAGTGTGCATAAGAACCAAGAGAGAACTAGGGAACCTGTTCACAACTGGCTGAAGTTAGTGCCTTGATAAGATACCTTAAAAAGGTTGTCCAAGATAAAACAATTGTTTGTTTTATCCTGGACAACCTCTTTAACAATTGCAAGCCAATGGATGCTCATGTGCCCAGCAGGACCATGGTCCTGTTATTGGACCTACATGCCGAGGATAAATAATTTGCATATAATTACTTTTTTTCAGCTACCATGTTATAAAACAAAGCTGTCATGGCCCGGAGCACTGGATACTGGTATTGACCCAGCCGGGGGGCTCTGAGGTTTTGGGGTGACTTGTCACTTTGGCCAGGAGTGGTGCAAAAAATATAACAGTGCTTCGATACTCAGTAGATGCCTCAACAGTAGTTGAAGTAAAGGTGAAGTAGAAAAAAAGCTGTAGCAGTAGATAGGGGCCGGATAGGAGCCCTTGCCTAAGTAGTCTTGTACTCTGGTAGGATGTGTGCGAAGTGTAGCTCGAAGAACTCCTCATACTCACGTTTAGATAAATCTTTTCTATCTGTCCGCCTTCTGCCTACACATTATCTGTGACCAACCATGTGAGATAGTACGAGTCTCAGGCCTCTGTCTCTGGGTGAAGCTAACTAGTAGAAGTTTTCCCATGTAGTTTAACATAGTTAGTAGAGAGCATCAAACTTGCATCTGTACTCTACTGTGGATCAGTGCCACTGCCTTTTCTCTCTAGGGGGTGACTGTCCTGAAGTGAAGAATCCACAGCATAGCAAAGGGTTATTACTATAACTCTGGTTACCCTAAGGTTGGGCCTAGCAGAACATGACTGCTGTAGTCTCTAATACTGGAACTGTTTTGAACTCCTCTCCTAAAACTCTGTTATAACCAAGAAGCCCAATAACTTATATAGGGCTGTGTGACAGGAAGTGTGTGTGCAAGAGAGCGTAAAATAGGCTAATCTTTCTACCTGTACTGCAGCTGTGCACAGGGGGAGTGAGACACCTAGTGGCTGGAGTAATGCTGGGTTTACACGGAACGATTATCGTGCAAATTTGCACAACAACGATAGAATTCGAACGATAATCGTACATGTAAACGCAGCAAACTATCGAACGACGAGCGAGAAATCATTCATTTTGATCTTTTAACAGGTTCTTAAATCATTGTTCGTCGTTTGCAAAGAATTTGCCGATCGTTCTGTGTAAACAGTCGTTCACTGATTTTTCCTATGTGAGAGATAGGCAAAACGATCGGGAAAAAATTTTCTGTACGATATATCGTTCCATCTAAACGCTGATCGTTATAAAAGAAAAATCGTTACTTAGAAATCGTTAATCGTACGATTGGGCGAATTATCGCTCCGTGTAAACCCAGCATAAGGCACAGCAACTAACTGCACTAACTGTGGCACCTGAGTGAACTAGTTTTATCTGGGTGTGTGTAAGATAGAAAACCACCCGCAATGGTTGTCTACTCCATTTGCACAACAGCATGTGAAATTGATTGTTAATCAGTGTTGCCCGGTACAACGCTGCACTTACTGATTGGCTGAGCTGAATGATTGACTAAAAAGCTGCCTTCAGAAGACTGGACATGGATTTCTGGTAAGTTTAGCTTAACCCCTTAAGGTCAAAGTCAGTTTTAGTTTTTTCCTCTTTTTGTTTAAAAGGCCACTGCGCGTGCATATTTTCACCCAGAGACCCACTTGAGCCCTTATTTTTTGCAACACCAATTGTACTTTGCAATGACAGACTTAATTTTTCCATAAAATATGCTGTGAAACCGGATTATAATAATTTGCGCTGTCAAATTGAAAAAAAAAATCATGGTTTTTGTGTTTACACTGTTCACCCTATAGTAATAGTGACATGTTCTGTATGTTCCTTACATCAGTATGATTACAACAATATGTAACTTGTATAACTTTTATTTTATTTGACGGCTTTGAAAAAATTAAAACCTTTTTAAAAAAAAAACTAAATGTGTTTAAAATTGCTCTATTCCAATCCTTATAACGCTTTTATTTTTTGGTCTATGGGGCTGAGTGATGTGGAAATTTTTGTGCCATGATGTGTACTTTCTATCGGTACCTTGATTGTGTATATGTGACTTTTTGATCACTTTTGATTGCAATTTTTCTGGATTTGATGCAACCAAAAATGCAAAATTTTACACTTTTTGCGCTTACATTTACTGTGCAAGATCAGGAATGAGATCATTTAATACTTTGGGTGATTACGCACGCGGTGATATTAAATATGTTTGTTTATTTATTTATATTTATAAAATGGGAAAAGGGAGGTGATTTGGACTTTTATTAGGGGAGGGGATTTTTTATTAATAAAAAAAACATTTTTACTTCTTTTTTTAATTTAACTAGAAGTCTCCCTGGGGGACAACATTCATCTCTTATGGAGATCAGTGCTGTGTACAGTATGTACACAGCACTGATCGATTAGATCAGTGATCCATTGCTCCGGACTGCTGCAGCAATTTAAATGCATCTGTCAGGTTTGATAGCTGCATTTAAATGCTTAACTAGCTGGCGCAGCAACGGGACCTGCATCGGCTAATAGCAGCCGGGAGCAGCGCCGTTCAGTGCAGGGCTCCAACGGGACCCCTCTCTGAACCCCCCTCGCGCCGCCATGATGTACAAGGTATGTCATTGGACGCAAAGGGGTTAAACAATACAATATAACTCAAAGTAAATCAAACTTCTGTAAAATTAAACAGTCCACTCATGAAGCAACACTGATTAGCAATCAATTTCACCTGCTGTTGTGCAAATGGAATAGACAACGGGTAAAAATTATTGGCAATTAGCAAGACACACTCAATAAAGGAGCGGTTCTGCAGGTGGGGACCGCAGACCACTTCTCAGTACCTAGGCTTTCTGGCTGATATTTTGCATATGTCTGCGCAAACAGTTGGAAACCAACTCCAGGAGGATGGTATCCACAGATGGGGGTTGTGCTCACAGCCCAACACTGAGCAGGATGCTTGCCATTTACTAGAGAACACCAGGATTGGCAAATTCGCCACTGGCACCCTGAGCTCTTCACAGATAAAAGCAGGTTCACACTTAGCACATGTGAGAAACGTGACAGAGTCTGGAGATGCCATCGAGAGTGATCTGCTGCCTACAGCATCCTTCATGACTGGTTTGGCAGTGGTGCAGTAATAGTGTGGGGTGGCATTTCTCTGGAGGGCTGCACAGCCCTCCATATGTTCACCAGAGGTAGCCTGACTGCCATTAGGTACCGAGATGAGATCCGCAGACCCCTTGTGAGACCATATGCTGGTGCGGTTGGCCCTGGGTTCCTCCTAATCCAGGACAATGCTAGATCTCATGTGGCTGTAGTGTGTCAGCAGTTTCTGCAAGATGAATGCATTGAAGCTATGGACTGGCCCATCTGTACCCTAGACCCGAATCTGATTGAGCACATCTGGGACATCATGTCTTTCTCCATCCACCAACGTCACGTTGTATCACAGGCTGTCCAGGAGGTGGCGGATGCTTTAGTCAAGGTCTGGGAGGAGATTCCTCAGCAGCAGGGATGATTCTGCCATGAGGCGGAATGAGTACTCCGCCTCAGACGGCAGATTCTGAAGTCCTTGATGGGGCAGCATAACCTAACAAAAATGACAGCAGCCAGGGCCCCACTCCGCAGCCGCTCACCTTTATCCCTACTGTCCCACCACCCAAGCTCACCACCGTCACCACGTCCGGCTGGGCTCGATCCTTGATGTCACCCAGCAGCTGTCATCACCTGCCATGTCTCCACTCTGTGCTTTGGTGAGTACATGCGGGTCGCACCGGGGGGTGATCATGTGCTGCACCACTGCTTGTCGCATGGGGGGGGGGGCTTAAAGATGATTGGGCAATTAGCTAGTTGTGGGAGGGGCTAGGTTTTGCGATGGGGTGATTAGCCGAGATACAGCCGGACCTTAAGATTTTATCACGTGACACCACTGCCAGTTGTGGCACACAGATGTGGTGGCACACCTGCTTTTATTTTAGAAGGCCGGTTGTACCCTTTTCCCCTGTGGTCAGTGTCCTGCCGGGATGCTACGGGGTCCCTTGGGTTAATGTAGTCACGGATGGCCGGAGTGATGTAGTGACCCTCCCGGACTATCGGAACCGCCACCCACAGAAAGGGGAAGTGTCCCAAGGTTGTAGTGTACACTGTGTCTGTGTGTGCTGAAGAATCACGGAGTCTCTTTATCATAAATAAGCTTGGTTTTACTTGAAAGGTACTTGTGTGCAGCAAGTTATACAGCTGTGCATTGACAGTATAGGTGTCAGGATCCTGATATTTTATCATTTGACCACTAGAGGCCGCCATTTGTAGTTTAGAAGAAATTGTGCTGCAGTTCCATACCTTACCACTGGATGCTGCTGTTTTTCCCTTGTTCTTGCCCTTTTCCAAAGTGGTCACTATGGATGGTGTGGCAGTCATCTTGCTTCCTGTTTGGGCCTACTTCTGACCATGAGGCAATGCAAATATTGCTTGAGTACTGTGACTTGTTCCAGTCTCCTGCTCCAGAGAACTATCTTCTCCAGACTGTTCTACATTCAAGTTGGATTATCCACATTATCTACATTCTAGTTGCACCCCTCCGGACATTCTCTTCAGTTTATCTGTGTGCTTGGCTCACTCCATCTGGCCATTGGATTCCAGCTGCGTACACCAGTATCGTGACAATAGGTTTCTCTTGAGAATACACTTGATAATACTTGTAGACGAATACTTGACAATATAACAACCAGATCTGCAATAGGAGTGTAGTGAAGCGTGTTGAGAGATACAAGGAATCAGTGTAGCAGAGAGGAGGATGCCGTGAGAGTCCCAACCCAAGTAGTACTGTGCTCTGCCGGGATGTTGGAGGATGAGGTAGAAGAATACTTAGAAGAAGAAGAATCCTTGTGCCTGTGTATTGACCTTTGGGTCTTCACACCACCACCATATATATATAACAGCAATGATACACCGCAGACATACAGTATATACCAGTATTTTCTATTCCAACAGTGAATATACTGCACATGTATATACCAGCAGTAAATATACCATAGGTATAATATACAGTGTATATATGTGTGTGTGTGTGTGTGTGTGTATATATCTTGGTTTAGGAGTAACTTGGATTGAGAGCGTTTTGCATGAGGAGCTCACAGTTTTTCAAAATTGCATTGCTTTGGTTTAAAATCTCCCTGTAATGGGTGGGACATTGAGTGGGGGAGGAACATGGTCTGTATAGCGGGGTCTACAGCTCTGTACTCTGACCCAGGAAGTCTCCCTCACCTTTAAAATTATAGCAGATCCACTTCAGGCTGGGGCTTACATCAGAGGACAGGACTGTGGAGGTAATCTCTCCATAGCTGTAACCCCTCTCTCCCCGGACAGAGAGTGCTGCATGTATGTGCCCACATATGTCCTGCTCATTCCTTCATGCTCCCTGCAGTCTGTCATCCCTTGTGTTTCCCATACTCTCCATTCCTGCTATAATGTGCCTGCACTCACACTCAGCAATACACACTGCTGATATAATGTCCCTGCACTTACACTCAGCTATACACACTGTTGTATAGAAAAGTCTCTGTCACTGTCCTCATAGGCTTCTCCTGGGTCCGTCTGGACGGCTGATATGACAACGTATATTCTGGCCGTACAGTGTACGTATGCAGACATTATTAAATATGTAGTCATATATATGTACACTACATATACAGAATACAATATAAACAGATAGTGCTACCAGAAGCTGCAGCCTGAGATCAACTGACTACCTTCCTGATATTCCTAATATTTTACCAGTGCCATAATATATACTGCAGACCCAACTTTTACCTTGTCTAATATCCTGTATTCTTAGTGCAGTATATAGACTGTGGGGGCAGCTGGGGGCATTTTTCAGTGAGGACTAAGCCCATTGCTCAGGAAGTCAGGGACTCAATAGGAAACATGTCCCAGGCAGCAGCTTAGCCTGTCTGGGGGAGGAGCCAGGCAGCAGCTCAGCCTGTCTGACCACACATAGTGCTGGGGGAGGAGCCAGGCAGCAGCTCAGCCTGTCTGACCACACATAGTGCTGGGGGAGGAGCCAGGCAGCAGCTCAGCCTGTCTGACCACACATAGTGCTGGGGGAGGAGCCAGGTAGCAGCTTAAACTACATAGAGCAGCTTAAATATTAAGTCGTCAATATGAATAAACTAATTTTTAAAATGTTGTAATTGTCCTATAACATGTCGGCCCTATATGTTACTATATATACAAGTCAGGAGAAGACTGACTGTGTATCTCTGGGGTGCAGAGATATCAAGTGGACCCGAGTCTGGTGGTTGATAAGGCCGGGACCCGTACATTATTCTTACAGTGTCTGTCCAACAGATTGGTGACAAGAAAAGGCTAATATAGATGTAGATGACATGAAAGATCTAATAATCTGTATATCCTGTATTTTTCTCTATATAGTGCTGTGTCTGGAAGCTGACGCATAAAGTTTTGCACAGGGCGCCATCTACCCTGCACAGAAATATCAGAGATTTCAATCAATAAATTACAAGTTGTCCTGAATCTTTCCCAATAAAGATATACTGTATTTTAATCTACTTGGCTTCTTCTTTTCTATAACATGATAGCTTAGGTAGCATTTTCATGGTGAGAGTTTCCCTTTATAAGTGAAAGTAACATGAGCCAAGGCAAACATGTCTGATGTACAAATATAGGAATCTACAGGTGTCATAGATTTACCAGGTATTTCACGACAGTAACCCATAAGCATGTGTTCATATATGAATGCTCGGGGCAAATCACAGCAGCAGCAAAACTTGTTTTGTGTTGCTAGACTGTTCTCTTAAGCTTAGAGCTGCTTGGTTTGTATATATGGCATCCCATGCTATTTTTTTCTTATGAATAAAAATAAAAATTGTGTTCCCCCCTATTTTTCACAACCAAACAGGTACAAACCAAGCAGCAGCTGCCTAGTAGTGCCAGGATGTGAAAGACATTTATTTTGTCCCTAGTAATACCAGGCTGCTACTGCACCCGTCCCAGGCCATCATTTTTAATGCTCAGGACCAGACTCTTCCCAGCCTACTAGTATTTACTGTGGCTATAAGAGGGATTAAGTGCTAGCCATTTCATGGGCTAGTGCTAAGCCCTGATTTAGTAAGGAATGCCCTGTTTTGGTGCCTTTACTGAGATCAAATGAAAAAAATATATATATATATATTTTTTTTAATGCTATGTTCACACTATGTAAAACAATGGCTGTAGTCTTCGCCGCAAAACTACGGCCGTTGTTTTGAGGTTCCCTAAAATGAATGTAATTCAATGGAACTACGGCCGTTGTATGCACACTACGTATCAAATAACGGCCGTTGTTTATACTTCTCCGTGAAAAATGAACATGTTAATTTTTTCCCTCCTGAGACCCGAAGTAGTGTAGTCTTTTACTGGCAAACCGCAGGGGGGGGGAGGGGTCCACTGCTTACCTCTTCTGGGTCCACTTTCATCTGGGGCGTAATTCCATGGGCTTTCCAAGAGTACCAGATTTTGTTCCCTTCTGTCTTTTTATGCCTCAGAAACCACAAGGCATTACACAACAGGTAAGCCAGCATTGGATAAACCAGCACTGGCTATGGCTAGGTTCACACTGTGTTTTTGCATCTGTTTACTTTAACATGCAGAAAAACATGGTCAACCTGTAAATGATGTAGAGTTAAAAACAGAGCAGAGCCTCAAAGCGAATGTACCACTAGGTACATCGCTTTGGGTTTTTTACATGAATGGATCAGCGTGGGTGCGGGGATGCCGTTGCTGCTGTCCCTTTTTTTAATTCTTTGCACAGCGTTGGTCTATTCCTGAACACCCAGTGTGATGATCCCCCCTCTGTGAGGCGGCTCCATTGATTCACAAAGGGGAGATGGTTACACTGTTGGGTGGGCCTGTCCCCAGTGCTTCATGATGTCCGGCAGGTGTTCGCGTATAGATCGCCACCCCTGCTCAGCAACCGGGCGGTTCCAAAAAAAAGGACTGCTGCACCAGCATACACGCGCCGACGCCGATCTATTTATGTAAAAAAAAACAAAGCGATGTACCTAGTGGTACATTCACTTTAAACTCATGCTTCTTCTCTGGCTCCTGCACTGTGCAGGGTCTGAGACCAGCAGCAGTGGCAGATTATTATAATCGCATTTGGGGCCTTTGGCGCATTTAGCGCATCAGGGGGCCATGGTCACTCAAAGGGACCATAAAATATTCCGGTCACCGGCAGCTTACTTCTATTGTGACTGCTTTGTGCTCAGCCGTGTGCCTGCCCTTAATCTTCTTTCCCTGTGCACTGCTCTGAGGTCCCAATAGAATACAAGACTCTCATCCCAGTGCTCTCACGTCACAAGATAATACTCACCTAAAGCACAGGAAGACAACCCCCAACTCCAAGCCGCGCCCCATCCCCCCCCAAGGGTATATTAGTCTGGCCCTCGAAAACCATTCTAATTTCGCATGTGGCCCCATGGGAAAATTAACTGCCCACCAATGCTGTAGAGAGATAAGGCAGGGAGAGAGGTAAGAAGCGATGAGAGGAGGGAGGAGCAAAAGGGGCGGTGGTGGGTGGATACTGTACACAGGGAAGCAAGAGAGTTGGGGGATTTAAAAAAAAATATATATACAATTAGTGATTTTACTTTTCTCTTTCTCATTGCATCAGAAGAAACAGACACTCCCACTAGCAATGAGCCTCCTAACAACCTCATCCTCTAGCACAATGGCGTTCCACTTCAATCCAATTCAGAATTGTTAACAGAAACTTCACAAACAGTCTTAAAAACCTATCTTCTCCAGAATATAAGAGTCTGTGCTCTGAAATAAACATGTCGGTGAGTAACAATGGCTCCATCTCCATGTTATATGATATTTCATGTTGTGGTCCATACACAGATGGGCGACTAGTCAGATATATGGGCGGCCATGTTCTTATATGCTTACCACAAGGAAGTTTTTAATCTGATCTCTTTATAGATTGTTATAGAGCGCACCTAGAATAGAGCTGTACCCTGCACACGTCTAAGTACAGGAAATGGCCGGAGTAATTGCGCCAAATTTATTAGAAGGCATCGACCTTATACTATGTGTGTTACATTTTTGCCATTCAAACAGTAAAGAAATCATATGTACTCTGCTAGATCAGACACATTTACTTCTCCTTTACATGCTGCCTAAGTGTAATCTATGGGTAGAGATTAGGGATGGTCCGAACCAAGTTCGGTTCGGGTTCGTACGAACCCGAACCCTCGGTAATGATTCCCGCTGTCTGCCCGCTCCGTGGAGCGGGCGGAACCAGCGGGAGGACCGCCTGGAAAACTGGGATACAGCCATAGCCATAGGCTGTATCCCAGTTTTCCAGGCGTTCCTCCCTCTGTATCTGCCCGCTCCATGGAATCTGCTGCCGAGCGTTCGGGTTCATACGAACCCGAACCTCGGCAGGTTCGGACCATCCCTAGTAGAGATGAAGCAGATCAGACAGGAGGCTATAACACAGAATGATGGGGGTGTTCCTACCAGCACATATTGGGGTTCTGACCCTCATCTCCTCTCATCTTTTCCGACAGGTTTTAAAGTACATTTTCTCTAAAATTAAGAAGCTAAAGAATTTCAAATATGAGTAAGTGGCTAATATACAGAAGTCTGTCATATTTAACTTATAACCCTGCAGTGTTCAGCATGATTCTCTGAGCACGTTGGAGTATATACAGCTTAGTGTTGCTGGTAGCAGTATATACAGCTTAGTGTTGCTGGTAGCAGTATATGTAGCTTAGTGTTGCTGGTAGCAGTATATACAGCTTAGTGTTGCTGGTAGCAGTATATACAGCTTAGTGTTGCTGGTAGCAGTATATACAGCTTAGTGTTGATGGTAGCAGTATATGCAGCTTAGTGTTGCTGGTAGCAGTATATACAGCTTAGTGTTGCTTGCTGGTAGCAGTATATGTAGCTTAGTGTTGCTGGTAGCAGTATATACAGCTTAGTGTTGCTGGTAGCAGTATATGCAGCTTAGTGTTGCTGGTAGCCAGGGCCGATTCTGGGGTCCGTGCCGCCTGAGGCAAATCTCAGGCCGCCGCCCCCCTCACTGGCACCCGAACCACCACCCCACCCCCCCCCCCCCCCTGCGCGCGCACGGCAAGCCCGACAATCATCATACATTACCAGCCCCACTTGCGCCCCCACCTCCCTGGAACACCCAGGGGCCGCGGCCACCGGAGCTCTTCAAGGCTGCTCTGCCCCTTTAAAAGCAGGGGGCTCCGCTACCACTAGCTGTTCTAACCAGTGCACTGAGCTTCCGGGATCGGTCACCTGATGCACGCTGGCCCCGGAAGCTCCAGCCCCGCGCACCACATCAGGTGACTTGTCCCGGAAGCTCAGTGGACTGGTTAGAACAGCTAATGATAGCGCAGCCCCTTGCTTTTAAAGGGGCAGAGCGGCCTTGAAGAGCTCCAGCGGCCGTGGCCCCTGGGTGTTAAAGGGAGGTGGGGGCGCGAGTGTATGTTCCGGAGGGGCCCAGGTTGGCAGAGTGGTAAGCGGCCCTTCAACTGAGAATCTGGGCGGCCCAACGAGTATTTGCCTGGACCGTCAGATTATCAGTCTGGGCATGATTATGCCGCCCCCTGCAGGACCGCAAAATCTGCCGCCTGAGGCGGAATACTCATTCCGCCTCATGGCAGAAGCGGGCCTGCTGGTAGCAGTATATGTAGCTTAGTACGAACTGGAGAGAATGGAACGGCTGCACATCCCATCTATGGCTGATACTAATGCCGCCAGGCCTATATTAAAAATCAACACCAGAGTGTCTGTATATGAATTGATCAAACCATATTGCCCCGTGTACCAACGCGCAGGTCCTCTGGTCCACACGGGTTCCTACGCTAACTCCACACCGTGTCGGTCAGCGACCGCCAAACCCCGCAAAGCGTGCACGTGCAGGGAAGGGAGGCCATGGAACGGCCCTGCAACCCCAATGTCACAGGACCAGACCCAAAAAGCCCCACCAAAACCCAGCCAGCACCACCGGCGGGGAAGGCTGCCCCCAAACGACACAAGTATGGATATGATATTACACTTACCATTGCTGCTCTCACAGAATGGGGAAGACATAGGGTCCAGACATGTGAGCACAGACATATCCTGCTAATTTTGGTCATGTGGGTCTTATAAAGGAGTGCTAGCTGTTCAGAGAGGGAGAATAGCAAAACACGAACTGGAGAGAATGGAACGGCTGCACATCCCATCTATGGCTGATACTAATGCCGCCAGGCCTATATTAAAAATCAACACCAAAGTGTCTGTATATGAATTGATCAAACCATATTGCCCCGTGTACCAACGCGCAGGTCCTCTGGTCCACACGGGTTCCTACGCTAACTCCACACCGTGTCGGTCAGCGACCGCCAAACCCCGCAAAGCGTGCACGTGCAGGGAAGGGAGGCCATGGAACGGCCCTGCAACCCCAATGTCACAGGACCAGACCCAAAAAGCCCCACCAAAACCCAGCCAGCACCACCGGCGGGGAAGGCTGCCCCCAAATGACACAAGTATGGATATGGTATTACACTTACCATTGCTGCTCTCACAGAATGGGGAAGACATAGGGTCCAGACATGTGAGCACAGACATATCCTGCTAATTTTGGTCATGTGGGTCTTATCAACCATAGGTGTGAGGTGCAGCACTCTTTTTCTTCCCTGAACCATATGTAGCTTAGTGTTGCTGGTAGCAGTATATACAGCTTAGTGTTGCAGGTAGCAGTATATACAGCTTAGTGTTGCAGGTAGCAGTATATACAGCTTAGTGTTGCTGGTAGCAGTATATGCAGCTTAGTGTTGCTGGTAGCAGTATATGCAGCTTAGTCAGTGGCGGATTAAATGTACCCTGGGCCCCGGGCTGTCCACCCAACCTGGGCCCCCCCCCAGTCAATTTGCCCACATTATGATCCGCTACTGCCCCCCCCCCCCCCACGCTGTCCCCAAAAAACACTGCCTGCCTCCCCTCCCTGCTGACCCCAATAAACATAATGTTTGGTCCCTTGCTGCTACCCCCAGTAAGCATTGCCCACCCCACTTCCGCTGCCCCCAATAAACATATTGCCAACTCACCCTGATGTTGCGCCCCCCCCCAAGGTCACAGCAGCACAGAGGATGTCAGGAGAGGAGGGGGCTGATCTTATAGGGGAGGTCACAGCAGCACAGAGAATGTCAGGAGAGGAGGGTGCTGATCTTATAGGGGAGGTCAAAGCAGCACAGAGGAGTTCAGGAGAGGAGGGTGCTGATCTTATAGGGGAGGTCACAGCAGCACAGAGGATGTCAGGAGAGGAGGGTGCTGATCTTATAGGGGAGGTCACAGCAGTACAGAGGATGTCAGGAGAGGAGGGTGCTGATCTTATAGGGGAGGTCACAGCAGCACAGCAGCACAGAGGATGTCAGGAGAGGAGGGTGCTGATCTATAGGGGAGTTCCCAGCAGCACAGAGGATGTCAGGAGAGGAGGCTGCTGGTCTTATAGGAGAGGTCACAGCAGCACAGAGGATGTCAGGAGAGGAGGGTGCTGATCTATAGGGGAGGTCACAGCAGCACAGAGGATGTCAGGAGAGGAGGGGGCTGATCTTATAGGAGAGGTCACAGCAGCACAGAGGATGTCAGGAGAGGAGGTGGCTGATCTTATAGGGGAAGACACAGCACCACGGGGGTGTCAGAAGAGGAGGGGGCTGATACTATAGGAGAGGACACAGCAGCACAGAGGATGTCAGGAGAGGAGGGGGCTGATACTATAGGAGAGGACACAGCAGCACAGAGGATGTCAGGAGAGGAGGGTGCTGATCTTATAGGAGAGGACACAGCAGCACAGAGGATGTCAGGAGAGGAGGGGGCTGATCTTATAGGAGAGGTCACAGCAGCACAGAGGATGTCAGGAGAGGAGGGGGCTGATCTTATAGGGGAGGACACAGCACCACAGAGGATGTCAGGAGAGGAGGGGCTGATACTATAGGAGAGGACACAGAAGCACAGAGGATGTCAGGAGAGGGGGGTGCTGATCTTATAGGAGAGGACACAGCAGCACAGAGGATGTCAGGAGAGGAGGGGGCTGATCTTACAGGAGAGGTCACAGCAGCACAGAGGATGTCAGGAGAGGAGGGGGCTGATCTTATAGGGGAGGACACAGCAGCACAGAGGATGTCAGGAGAGGAGGGTGCTAATCCTATAGGAGATGGTCCCCCTTTCCCCCCCTTATAGATGGTCCCCCTCTCTCCCCCTTTATAAATGGTCCCCCTCTTTCCCCTTTTATAGATGGTCCCCCTCTTTTCCCCTTTATAGATGGTCCCCCTCTTTTCCCCTTTATAGATGGTCCCCCTCTTTCCCCCCTTTATAGATGGTCCCCCTCTTCCCCCCCTTATAGATGGTCCCCCTCTTCCCCCCCTTTATAGATGGTCCCCCTCGTTCCCCCCTTATAGATGGTCCCCCTCTTTCCCCCCTTTATAGATGGTCCCCCTCTTTCCCTCTCTATAGATGGTCCCCCTCTTTCCCCCCTTATAGATGGTCCCCCTCTCCCCCCTCCCTTATAGATGGTCCCCCTCTTTCCCCCCTTTATAGATGGTCCCCCTCTCCCCCCCCTTATAGATGGTCCCCCTCTTTCCCCCCTTATAGATGGTCCCCCTCTTTCCCCCCTTTATAGATGGTCCCCCTCTTTCCCTCTCTATAGATGGTCCCCCTCTTTTCCCCTTTATAGATGGTCCCCCTCTTTCCCCCCTTTATAGATGGTCCCCCTCTTTTTCCCTTTATAGATGGTCCCCCTCTCCCCCCCCCTTATAGATGGTCCCCCTCTTTCCCCCCTTATAGATGGTCCCCCTCTTTCCCCCCTTTATAGATGGTCCCCCTCTTTCCCTCTCTATAGATGGTCCCCCTCTTTTCCCCTTTATAGATGGTCCCCCTCTTTCCCCCCTTTAGAGATGGTCCCCCTCTTTTTCCCTTTATAGATGGTCCCCCTCTTTCCCCCCTTTATAGATGGTCCCCCTCTTTTTCCCTTTATAGATGGTCCCCCTCTTTATAGATGGTCCCCCTCTTTCCCCCCCTTTATAGATGGTCCCCCTCTTTCCCCCCTTTATAGATGGTCCCCCTCTTTTTCCCTTTATAGATGGTCCCCCTCTTTATAGATGGTCCCCCTCTTTTTTCCCCCTTATAGATGGTCCCCCTCTGCTCCCCCCCCTTATAGATGGTCCCCCTCTGCTCCCCTCCCTTATAGATGGTCCCCCTCTGCTCTCCCCCCTTATAGATGGTCCCCCTCTGCTCCCCCCCTTATAGATGGTCCCCCTCTGCTCCCCCCCTTATAGATGGACCCCTCTGCTCCCCCCCTTATAGATGGTCCCCCTCTGCTCTCCCCCCTTATAGATGGTTCCCCTCTGCTCCCCCCCTTATAGATGGTCCCCCCTCTGCTCCCCCCCTTATAGATGGACCCCTCTGCTCCCCCCCTTATAGATGGTCCCCCTCTGCTCCCCCCTTATAGATGGACCCCTCTGCTCCCCCCCTTATAGATGGACCCCTCTGCTCCCCCCCTTATAGATGGTCCCCCTCTGCTTCCCCCCCCTTATAGATGGTCCCCCTCTGCTCCCCCCCTTATAGATGGTCCCCCTCTGCTTCCCCCCCCTTATAGATGGTCCCCCTCTGCTCCCCCCCTTATAGATGGACCCCTCTGCTCCCCCCCTTATAGATGGTCCCCCTCTGCTCCCCCCCCTTATAGATGGTCCCCCTCTGCTCCCCCCCTTATAGATGGACCCCTCTGCTCCCCCCCTTATAGATGGTCCCCCTCTGCTTCCCCCCCCCCCCCCCCTTGCACAGCAGTCAGTAAATAAAAAAACAAAACACAACTCACCTGCCATCCGTTCCCCCGTCGATCCTCTCGGCTCCTGGTCTGTCCCCGGCTGCCTCCGGCTGATGATGCGGCTGCCGGGGGTGTCTCGTCCTCTCCCCGGCAGCGCGCTTCACCCAGCTCACTGTGCCGCCTGGGCCCTGACTTCCGGTACAGAGCGTCTCTAACGTGCGCTCTTAATACCGGAAGTCAGGGCTTAGGTGGCACAGGGAGCTGTGTGATGCGCGCTGCCGGGGAGAGGACGAGACACCCCCGGCAGCCGCATCATCAGCCGGAGGCAGCCGGAGACTCCTGTGACCGCAAGCGAAATAATGCTTGCGGTCACAAGGGTGCAGTGGCGGGCCGGGCCGCAGCGGCGCGGGCAGATTATAATGTGGGCGGCGCGGCATGGGCCCCCCCGGAGCCTCGGGCCCCGGGCGGCCGCCCAAACCGCCCACATTATAATCCGCCACTGAGCTTAGTGTTGCTGGTAGCAGTATATACAGCTTAGTGTTGCTTGCTGGTAGCAGTATATACAGCTTAGTGTTGCTGGTAGCAGTATATACAGCTTAGTGTTGCTGGTAGCAGTATATACAGCTTAGTGTTGCTGGTAGCAGTATATGTAGCTTAGTGTTGCAGGTAGCAGTATATACAGCTTAGTGTTGCTGGTAGCAGTATATACAGCTTAGTGTTGCTGGTAGCAGTATATGCAGCTTAGTGTTGCTGGTAGCAGTATATACAGCTTAGTGTTGCTGGTAGCAGTATATACAGCTTAGTGTTGCTGGTAGCAGTATATGCAGCTTAGTGTTGCTGGTAGCAGTATATGCAGCTTAGTGTTGCTTGCTGGTAGCAGTATATACAGCTTAGTGTTGCTGGTAGCAGTATATACAGCTTAGTGTTGCTGGTAGCAGTATATACAGCTTAGTGTTGCTAAAAAAAAAATAAAAGGAAAAATACAGTACTTCTTACAATGATGTATTTAGGAAGGTCTTCTCCTCTTTGGGTCTCTTTATTTCACCACTGACATGATCCTCATCCTGACTATTGGATCTTTCCTGCAGGAGGGGTTCCGTAGTTTCCTCCATGGATGTAATCAGCGCAAATGGTACTCGCCCCATCTTATCAGAAGAGCTGGTTAAAAAATTATTTGATAGAATAAGACGCGCTGACCCACCGAACACCCTTGGCAGTTTAGTGTTGGATTGAATCTGAGTATTGAATCTGGAGGTCTGGAGTCTGCACTGGGGACATTCTGGTCTAGATTACAGCCACACATACAACCCCCTCCCTCCCAATGCAAATCCAGACCCTTGAAGAAATATAGACTTGCACCTGGGCCCAGGACCAGGACGTTGTCAACAGCACTGCCAGGAGTGAACAGGACAATGGGAATAAGGAGAAGTGAGTCTTAAAGTCTAGCTGTCACTTAACCCCTTGCCTCTGAAGCCTGTTTTGGCCTTAAAGAGGTATGCATCTACCTCCCCCCTCCCTCCCTGCTCGGTGATGGACACATATACACAGTACTACTACTCCCAGCATCTGCCCATAGTATGAGCAGATGATGGAGGAATAGTACCTGTGCTATCCCCATTACGCTGCTGCCGCACAGCTGCTCATCACAAGGGCTTCATCATGCCCCCTCCTCTGCTCCCCCTCCTCCCAGCTTCCAATTTCTAACTATCCTGCCACTCACCGCTGCTCCCACATACCGCCTCCCAATCTGCACTGCATGCCGGCCATGTCCGCCCACCCCGCAGGGAGAACGGCGCTCCTGGTGCTTACTGTCCCCAGCCAGCATGCAGTGCAGACCGGGAGGCGACATGTGGGAGTAGAGAGCAGCGGCCGGCGGTGGGATAGTTAGAAGTTGGAAGCTGGGAGGAGGGGGAGCGGAGGAGGGGGCATGATGAAGCCCTTGTGATGAGCAGCTGTGCAGCGGCAGATGTAATGGGGATAGCACAGGTACTACTCCCCCATCATCTGCTCATACTATGAGCAGAGGATGGGAGGAGTAGTACTGTCTAAATATGTCCAGCACTGAGCAGGGAGGGAGGGGGGATTTAGATTTAGAATATAGCAGTTGTGTAATAATAGTGTAGATTTCAGAAGCACATCTTAATTAATTCCCCCATAGAGTGTATTTAAAGCCTATGGCCATGTTCACACAGTGTGAAAAAACGTCCATTCTGTGACCCGGCCGGGTCACAGAACGATTGGTGTTGCTGAAGATCATCCCACCCGGTACTTCAGTATCAGTCAGATAATGTTCCTTTTTGGTGAATTCAGGTGCGGGCACACCTATGCGTGCCTGCATCCCAATGCACCGCTGCACACAATGGAGCGTGCGGCCACAGACACACACTCCATTGTGTGAACTGATATGTCTTGTGTACTGTACTATATACTATACTATGTGTATTCGCGCCGTCCGGTATTCCATTCTTGCACAAAAGACATATGTTTTGTATAAATCACTGCCGTTGTTGCAAATTGCAACAACAGCCATGGTTTATACAAAACATACGTTGTGTGAACATGGCCTTTGGCTTTTAGCCCTAGTGGCAGCTCCATGTAGAGGTGGTATACCTTTATGTTTCCTAGCGATATAATAGAGAGAGGGGGGTACTATATACAGAAGAGAAAAAGAGACAAGACATAAACTTAAACTATTACTCAGGGCTGGGACAAGGAGTTTTGGTGCCCTAGGCAGAGAGGGCATAGGCTGCATCCATCTTCTCCAGCCACTAGGATTGTATTGAAGTATTAATTATGCAACTGTGTGCCCCATATAGTAGTTAGGCCAAACCCTGTGCTCCCCTATATAGTCCCCACATAGTGTATAATTCCCACACAATATAGCCCCCACACAGTGTATATCCCCCCATATAGTGTACTGTATAGCCCCCACACAGTGTATAGCCCCCACACAGTGTACTCTTCACCACCACCACCCCACATAGTGTAACCCCCACAGTGTATAACCCCCACATAGTGTAGTCTTCACCCCACCCCCCACATAGTGTATAACAGTGGTCCCCAAACCTTTTACACAGGGGACCAGTTCACTGTCCCTCAGAGCGGTTCTACCACAGCCACATAGGATGATGCTGGGAGTTGTAGTTCTACCACAGCCACACAGGATCATGCTAAGAGTTGCAGTTCTACCACAGCCACACATGATCATGCTGGGAGTTGTTCTACCACAGCCACACAGGATCATGCTGGGTGTTGTAGTTCTACCACAGCCACACATGAGCACTAACACACAAACACACTCCATTAGCACACACATTTCACTAACACACACACACACACACACACACACTCCATTAGCCCCCCCCCCCCCCCCCACACACACACACAAACAAACAAACACACACATACATATACTCACCCACTCTTCCTGAGCAGAGGATCATAGTCTTCATCTGTCTCTGTCGGGAGAAGGCAGGGGTTGTTGGCTGGCAGAGGCTGTGGGCGGCAGGGGATGGTGCCAGGCTGCAGGGACATGCCTGGGGGAAAAGAGCTCTCTCTTTGCTGTGTCTCAGCAAGGCTGCTGCGCAAAGGTGGGAGTCGAATTAATGAATTGCCCCCCTGTTATTAACCACCAGATGGCGCCCAAGGCCATCACCTACCCCTGCCTACCCTTTGTCCTGGCCCTGCTATTACTGATTTTATTTTATTTTCCTATTGCATCAGAAAAAACAATCATTGCTCTATGGACAACTATGATTACAACTCCCACCAATCCTGAGCCACCTCCGACAACCATACCCTCTACCACAAGTGCTACAAACACAGTTCCACTAAAATTCAGAATTGTGAACAGAAAATACGTAGCGAGTCTTAGTGACACAACTTCTCCGGAGTATATGAGTAAGTATATTTATGACTCTATCTCCACCTTCTTGTTCATATTGTATTTCATGGTGCAGTCCATACACAACATTATAGTAAACATTCAGATATATTGCTGACCATGTTCTCACATCTGATCCTCTCCACAATGACAATTATATCATCTCTCTAGATTTCTATAGAGCGCACCTAAAACAGAGGCGTATCCTCCACCAGTCTGAGTAAAGGAGATGGCCAGAATGATTGTGGAAAATGAATTAAAGGAGAAGTCCGGAGAAAATTTTTATTAAAGTACTCTATTGCCCCCCAAAAGTTATACAAATCACCAATATACACTTATTATGGGAGATGCTTATAAAGTGTTTTTTTTCCCTGCAATTACTACTGCATCACTTCCTGGATAACATGGTGATGTCACTTCCTGGATAAAATGGTCATGTCGTCACTTCCTCGATAAAATGGTGATGTCACGACCTGACTCCCAGAGCTGTGCGGGCTGTGGCTGCTGGAGAGGATGATGGCAGGGGGACACTGAGGGACACAGGGCACTGGAGCGACACTGAGCATCCCTCTGCCATCATCCTCTCCAGCAGCCACAGCCCACACAGCTCTGGGAGTCGGGTCGTGACATCACCATGTTATCCAGAAAGTGACATCACCATGTTATCCAGGAAGTGAAGCCTTGATGCAGTTGTAAGAGCAGGGAAAAAGCACTTTATAAGCATTTCCCGTAATAAGTGTATATTGGTAATTTGTATAACTTTTGGGGGGCAATACAATACTTTGAAAAAAAAATTGCCGGAGTTCTCCTTTAAGACATCATCCTCTTATGAAATATTTAGCATTTTTATCTTTTAGAGTTAGACAGTAGAAAAAATATGTATAAATCTTATGTCTATGTTGCTAGACCTGCCCTGTTTCTTCCTCCATTACCTGTCACCTCAGCAGATCAGACAGGAGGCTATAACACAGGATCATGGGGGTTTTCTACCATCATATATTGGGGCTTTGACCCTCATCTCCTCTGATCTCTTTCTACAGGTGCTGCCAGTTCTTAAGGGACTTTTTGTTGGTGTTTAAACGCTAAGGAACTTCAGCTATGAGTAAGTGATTATTATATGACAATGGCCTGGGATACCATCAGCAGCAGCCGACGACACTGTAGGACATTTCCTATTCAAGTCTGATGCTGACTGAGACCTTGGAGTAGTGGTGATAAATGGTCGGCTGGTGTGTCCCCTGTTCTTCCACTGTTACAGCACTATAGGGACTATGTGTGATGAGTTATGGTCAAGTATATGCTGCTCTATGCAGCTCTACAGTTTTCTATAGAATCCACAGAGCACGCTCACTCAGCTCATCTTGTAGCTCTGAGAGTCTCCCATATAAAGAAAAAGAAGTGTTGGTATATACTTGTATTTAAGTGAATGACATGGTAGACCAAAGCAACTTTCCATAGATACCAACATGGCTGACTCTGGCTGCAACTCCCTGCCCACAATAGAATGTAGCTCTCTAATACATTCTGCTCATGTAACAAGTAAAACACTACAAAAACTAAGAAAATAGAAACATTAATGGGAACACATCTGTAGTGTCCCACTATGTGTTTTTTTTCTTCTTACACTTTGGTAAAAGTGTATCACTCTAGTGTCACAGGTGGTTTTGCTGATTTTTTTGCATTTAGTACCTGAGTACTGTTTTTGCAGATACCATTTAGAATTAAAGTTTGAAAGTTGCTTAAAGTAGGACTCTGTCAGTTCTGTCATCGCACTTGAACTATACTTCGTGCAGCGAGCAAGGTTATATATGGAAGAGAGTGGGGGGAAATGAGGAGAGGATGATGGTGGTAGTAGTCTTTGGCTGTTAGGTGGTTATGCCTCTCCTGAGTGTGGCGCTGAGATCCTCAGTGAGGGGATGCACTGAGGGCTGCAGAGTGAGGGTGTGCTATACCTGCAGGATGGCTGGGTCTTGTCACGGTCACAGGTGGGCTCGAGGGCTTCTGCAGGTACAGGGGACTCTCTGGCACTTCCCTGAGTTCACCCTCTCTTCTGTGGGCTACTGCAGAGGTTCCTGTAGGGGGGCTGCACCTGTGTGTAAGGTGGTTGATGGTGCGGACGTGTAGTTCCCCCGGGGCCAACCCCAAATACTGCTGTCCGGTACATTGGCCCTTGATGGTGGTGTGGTGCAGATAACCAGGACAACAGGGAGACAAGGAGGGAGGCAGTGCAACAATAACTCCTTTACTGATGGACTTGCAGGTGTTTTACAGTCCTGTGGCATACAGCTGTGAACACTGGCGGCCTTGACTGGGTTACTGCGCTTGTGGAGAGTCTGGTGGTGTGTGGAGAGAAGATCTGCCTCAGATCCTGGTCTGTCAGTACGTGTGGGACGCTGGTGGGCACAGTGATCCTGTGGACCTCTTCCCCAATGGTGCTTGAGGGTACAAACACACACACCGTATACGCAGCAGATACGCAGCAAATACGCAGAAGATCTGCAGCAGATTTGATGCTGTGTTCAGTTATTTAGATCTAATCTGCTGCGTATTTGCTGCGTATCGCAGCAGTAAATACGCTGCGTATACGGTGTGTGTGTGTTTGGACCCTGAGTCTGTATTCCCTCCCTGTCAGCTAAGGAGCTTCCTGCTTTAGTGACTGGGCCGGGCCTTAGGCCACAACTTTTGGGTCCCAGAGGTATCCAGGGGTCCTAATAAAGCTCACCCCCCGAATTCAGGAAGATGGGTGCAGAGGCCTACGTTAACTCTGCTCCCTTTTACAGTCAAGTCTTTCCACATGGGTGTCTGGCTTTAGGATTCCCACTGACTGTAAGTGTGCGGGCCCTTTCCTGAGGGGGCACCAGACAAACTGTCTCTCAAAGTCTCTCTCTTTTCCTATCACCGCCAGCTGTTTTCTGTGGCTGCTCTGTTGGTAATAACCTTACTCCTTGTTCCCCTCTGCAGCTTCTCTCTCTGTGGTGATGGTCTCTCCTGAGGTGATGTTTTTCCCTCAGCAGCTAGTCACTTGTCTCAGCTAAACACTGCAACTGCCAACCTTATATAATGGGCCTATTTGCATACTCCGCCCACCCTCTAGCACTTTCTAAGCTTACAACACTGACTAAAGCAGTTCCCACTAAGGACAGTAGGTGTCGCTGTTTTGTGTGATGTGCAGTGAAAAGCATGTAACCCGTTCTCTGCCTGCCAGTTACACTGGTACAGTGAAATACACATAACAGTTGAATATAAAACATGTTAACTCCTAAAGTATACAACAAAACACTTGTTGACAGGTGCTATCCTCAGTCCAGCCGCAGAGATTACGCTCTGCTACACTAGATTCGCACCTCACCTTAGGTCCAAACCAAGGTCCAATTGCCGTGTTACCACTCCTGGCATGACCAAAATGACAAGTAGCCAGAACAGCAACGTTTCCTGTAGGAAGGGCTTGCTCATAAAATGATTGGGGCAACACTGAAGGCTATGGGCCGTGTGCAAAAATTGTGTTCACATCCCGCTCATTTAAGTGACATTGTGCAAGAAAACGTTTTGCGTACACATTGTACATATGCAGCACATGCGTCAGACAAGTGCAGCTCAGAAATCACCTGCATTAGACACACACTGCTCACGCATTTTATACGCCATTCATACCTACTAGAGAACTGGCACTAAACACATTGGGGGAGATCATCAAACCTTGCACAGGGAGAAGCAGTCGCCCAGAGCAACCAATCACATGCCAACTTTCATTTTAAAAACACCTCTGAAAAATGAAAGCTGGATTCTGACTGGTCGGTATGGCAACAGCTCTGCAGCTCCTCCGTACGGAATTCAATTAGTCTGCCCCATCAGTCACACTGCCATTAATGCTCATTACATCAGTGCTCACCTCCAGCAAGCAGAGTCCCCCATCTACAAGGCTGCCATCTCACTCCCTACACCTTGCCCACTAAGCCATGCCCCAAACAGACAGACCTGGACCCTGTTCTTTGCTCCCTTGCTATCTGGAACACTCCTCTGGGGCTGTTGCAGTCAATTGCTTCTAACAATAATGTATTCCGGTGCTTCTGTATTATTATTTTGCTGTGCTGTGATATTCTTCACTTCCGACCTGTCTATTGCATGTTTTCTGTAGGACGGGTTCTGTAGTGTCCTCCTTGGATCTAGTCTACCCAGAAGGTACCAATGCCACCAACTCGAGAACACTGGTTGATGAATTCTATGAGCAAGTGAGAAATGCCGACCCACCGGATACAATTGGTGATTTATTGCTTGATCCTTTGAGTATACAGTGTAGAGGTGAGTCTGCATTGGGATTATTCTGGTCTAAATCACAGTCATACATACACCCCCTCCCCCCAAAGGCAAATACAGACCCCTAAAACAATATAGATCAGCCCCAGGACCCGGCACCAGGATGTTATCTGCAGCGCTGCACCAGATTGAACAGGACTGTGTGGGAATAAGGAGAGACAAGTCTTAAGCGAGGAGATTTGTCTGCTCCTACAGGAATCCCAGGCAGCAGATATGAAGTAACATTCCTAAATTTCCTAAAAATTCTGTGCTGAGTTCTCAATACTCGGGTTCTAGGTCTGGAGCCTGAGACTGCTGCACTGATCTTATTGCAGTAACCTGGGGTAGGGGCTGTATTGGCGGTGGGCTAGGTGTTAACGCATCGACTAGGCACTTGTTACGGTGGTCAGGAGTGGTGTGCCCACCTCCGGGTATACTAAGGGCCCTATTCTACGGGAGCGATAATAACGGCCAGTGATTGGCTGAGCGGTCTGACAGCTCAGTCAGGCTGCTCCAGAGCTGCTGATGCTGTGCCGCGGGACCCTGGGAGGAAGACGGAGCGGAGGAGAAGTCCTGACAGGTAATGTATGGTGCAAGGGCTGCAAGGCCTGCATCCCTCGCTCAACGATCATCGGGCCGTGGAATAGGCCCAGTAAACGAGCGCCAATCTAGCAGATCGGCGCTCGTTTACATCGTTGAGCAGGCAACGCCCTAACACTAGGCTTTGTAAGATTAGAACAAATACGGGTACGAGTGCAGAGTAAACACAGAGTCTAGTACTTAACCACAATGAAAAGTTTACTGGGAAGTTCTTCAGTGCAAATACATGGAAACAGTAGTTGTCAATAAGGTGCAAAAATATAAAAAGAGCCCACAGAGTGTCAGGTCTGCTAGTACGAGTCCCAGGCTTGCACATCTAGGTGTAGCTAGCCACTCAAGGTTCCCAGAGATGGCTGAGCAAAGATCAACAGAGTACTTCAGCTTTAGTTGCACTTTGCTCTGCTGCAGACAACCCCTAATACTTGCTAGAATGTCCTGACTGGTGTAGAGAATGTCACCCCTGACATAGACGAGGTTTTCCCTGTAAGGTAGTTACCCCACCTTTTGCTTTAGCACTGCATAGCTTTGAAATAACACACCAACTAGCTAGAACTCTTCTAAACTAGTCTACCCTTTGTGCGGAATCTTCTTTCAGCATCCCCCACAGACCACCCCTGGACACAGAGCAATCAGAATCTCGGTACCAACAGGATATGAGGCCACAATGTATACAGGGAGTGAGCTTGTATACTGTGTAGGGAGTGCACTGCCAATAATTTTTATTGCTCACATAAACCCCTTAAAAGAGTTACTGTCATATTTTTTTTTCTTTTTTTTTGCAGAAATCAATAGTCCAGGTGATTTTAAGAAACTTTGTAATTGGGTTTATTAGCCAAATATGCCATTATCTGCATTTAAAAAGCCTTTTTCCAGGTCCCCCCCCCCCCCTCCTCTTTTCCATCCACTGCAAAAAATCAGGAAATTGTTACTTACCCAGTTACGTACCCAGTCTGTTCTAGGGAGAGGGGAGGGGGGAGGAGGAAGGAGGGAGTTAGCCGACAGAAGAAAGCAGATAACAGAGGATTACAGGCACGGAGCTGAATGAACGCTGTAATCAGAGCTCGGAGAGGTCAGTGGTGACTGTCAGAGGAGATAAAGGGTGAGGTATTTGTAGATTAACTCTTTGTTGTCCTGTTTTGGTGTTTTATTTAGCTCTCTCCATAGGAGAACAATGAAGACAGGGGGGAGAGCTTCAAACTGCTTTTTCATGATAAAAATGCATTTTTCGGCTAATAAACTCAATTACAAAGTTTCTTAAAATCAGCTGGACTACTGATTTCTGCAAAAAAAAAAAATTCACAACAGTGACACTTTAACCCTTTAAGGACATGGCCCATTTTCGTTTTTACGTTTTCGGTTTTTCCTCCTTGTGTTTAAAAGGTCATAGCACTTGCATTTTTCCACCTAGAAACCCACATGACCCCTTATTTTTTGCGTCACTAATTGTACTTTGCAATTACAGGCTGAATTTTTGCATAAAGTACACTGCGAAACCAGAAAAAAATTCGAAGTGTGGTGAAATTGAAAAAAAAAAAACGCATTTCTTTTATTTGGGGGAAATGTGTTTTTACGCCATTCACCCTGGGGTAAAACTGACTTGTTATGCATGTTCCTCAAGTCGTTACGATTAAAACGATATATAACATGTATAACTTATATTGTATCTGATGGCCTGTAAAAAATTCAAACCGTTGTTAACCAATATACGTTCCTTAAAATCGCTCCATTCCCAGGGTTATAGCACTTTTATCCTTTGGTCTATGGGTCTGTGTAAGGTGTCATTTTTTGCGCCATGATGTGATCTTTCTATCGGTACCTTGATTGCCCATATACGTCTTTTTGATCGCTTTTTATTACATTTTTTCTGGATTTGATGCGACCAAAAATGCGCAATTTTGCACTTTGGGATTTTTTTGCGCTGACGCCGTTTACCGTACGAGATCAGGAATGTGATTAGTTAATAGTTCGGGCGATTACGCACGCGGCGATAGCAAACATGTTTATTTATTTATTTATTTGTTTACTTTTATTTAAAACCTGGGAAAAGGGGGGTGATTCAGACTTTTATTAGGGGAGGGGGCTTTTTACTATTAACAACACTTTTTTTTTTTTTTTTTACACATATACTAGAAGCCCCCCTGGGGGACTTCTAGTATATACACTGTGATCTCTCATTGAGATCTCTGCAGCATAGATATGCTGCAGAGATCCATGAGATCGGCACTCGTTTGCTTTCGGCTGCTGCAGCCGAATACAAACGAGTGCCGAGCCGAGGACGGCGCCATCTTGGACGCGTCCCCGGCCGGCATCAGTAACGGAGATCGCTCCTCCGGGACAAGGTCCCGGAGGAGCGATCTCCCCCACTAGACACCAGGGAAAGGTTGCCTCCGGTAATCGGAGGCAGCTGTCAACTTTGACAGCTGCCTCCGATTAGCTAATTAGCGGGCACGGCGATCAGACCGTGCCCGCTAATAGCGGCGGTCCCGGGCTACACGCGGCACCCGGGATCGCGGCACTTCAAAGCGGGGCCGCCGCGCGGCCCCGCTTTGAAGTGCAAGTGAGGACATAGGACGTACCGGTACGTCCTATGTCCTTAAGAGGTTAAGGACACACTCTAAGTCTCAACATATAATGCCTTCCTTAGTACTCCACATACAATATAAGTATACATACATACATACTGTACATACATTATAGTATACAAAAGAGCATCAGGAAGCGTAGCCACGCGAAACGTGCGTAGGGGTCAAGTACTACCACACTGCCATGGGTGAGTCAATATGATCTGATAGATTTGTGTTTACAGATAGTGGCCAGAATCATGTTTTATTCTTATTTTGGGAGGCCTTCTAATATGTGTTAGAGATAGTAACACACAATTGACTCCAGACATTAGGCATTTTTAACCTAGTATTCCATGAGTAGAAGCGGTGTGTTTGTAATTTTTTTAAATTATGTGATACATGTTGTATTTAAAAAAAAATTGTGAAAATTAAATTATGAATTTCAGCTGAAGCCTTGTTTTCGCTCTTTTTGTATACTATAATTTTTTAGATAATAGGCTTTTTTTATTGGATATTTTGTATTGGGTTGAGAAAGATATGGGTACAAAGGAATAGACCCATAATTGACAATTAATTGCTAATACCCATTGGAACGTGTGTTTCTAATACATACATACATTGTATTTTAAAGCAAGTAAAGCTGTTTTTTTTTCTTCTTAAACAATGCCTTTATTTAACTTTTTCCAAACTTTGTCAGGGTAACAGGAAGAAAAGAAGGGAGACCATGGTAAAATGAACCCAAAGACTCAAATATGTAGCTAGTAAATGTTTGTTCTTCCATTCTCTTAGCTGAAAGAATTGTCAGACTGGCACCAAGCACAGCACCAACTACTACAATATTACCAGCAATCATTAAAACTGCAAGAATAAAAACCAGATCTGCAACATGTCCCACAATACCAACCACACCCTCCTAGGGGGACAACAACTACAACTCCCTTATCCTCTACCACAACTGCTCCAAACATAGCTCCGCTAAAATTCAGGATTGTGAACAGACCATTCAAGAAGAATCTCCAGGACACGTCCTCTCCAGAATATATCAATCTGTCTTTTGAAATAGGAGTGAAGGTAAGTAACAATGGCTCCATCTCCATGTAGATCATGGGTGGCCAATCTGCAGCCCTCCAGCTATTGCTGACCCACAACCCTCATCAGGCCTGCTCAGCTGTGGACACCACTGATGTAGATGTTGATATTAACATTTCATGTTCATTAAAAAGGGCTGACATCTTATCAAGTGTATGCAAAAGGACGCTGGTTGAACTCAAGGAGATCGACCAAAACACAGCAGAGACACCATCACATGTCTCGACACCAACATTGCCCCCTGGGAAATCAAATATCCTATCCTACTCCACACTGATGAGGGGCAAATACCCAGAAACAGCTGTCTGTGGACGGATACCTTGCTTAGGTGGTTTCCTTGATTGGAGACATTCGTTGGCTTGGTTGTTCCTTCCCGGAGGAAGGTCTGGCTAGTTCACTGACGTCGAAAAATGTTATGGTGTCTGCAGTGTTCTTTTGCACATCTTATCAAGTGTGTCGCATTTTCACGGGCAGTGAAAACATGAGTGCATTTATTATTCTTACATTGTACATATTGTGGTGCAAAAAACACCAAAAGATTTGCCTCCAAATTTGCACAATTTCTTGCTCTTCTAATTACTATGTCCCCCACTGGAGGCTATAAGAGAATGATGGGGATTAGAGATGAGCGAACCTGGAGCATGCTCGAGTCGATCCGAACCCGAACTTTCGGCATTCGATGAAGTTGGATGAAGCCCTAAGGCTATGTGGAAATCATGGATATAGTCATTGGCTGTTCCATGTTTTCCAGACAACCTTAGAGCTTTATCCAAGTTCAGCAGCCCCAGCTAATCAAATGCTGATCGGTCAGGTTCGGATGGACTCGAACCCGAACCCGGTTCGCTCATCTCTAATGGGGATATTCCTATTGTCATACTACTGCTCTTATCTGTTCTCTTTCTACAGGTGCTGGTACCTATACAGCAAGTTGTCCCTGATGCTCAGGAGCTGAGGAACTTCAGCTATGAGTAAGTGACAATTATACATGATTGTGGGGGACCCAGCAATAGCAACCTGGCAGGGATTTTATCATAGTCAGCCGGGGCCACATTAGGATGTTCCTTACCTACATCTGATGCTAAAGGCCCTATTACACTAATCGGTTATCGGCCATTACGGACGATAATTGTTTTGTGTAATAAAAGGCAAAAATAAGCTGACATGTGCGATGTCGACTGATCATTGTCTTTCAACATATTGAACGATAAATGATTATATAGCAACGATCTGCTGTTCCGTGTAACAGGAGCAGTGGCAGCAGCAGACCGCCGCTATCTCCCATGGCTGTAGCTGCTCTGTTGCATTATACAATACACTGGATACGCCACACTTTTGACCTGACTATTGGATCTTTCATGCAGAAGGGAGGTTTTGTAGTGTCCTCCATGGATATAGTCTTCCCAGAAGGTACCAATGCCACCGACTCCAGAACGCTTGTTGATGAATTCTATAATCGAATGAGATGTGCATACCCACCAGGCACCATTGATGGTTTACAGTTGGATCCTTTAAGTATTGAATCTGGAGGTGAGTCTACCATATCATAGACAATATCCTAAGATAGAGCCTGGCATCAGGACACTGAGCGGAGCAGTGCCTGGGAGTGAAGAAGACTGTGGAAGTGAGGGAAGGTGAGTATTAACTAGGCTGGAGACTCCCAGCAGACAGGAGAGATACTCAGGTTCTAGGACTGGAGCCTGACGTTGCTCTGTGCTGATCTTATGTCAGAAATCCCTGGTCTAAGCTATGAAACATAGTGATCTGGATCTAAATCTATATCAATGTCCACATATAGTACGAGGCAATAAATAAGTGAGCATTGATGTAGTTGGTGACTTGGATCTAACCATGGTCTTCAGGACAGGAAGTGTTGTATTTTTACTAGACAGCAATCTACAGAACTGTGAACACATGTCAGTGGTAGGGGTAGAGCTAGGTAGCAGCCAAACTAGTGGTCACTGGCACAATTTCATGGAGGTTTTAGTATGGATGGGTCTATTATAATAAATGGTATTTAAGTTTGTAATGTCTGTTTCTCTAATCGTGTAAACAAAGGAATAACCACTCCAGCACCGAGCACAGAATGAGCAACTACCAGCAATCACCGGGGCTGTAAGAACAACCACAAGACCAGCAGCAACAAACACAAGACCAGCAGCAACAACAACCACAGGACCAGCAACAACCACACAACCAGCAGCAACAACAACCACAAGACCAGTAACAACAATCACAGGACTAGCAACAACAACCACAGGGCCTTCAACAACAACAGGACCAGCAACAATAACCACAGCACCAGTAACAACAAGCATAGAATTAGCAACAACAAGCACAATAACAACAAATTGACCTGGAGGGGTTGAAACAGAGTCTGCAATAACCACAAAATCTCTGCCCTGGATGTTTCTGTTAAAGACATCTATCTATCTATCTATCTATAAAAACAAGAAAAAAGCCACACATCTAAAATTTGTGGCGGGTGCTGAAAGGGTTAAGTGCCTGGCTAGGGATTCCTTCAATAGATAGCAAAAGTCCACAGCACACCTAGCATACTAGGAGGGGCATTGTGACATCATTATATAGAGACAAAAATTTACATATTCCGCCCATAGAAGTGATTTGCATATCGGTGACAACAACATGATACTTTGTGTACTAAAAACATATACAATCATAGAAAAGTGCATGTAAGGCAGCTATCTGCTGCAATCGATCAACGTGCTATAAGTGACAGTGCTGTTAAAATTCCATCTTATCGATCTACAACATAAGTCAAAATAGTATTACTAAGAAGTTCATCATTGAGGAGGAGCCTTGTAAACACTCACCACCTGTGGGGTGTAACTGTCCGAGCCGTGGAAGGAAAATGGAGATATGATCAGCTATACGGCATGGGGTCTGTGCTTCCGCGCATGCGTGAGGAAGCGGTGCCTGTCACTGATGACTCTGACCAATCCAGAGCATAGTATAGAGTCTCTATGGTGATACAGCGTCTTGCTATGACAGGTAAGATTGCAGCCGAGGACTTCTATTGGAGCCGCTGGGGACCGTCAGCGCACTGTACCTCCCGGACTGTACAGGCTCCTCCTCAATGATAAACTTCTTAGTAATACTATTTTGACTCTCTCCTTTTTAAAAGAGTTTTTCTGTCTCCTCCATATTTCAGAGGTGCAATCCTGTCAATATGAGGAGACAGAAAAACTCTTTTAAAAAGGAGAGAGTTGCAATGGATTTTTGAATTACAAACATTAACACCTAAAGGATTAAACGTAGAGTATAAAGTCAGCAGTGGTATGTACAGGTGATCTGACTTTCCATTGGTATCCCTTGGACATTGTTCACACTAATGCTGGTGTTTAAAATCTGTGAAACACTTAATACTTACCTATATTCTCTCTTTCTTTACTGCAGCATGGTGGACCGTGAGCTCACTTGAATAACAAGAGGAAACACGTAGATGCATTTACAACATATTCCAACTACAGCAGGATACAGTAGCGGCAACATATATAATACGGTCTGGAGTGACCATCCGGCGTGGAAGGGGTGGAAGATTACCAGGAACAGTGCACACCGGCACACATTCGTGCGTCGGAAGTGGACGGAACTTGGTTAAAGTACCGACGATGATCCTATATGGTGAGACGATGTTACTGCCCCCCTGAGCCGGTGTAAGGTACTTAGAATGCACAAACATCTTATGCCGCCCCGAATCCGGAGAGGAACTGACAGCTGGACCTCACTGGTATGCCTATTCTGGCAGAAAAAGTATTCTGCCAATGTGAACTATGTCTTAACTCTTGTGGAGTAGTGAGCTCGTGGGACCACGCAATTAATTAAAACTATTTGTTTATGTTGAATTTATATCTACCTATAAATGGACTTTAATATACCTTATAGGATGTACCTTCCCCATAATTTTCAAGCTACTGACAATCACTGGACACTTTTATTCGCATACACTGTGATCCTATGTAGTGATAGGGGGTTAATGTGCACTTGGCTCTACACAGCTGCTGAGCTTCTAATTGTTTTCTCACAACCAATGAATGTTTTGTTGAATTTGTAACACATCTATATAAAGTTGTAATTGTTTCACAGCCAGGAAGTCACTATAAAAAGAGAACAGGCCATAAAGGAAAGACTGAGATTTCTCCTCTTTTCAAATCCATTCCTGGCTTTGGCAGATAAATCTCTCTGTATAAACGCACCATTAGTGTTGTCAACCCCACAATGTAGTGACATGAATACAATTTACTAATCTTCACATATGCAGATGCTATTCAGTCATTGGTTTCTGTGATTGTACCAATGTCTTATCATACCAGACCTGATGTTACTCAAATAAATGCCCTGATATACCATACAATTATCTGCAGTCAGCTCAGACGGGTTTCTTCATCTTGTATTTTTTTTCCGCTTAGTAGCATGTGATGTTGTATTTGTTCATGAGGAGCAGGGGGCTGCTATGTATAAACACACGGGGCCGTCACTCTGGCTTTCGGGTCCCATCTTTCACCTCCCACCTCTCTATGTTAAAGGGGTAGTCCACCCCCAAAAATTTTCTTTCAAATCAACTGCTGCCATGAAGTGACAGAGATTTGTAATTTACTTCTAATAAAAAATCTCAAGCCTTCCAGTACTTATCAGCTGCTGTATGCCCAACAGGAAGTTGTATTATTTCCAGTCTGGAGAGCAGGAGGGGTTTTCTATGGGGATTTGCTCCTGCTTTGGACAGTTCCTGACATGGACAGAGGAGGCAACAGAGAGCACTGGGTCAGACAGGAAAGAAAACACCACTTCCTGCTGGACATACAGCAGCTAATAAGTACTGGAAGACTTAAGATTTTTTAATAGAAGTGAATTACAAATCTCTGGCACTTTATGGCACCAGTTGATTTGAAAGAAAATTTTTTTGGGTGGACTACCCCTTTAATATTTCCTTACTTTAGGTCAGCTCTTTGTGACCCTTAAATGCAAAGACGATGGGTAACATGAGTCTAGAAAAGTGGGGGCAGGGGGGAAATGTGATGGGGGTGAGGGGGGACCATACAAATACAACACATCATTTTACATTGTTTGCATAAAGTGACTAGTGCTTGTGTGTTTTCTCTATACTCTAACATTGCTCTCATAGTCTATGTAGATTCTATTGCTGGGGCAGATTATACAATATAATTCTATATAATTATACAATAAATGATAACTTTTGATTGACACATTATGTGAGTCATAATTCTAGTACTAAATGTGTCATCACTACTTTCTTGTGAGCAGGCGGGGTGTACACTGTTCACAAGTAATAAAATATGTTTTTACATGTAAGGAGATTTACTATTGGTACCCCCCCCCCCCTCCCCAATATCATTCATTAGCTCCACCATATTATACTTTACACATTGTTTTTAACATGACTGCAATTCTTATGAAGCACATCAGGTATGCTGCACAGTAGTGATGATTGGTTCCCTTTAATATATCAGGGCCTAAAAGGTTAAAGCGACTCTGTACCCACAATCTGACCCCCCCAAACCACTTGTACCTTAGGATAGCATATAGCATTACTTACCTATCTATCCCAGTTTTGAAACTACCAGAAATCCATTTGTTTGGGGGGTCTTTGTTGTCTGTATTGTGTTTCTGTACTTCCTGGTTGAGCAGTTGTACACAATACTACAGGTTCCAGAATGCAATGCTTTCCCTCAGCTGTTCATCACAGTCTTCCAATCTGCCCATTCCCCAACTAAATCTGTTGCAGAACATCTAGTATGTGTTTACACATTGCAGTTTCATTGTGTTACTGAATTATTTGCAGTACTTTATTGTTTCATTATGGTCCCACACAGCACACTATATTCTCTACCTGTAACACCACACAGTACGCTGTATTCTCTACTTGTAACCACACAGCACACTGTATTCTCTACCTGTAACACCACACAGCACACTGTATTCTCTACCTGTAACACCACACAGCACACTATATTCTCTACCTGTAACACCACACAGCACGCTGTATTCTCTACTTGTAACCACACAGCACACTGTATTCTCTACCTGTAACACCACACAGCACGTTGTATTCTCTACCTGTAACACCACACAGCACGCTGTATTCTCTACCTGTAACACCACACAGCACTCTGTATTCTCTACCTGTAACACCACACAGCACGCTGTATTCTCTACCTGTAACACCACACAGCACACTGTATTCTCGACCTGTAACACCACACAGCACACTGTATTCTCTATCTTTAACACCATACAGCACACTGTATTCTCTACCTGTAACACCACACAGCACGCTGTATTCTCTACCTGTAACACCACACAGCACGCTGTATTCTCGACCTTTAACACCACACAGCACACTGTATTCTCTACCTGTAACACCACACAGCACGCTGTATTCTCGACCTTTAACACCACACAGCACACTGTATTGTCTACCTGTAACACCACACAGCACTCTGTATTCTCTACCTGTAACACCACACAGCACTGTATTCTCTACCTGTAACACAACACAGCATACTGTATTCTCTACCTGTAACACCACACAGCACACTGTATTCTCTACCTGTAACACCACACAGCACACTGTATTCTCTACCTGTAACACCACACAGCACACTGTATTCTCTACCTGTAACACCACACAGCATGCTGTATTCTCTACCTGTAACACCACACAGCACGCTGTATTCTCTACCTGTAACACCACACAGCACGCTGTATTCTCTACCTGTAACACCACACAGCACACTGTATTCTCTACCTGTAACACCACACAGCACTGTATTCTCTACCTGTAACACCACACAGCACACTGTATTCTCTACCTGTAACACCACACAGCGTGCTGTATTCTCTACCTGTAACACCACACAGCACACTGTATTCTCTACCTGTAACACCACACAGCACACTGTATTCCCTACCTGTAACACCACACAGCACTGTATTCCCTACCTGTAACACCACACAGCACACTGTATTCTCTACCTGTAACACCACACAGCATGCTGTATTCTCTACCTGTAACACCCACAAAGCACAATGTATTCTCTACCTGTAACACCACACAGCTTGCTGTATTCTCTACCTGTAACACCACACAGCACACTGTATTCTCTACCTGTAACACCACACAGTACACTGTATTCTCTACCTGTAACACCACACAGCACGCTGTATTCTCTATCTGTAAGACCACACAGCGCTGTATTATCTACCTGTAACACCACACAGCACGCTGTATTCTCTACCTGTAAGACCACACAGCGCTGTATTATCTACCTGTAACACCACACAGCACGCTGTATTCTCTACCTGTAACACCACACAGCACATTGTATTGTCTACCTGTAACACCACACAGCACGCTGTACTCTCTACCTGTAACACCACACAGCACGCTGTATTCTCTACCTGTAAGACCACACAGCGCTGTATTCTCTACCTGTAACACCACACAGCACTACCTATAACACCGATATTGGAATAAAATAAAGAACATTTTGAATTTTAACTATTTTTTTTCTTTTCATTTTCACACACATATTGTGAACAAGCATCTTTTATCTTTATCCGATATTATCTTACATGGGATATGCTGTTTATGCCTTGTTTTTTGTCCAGGTGGGATTGGCAGTGGCCCTGATCCTCTCTGCCGTTTAGCATCATTTACTGTACTTGTGTTACTGCATCGTTTTTGTGAAGACGCTGCAATGAAACTCCAACATATGTGAACATTTCACATTGAACATTCACTAATTTCACTGCAGACCTTTGCACAATCAGTGAAGTTGCAACAGCTGCTTCTGTCACTCCTTGCCTGCTCAGGTGTAGGCTAAAGGGGCCGGTCAGAGATTGATTGAGGGTTGGAGACAAGATCCAGCCAAGCCTCCTGTGAGATCACGCCCTGCCCCCTGGCTGCAATCTCAGCCTGTGCTCAGCAAACACACATAATGTGAGACAGAGGCATGGAATCTCTGTCTCCTGAGGGGGGAGAGCAGAGGGAGCAGGAGACAAAGTGGATTGGCACAGAGGCCAGTTTTCTTCACTTCCTGGATGTCAGCTACCAGTGTGGCAGGACCGTACAGATATGGTAATACATAATATAGACATATCTTTATAACTTTTAGGCTATGTTCACGCTACTTAAAAGTGCGGCAGTTGTTGCCATCGGCAACAACGGACATACTTTATGCAGTGTGGAACATTGCCTGTTCTTCTATGGGATCCCGGCCAGAGCGTATACACATTGTATACGCTCCGGCCGGGATTCCATGCGGACCTGCAAATAACTGACATGTCAGTTTTCTGCGGCTGCAATTCAGTGAATTGCGGCCGTAGGAAACCCTGTCAGTTCACACAATGAAGCGAGCGGCTCCGGACGCTTGCTTCATTGTGTGTTGTGGGAGGTTTTGATGCAGGCGCACGCCGATGCGCCCGCATCAGAACTCTGCGGCCGGAAAAGTCATCCGGCTGGTACTTAAGTGCCGGCCGGGATGATCTGGGCAGAGACCGTCCGTTCCTTGACCCGGCCGGGTCACGGAGCGGCCGGTCTCATATGTAGTGTGAACATGGCCTTAATGTACTTTTAACAGAAAAAAGTTTTCCTTATCTGGAGTTCCCTTTTAAGCACTATATATATCATAAAAATGTCCACCTTCTTTGATCAGAGGATTCATGATAAATAAGGTCTAAAATTGACATAATTCACATGCAAAGAACTTCTCAGCATGTTTCCCCATTATAGACATAAATCATTCATCAAGGGAAGAATACATCTGCACAGATAAGTGCACAGATAGAGAGCTTTACCTAAAAAATCACACCCTAGCTCGACCAGCTTAAACCTGTTTCTATAACACACAAGGATTTCAAAGTACCAAAAGACATTGAACATGGGAATAAATTTGGCCCATGATGAGCCTCTCCTACTGTGCTTTTTTTTGCTGGTTGGAAATCCAGACATCCAGTAGATTCCACCAGACATGGTCAGGAAAACTGCTGAAAAACGTTTCTTCTCCATCTCTTTCTATCTCTATGGCACAAAGGGCCCTCTCCTTGCCTAATACCTTTCCAGCTTAGCCAAATCCCCAGCCATGAGCCCCTTTGTTACCACCTTGGTATATTTCAAGGCTTACTTTTCTTGCATATATCACAAAGTTCTGCACAATGTAGTGCTGTGTCTTCTATGTGAAGGTTAATACCTGCGTCAAAAAGAGACAATAGTGCTTTAGGGGTGATACCAGAAAAGTTCTATCTACAGCTTTCTGGACACAGAGGCGCCTTCATCAGGTGTGTTCATGAGCTTCTTGTTTTGCATTGTTTAACCAGCAGAGGGCAGCAGCTGTGTCCATAGTTTCCAGGATACAACACTAGCTTGTGAGTCATGCAGCTGCGTCTGTAACATCTGCCCTGCAGCAGGGATCACCTCCCATCCTTGTTAGCAGCACTTACAATATAAACAGCAAATAAACGTTCATGTTACAAAGAAAACTAAATGTACAATTATAGTTAACGTCCCGTTACAACCAATTATGTACATGAGATCTTCACTGGTACAGGTCATCAGGGTCACTCCCTCCCACTGCTGTCTTATAGACATCAGAACTCTTTGTTAATTTCCTGACCTCAGAATTTTTCTCAGTTTATTTGAAAACATATATATTTCTTTTAGAGAAAACAATTTTTAAAAAAAGTTTTCATTGTTATTGAACACAACAGAGTCCACTGCTGGCAGTTGGGAACTAGGGATATAAGCAGGGGAGGATATACACAGAAACTGCCCATGTTATGGTATATGTGGGTCATAATATAATTTTTTAAAAATAACGGGAGAGTTGCAAAATAGTATAAAGTCATAAATTACCAAAAACTGCCAAAAGGTATTACTTTTATCCATGAGAAGACTGGCGTAACTGGGTAAGTCAGTGAATGCCCCCTGGTGTCTGCTCTCAG
This sequence comes from Dendropsophus ebraccatus, assembly GCF_027789765.1. Classification (NCBI taxonomy): domain Eukaryota; kingdom Metazoa; phylum Chordata; class Amphibia; order Anura; family Hylidae; genus Dendropsophus; species Dendropsophus ebraccatus. The sequence goes on along the minus strand of NC_091461.1, from coordinate 103,259,514 downwards.
TACAGCGCCCAATGTTTCTCAACCCGCTGAGTACACTAGCACCAAAAAAAAAAAAAAAAACACAAATATGAATACAGAGACTTTCTATGGGATAATGTTGAACTATGGGATAGTGTCTGAACATACCCTTAATAAATATGTTACACAAATATAGATCCCAATGCCACCTCCTGTAGTCTACTCTAGTAACTGTAATCTTTTCAATACTGCCCCCTGTGTCTCCACTAGTAACTGTCACCCTGTGTCTCCACTATAATTTGTGACCCCCTCAAATACTGCCCCTGTGGTGTCCCACCATAGGTGTTACTAGTATGTTACACCCCTCACAAAAGTCTATACTTCAAGTAACTGTGGTAATGAAGTAGTACCTAAGATTTGCCACAAGATGCCGCTATTGTATGTAACTGTACTTGTATATTGCACAGCTGTGGGTAACTAAAGGGTTATTGTATGTTGTAATCTGTACACCAATGAGGACCTTCTCTTCTTCTCTGCCTATCTCTAAGCTTCTTTCTATGCTTTCTTCTCCACCACTCACAGGGGACATTACTCTGTAGCAGCCATAGCGGCACATGCACTTTGTTTTATCTAATGAAGAGGACGTATGTCTTCGAAACGCGTCATATTTGTTCTATATTAAATATATTTTTCACTATATTAAATTCATTTATTTAAGCTTTCGGCCACTTCTCTATGTGGACAGCGCTGACCGTGAGTACCTTAATTCCTTTTTATTTTATTCACTTATTCTCTCCACGGGCCCCATTATTTTGGGAGTATCCTGTGTTTTTGGTACAGTCAGCTTAGCAGTCCCTAGAGGTAGTAGGCCCCTATACAGTGGACTGTCACCAAATAAGACCCTGGATTCGGATTTGTACCCTGTTGAGGGGTGATATGCACAAAGCCCAAGTGGCATCCAGGTGAGCACCTTCTCACATAATCCTTATCCTTGGTGTATTGAGGTATCACACGAGGCGCCGGTGCCGCTTTCTTCTTTTTCTCTCCCCTGCAATACACTGGGCCTCCTGAGCTGTCATCTTGCTACCAAGGTAGAAGCTGACCATGGGGGACACTATGTACTGGGGGGTAGGATAATAGGGAAGATGTCTATTCTGGGGGACACTATGTACTGGGGGATATGGGGTGAGATGCCTACCATAAGGGACACTATGGGAGATATCTACCAAGGCTGACACTAGGGGAGATTTCTACCATGGGGGCACAATTTACTGGGGGGATAGCAGCAGAGATGCCTAACATATGCTTTCTACTGGATGTAGGGTTAATAAACTAAGATTATCGACATTGGGATGGGCGAGAGAAGGGGGGCTCAATGAAAAGTTTGCTACAGGGCCCAGGCCTTTCTAGTTACGCCCCTGTCCGGTAGGAAGTTGTCACATGGGGAAAGGAAGTAAACACCCACTCTTAGTCAGTCTTAGTCAGGTTCTTGTGCAGAGAAGACGCAAGACAAGTTGGTCCCTGCTGTGGTCCAGCTGGGTCCTGGCTTTGCCAGGTCCCCACTCCAGAACTACTTAGTGTAGTCTGAGGTGTGGTAGTGAGCAGGCGCACATAGGAGACACAGACACCAGTTTCTTGAAGGCAGCACCTCTACACACTATGTAGTGTTAAGCTACTCAAGGGAGAAGACAAGTCAGAGAACACCCCTACCCACACCGAGAACATGTCTAAAAGTGCATGACAGTATCCTGAAACAATAGGAACTGATCCGGATAGAGCAAAGTTGCTAGAAGCCTATGTACTCTATCTTGCAGCGCAGGGGAAACCAGGTAATTTGGCCACCTTGCTCAACTCAGGTAACAAGGTCTGGGGCTTGTATCACTCTCATAGGATGGGTCACCTGACACTGGTGGGCAATAGGTGGTACACAACTGATAAGGTCAAAACACGGGCACAAGTAAACATCTGCTTTCAAGTCTTCAGTATTCTACTTCTTCTTCTAAAGTTCCGGCAGAGCACACTTCTACCCTGGGTTGGGACTCTCAGCACTCCCTCCTCTCCACTATTTTGGGACACTCAGCACTCCCTCCTCTCCACTATTTTGGGACTCTCAGCACAAACTCCTCTCCACTGTTCTGGACTCTCAGTACAAACTCCTCTCTACTGCTCCCAGCTCTTCTATTCTAAAGGTTCTGAGTACGGATTCTGTTTTGTCACGTCTACAGTCTGATATCAGCTATTGTAGAAAGTATTCTCTCAGTTAAGAAGATCTATTTATGCTAACAGGACTCAAGCACCTACACAGTAGAAACCACATCCTTGGGTCATCTCCCCTTTCTGTGGGTGGCGGTACCGATAGTCCGGGTGGGTCACAACTCCCCTCCGGACCACCGTGATAAGTACCCAAGGGACCCCCTCACAGCCCGGCAGGTCACCAACCACAGAGGAAAGGGTATAGCTCTCTACTCTAAAATAAAAGCAGGTGTGCCTCCATACCTGTGTGCCCACCTGGCACTGGCGTCACAACAATTTACCATCTGGCTGAGCTATATCTCGACCAACCACCACAGCAGTGGCGTTCATTAGTAACTGTGAACTCTTCAATACTGCCCCCGTGGTCTCCACTATTAATTGTGATTCTTGCAATACTGCCCCCTGTGGTCTCCACTAGTAATTGTGACCCCCTCCACTACTGCCCCCTGTGGTCTCCACTAGTAATTGTGACCCCTCAAGTACTGCCCCCTGTGGTCTCCACTAGTAACTATGCAAAAAAAAGAAGTCCATGGAGCCTCAGTTCCGAGTATCAAAGCACGGGAATAGCCAGATATCCCTCCAGGGGAGGAAAGCCTGTTGCCAAGGGGGTGCCTCCCAGTGGGGAGGTCACCAAACCACCCTGACATGTACCCCCACTAGGTTGCGAGTATTGGAACATAAATAGGGAAATACCAGGGTGGCCCCTTTTACGTCAAAGTCTAACTCTGTGGCGAGTATTGCGACATGACAATTCTGATTCTGTGGTTACCACTAGTAATTGTGATTCCTCCAATATTGCTCCCTGTGATCTCCACTGGTAATTGTGACCCCCTCTAATACCGTACCGTTCAATACTGCCCCATGTGGTCTCCACTAGTAACTGTAACCCTTCCAATACTACCCTAATTTGGTCTCCACTAGTAATTATCACCCCCTCCAATACTGCCCCATGTAGTGTTCAGTAACTGTGACCCCTCCAATACTGCCCCCTATGGTCTCCACTAGTAACTGTGACGCCCTCCAATACTGCCCCAGTTTGGTCTCCACTAGTAACTATCACCCCCTCCAATACTGCCCTATATGGTCTCCACTAGAAACTATCATCCCCTCCAATACTGCCCCCTGTGGTCTCCACTAGTAACTGACGCCCTTCAATGCTGCCCCCTGTGGTCTCCTTTAGTAACTATCACCCCACTACTGTTAACTACGCTTTACATAGTCACTGCCCAGAACAGTAGTAATACTTGTTGCCTTCCCCATAAAAGCTGTAATGGTCATACTGGTTCTCAGCCAGCAGCAATACACGATATGTAAGAAATGGCTGAATGTTAGAAGAACAACTCCCATCCTTCTCTTGTCCTGTGTGTGAGTCAGAACCATAGCTCACATTCCTCTGCTGCGCTCCTTGTCATTCTTCTAGATGGCCTGTGTGATCATTGAAGGAGAATGTGCTGCCATTCCCCAGTGGCATCTCTGCCAGATCACTGAACCTCCCTATAAGAGTCATTACCACCTGCAATGTCTGTCAGTCAGTCAGTCTGAAAAGAGAGGAGTGCACGGGGCAAGAGGACAGAGGGCAGGTAAGTGGCCACCAGGCCTGGGGACATGCTTGTGGCTGGTATATGGTTAACCTGGGGTAACAAGTAATTTTCTGCCCAAGACCTAAATCCAAGCTGCCACCTCATACCTGGTGCACACACCCTGCCAGCTGTGCACCAGCTATGACCCACATGGGGCTACTAGAAGAGACGGTGGACTACTATCTATGGCTTTGATCATCTTTTGCTCTTTCCAATACTTTCCCACTTTTCTTCTCCTCCTTCTGCTGCCCCTTGTTCCACTTCTTTATACAATTCACTGTCCCAATGACCAGAGGGGCCACACACAAAAAACCGGCCCATCCCCTGTTGGTGCTGGTTCACACTATTCCTCTAGTCACTGGATTATGGTCCTGAGGTTGTTGCCCAATAAAACGTCATAATTGTACAATAAAACATTATACTTTGCTGTCACTGAGAGGTAATATCTATATATGTATGTATAAGCGGCACAGTGATATAATCATTGTTTGAAGGGGCATCATTATTTAGTTCAGGACACAGTATGTGGCAGTATTATATTTACGGTGTACAGCATGTGTTAGTATTGTATTTAGGACCATAATATGAAGTAATATTGTGTTTTGGGGGTATTGTGTGTTGCAGTATTATATTTAGGGAACACAGCATGTGATAGTATTGTATAAAGCAACACAAAATACAGCATGTGTCATTATATTCAGGGAGTACAACATACAGTATTATATTCAGGGGGACAGAATGTAGCAGTATTTTATTCAGAGGAATTATATGTGACAGTATTATATTTAGGGGCACAGCATGTGGCAGTTTTATATCTGAGGGCACAGCAGTATTGCATTTAGGAGCATGGTATGTAGTACTATAATATTTATGGACACATCATGTGGTAGTATTTTATTCAGGAGCAGGGTATGTGGCAGTATTACATTTAGGGCCACAGCATGTGGCAGTATTGCATTAAGGAGCATAGTATGTAGTAGTATAATATTTATAGACACAGCAGGTGGTAGTATTTTATTCAGGAACATTGTATGTGGCAGTGATATATTTAGGGTCACAGCATGTGGCATTATTATGTTTAGGGAGTACAACATATGGTTTTATTATATTCAGGGACACAGAATGTGGCAGTATTGTATTCTGAAGCATTGTATGTAGCAGTATTTTATTTAGGGGCAAAGCATGTGGCAGTATTATATCTAGGTGCACAACATGTGTAAGTATTGCATTTAGGAGTATAGTATATAGTACTATTATATTTATGGATACAGCATGTGTTATGGCAGTATTATATTTAGGGGCATAGCATGTGGCAGTATTGCATTAAGAAGCATAGTATGTAGTACTATAATATTTATGGACACAGCAGGTGGCAGTATTTTATTCAGGAGCAGGGTATGTGGCAGTAATATATTTAGAGTCACAGCATGTAGCAGTATTGAATTTAGGAACATAGTATGGGGCAGTATTCTATTATTGGTATACTATGTGTCAGTATTATATTTGAGGAGCACAACATTTTGTAGTATTGTATTCAGGAGCATAATATGTAGCATTATTTGGATGTTGCTGAGTGTTGCAGTATTATATTTAGGGGATCACAGCATGTGGTAATATTGTACTTAGAATACAGGATGTGGCAGTATTATATTAAGGGAACACAGCATGTGGTGGTATAATATTCAGGGGCATAGTATGTGGTAGTATTACATTTAGGGGATACAGCGTTATATTCAGGGGTACAGTATGTGGCAGTATCATATTTAGAGGACCACAGTTTAGAGCAGTATTATATCCAGTTAGCACAGTATTTGGCAGTATTTTATTTAAGGGTTACAGCATGTGGTAGCATACATTCAGGGGCAAAGTATTATATTTACGGAGCACAGCAAGTAGCTGTGGTTGAGACACAGCAGGAAGAAGTCTTCATGGAGGCATCTTTTATGAGTTAAAGGATGTAAATGTTTATTGTGCCTCTGTCTGTGTCTGATGAGAGTTGTAGTCCCAGATCTGCAGCCACATGATGGCATCATTCTAGAAGCAACATCTCCCAGCATATCCTCACAATTGTAATGGTTGACAGATATTTAAAGCCAAAACCAGGTACAGACTATAAGCAGAGAACAGATCATAAAGGACAGATATTTCTCCTCTTTTCAAATTCATTCCTGGCTTTGGCATCAATTTTAGACTGATAATAATTTTCCCCAACAGGCACTGCTCTGACATTTTTTTTTTTCTCTTTATTTAACATAATCTTATATATATAAATCAAAACTCCAAAATTCTTAAAATATAGAGATTAGAGTTTCCCATCATTTGTGAAAGAAAATGTCTTTGTTTCTCTTGCTTATCTATTGTTCCTGAAGAATACATTAATTCTTTACCATGGGATGCACCTCCCCGAGTTCCGACCCATTTACCTCTAGACAGTGGCGTAGCCACCGTGGTCGCGGGGGTCGCCGCCGCGACCGGGCCCGCCACAAAGGGGGGCCCGCGGGGCCCTCCCTTTTAATCACTCTTGTGACCGCAAGCATTGTTTTGCTTGCGGTCACAAGAGTCCGACTCTGTCTTCCCCCGGCTGCTGCGCAGCTGCCGGGGATGTCGCGTCTTATCCCCGGCAGCGCACGCATCACAGAGCTCCCTGCGCGCCTTGGGCCCTGACTTCCGGTTCCGGCGCGCAGGGAGCTCTGGGATGCGCGCGCTGCCGGGGATAAGACGCGACACCCCCGGCAGCCGCGCAGCAGCCGGGGACAGACCGAAGGAGTGAGGATCAACGTGGGAGCGCGTTGTCAGGTGAGTTAAGTTTTGTTTTTTATCAGCCTGTACGGGTGGGGGGAAAGAGGGGGGCATCTATGAGGGTGGGGGGGAAAGGGGACCATCTATAAGGGAGGAGGGGGGGGGTGAAGGGGACCATCTATAAGGGAGGAGGGGGGGGGTGAAGGGGACCATCTATAAGGGAGGGGGGGTGAAGGGGACCATCTATAAGGGAGGAGGGGGGGTGAAGGGGACCATCTATAAGGGGGGGGTGAAGGGGACCATCTATAAGGGAGGAGGGGGGGGTGAAGGGGACCATCTATAAGGGAGATGGGGGGGTGAAGGGGACCATCTATAAGGGAGGAGGGGGGGGTGAAGGGGACCATCTATAAGGGAGGGGGGGTGAAGGGGACCATCTATAAGGGAGGAGGGGGGGTGAAGGGGACCATCTATAAGGGGGGGTGAAGGGGACCATCTATAAGGGAGGGGGGGTGAAAGGGACCATCTATAAGGGAGGGGGGGTGAAGGGGGCCATCTATAAGGGAGGGGGGGTGAAGGGGACCATCTATAAGGGAGGGGGGGTGAAGGGGGCCATCTATAAGGGAGGGGGGGTGAAGGGGGCCATCTATAAGGGAGGGGGGGTGAAGGGGACAATCTATAAGGGAGGGGGGGGGTGAAGGGGACCATCTATAAGGGAGGGGGGGTGAAGGGGACCATCTATAAGGGAGGGGGGAGAGGGGGCCATCTATAAGGGAGGGGGGGGTGAAGGGGACCATCTATAAGGGAGGGGGGGTGAAGGGGACCATCTATAAGGGAGGGGGGGGTGAAGGGGACCATCTATAAGGGAGGGGCGGTGAAGGGGACCATCTATAAGGCAGGGGGGGTGAAGGGGACTATCTATAAGGGAGGGGGGGTGAAGGGGACCATCTATAAGGGAGGGGGGGTGAAGGGGACCATCTATAAGGGAGGGGGGGTGAAGGGGACCATCTATAAGGGAGGGGGGGAAGGGGACCATCTATAAGGGAGGGGGGGGAAGGGGACCATCTATAAGGGAGGGGGGCCATCTATAAGGGAGGGTGGGGGGAGAGTGGGCCATCCATAAGGGAGGGTGAGGAGAGAGGGGGCCATCTATAAGGGAGGGGGTAAAGGGGGCCATCTATATGGAGGGGGGGAGAGGAGGCCATCTATAAGGGAAGGTGGGGGGAGAGGGGGCCATCTATAAGGAGGACAACATGGGGGGAGAGGGGCCATCTATTTGGGGGGGGCAACATAGGGGGAGAGGGAATACACAGAGGGGGGCATATATTATTAGGGGGTCACATAGTCAGGCTACCCACTAAAGGAGTGTGTAAAGGGGACAATACAGATGTGCAGTGTGTATATAGATGAGGATGGTGCCAGAGTGAGGAGACTAATATGTCTGTCTGGCAGATTCTGAGGATTCGTGGCTCGGAGAAGTTCTCATAACGGCCCAGGGCAAATGGAGAAGAAGATGAAAAGGGAAGAACTCCGATCAGAGAAGACGTCCCCCTGTGAGTCACCTGATATATCTGCACTGTAATGTATATGGTGTATAGAGCCTGTGTAGAGCTGGGGCCACCTCTATATGACTGGATGAGGTGATTTAGTGTACTGGATTTGGTCAGTAACAATATGGTGGTGATGGTAGTGGTTGTGGTGTGGCAGTAATGTTTCCTTCCTATATACTGGTATTACTGGTAATATAGGTCTCAGTATACAGGATTTGGTCGGTAACAGTATGGCAGTAATATGTACGGTGATAATACTTTCTCTTCCAATATGCTGGTGTTAGTGGTAATATCTGTCTTGGTGTGTGTATATATATATATATATATATATATATATATATATATATATATACACACCAATAGCATCACTTGGTCGTGAAAGGAGGGGGGGGGGGGCCCAAGTTGGCCTCTCGCACCAGGGCCCAGGAGACATTAGCTACGCCCCTGCCTCTAGATATTTCTTTTATAATTATATCTATGTTCTATTCCCATATCTCTCCTTACTAAGGAATGGTTTGGAGGGCTCTGACTAAGAACCTGGTTAAGGCCCCCCCGATCTCTCTCCACATCCCCCTATGGGGCACCTCCAACAACCAGTAGCCCAATACCCACCCGGAGGGAAAACACCTATTTAATTTTAATAACCTTATTACATATACTTTGTTATATATTTGTACAAAAAAAGAAAATGAAATAAATTATTCAATCTTAATAGACTGCTCCATATTTTACAACTTTCAAGTATACAGGAGTCTTCGAGCGATCCAGACCTTATAAAGGCCCCTCTCCCTATTCCCGACTCCTCTTCATTCACTCCGATACTCCAGACCACATTTATAATGTAGCCTAGGGGCATCTTCCTGGGGTGGCTAGGAGTCAACAGTATTTGAACACCATGTCTCCACCGCCTATCCCAGTAACCATCCATCCACCTCTCCCAAAGTACAGTCATGTGTTATATTCCATTTGTTATTGTTTTTACTCAATATTTAATTCCTTCCATCTCCAGTGTTTACCCCTTCCAGATGAGATCAGTCCCCTTGGTTGGCAAGCGCCCCACAGTAGGAAGAATCGACACCGGGAGCCTGCCCCAGTTCCCAGAGTCACCCCCGCCCCCTCCATACTATCATCCCCTTTTCTTTGTTATTACGTAATATCCTCGGTTCTCGGGGAGTGCATCCCACGTTTACAATCACATACATTTTATTATTTATATCAATCTTCTATCTCCTTTTTGAGTGCTACATAGTATCTTTTGCATTCATCTCATTGTCTAATATAAGGGATTGTCCAAAAATTTGGGTGGGCGATTTTAATGAGGTTTTGGATGAAGTTAGAGACAGAAAAAGGATGGGTAGTGAAATTAAGCCAAAAGCAATATCTTGGTTAGGTAAAGCTATAAAAGAGTTGGGATGGAAGGATATATGGAGTATTAGTAAACCTGATACTCCAGGTTATACATGCACTAATAAATCACATAAAACATTATCTAGAATTGATCTGGCATTGGGGAATGATACATTTTTAGAGATAGTGGATAAAATGGAGTTAGGGGTAGGTTGTTTTTCCGACCACGTGCCCTTGATAGTCTACTTTGGGGTAGAGAAAGAGTGGAGAAACAGGTCTATACGGATTAATCCCATGTGGTTGAAGCTTATAGAGGTAGATCTAAAAAAGGAGATAGAAGAGTTTTTTAGCGTTAACACTAACTCCGCTAGCCCAATTATAGTATGGGAGGCATGGAAAGCGACGCTCAGGGGGACCCTTTTCAGTAAAATAGTGGCCTTTAAAAAGGCGGCATCGGGATAAAGAAAATCAGATACATAGAGAATTAGTTAGTAAACAGTTAGAATATATAAATAATCCAAACTTGAAGAACTGGGATGAATGGATTAGAGAGAGAGACAGAGTGGAGATGATCTCTTTGAGTAAAACGGAGGCTAAGATATTCTTTGATTCTGCTAAGGGGGGAGTAGAAGGAGATAGTTCAGGGCGATATTTGGCAAGGTTAATCCAGGCCAATCAGAGTAAGAACAATATTGAGGCCCTAAAAGACAATAAGGGAATAATAACATCTACCAAACAGATTAAAGAAGAGTTTGTAAAATATTATAAAGACTTGTATAGATCAAAAGCCGCTTATTCAGAAGGAGAGTTGGAGGCATATTTAGAAGAGATCCCATTAGCCCAGATATCAGAAGAACAAAAAAATTTCTTGGATGATCCCTTAACAGTGGACGAATTGAGGAGAGCAGTTGCGGGGATGGCGAGTGGTAGGGCCCTGGGCTCAGATGGACTCCCCATTGAGATCTATAAGAATAAGCAAGTTAATATCTTAGAGGAATTGTTAAGAGTGTGGAACTTCTCTTGCGGAATAGGGAGTATTCCAGAGTCAATGACTGAGGCAACTATAATAGTGATCCCGAAGCGAGGAAAGGATCCGACGAGCCCGGAGTCCTACCGCCCCATCTCTTTGATTAATAATGACATCAAAATAATAGCCAAAGTGCTGGCAAACCGGTTGTCTTTAGTAACTAATGGAATAATACATAAGGACCAGTCTGGATTTATGCAGGGACGAGGGGTGTATCATAACATTCGGAGAGCCCAGTGTAACATCTTGGAGGGTGTGAGAGACCCAGCAGGTAGGGCCATCCTGGCATTAGACGCCATTAAAGCGTTTGATAGCGTAGAATGGCCATACCTGTGGGCGGTCCTTAGAAGGATGGGGTTTGGAGAGATATTTATAGGGTGGCTGCGGTTGTTATACAAGCAGCCTAGAGCAAGAGTCCTGATTAACGGCCAATTATCTGACCTGTTTGAGCTGTTGAGAGGGACCAGACAGGGCTGCCCACTTTCTCCTCACCTATTTGCAATAGCAGTCGAACCTCTAGCAGAAATCATTAGAAGAGATATGACCATCCAGGGGTTCGAATATAAGAGTAAAACTGAAAAGATATCGTTATTTGCAGATGACATTTTGCTATTTCTATCTAATGTACACAGTTCGGTATTGAGAGTAAGAACAGTACTTGAGCTTTTTGGGAGGTTAAGCGGATTTGGAGTAAATTGGTCAAAGTCTGCAATTATGTTTTTTGATGAGGTAGATAGAAGAAGACATGAAATTAATCCTATGATTACTGTATGTAGTGAGTTTAAGTATCTGGGAATTGTGATGTCGGCACAAGTGGATCAGTATTCTAAACTTAATTTGTTACCACTGTTGGAAAAACTCCGAGGTAAAATGAAAGTATGGAGGGGTCTCCCCCTGAGTATTGCTGCTAGACTAGGGATTATAAAGATGATCATCTTACCCCAGGTGTTATATATCTTAGCCAATAGTCCAGTATGGTTAAGTAGAGATTGTTGGTCCCAGTTAAAAGAAATATGTAATAAAATAATATGGAGAGAAAAATCAATACGAATCCCATATGAGATATGGTGCCTACCTAGTGATAAGGGGGGGATGAATCTACCTGATTTTGAGCTCTACTTTCTGGCCTCCCAGATGGTTTATATAATCCAAGGGGATAGTTTTGATTTTACAGACTATTGGGAATCTAAAAAAACAAAATGGCTTCAAGATCTTCCTACCATCTTGGAGGCTGGAATATTAAGAGACAAAAAAAATCCTTTAAATTTCTTGGCACATAAAACATGGAAAGCCACTAAAACCAAAATGGCAATCACGACTAGCAATGAGTATACCCCCCTTTGGGAAAATATGCATCTCCCACAGTTTCAAAAAATACAAGAGTTTAAGTTTTGGCTACAAAAGGGGATTATTAAAGTAGAACATTTATTTGATGTACAAGGTAATATTAAATCACTAGAGACACTGAGAATGGAATTTGGGGTTAGAGAGACAGATTATTATAGATATCTACAACTTAATTACGCGATAGGGAGGACACAAAATAAGAGGCTATTTAAAACACAGGAATATAAAGGTATGTTGGATAAAGTAAGAAGGACAAAAAGAGGGTTGATTAAAGAGGGAAATGATATAAAATAATTAGAGGGCACTCACAGAAAGAGGTGAAGAATAATTGTAGGGAAAAATGGAGGAGAGATTTAGAGGATAAAAAAATATAGATTGGGATAAAATATTTTCTGATATAGATAAAGGGTGTAGTAGGCTTAATCACAAGGTGACACAGTTTTTCATTATATATAGGGTTCACTATACCCCTCGTAAGTTGTATTTAATGAAACTAAGAGAGACCGATAGGTGTGTAAAGTGTAATCACGAAGGGGGGGACTTGATTCACTTATTATGGAGATGCCCCAAGCTATATAGATATTGGGGGGAGGTGATATTGAGATTGGAAAATCGTTTAGATATCAAGATAGAGAAAGACCCAAAGGTATGTGTCTTGGGAGAGGGAAAGAGTTTACACATAAGAGGGGAGGAAAAAAAGATTGCTCTTAAAGGAATGTTAGTGGCTAAGAATTGTATCTTAAAGAAATGGATCTCAGTAACTCCACCGGATATTGAAGATTTGGAGAGAGAAATGAAGAGAATAATGATGATGGAGTATTTTAGGGCACAAAAAAAACGATAAAATCGAAAAGTTCCGCAAAGCATGGGCAAAATGGCCACAAAGTCAAGATCTGATGATATAACAGAACTGAGTATAGAGAAGTGGGGGAGGGAGAGGGAGAATCTTCATATTTATTATGTGTTTTTTTTTTGTTTGTTTTTGTTTTGTGTGTGTTTCTTTTTTTTCTTTTTTATTTGAGGGTTGGACAGAAAAGAGAGGGGGTAAGGAGAAAGGTAGTAGAGTGGAGATTAGAGATTACCTGAGATGAATGCAAAAGATACTACTCTGTCATTAACCCCTTCACTACCCTAGACCAGCAGGAATTCTGACATAAACCCCTTCAGAGATTCTCACATTAACCCTTTCACTACACTACTAGGGTAGTGAAAGGGTTAATGTCAGAATTCCTAGGGGTCAGGGTAGTTAAGGGGTTGTCTGAGTAGTGCCTGTTGGGGGAAATTATTATCAGTCTAATAATAATGGTGCGTTTACACAGACAGATATATCTGACAGATTTTTTAAGCCAAAGCCAGTCTATAAGCAGAGAACAGGTGATAAAGGAAAGACTGAGATTTCTCCTCTTTTCAAATCCATTCTTGGCGTTTGCTTCAAGAATCTGTCAGATAAATCTCTCTGTGTAAACACACCATTAAAATACCAGGGATTGTCACATTAATCACTTCACCTCCTCAGACCACCAGGGATTCTTACACTGTCCTGTTCACTAGCCACAAAGGCTTAAAGGAGAAGTCCCACAAACTGTAAAAATGGCCGGCAGGCGTGGGTGGGTGAGAAAATAGAAATTGAACTCACCTGTCCCGGTGCCTCTGTAGTGCCACTCCCGGGTCCCGTTCACATAAGCCGGGGTCCTGCAGCTACGCTAGCTGCAACGTTGCGACCCCAGATTAGTGATTGTCTGCTCAGCCAATCAGTGACAATCGCTCAGCCAGGCCGTGACATTGCTGCTGCAGGAGGCGGGTTTGTGATGTACCCAGTTTCCTGCAGAAGATGACAGATGGTGGCGATGAACAAAACCCTGGAGCGGAGCAACGGAGGCATGGGGACGGATGAGTTCACTCTTTTTTTTTTTTCTCACCCACTTACATCTGCCTGACGTTTTGTATCGTTTGTGGGGCTTCCTCTTTAAGGCCCTATTACACATATTTATCTGACAGATCATTGAAGCTAAAGAGGGAACAGGTCATAAAGGAAAGACTGAGATTTCTCCTCTCTTCAAATCCATTCTTGGCTTTGGCTTCAATAATCTGTCAGATAAATCTGTCTGTGTCATAGGGCCTTTAGAAGAAACATTACTAGCAATGCAGCTGAAAGTCATGTCAGGCCACATCCTGTGGCAGAAAAAGTTGCCCAGAGAGAGAAAGCTATACTTTAGCACTGGAGCCCACGAGCCTGTAGCTTCACCCCTGTACTTGGGATTCCATTATGTAATGATTGAGCTTCAGTGGTATAAATTGTCCCTCAACAGCTCGGAACACTCCAGATTTAAATCAGTGTATAAGTAACCAGTTGCATATAGCGGTATATTTAGTGAAGGTGACATCATACGGTTTCTCTGTACTGCGATAAATATAGAGATAACTGGTGAAATTATCTGTGTCTTTCCTTCGGAGCTGCACTCATTACTATTCTGAAGGGTGTGATGGGAAAACATAATAGGAGCACAGTGAGTCACTAAGAGAATGTCTATGGGGAATCCTGATGAGTTTGCATGCATCCTACACTACTACTCTCATCATCTGAATATGTTCTGTTTTTGAATATATGGGACACAAATGCAAATCTATGGTACCTTCAGTGCACATGTTGGCAGGTTTTCATATGTACCATGTGCACTGCGGTATTATTTAGTGCTGCCGGGGTTGTGGTGTCATAGCACTACAGTCGATGCACCATTACTGTTGCGTGTGTATACAGTCCAATGCCATAAACCATTGGGTTCACTAATACAGTCAACATGTTGATTTGGACATTGCATGTTTAGCTCAAATCTATGAACAATTAGACGTATGGTAATGTAGACACGTCCTGCAGGGAGCGGCGGACATCTTGTCATCGGCCGGGTCTGATCTACAATCCTCAGTGATTGGGTCAGCAGGTAATGAGAGCACAACGTTAGACTGGTTCCCCGAGGAACAGCATGCCAAGTATTAGAGAGGCAGAGACAACATGTGAATATTCATACTTGTCTCTAAGAGTTCCAGATCCAGCCTTGGAATGGTGAAGTCAGATGGCACAAGGCTATAGCAATGGTCTAGAAGAGTGCAATGATCACAGGTTACTGTAGACGTTAGGCGCCTGTTAGGACAGCTGGAGACCACTGTTTTAAACCATTCCAGGTTGATCATATTAGCTGTCCGGAACTTTCATGGAGATATTAATGGGTAAAAATCCAAAATGTTGGGTACCCTGTTGGTTATATGACTCAAATCTAAATTATAATCAAATATGTGATTATTACTGGGCACTTGCAATCATGAATTATCTGCCGATAATCGATTGAGAAGTGAGCCACTTGGTAGACCGTGATCTCCTCACTGATTGGATATATAGGGTATGTATTGGTCTTGAGGTAGCCATACCCCTTCAATATCTGACAGCCATGAGTTATCCCTCTCGTCTTCTGACTGTCCTCCCCATACGTTGGGCACTCTATGGAGAGGGGAGGGTTGAGCCGTGATTTCACATCACGTCCAGCTCCTATCTTCACTGGTATAATCTGTCAGTGGATGGTTGGGAGAGTCCCATACACCACATACTGATGATTGAAATCATTGTAAGCAGCAGTTACAGCCAAAAAGAGCATAAGGTGTATGGGGACCTTTAATATATACCCTAATACTTGTAAATTGTAAAATATTTGGCATAAAATTCAAGCTCTTGTCTTGAGACTGCCATCTCCATTGATTAGATATGGAGGGTATTGACGGGTCTTGATTTATACCCTTAGCTCCCATATTTTGTAAATTGTTATATATTCTACATAAAGTTCTATCCCAGATTGTTCTGATCTTGTCTGCAATCTTGTCACTTGGTAGACCGCCATCTCCATTGATAAGACATGGAGAGTATGTACCGGTCTCGATTCATACCCTTAGCTGTTATATTTGTAAATTGTTATATATTCTACATAAAGTTCCATCCCAGATTGTTCTTGTCTTGTCTGTAATCTTTATACAGAATCACAGTCACATCTCAGCTCAAGTCCTGGAGCTAAAAAAAAACAAAAAAAAACCCAGAACCCGTTGATGGATTTGTTATGACTTGTAGACCGGTTTTACGAGCCTCGTATAATAATGTACATAATTATAATCAACATTTCTTTATTAATGACCTCTCTTATTTCCATAATTAACAAACAGTGTAATTTCATAGGATACAAAGTGTCAACTATAACATGACATATAAGATGACAAAGACAATTCATTTCATTTATTCCAAGAATGCTGGGAAATGAATCAAAAACATCTTATATAAACAGGAAAACTAAGAAATAGAGTGGCATGGGAATCACTAAGAATCTGATAACTGGGGTCACATCGCATGGGGGAGAAAGTTTTTCCCGATTTTTTTTTTTTATATTATTATTATTTTAAATACTTGAAGAAAAATTATAGCAGATCCCATAAAGATGAAAGAATGGGAACACTTCCATCCAACTGAGATTGGACTTTCCATGAATGTTTTCGCCTATTCCATGAATATATTCTTTTTTTTTTTTTGCGTCAATGTCTCTGAGCTCTTTCTACCTTTTTCCTAAAAAATTAAAGTCAAAATGTGATATGTAGAATTGGCAATGTTATAACCAGATCTTCCAGAAAAAAAGAAGTTCATTAAAGGGTTTATCTTTAAAGGGAAATTGAACACTCGTCTCTCTCCGGCGGCTCCATAGAGAATAGATGAGGCCGCTGGAAAGAGCCGAGCATAGCACTCGGCACCTGATAATAAGCTGAATCAAAATGCCCCTGTACTGCAACCCCCAGTGATCAGGTGTAATCTGTTGGAAAACTTAGCGATTGGTGTTCAATTTCCCTATAGCACCACCACAGGAGAAATTAAGTATTACAATGTGTCCATTTATATTAAAGGGAAACTCTGGCCAAATCTAAAAATCCCAGGCTGGCAGGGGATGGTGGGAACATAATAAAGAATCTATACTTACCTTTCCCCACGCCCCTGCACCGCAGCATCACCAGCTCACTGACCCCCACTAAACTTTAGCTTCTCCTGGCTTCCTGCATTATGTCCTGGTGGGAAAGACCCACTCAGCCAGTCAGTGACTGCTGTGGTGTCCTGCCCCTGTCACTGACTACTGAGCAGGCACTTCTCAGCCAGGACACAATGTTAAAGTAATGGGACCTGCAGGAGGCCATATGGGGTCCATGAGGGGTGACATTGCACTGTGGAGGCACAGGGTTGGGTATAGAGTCTTTATTATGTTCCCTCCACCCCCTGTCAGTCCGGATTTTTAGGCTTCGCCCGGGTATTCCAACTTAAAACTAACTTGTCCCCTATCCACAGGATAAGGGACAAGTAAGAGATTGCAGGGGGTCTGACCCCCCATCCCCCCCACAACAATCTTCATTTTGGCCCCCAGCTGCTTTATTTTGAATAGAGCCACGGGTGCAGCGTTTGACCCGCGGCTCTATTGATTCTCCGGAAAGAGCTTAGTGTTGCACTCTTTCCAGCGGCTCCATAGAGAATGAATAGAACTGTGGGTCACGTTCCGCACCTGCAGCTGTATTCAAAACAAAGGAGCTAGGGGCCAATATGGAGATCGGCTGGGGGGGGGGGTAAGGAGGTCAGATAGGGGACAAGTTAGTTTTATGCTGGAAAACCCTTTAAAGTGTATTCTGTGTGAGGGTGGGTTCACACTACGGAATTCTCGCGGATAAACTCAGCGGAATTCCGCTGTCTGTCTGCGCGCACGGCCACGCGCCTTTCCGCCGGCTCCATAGACACCATTCTATAGGCCGACGTATTCCGCTATCCGCCGAAAGAAGTGACGTGATGTCTATGAAAAATGGTGTCTATGGAGCCGGCGGAAAGGCGTGCGGTCGTGCGCGCGGACAGCCGTCGGAATTCCGCTGAGTTTATCCGCGAGAATTCCGTAGTGTGAACCCACCCTAATGCAGGACAGGATGGGTTCTCCAGAGAGAGGGAGGCACTCTTAGAAATGACTCCTCACTCTGACCAAAAGAAAAGGATACTGAACAGAGGAACCCCAAACACCCCCCCCCCCCCCCCCCCCCCCAATTAACTCTGGATTACTAATAATGTATATAAAGAATGTAAATTCTTTGCAATTTTACATTGAGGAATGTTTTTTTCTGAAAATTTTCCATAGTTTTGGTTCGCATTTGTTCCTATCAAGCTGAACCTGAGACTGGAATCCTCACTGGGACATTGGGACTGACACGGTCCCAGAATAAACAGGACCATGGCTCCATGGATGACTCTGCTCCTCCTGACAGGTAAGTGATCACCATGAGAAAAGTAAGGACACAAAGAACTTGTGCTCCACAATGGTTCATCCAGCTCAGTGGTCGCTAGACTGGTGCATTGTAGCAAACCAGCACAGAGATTTGTGCAGATGCTAAATATGTGTTTAACTCACAGAGCATTGTCTACATGTATATCATTTCAAAGCTAAGAGCAGGACTAACTATGTACAATGTATCAGTCTGGAGTCCAGGCCGCTTAGCTCACAGAGCATTGTCTAGACCAGTGCTTCTCAATTCCAGTCCTCAGGCCTCACCAACAGGTCATGTTTTGAGGATTTCCTTAGTATTTCACAGGTGATATAATTATAGTCAGTGCATCAGGTATTATCCCAGTTGTTCTTTGTATGGGATATCCTCAAAACATGACCTGGAATTGAGAAGCACTGGTCTAGACTGATACATTATATCACTTCCCAGCTGAGAGCAGGACTAGCTATAGGCTGGGTTACTGCCTATGGCTAGGTTCACAGCACTCTTTTATAATAACGGCCGTCATTGTGCAAATAACAGCCGTTATTTAAAAAATAATGGGCGTTGTTTGGCCAATGGTGGCCAATATTATAAAAGATGGATGTCATTTTTACATAGTGTGAACCTAGCCTGACAGCAAACTAATAGGCTATGTTCCGACTTCAGGAACATATTGGGTAAAGGCAGCCGTCTTGTTAAATAGACGGCCGATAATAATTATTATAACAATGGGCAAATAACGGCTGTTGTTATGAAAGTGTAGTGTAAACCTAGCCAGATTCTGATATTATATGTATACCTTTTATTTTCACACAGGGCTTGTTCTGATGGTAAGCAGCCAGACTACACCCTCAGGTAAGTGAAGGAGATAGTCTCCTGTATATATACTGTATATAGTCAGTGTATATATTCTGTATAGTCTGCTATATATAGTCAGTGTATATATTCTGTATAGTCTGCTATATATAGTCAGTGTATATATTCTGTATAGTCCACTGTATGTTATCTGCTGTATATATCCAGTATAGTCTGATATATATATATAGAGAGAGAGAGAGAGAGTCAGTGTATATATTCTGTATAGTCACTATATATAGTCAGTGTATATATTCTGTATAGTCCACTGTATGTTATCTGCTGTATATATCCAGTATAGTCTGCTATATATAGTCAGTGTATATATTCTGTATAGTCCACTGTATGTTATCTGCTGTATATATCCAGTATAGTCTGCTATATATAGTCAGTGTATATATTCTGTATAGTCACTGTATGTCATCTGCTGTATATATTTAGTAAAGTCTGCTGTATATAATCAGTGTATATAGTCTGTGCAGTCAACTGTATGTCATCTGCTGTATATATTTAGTATAGTCTGCTATATATAGTCAGTGTATATATTCTGTATAGTCTGCTGTATATAGTCAGTGTATATATCCAGTATAGTCTTGCATACTTTGCATATAATTTTCCCCAGAATTCCTAGTGAAGTATGAATATACGTCTCCTGAAGCTCTTAATGGACTCCTCAATGGGAAACATTAGCCCTCCAGTCCTATATCCTCAATAACACGTATGCTATTTTAGGAGGACAGGGGAGATTAGAGACCTTTACTGCTAGTAGGTTCAACTCATTACCCCAATCCACATCCCCCCTCCAAGAGCAGAAACGGAGGGGCTGTGGAGTAAAGCAAATCCACTGAGACCCCCAATTACTACCATGCTTAATTTCCATTCATGTAAGTAGAGAGACTATGGTTCACCTCCAAAATCCAAGACAAGTTATCATAGGAGACACAAAAGAAAGTGTATGCGACAAGCTATAAAACAAGTCATAAAAGATAATAGTAGAGCAACCCTCTAAGGCTACATGACTTTTACTATGCAGGAAAGCCTGGTGACAGTGATGGCGGGTTATTCGTGGTCACGGCATTGGATACCTGGTATAATAGAATGAGGGATCAGTATAATATCCATCTAATATCCATAGAAAATGTCAACATGTAACACATTATAACTAATTGCCTTCCATGTCTGTGAGGTGATCTACAGCAGATTATAGCAGATCACATGGATGTGCGATAAGCGACACGTGAGCTGTCGCTAGTCTACAGAGCTGGAGAATGTCTTTAGAATCAATGGAAGATATTTGCTTCCGTGTTGCTTGTACATTGTGACGTCAGAGTTGAGCAATCCCAGAGGCATCTATGGAGAACAGTGACGCCAGGTGGAGGAAACGGGTACAGCACCATGTAAAACAAGACACAAATATCCTGGACTTCATTACCTTATAGCAAATTCAAAACGAGATGAGATTATTTTATCCATGGCCAATTTTGCTCCAGATCAAGGAGAGGAAAAAATCTGAAATTATCAAAAAATGATCAACATTTTTTCGTTCCGGGACCGTGCTTGTAATCCAAATCCACTCTTAAACCAAAGCTCATTTTCCCATAAGAAATCATAAAAATGCAGACAATTGGTTCCACACCCCAAAAATAATGATTTATTATTCTGAATAACATGTAAAACAGATGAAAAAATGAGAAACAGCAGAATATGTGATATTATAAGTTACTGTACAGTAATGGAGAGGATGGGAAACACAAGGGCTGAGTGAGATTGCAGGGAGCATGAAGGAATGAGCAGGGCAGATATGGGCACAGTATAGCAGGACACTCTGTCCGGGGAGAGAGGGGTTACTGCTATGAAGAGATTACCTCCCCAGTCCTGTCCCCTGATGTAAGCCCCAGCCTGAAGTGGATCTGCTATGATTTGGATGGTGAGGGAGACTTCCTGGGTCAGAGTACAGTGTTGTAGACCACACTATGCAGACCATGCCCCTCCTCCACTCGCCCTCCCACCCAGTCCTGGGAGCTCTTAAACCAAAGCAATGCTCCTAAACCAAGTCACAATTTTGAAAAACTGTAAGCTCTTAAACCAAAACGCTCTTAAACCAAGTTACTCTTAAACCAAGGTACCACTGTATTTCTCTTGGTTTCTTCTGTGAGGCTCCAATATCACTAATGATTTAAAAAAAAATTGATGGGTCTTTAAATGGAGCAATTTTTTAAATTTTCACCAAACACTTTCAGCTGGATTGTTGTCTGCTCCATTAAAGTAATCTTTCCTGAAAAAATGCAGATTGGTGACTGATCAGCAATTTATCTCTCAGTGGTCCTCCATGCATTTACAAGCACCTTGACTCCTTGACAAGTTTTTTTTTTCAAGAACCATCTCATTTCCTACATACTTGCTTCATATTTTACACACAACTAACTGGGAACAACCAACATCTTCTGCTGCACTCTTGGTTGGAGAGAATTTTTTTTCTCTCATTCAAATCAACTGGTGTCAGAAAGATATACCAATTTGTAAATTACTTTTATTTAGAAATCTAAGTCTTCCATTAATTATCAGCTGCTGTATGTCCTGCAGAAAGTGGTGTATTCTCTCCAGTCTGACATAGTGCTTTCTGCTGCCACCTCAATCCATGTCAGGAACTGCCCAGAGCAGGAGCAAATTCCTATAGAAAACCTATACTATTCTGGACAGATTGGACAGAGATTGACAAATCTGTATAACTTTCTGACACCAGTTGATTAAAAAGTTATTTTTCTCTGGAGTACCCCTTTAAAAATGAAACAACTACAGTAATTGCCCACATGAGACATGAGCACAAAGGAGGAAGAACAGAAAGACCAGTGTACTTATTACATTGTTTTCATTATCGGCAGGATCTAGAGGTAAAGTGACAACGGCGCGCAAATCGACACGTAAAGAGACAAGTGAAGCTACAAGTGAAGCAACGACACGTAAAGCAACAACGAGAATAGAAACGACAACGGCGCGTAAAGCAACAACACATAGTCCGACAACAACAAGTGAAGCGACAACTACTGGACCATACAAGACCGATTATCGCCTGTCTATTATATTGAACCTGACGTATACTCCATTGCTGGCAAACCAGAGCTCCCCGGAGTACCAAACGCTGAGCAGCAAGATAGAGCCTAATGTAAGTTTACTGTCTTAGTCGCTTGTTGTGTCTTGGTGTCTCTTAAAGGGGTTGTCTGTTTCAAGTTATACCTTTTTGTTAGTTCTCTCCAATGATAAACTGATCTCAGGGTATATCAGGGATCAGCCAAGGGCGTAACTACCACTGTAGCAGCCATAGCAGCTGCTATGGGGCCCTTCGCATCAGGGGGCCCTGCGGCCTTCTTCTGCAATACAATGGGCCCCCTGAGCTGTCATAATTTGCAGCACCAAGTGGCCGAGCAGGCCTCGCGGGTTCTGCAAATGTCCCTTTAACTGAAAGTTGCAGTTAATAACTATGCTTGACAGCTTAGTGGTCAGTTGGGAAGAAGTTTGCTATGGGGCCCAGCCATTTCTAGTTATGCTCCTGGGATCAGCTGTAGTCTATAGAGGGATGATCTGGTATCAAGTGTTCACTAACCCTGCAGTGCTCCCACAGGGAAAACTAAGTATTACAAGGATGTTACTAAAATCAATGGGCTCCCTATGGAATGTACGGATGTTACAGGTCCTCCAGAGTTAGTGATGCTCTTTGCAGCAGTACTTTGATCTTGTTAATATATGAATAGAGAACCCACCAATAACTCCCCTGTAAGAATATATGTAAATGACCCTTTATACTCATATACTCAAGTATTTTGGGAAACATTTTATGCATTGAAAAAAAACTTTGTACCTCTTTCTTTACAGATTCTAGAGTTTATACGCACAGAGCTGCCTGACTGTATAGCTGTTAAGGTAGCTGGATTCCAGTAAGTTACCGATCTGGTGGGGTTTGACTGCCCATGTACATTGCACACTTTGACCCATTTACTCCCAGCACAGATGTACAGTGTGGCCCCATTTATAGTGCTGTGTTATGGCTCTGTACAATCCTGAATTTCACCTGAACCCAAGGACATACATGGACGTGAGAGGCCCCATAGTCACTGGTGCAGGTTAATACAAATACTATGTGGGACACAAGACTTGCAGCCTTCATCTCCTTTCCAGGATCCCAGGGTACAAGACACAGGGAAGTCAAACTTGTGGCCCTCCAGCTGTTGCAAAAATATAATTCCGATCATGCCTGGACGGCCAAATCTTAAAGGAGAAGTCCGGCCACAGCCATTTTTTTAACAAGTGCTGGGGAGGATAAAGGATATAATATGCTCTTACCACACCTACTCCAGCGCTGGTGGCCACATACCGCCACTCCGGTCCCTGGCCACTTCCTGGTCTGGGCATTGACCCGGGTCATGACGTGTGAGGTCTGCTCAGCCAACCAGCGGCCAAAGCGGACCCCAGTCACGACCTGGGTCCCCACTCAGACCAGGAAGTGGACGGGGACCCGGGAACCGAAGCGGTGGTATGCGTCGGCCACCAGCGCTGGAGCGGTAGAGGTAAGAGCATGTTATTTCTTTCATCCTCCCCAGCACTTGCTAAAAATGTGGCTGGCCAGACTTCCCCTTTAAGCCTTAGCTGTCCAGGGGTAATGGGAATTGTAGTTTTGCAACAGCTGGAGGGCCACAAGTTTGACATCCCTGTGCCTAGTCCTGGAAAGGACATTGTGGCTGCAAGTCTTGTGTCCCACATGCTTCAGGATGTATTTGTATTAACCTGCACCAGTGACTATGGGTGCCCCTTCACTTCTATGTATGTCCTGGAACTCGACTTGTCATGAGAGTTTAAGGGTTTAATTCATCATGATATCTCATTGAGTATTAATAGTCATCGTAATGATCAGCTGATCACAGTAGGTTGTGATTTTGTAGCTCCTGGTGATCAGACGGGAAAGTTTGTCCAGTCATACATTTCCCGGCAATGGCCTCTACAGGAGAAAGGTGGTATTACATTCAAGCTGTTAAAATGAATTGTAAATCATGTCATTCACAGACAGGCTATGTTCCCGCACAAAAAATTAAAAGCATAAAAAAACGGTAAAATAGATTTAAAATACAGCCGTGTTTTATAACTTTTTTTTACTGTCATATTTAAAGAAGCAGTTCACCCCAAAAATTTTTAGTTCCCCCCCCCCCGGTAGCCGCTGGCATGTATACTCACGGAAGATGATCGATGTCCAGCAGCGTAGCTCCGTTCCGGTCCCGTGGTGCCGTTCAAACCTGGCGCGCGCTCACTTCCGCCGGCGCTGTGACTCCTCTTCTCTCCCTTGTAATTTGAACACCGGAAGTCACGCGCTTCCATAGAGAATGCATGGAAGCGAGTGACTTCCGGCTTATAATAACAGCTCAAAGAAGAGGACTCACAGCGCCGGTGGAAGTGAGCGCGCGCCGAATTTGAACGGGACCGGAACGGAGCTACGCCGCTGGACATCGATCATCTTCCGTGAGTACACATGCCAGCGGCTACCGGGGGGGCCAAAAATTTTTTGGGGTGAACTGCTTCTTTAACTTTTATTTTACTGTGTGTGAACATTGCCTAAAAGTTAACCAGTATATATGTAGCCCAAAATGGTAAAAGAAAAAGAAAAAATAAACATATTTGGTATCACTGCCATCTATAGAGTAAAACTAACACATTTCTTACACTGCGCAATAAACATAAAAAGTTAAATTCAACCAAGTCCCTAAATACAACTCATCCAGCCGAAAAACACAAGCTCTATTAAGCTACATCAAAGGAAAAGTCATAAGAAGTTCCAGATTTCAGAAAGCACCAGTGTAATCTAGGTTTTGATTTCTTTGTCTTTTTGCAGGGAAGGCTCCGTCATTGTTGATAGTTTGGCGACATTTCCAAATGATAATCATACAGACGAGGAGGTCCAGAGGGTGTTCAATGAGGCCGTCATAAGTAATAATAACATGCTGGGAAACATTGAGGTCCTATTCAGGAGCACAACCACTACTTTAGGTAAGAGGAGTAAGATGCCCAGCTAAAGATTTAGTTGTTTCATTAATTAGAACAGTATAAAATTGTTGCCACTTTTGTCAAATATGTTATATTCACTTTGTGCTTTTATATATTTGTCATCTCAATGCAGCTCCAACTGCAAAACCAGATGATAAACCTGGACGCAAAGCTTCAAGACCTTACCCATGTTGTCCACGCACCACTGCCAGATCTAGTACAAGATCAAGAGCTAGCATACCCGATTTCAGCACAACCACTGCTCCCAGTACAGTAAATGTCTGGAGCGATTACAGTACAACGGCTGAGCCCAACCCAAGTGGTCAACCAGACACAAATACTGGAACAACTCAACTTAACCCATCCAACCAACCAGGCACAAATACTGGAACAGCTCAGCCTAACCCATCTGAACAACCAGGCTCAAATACTGGAACAGCTGACCCTAACCCATCTGGTCAGCCAGGCACAAATACTGGAACAGCTCAACCAAACCCATCCGCTCAACCAGGCACAAATACTGGAACAGCTCAGACCAACCCAACTGGTCAACCAGACACAAATACAGGACCAACTCAGCCTAACCCATCTGGTCCACCAGGTACAAATACTGGAACAGCTCAGCCCAACCCATCCAGTCAACCAGATACAAACACAGGAACATCTCAGCCCAAACCAACGGGTCAACCAGACACAAATACTGGAACAACTCGACCTAACCCATCTGGTCAACCAAGCACAAATACTGGAACAGCTCAGACCAACCCATCCGGTCAACCAGACACAAATACTGAACCAACTCATGCTAACCCATCTGGTCCACCAGACACAAATACTGGAACATCTCAGCCCAACCCAACGGGTCAACCAGACACAAATACTGGAACAACTCAACCTAACCCATCTGGTAAACCAGGCACAAATACTGGAACAGCTCAGACCAAGCCATCCAGTCAAACAGACACAAATACTGGACCAACTCAGCCTAACCCATCTGGTCCACCAGGTACAAATACTGGAACCGCTCAGCCCAATCCATCTGGTCCACCAGGCACAAATACTGGAACATCTCAGCCCAACCCATCTGGTCAACAAGTTACAAAAGATGCATCATTGACTGGTATGAGTACAGAGGTTCTTCTATCAACTACAGCAGGAACACCTAGTTCGTTTTCTGCTGGAACACTCTTTGCCATTCCTCTTGAGTTCAGGGTTCTGAATCTGAACACAAGCGATGACATGGAAAGCTTTAACATATATGTTCAAGACCAGGTAAGTATCAAAAGGCTCCACCTTTCTGAAAAATCATTATATAAGAGATTTGCTTTATATGTAGTTTCATACAGCAAATTTACACAAAGAAAAATACATGACCAAATTTTGACTGCTTTCCACACAAGTGGATTGGATTATCATTGGATGTACAGGATTAAAAAAAAAACATATACAATAAGCTCCCCCTAGTGGGGGCTACAAACAGCTGAAATGTTTATCTTAACAAAGAGCATCAGGGTATTTTGAGCTTTGTATCACAAATGGGGCTTTAACCCATATAAAATATATTATGGAATTAAACAGGACAGAAACTATAACTAAACACAAAAGATTTTACCAGATCCTCCTTTAATATGTCTTTAGCTTCGTATCATTTATAGCTTGTAACAATCAGGTCTGTATTGAAAATAATTATGGGGCCTGCTTCCTGATGATTACCTGGTCCCCATCTCAACAAAGGAAATTCCCACTAAGCAAATCATGTCTGCGGTAGGTCTCCTCCATAACTGGTGACTGATTTCCCGAGTGTCGAGAGAGGTACCCGAAAGTGGTAACCAATGGCAGGAGATTGGACCCTTATTTTTTTTTTAAGGCACCCTATTTAAGCCATTTTTTTATATTTTATAGTGCTGGAGAACCCCTTTAACTCATACTGGATCTCCGTCCATGAATGATGCATAATAAGGCCAGGTTCACACTAAGTATGACACCGGCTGTTTTGTGACCTGGCCGTGTCACAGAACAGCATTGTCAGTGAAGTTTATCCCGGCCAGTACTGCAGTAAACTTCAATTCTATTGAACTGGGATGCGGACACATCCGTGTGCGCCCACATCCCAATTCACCATTGATTACAATGGAGAGTGCATCTGGAACCGCACTCTCTATTGTCTGACCTGTCAGGCTTGTGTACCCGCTAATCAATGAATAGCGGCCACACCAAACTGATATGTCAGTTTTCACTGCGGCCGCTAGCGATCCCGGCTGGAGTGTATCCTGTGTGTATACACTCCGGCCGGGATCCCATTCATTTTCAATGCAATTAATTTTTGTATTAATCACGGCCTTTGTTGCAATGTGATTGCAGCCGTGATTAATACAAAAAATACGTCGTGTGAACACAGCCTAAAAAAACTCTAAAACTTACTTCTTGCTTTTGTCTTTGCAGCTTTCTCAAGTCTTTCAATCCATTCCTAACTTTGTATCTGCACAAGTTGTAACAAGGTGGGTCAACTAATGTCTTATGATGAAAACTCAGCTCCAAAGTATTATAAAAGTAGTCTTCAACATTTTTGTTGTATAGTACAGATTTTAGGCTAGCTTTTTATATCGAAGCCAGAAAATGGAGAAAAGGAGATATGTAGAACTTTCCTTTACTATTTCCTTTCATTATAAATCCACTTCTGGCTTTGGTGCAAAGAAAACATAAAACTTTCTGTGGCATTTTCCCAAAACAGCGCTGTGTGACCCACCCTTATACATTCCCTTTCCATAGGTATCAGGCTTTACCATCATTGGTTTCCAAAAGTCTTGATTAATGATTAACGATTAATGATTGCAAACAAGATTGTTTATCGTTAACCTGAAATCGTTCACCATATTTCACAGAATGACAATCGTTATTTACGATCGTTACTATGATCGTTATATCGATTGTTACTATGATCGTTTATTCCTTGTGATCCCAGAAAAACAATGGACAATGTGCAATTACACTGAACGATTAGTGAAAAAATGCGGAACTTGAGCGAACAAACGTGGAATTACAGCGAATGATTACCGAACGATTAACAATGATTTTAGGTTCAGATCTAAATCAACGATCAATGACATACGAACGATTTCTCGATCGTTGCCTGCAATTACACAGAACGATTATCGTTTAAATTCTATTGATTTAACGATTTTTCGCACAATAATCGTCCTGTGTAATAGGGCCCTTACCCACATAAGACATAGATTCAAGCAGTAACATACAATGCAGTAGACACTCACAAGATTTTTCCTTTTGTATTCTGACAGGCAGGGATCGGTCTACTTAACTGATATCGTGTTCTCACAAGGCGCTCCGTCCAACCAGATGATTGTTGATGTTTTTTATAATTACTTGAAGGATCACAACATGTATCTGGGCACCTTAAATATAGATCCTTACAGCATTCGTTCTGGAGGTAAGTCAACCCAATGTAAAGAGATGGAAAACGATTCCTATAAATCAGAACTAGACCAGGTAAGGTGACAAAGATCACCTCATCCTAGAAGTCACAGCGGTGGCTTCATGAGGACATATACATCATCAGTAGACAATACAATACTTGCCAACTTGTTTAACAGGAAAAACTCTGCCCCAATGTGGCAGTGTTCCGAGGGGTGCCCAAGGCAGGTATTATACTTACAAATATGTCTTTGGTTTACACGTATGCAATATGCTATATAAACAACCAACACCTCAGCTCAGTCTGCAAATTCCCTTTTGGTTGCCTCATTCTTAGGAACGGCTGGGACCAAAAGGTCAAATGGCCGCTGTCAGAATGTAATAGTGCATCCTAGGGATATGTCATAAAAGCCAATGATTGGAATACCCCTTTAGGCTGGGTTCACACTACGTATATTTCAGTCAGTATTGTGGTCCTCATATTGCAACCAAAACCAGGAGTGGATTGAAAACACAGAAAGGCTCTGTTCACACAATGTTGAAATTGAGTGGATGGCCGCCATTAAATGGCAAATATTTGCTGTTATTTTAAAACAGCGGCTGTTGTAGTGAAATAATGGCATTTACTGTTATATGGCGGCCATCCACTCAATTTCAACATTGTGTGGATAGAGCCTATCTGTGTTTTTAATCCACTACAAAACACTACGTATATTTCAGTCAGTATTGTGGTCCTCATATTGCAACCAAAACCAGGAGTGGATTAAAAACACAGAAAGGCTCTGTCCACACAGTGTTGAAATTGAGTGGATGGCCGCCATATAACAGTAAATAACTGCCATTATTTCAATATAACAGCCGTTGTTTTAAAATAACAGCAAATATTTGCCATTAAATGGCGGCCATCCACTCAATTTCAACACTGTGTGAACAGAGTCTTTCTGTGTTTTCAATCCACTCCTGGTTTTGGTTGCAATATGAGGACCACAATACTGACTGAAATATACGTAGTGTGAACAAAGCCTTTAACTGTGAAAATCATTTCGATTTGTACATACTGACAGCTTAATAGACCATGCAGCAAAGTGAGGGGCAGAGAACTGGGAAGGTTTTATTCTAAGCTGGACGGAAACATTGTGCAAGGTGCCAAAGTCATCGATCCAACAGTTGACACCTTCCAGCTGCATCATACACAGCACATGGTATGAGGCTGAACATATGTGAACTTTTGAACTTAAACGTGATCCACTTGACTAGAATCATGCAGTTAAGGAACAAGGGTTAAGTCTGTAGGTCAAGTCTTGCTGCTTAAAGTTGTGCAATCTAGGAACAAGTGACTTTGCTCACGTGTCCGCCTCCAATTTCAATATAATTCATATTTAATTCAAAACTACTGGCTATGATATCCATAAAAATGTAAAACATGATCAAAAACAAGCTATACCGCTTAACCAAGTATGTTCTTCTCTGACCATTTTGCAGATGCTGTTCCCAGTGACCTTCCAACAACTCCAAGTCCTGGCTCAAATACAGGAGCTTCAGGTGCTGTAACAACACAGCCTAATCCATCTGGTCAACCAACCACAAATACTGGAACAGCTCAACCTAGCCCATCTGGTCAACCAGGCACAAATACCGGAACAGCTCAACCCAACCCATCTGGTCCACCAGGCACAAATACCGGAACAGCTCAACCCAACCCATCTGGTCAGCCAGGCACAAATACCGGAACAGCTCAACCCAACCCATCTGGTCCACCAGGCACAAATACTGGAACAGCTCAGACCAACCCAACCGGTCAACAAGTTACAAAAAATGCATCACTGACTGGCATGAGTACAGAGGTTCTCCTCACAACTACAGCAGGAACACCTAGTTCGTTTTCTGCAGGAACACTCTTTGCCTTTCCTCTTGAGTTCAGGGTTCTGAATCTGAACACAAGCGATGACATGGAAAGCTTTAACATATATGTTCAAGACCAGGCAAGTATCAAAAGGCTCCACCTGCAATAGCCATTCTGAAAAATCATTATATAAGAGATTTGCTTTATATGTAGTTTCATACAGCAAATTAACGCAAAGAAAAATACATGACCAAATTTTAACTGCTTTTCGCACAAGTGGATTGGATTATTATTGGACGTACAGGATTAAAAAAAAACGTATACAATAAGCTCCCCCTAGTGGGGGCTACAGACAGCTAAAATGTTTATCTTAGCAAAGAGAATCAGGGTATTTGGAGCTTTGTATCACAAAGGGGGCTTTACCCCATATAAAATAAATGATGGAATTAAACAGGACAGAAACTATAACTAAACTCAATAGATTTTACCAGATCCTTCTTCAATATGTCTTTAGCTTGGTATCATTTTTAGCTTGTGACAATAAGGTCTGTATTGAACAAAAAAATGGGTCCGGCTTCCCGATCATCACCTGGTCCCAATCTCAACAAAGCAAATTCCCACTAAGCAAATCATGTCTGGGGTAGGTCTCCTCCATAACTGGTGACTGACTGATCGAGCATTTCCTGAGTGTCGAGAGAGGTACCCGAAAGTGGTAACCAGTGACAGGAGATTGGAGAAGTCCAACCCTTATTTTTCTTTTAAGCAAACCTAAACCTATTTTTTTTGTTTTTATAGTGCTGGAGAACCCCTTTAACTTATCCTGGATATCTCCATCCATGAATAATGCAGAATAAAGCAAACTCCAAAACTCACTTGTTACTTTTTTCTTTGCAGCTTTCTCAAGTCTTTCAATCCATTCCTAACTTTGTATCTGCACACGTTCAAACAAGGTGGGTCAACTAATGTCTTATGATGAAAACTCTTCTCCAAAGTATTATAAAAGTTGTCTTCAAATTTTATAGTTATAAGGGGAGATTTATCAAAGGGTGTAAACTGGCCACAGCAACCAATCACAGCTCCTCTTTCCTTTCAACAGAGCTGAAAGCTGAGCTGTGATTGGTTGCTGTGGGCAGTTTGCACCAGTCTAAATTTTACACCCTTTGATAAACCTCCCCTATTAAGTCTAGTTTTTTACATCAGAGCCAGAAAATGGAGAAGGAGAAAAATGTACAACTTTTTTATTCCTATTTACTATTTCCTTTCATTATAAATGCACTTCTGGCTTTAAAGAAAAAAAAACATCAAAAATTGCAGTGGCACTGTGTGACCGACCCTTATACATTCCCTTTTGATTATCATTGGTGTCCAAAAGTCTTCTTTTTAGTGTAAAGGTCCTATTAGACACACAGAATTCTCATCGCAGGTGGTCGCAAATGAGCGCCACTCAGTGAGACCGGTGTTCATTTGCAGTGCCTTTACACATCACCAAAAATCTAGCGGCCAAGCTGCACATACTATCCATATATCGTTTGTGCAGCCATGGAAGCTGACACCACGGATATACATATATCTGTGCTGTTTTCACATTACACAGCAGCACATACTTACCGTTGCTGCTGTGATCCGGCATCCTGTTCCTCCAGCTGCTGTGTGTTCAGGCCCTGCCTCCTCCAGAATGATTGACAGCCAGAGGAGACGGGGCGTAAGACACAGCGGCTGGACCGGAAAGCCAGAGAAGAGGTTGCTAGATTGCAGCAGCAGCATTATGTACTGCTCTGTGATATGAAAACTGACAGCATGAATATATGTATATCCATGCAGTCAGTTTCCATTAACGGTCATCAGCCTTACATCCCCTGTATACACAAGAAGATGTGTGGCCAATGCCGATAAGTTTTAAAACCTGCTCTAAACAGACAATCATCTGAAGATTGGGCATTTTGCCTGACCTCGGCTGATCACTGTCACATTTACATAGGTCAGATTATTTTAGTGTGTAGGAAAGGTCTGCATAGGAGCTGTATACACAAGACAGAGGAACAACTTTTATTCAGACTTTTTTTTTTTAATTGGTTGAGAAATAAAAAATTTTGTTGCAAAAGTCTTGATACCCTACTGCAGGGGTCCTTAACTGGCGGACCGCGGTCCGAGCCCGGACCGCGGAGGCCTGCTGTCCGGACCCCTGGTCAGACCTCCTAACTGCCCCGGATCCGGTCCGTCCCGGGGCGGTTAGGAGGTCCCGCTCCGCACTGCCTCCCGTCCCATAGGTGTACTGTCCTTAGATGTCAGTACGCCTGTGGGGCTGGGGGCAGTGTTGGCTCGGCCCCCGGCTGATACGCGCTCTCTGGGGATGTCCCGGGGATTCCCCAGCAGAGCGCGCATCACTGACCTCAGTGTACGCCGTCGGCCAGCTCTACCGGAAGTACAGGACGGCGGCACACACTGAGGTCACTGGTGCGCGCTCTGCTGGGGAATCCCCGGGACGTCCCCAGAGAGCACGTATCAGCCGGGGGCCGGACCAGGAGGAAAGAAGAAGACAGCCGCAGCGAGGGAATGAGGTGCTAGGTGAGTTGTGGGTTGTTTTTGTTTGTTTTTTTTGTCTGGGGGCCATCTATAAAAGGAGAGCGCAAAGGGGGCTATATACTACAGGGGGAGAGCACAGGGGGCTATATACTACAGGGGGGAGAGCACAGGGGGCTATATACTACTGGGGGGAGATCACAGGGGGCTGTATACTACTGGGGAAGAGCACAGGGGGGCTATATACTACAGGGGGCTGTATACTACAGGGGGAGAGCACAGGGGGGCTATATACTAATGGGGGGAGAGCACAGGGGGCCTATATATACTACTGGGGGGACCTCACAGGGGTGTTATATACTACTGGGGGGAGCTCACAGGGGGGTTATATACTACTGGGGGGAGCTCACAAGGGGCTATATACTACAGGGGGAGAGCACAGGGGGCTATATACTACTGGGAAGAGCTCACAGGGGGCTATATACTACAGGGGGAGAGCACAGGGGGGCTATATAATACTGGGGGGAGCTCACAGCGGGCTATATACTACAGGGGGAGAGCACAGGGGGGCTATATACTACTGGGGGGAGCTCACAAGGGGCTATATACTACAGGGGGAGCTTACAGGGGGGCTATATACTACTGGGGGAGCTTACAGGGGGGGCTATATACTACAGGGGGAGAGCACAGGGAGGCTATATACTACTGGGGGAGCTCACAGGGGGGCTATATACTACTGGGGGGAGCTCACAGGGCGGCTATATACTACTGAGGGAGCTCACAGAGGGACTATATACTACTGGGGGGAGCTCACAGGGGGCTATATACTACAGGGGGAGAGTGCACGGGGGGGCTATACACTACTGGGGGAGCAACAGGGGGGGGCTATATACTACCAGGGCAGTCACCCCTTCGTACCTTATATCAAAGGGTTGGTGAGAGATAAAAAAAATGCCAGCTTTCCCGCTAATAAGCAGCAATTCTGTATGTAAATAGTTGAACGTTTGTGAAACGATGTTCAGCTCGGACCGTCATCTGACTATAAACCCCGGTAAGTGGACCCTCACTAAAAGTTGTTGAGTACCCCTGCCCTACTGTGTATAGTGGATACCCTTCCTTTTTACCCACATAAGACATAGATTCAAGCAGTAACATACAATGCAGTAGACACTCACAAGATTTTTCCTTTTGTATTGTGACAGGCAAGGATCGGTCTACTTAACTGATATCGTGTTCTCACAAGACGCTCCGTCCAACCAGATGATTGTTGATGTTTTTTATAACTACTTGAAGGATCACAACATGTATCTGGGCACCTTAAATATAGATCCTTACAGCATTCGTTCTGGAGGTAAGTCAACCCAATGTAAAGAGTTGGAAAACGATTCTTATATATCAGAACTAGACCAGGTAAGGTGACAAAGATCACCTCATCCTAGAAGTCACAGCGGTGGCTACATGAGGACATATACATCATCAGTAGACAATACAATACTTGCCAACTTGTTTAACAGGAAAAACTCTGCCCCAATGTGGCAGTGTTCCGAGGGGTGCCCAAGGCAGGTATTATACTTACAAATATGTCTTTGGTTTACACGTATGCAATATGCTATATATACAACCAACACCTCAGCTCAGTCTGCAAATTCCCTTTTGGTTGCCTCATTCTTAGGACCAAAAGGTTAAATGCCCGCTGCTAGAATGTAATAGTGCATCCTAGGGATATGTTGTAATCGCCAATGATTGGAATACTTCGTAAATGTACGGCTATTGTTGCAATCGGCAACAACGACTGCACCTTTTACAAATAAATAAGTTGCCTAGTCTTCTATGGAATTCTGGCCAGAGCGTATACACAAAGTATATGCTCTGGCCAGGATTTCTCGCGGTGCCGTAGAAAACTGAGATGTCAGTTTTCTGCGGCCGCTATTTAGTGAATAGCGGCCGCAGAAAACCCTGTCAGTGCACACTATGGAGCGAGTGGTGAAGTGTGCGGTGAAGAGTTCTGATGCGGGCGTGCACGGATGCGCCCGCATCAGAACTCTGTAGCTGGAAAGATTATCCGGCCAGTACTGCAGTACCAGCCAGAATAATCTTTTCTGAGACTGGCCGTTCTGTGACCCAGCCGGGTCACGGAATGGCCGGTCTCTTACGTTGTGTGAACATAGTCTAAAACTGCAAAAATCATTTTAATTTGTACAGAGATCAGTATATAACAACCGCACTCCACTCCAGGATCTTTTTATTTTTACAGGTATTTATTGCACAAGATGTATGATGCATTCATAGTAATTAGTATACCCAATCAGGACGTTTTGGTCGAATGACCTTTTTCAACCAGGTATACAATAGGTAACCGTAGGTACAAGATGTGTGCCCAAAAGAATAAAGTGCCTGTAACATCTCTGTAGTGATTCTAGATGGCGGCCGGAGCAATCTCGAAACGTCCCGATTGGGTATACTAATTACTATGAATGCATCATACATGTTGTGCAATAAATACCTGTAAAAATAAAAAGATGGCATAATAAGCATTAATCCTGGAGTGTGGTTGTTATATGCTGATCTCTGATTATTGATCAACCAGCACCAATTAAAACGGAGTGCATGGACATACTCTAACACAATTCCATTTGTACTTACTGACAGCTTAATAGACCATGTAGCAAAGTGATAGGCAGAGAACTGGGAAGGTTTTATTCTGTGTTGGACAGAAACATTGTGCAAGGTTCCAAAATCATCGATCCAACATCTTCAGTTGACACCTTCCAGCTGCATCATACACAGCACATGGTATCAGGCTGAACATCTGTGCACTTTTCAAGTCTGTAGATCATATCTTGCTGCTTCAAGTTGTGCGAAATCTAGGAACAATCGACTTTGCTCACATGTCAGCCTCCAATTTCAATATAATTAATATTAAATTCAAAACTACTGGCTATGATATCCATAAAAAATTAAAACATGATCAAAATCAAGCTATACTGCTTAACCAAGTATGTTTTTCTCTGACCATTTTGCAGATGCTGTTCCCAGTGACCTTCCAACAACTCCAAGTCCTGGCTCAAATACAGGAGCTTCAGGTGCTGTAACAACTCAGCCTAATCCATCTGGTCAGCCAGGCACAAATACTGGAACAGTTCATCCTAACCCATCTGGTCAGCCAGGCACAAATACTGGAACAGCTCAACCCAACCCATCTGGTCAGCCAGGCACAAATACTGGAACAGCTCAACCCAACCCATCTGGTCAGCCAGGCACAAATACTGGAACAGCTCAACCCAACCCAACTGGTCAGCCAGGCACAAATACTGGAACAGCTCAACCCAACCCATCTGGTCGGCCAGGCACAAATACTGGAACAGTTCATCCTAACCCATCTGGTCAGCCAGGCACAAATACTGGAACAGCTCAACCCAACCCATCTGGTCAGCCAGGCACAAATACTGGAACAGCTCAACCCAACCCAACTGGTCAGCCAGGCACAAATACTGGAACAGCTCAACCCAACCCATCTGGTCAGCCAGGCACAAATACTGGAACAGTTCATCCTAACCCATCTGGTCAGCCAGGCACAAATACTGGAACAGCTCAACCCAAGCCATCTGGTCAGCAGGGCACAAATACTGGAACAGCTCAACCCAACCCAACTGGTCAGCCAGGCACAAATACTGGAACAGTTCAGCCCAACCCAACTGGTCAACCATTTACAAAAGATGCATCATTGACTGGCATGAGTACAGAGGTTCTTCTATCAACTAAGGCAGGAACACCTAGTTCGTTTTCTGCAGGAACACTCTTTGCCATTCCTCTTGAGTTCAGGGTTCTAAATCTGAACACAAGCGATAACACGGAAAGCTTTAACATATATGTTCAAGACCAGGCAAGTATCAAAAGGCTCCAACTACAGTAGCCATTCTGAAAAATCATTATATAAGGGATTTACTTTATATTTAGTTCCATACAGGGAATGTCTACAAAGCATCATATTTACGTGACCACAGTACAAGTGGAAATATTAATAGAGTTATGGGATTATAACAATGTGTACAGAAGGCTCCCCCTAGTGGGGGCTACAGACAGCCAGTATGTATGCCATAGCAACAAGAATCAGGGTATTTGAAGCTTTGTATTAAAAAGGGGGTCTTCATCCACTATTAAATATATGATGGAATTAATCAGGACAGAATCTATAACTACACACAATAGATATTTTATGATTACTGCTTCCTGGTCCCCATCTCTACAAAGGAAATTCCCATTAGGCCAGTCAGTCTCTGGGACAGGTCTCCTCTATGGTTAGTGACTGACTGATTGGGCATTTGCTGAGTGTCAAGACAGGAACCAGGGCAGGAGATTGCGTAGGTCTGCAACCCTTATGTTTGATTTAAAACAACATGAACATTTTTTAATGCTGGACAATCCCTTTAACTCATCCTGGACATCCCCATCCATGAATATTGAAAAAACCGCAAACTCCGATACTTACTCGTTGCTTTTGTCTTTGCAGCTTTCTGAAGTCTTTAAATCCATTCCTTACTTTGTATCTGCACAAGTTCTAACAAGGTGAGTTAACGAATGTCTTCTGATGAAAACTCTTCTCCAAAGTACAGTGATCCCTCAACTTACAATGGCCTCGGGATACAATATTTTCAACATACAATGTTCCTTTCTGGACCATCGTAACTTGAGAGCACTCAACATACAATGCTACAGACAGTCCAGATCTGCAAAACATGTAAAAAAAACCTAGCTGATCGACCAAAGAAAGTGGCCATTTTACTGGTAAAATCCCAATATTAGTGAAGTGCATGCACTGTCTGGTATCTCCTCTCTACAGTACAGTGTGATACTACATGTCCTATACTGTTGTGTCTCTAGTATCTCCTCCCTACGGTATATTGTGATACTACTTGTCCTGTACTGCTGTGTGTCTGATATCTCCTCTCTACAGTACATTGTGATACTACATGTCCTGTACTGCTGTGTGTCTAGTATAGAGTATCTAGTCGAGTTGCACCTTTAGGCATCAGGTGAGGGTGGCCTCATTTTATTTTTCTGGGACCCTGTGTGATCTGTACAGGACCTGAAAACGCTCCAGTCCTCTACATAGAAAGAAATTTAGAGTCTCTTGTAGCTCTTCCTGGCTGTTGTATGTAAGGACTTGCTGTATCCATACCCCCAAGAGGGTAAGTATGAAGGCTCCTGCAGTAAATGCTCAGCCAATCAGTGGCTGAGGTGGGGCTGATTGGCTAAGCGGACACTACTTTTTTCCAGTTCAGTCGAATCATACCTAACTATGAATCAACTTTTGGTTTGGCTTTGGCCAGTAGACAACTGCTATGCAAATTTTACATGTCTCCATGGTCACAGACTACAAACAAATCCTGTGAAGTCTGGTCCTTTATGTGATTTATTACTCTACACCTTTTTTCCTGTTCTTACTGATCTACACATAATAGAAGCAGAAGCACAGGAGTGGAGTTTTACAAGATGGTAGAATCAGACAAAATACAGGGGATGTTTGTGGCATGTAGCTGAGGAGTCTTATAGGTCTGCATAGGAGCTGTATACACAAAACAGTAGGACAGCTTTTATTCAGACCTTTTATGTTTATTTTAATAGGTTGAGGAATAAAAAATATAGCTGCAAAAGTCTTGATACCCTGTGTAAGATACATTGCAAGCTTTCACGTTTGTATTCCGACAGGCAAGGATCACTCTTCATCACTGATATAGTGTTCTCACAAGACGCTCCATCCAACCAGATGATTGTTGATGTTTTTTATAATTATTTGAAGGATCACAACATGTATCTGGGCACCTTAAATATAGATCCTTACAGCATTCGTTCTGGAGGTAAGTCAACCAAATATAAAGAGCTACAAATGACAACTGGACCAGGTAAGATGATCAGTAGACAATACCATACTTGCCAACTTGATTAATGGGTGAAACTTTGCCTTAATGTGGCAGGGTGCCCAAAGCAGAGAGATTATATGTCCAAATGTGGCAGTGGTTTCCAAGTATGCAATAAGCTACACACGCAACCAATACAACACCACAGCTCAGTCTGTGCCAGGACACAAACTCTTGGCATCACAATGAGGCCAAGTGACAGCTCCTCTTCGGTCTCAGAACCCACATGGAAATTCGACAAAACCACAATTTTTTAAAGTACTGCATTTAACTAGCACTAAGGAAGGTCTCTGCCAATGGCTTACCATACCCGGGAGACATTGATTGGGCAACGT
The DNA here is from genome assembly GCF_027789765.1 of Dendropsophus ebraccatus. Classification (NCBI taxonomy): domain Eukaryota; kingdom Metazoa; phylum Chordata; class Amphibia; order Anura; family Hylidae; genus Dendropsophus; species Dendropsophus ebraccatus. The sequence continues at coordinate 103,220,474 of NC_091461.1, read as the reverse complement.
TCCCTAACTCCACCATTGTTTATAAGGTGGGAGCCAGGATAAGCAGCCGTCAGACTCTTCTGGTTACAGCTTACGTTTAAAAATATGCTTTCTATTTCTGATTGGTGGACGCATGACTGAAAAGCCCTCTGCCGTTCTCGGAATGATGGGGCTGGAGTGCTTCAGGCCCCTGCACAGTATTTCCTGCACAGGGTTTGCAGGGAGCTTGTCAGCACTTGAATAGGGTTATATTGCCTCTTGAGGATCATCTGGCTCTCAAAGGTCAAATGCTCACTGTTAGAATGTTCTGGTGCATCCTAGTGATATGTTATATTCGCCAAAGATAGGAAAATCCCTTTAAATTGCAAAATGATTTCTATTTGTACATACTGACAGATTAATAGACTATAGAGCAGAGTGATGTGCCGAGAACTGGAAAGCTTGTATTCTGTGTTAGAAAACACAGATACCAATGCCATGACACATGCAGGATGCCTGAGCTATGAATCATTGTACCTACATTGTACATAAACTTGCAAGGTGCCAAAATCATCAATCCAACATCCTCAGGTGACACCTTTCAGCTGCATCATAATGAGCACATGGCATCGGGCTGCACTAATGTGCTTTTTTCAGCTTAGACCTGGTCCGCCCGACTAGTATTGTGCAGTTAAGAAACCAGGGGTTAGTCTGTAGATCGAGTCTTTCTACTTGTGCACAGTAGTGGATTATAATAGGGGCGTTTTGGGCGGCAGCCCGGGGCCCTGAGCTCCTGGGGGGCCCATGACCACCCAAAAAGACTTATACTTTCAATGGTGTACTGTCTCCTGGCTACACTTCTGCCATGATTTGCAAAAAATCACTGTTTTTTATGGCAATTTTGCACAAATCAGGACATCATTATCTATCCTGTACTATGAACGCTAGTGCTTCCATAGTTACAGTGGGGTGGGGGGGCCCAGGCTTGGTGAACAGCCCGGGGCCTATGGTAAAGTTAATCTGCCCCTGGTTGTGCAATATAGGAACATAAGACTAGGGCTCAGGTAGGCAGCTCCCATTTTTATATACTACATATATAATTCAAAACTACTGACCATGATATCGAAAGTGTAAAATATGAACAAACACAAGTTATAAAGTTTAACCAAGTATGTTCTTCTCTAACCATTTTGCAGATGCCGTTCCTAGTGACCTTCCAACAACGCCAAGTCCTGGCTCGAACACAGGAGCCTCAGGTGGTGTAACAGGTACTATAGCCACATCTAGATCTGGAGAAACACCTGGAATAAGTGATTCTCAAACTCCTGGTATGGTTACAGGACCTCCAAGTGGTGTTTCCACCATTGGTCCAAATGGAAGCCCAAAAAGTACACCTGGTGCAGTGAGTCCTTCTGTACCTGGAATGACAATCCCATCATCTTCAAATGGTGATTTTACATCTTATTTCACAATATATTATCGGTAATAATTAATCTTGCTCTAAAATGAGGCTGTGGCTAGTCGTATCTGAGTCGGTCACTTTTGCAGTTATTCCTCTTTAGCCAGAATCATTGCCTGTAGGGTCCATGTATATATCCTACATCACTATAGCCATTATTATAGCCATTGCCATTGGTATTGCCAATATTACAGGCTAATATGTAATAATAAATACTTGGGGGTCCTGTAAGGGGATCCTTGGGGGTCCTGACTAGCCAAGGTGTGCAGATGTGGCAATTGATATTTATTCAATGGCGTTCACAATATTAGGACAGGTAGTTTGTGACCTATGACTAAATCTGAGAGGTATATTTTTTTACAGGCCCATGGGGCTCTGTAGGGAGCAGGCTACAGTCCTGGACTAACACTAAGATTTTTTGAAGCATTGTCTGATCTCTGTGCTTTGAGACTTGTCCAGATGCTCAAGGCATTCTTATACTCTGCTTGTACACTCCTTATTGTGGTCCTGGGCCTAAATTACTAACACCTGTTTCTGGTCCTGATGTTTCCTGTTCTCTTTTTCTAACTCTGGATCTACCCTTGTAATAATACAATTCTTCATCTGGGACCTGGATCTCAACTATCTCCTGGTTTGGACTCTGGTTTCCTCCTGGATTTGTCTTTGATGCAACTAGTTGACATTACAGGGGACATCTATTGGTTTGGAGTCTGGTTCTACCCTGGTTTCATCTATTCCCGGTTTTGCTACGGTTCCTGATCTTGCACCTGGTCCTGACTCTAGGCAACATTTTCTGCTTCTGGTTCTATTAGCTGACCGGTTCTTGTTTTACTGCTCCAGATCCTCTCACAGTTGCCACCATTCGGAAACCCAGAAATCTTTCTGCAGGAAAAAGTTAAACGACCACAGGATTCCTTAGACTGTGTACCTCAGTTAAGCCTGATCGCTGTCAATCTGGTCATGGTATATAGTCTAATGTCATTGTGTCTGCACTTACTAACCCTAAAATTACAAAAGACATAACCATATAATTACCTGCCTTGGCATGGCACTTTCTATAGAAGAAGGAACTAACAAGAAACGATACTAACATCAAGACGAATGTCTAATAATGCAGTAATCTCTGGTGAAAAGGATAATCCTCAATCCTCTGTAACTTCAGGAAATGAACTAACAATACATTGATTCTGTACACTGATATAGTGCAGTACAGCTTTATAACAAAGCAGTACTTGTATAGTCTTCTGTGTGTAGACATGATCAGGTTTATTTCTTTTTAACTCATGTCTTCTTCTGATCCCAAAACCAATGCAGCTGCAAGCCCGGGATCAGAAACGGTTTCTCGAGAGACATCTTCACATGGCGTCTCTTCTACTGCTGAAGGTGTGGGCTTTAATACTTCTCAGCCTGTAGGACCCAGCCAGACCACAAGATCTTCAAATGGAGTCTCCTTAACTAGTCCAGGAGATGGTGGATCTCCACAACCTGGGGACAACACAACTAATGCAGCTGCAACACCAGGATCAGAAGTGGTTTCTAGGTCTGAAATAACAACCATATCCAGATCAAGAAATACTCAGGAACCTGGAGTGACTGGATCCACAATACATAGTGGTAGATCTACTGGTCCTAGCGTAACCGGGGCAAGTGGACAACCAGGACTTGGAGAGACCACAGAGTCATCTTCACATGGCATCTCTAGTGACCTTCTAACAACTCTAAGTCCTGGTTCGAATACGATAGCTTCAGGTGGTGTAACAGGTACTATAGCCACATCTCGATCTGGAGGAACACCTGGAATAAGTGGTTCTCAAAATCCCGGTATGGTAACAGGACCTTCAAGTGGTGCTTCCACCATTGGTCCAAATGGAGGCCCAACAAGTGTACCTGTTGCAGTGAGTCCTTCTGTACCTGGAATGACAATCCCATCATCTTCAAATGGTGATTCTACATCTTATTTCGCAATATATTATCAGTAATAATTATTTTTGCTCTAAAATAAGGCTGTGGCTAGTCGTATCTGAGTCGGTCACTTTTGCAGCTATTTCTCTTTAGCCAGAATCATTGCCTGCAGGGTCCTACCTCACTATAGCCATTGGTATTGCCACTATTATAGGCTAATATGTAATGCTAAATACTTAGAGGTCCTGACCAGACAAAGTGTGCAGTAGTAGCAATTGATACTTATTCAGTGGTGGACACAATATTAGGACAGGTAGCCTATGACCTATATCTGGGAGGTATATTTTTTTATTCAAAAACAATAGAGGACCTTGGCCTTGGATACTTCTGTTTCCCAAGTGGCACTTTTGCGATGATAAAATATACCTTTAACTAGTCTTGTTTAAAATGAACCAGAAATTAAGTGTTTTTAAGTGCTTGTATGGGTAAAAACATTCAGTGTTATCCATATATACAATATTCAGAAAATTGAGGCAGTGTGGGGTTATGCAACCTCCTTTTGAGCACTTCTCTCACTTTTTCACTGTCTCTATGACCAGAGGTTGACTGGAATAATTCCTTTGTCACTTCCACAGACCTAGCGCAAAGAAACAGCAAATGAGAGCCAATAAAACTATGTTGCTGTTTTTTCAACCAGTTACAGTGATATAACTGCTATAATTAGGGACTATAGGACCATCACTATAAGGGCAGTTGTCTTACTGCTATCTAACCAAGGTCTGTGGAAGTGACATTATTTCAGTAAACCTCTAGTTACAGAAACAGTGCAAAAGTGAGACTATCACCTAAAAGAAAGTTGCATAACCCCACACTACCTTTAGTTTTTGAATAACTAAGTATTGTATATATGGATAACAGTGAATGTTTTTAACTATACTTGCACTTAAAAATACTTAATTTTCAGTTCATTTTACACACGACTAATAAAAGTTATATTTTATCATCACAAAGAAGCCACTGGGGAAAGAGGGGTAAGAGACTTTATTGTCTTTGAACAGAATATCAGGACAGTCACCTGTTGGGGGGCAGGTAATAAAGGAGTGCTAATAATTGAAGGTCAGATAGCACCATATAGATTTATAATGTTACTAATACGCAATGTTTACTATATATCCAGTCTACTTTGTAAGCTTAACTGCTCATAGAGTTGCCGATTATGTAAGGAAGATGCCTGTGTGGGCCTGTAGGGGGCAGGCTTTAGTTTATCTACCCCGTTGTTTAATACACAGTTTAGGCTCAAACTTAAAAAACATTCTAGCCCATGTACAGCCTGGATTAACAATGAGATTTCTTGAAGCATTGTCTGTTCTTGGTGCGTTGGTCGCTTGTCCAGATGCTCAATGTATTCTTATACTCTGCTTGTACACTGCTTATTGTGGTCCTGGGCCTAAATTACTAACACTTGTCTCTGGTCCTAATGTTTCCTGTTCCATCTTCTGGTACTGACTCTTGGTATCATCTAATAGTTCTTACTCTTGTTCTTACTCTGGTTCTATCCTGGTAATGGTACTGTTCTTCATCTGGGACCTGGACCTCGACTATCTCCTAGTTTCCTCCTGGATCTCTGGATCTCGACTTAGCCTGATCATTGTCAATCTGGTCATGGTATAGAGTCTAACGTCTTTGTGTCTGCACTTAATAACCATAAAATCACAAAATACATAACTATATGATCACCTGCCTTGGCATGTCATCTTCTATAGAGAAAGGAACTAACAAGCTACAATACTAACATCAATACGAATGTCTAATAATGCAATAATCTCTGGTGAAAAGGATCATCCTCAATCCTCCGTAACTCCAGGAAATGAACTAACAATACATTGCTTCTGTACATCAATATAGTATCAAATACAGTACAGCTTTATAACAAAGCAGTACTTGTAAAGTCTTCTGTGTGTAGACATGATCAGGTTTATTCCTTTTTAACTCATGTCTTCTTCTGATCCCAAAACCAATGCAGCTGCAAGCCCGGGATCAGAAACGGTTTCTCGAGAGACATCTTCACATGGCGTCTCTTCTACTGCTGAAGGTGTGGGCTTTAATACTTCTCAGCCTGTAGGACCCAGCCAGACTACAAGATCTTCAAATGAAGTCTCCTTAACTAGTCTAGAAGATGGTGGATCTCCACAACCTGGGGACAACACAACTAATACAGCTGCAACACCAGGATCAGAAGTGGTTTCTAGATCTAAAATAACAACCATATCCAGATCAAGAAATACTCAAGAACCTGGAGTGACTGGATCCACAGTACATAGTGGTAGATCTACTGGTCGCAGTGTAAGTGGGGCAAGTGGGCCTCCAGGACCTGGAGAGACTACAAAGTCATCTTCACATGGCATCTCCAGTGACCTTTCAAGAACTCCAAGTCCTGGCTCGAATACTGGAGCTTCAGGTGCCGTAACAGGTACTATAGCCACATCTAGATCTGGAGGGGCATCCTCCATAAGTGGTTCTCAAAATCTCAGTATGGTTACAGGACCTTCAAGTGGTGCTTACACCATTGGTCCAAATGGAAGTCCAAAAAGTACACCTGTTGCAGTGAGTCCTTCTTTACCTGGAATGACAATCCCATCCTCTTCAAATGGTGATTCTATATCTTATTTCACAATATATTATCAGTAATAATTATTCTTGCTCTAAAATGAGACTGCGGCTAGTCCTATCTGAGTTGGCCCCTTTTGCAGCTATCCCTCTTTAGCCAGAATGATTGCCTGTAGCCTCCATGTATGTATCTTACATGACTATAGCCATCGTTATTTGCACTATTACAGGCTAATATGTAATGCTAAGTACCAAGGGTCCTGTTAGGGGATCCTTGGGGGTCATAACTGGAGAAAGTGTGCAGATGTGGCAGTTGATACTCATTCAGTGGTGGCCACAATATCAGAACAGGTAGCCTGTGACCTATGCCTATAGCTGGAAGGTATTTTTTTTTATTAAATGACAATAGAGGACCTTGACCTTAGATACTATTCTTTCTCCAGTGGCTCCTTTGTGATGATAAAATAAAACTTTTACCAGTCTTGTCTAAAATGAAACAGACATTAACCCCTTAAGGACCGGGCCAATTTCGTTTTTTGCGTTTCTGTTTCTTCCTCCTTGTGCTTAAAAGGCCATAGCACTTGCAATTTTTCACCTAGAAACCCACATGAGCACTTATTTTTTGAGCCACTAATTGTACTTTGCAATGAAAGGCTGAATTTTTTCATAAAGTGCATTGCAAAAGCAGGAAAAAATTCAAAAATGTATTTTGTTTATTTGGGGGGTATTTGTTTTTACGCCATTCGACCTGGCGTAAAACTTGTCATATATGTTCCTCAAGTCGTTACGATTAAAACGATATGTAACATGTATAACTTTTCTTGTATGTGATGGGTTGTAAAAAATTCAAACCATTGTTAACAAAAATATGTTCCTTAAAATCGCTCCATTCCCATGCTTATAACGCTTTTATCCTTAGGTCTATGGGGCTGTTTGTTTTTATTTTTTGCGCCATGATGTGTTCTTTCTATCGGTACCTTGATTGCGCATGTGCGACTTTTTGATCGCTTTTTATTACAATCTTTCTGGATTCTATGCGACCAAAAATGAGCAATTTTGCACTTTGGGATTTTTTTGCGCTGCAATGCGCTGTTTACCGTGCAAGATCAGGAATGTGATAAATTAATAGTTCGGGCGGTTACGCATGCGGAAAAACTAAATATGTTTATTTATTTTTATTTATAACATGGGAAAAGGGGGGTAATTCAAACTTTTATTAGTGGAGGGGGCTTTTTATTAATAACAACACCTTATATTTTTTTTTTACACTTTTACTAGAAGCCCCCTGGGGGACTTCTAGTATAAGTACACTGATCTCTCATTGATCTATGCTGTATATAGTAATACAGCATACATACAGACGGAAGCAACCGAGTGCCGAGCCGGGATCAGCGCCATTACAGCGCAGACTCCGGCCAGCAGCAGACATGGGGATCGCTCCTCCGGGACAACGTCCCAAGGGGCGATCTCCACCACTAAACACCAGGGAACGGCTGCATCAGGTAATTGGATGCAGCTGTCATCTTTGACAGCTGCATCTGATTACCTTATTAGCGGGCACAGCGATCGGATCATGCCCGCTAATAGCTGTGGTCCCGGGCTACATGCGGCACCCTGGACCACGGCGCTTCAGAGCGGGGTCTCAGCGCGGCCCCGCTCTGATTACCCTTACCGACCACAGGGCGTAAATATACGCCCACGGTCGTTAAGGGGTTAAGGGGGAGATTTATAAAACTGGTGTAAAGCAGAATTGGCTCAGTTGCCCCTAGCAACCAATCAGGTTCCACTTTTCATTCCTCACAGACTCTTTGCAAAATGAAAGGTGGAATCTGGACTATAGGACCAGCACTATAAAGCGATTGTCTTACTGCTATATAACCGAGGTCTGTGGAAGTGACATTATTTCAGTCAACCTCTAGTTATAGAAACAATGCAAAAGTTAAACAATTGCCACAAAAGGCTGTTGCAAAACTCCACACTGCCTTAAGTTTTTGAATAACTGTATGTATTGTATACATGGATAACAGTGGATATTTAAACTATACCTGCACTTCAAGGGGGCTGGCCACTTTATAGTAAAATACTTCAGTGTACAGTATTAGTAAGTTTACTCACTGTATATATTGACAGCAGCTCCCTGTGTACCTCATACAGCTAATATCAGACTCCCCTCCTCCAGGCTGTGCTGTTCTTCTCTCTGTGAAGGCTGTCCATAAGAGAGCTGATATGCAGGAGCATGTGACCATGCCCCACCCCCAGTGTACTCCATAGGCATGTATAGGCTCAGTGGTGGACACTGGGGGCGGGGCATGGTCACATGCTCCTCCATGTCGGCCATCTTATGGACAGACTCACCACAGAGCAGGAAAGCACAGCCTGGAGGAGGGGAGTCTGATTTTAGCTCTATGAGGTACACAGTGAGTTGCTGTCAGTATGTAATGTCAATACACTTACCTATACTACACACAAAACAATTTTCCTACAAAGTGGCAAACACCTTTAAAAACACTTTATTTTCAGTTCATTTTAAACACGACTGATAAAAATGATATATTATCATCACAAAGAAGCCACTGAGTAGAGAGGGTTGAGGGACTCTATTGTCTTTGAACAGAATATCAGGACAGTCACATGTTGGGGGGCAGGTAATAAAGGAGTGCTAATAATTGAAGTTTAGATGGCACCATATAGATTTAAAATCTTACTATTGCACATTGTTTGCTTTATATCAAGTCTTCTCTTTGAGCTGCTCATAGAATTGCCGATAATGTAGGGAAAATGCCAGTAGGGGCTTGTAGAGGGCAGGCTATAGTTTATCTACCCTGTTGTTAAATACACAATTTAGGCTTCATCCTAGAAACATTCGAGCTCATGTACAGCCTGCTTATACTCTCCTTATTGTGGTCCTGGGCCTAAATTACAAACACTTGTCTCTTGGTATTAAATCTTGGTATCATCTAATGGTTCTTGCTCTTGTTCTAACTCTGGTTCTATCCTGGTAATGGTACTGCTCTTTATCTGGGACCTGGACTTTAACTATCTCCTGATTTGGACTCTGTTTTTTTACTGGATTTGTCTTTGATCCAACTGGTTGACACTACAGGGGACATCTATTGGTTTGGAGTCTGGTTCTACCCTGGTTTCATCTGTTCCCGGTTCCAGATCTTGCACCTGGTCCTGACTATAGTCAAAATCTCCTGGTTCTGGTTCTATAAGCTGACCGGTTCTTGTTCTGCTGCTCAAGATCCTCTCACAATTGCCACCATTGGGAAACCCAGAAATCCTTCTGCAGGAACAGATTAAATGTGAAGACCACAAGATTTCTTAGACTCTGTACCTAGGCTTAGCCTGATCATTGTCAATCTGGTCATGGTATAAAGTCTAATGTTTTTGTGTCCGCACTTACTAACCTTAAAATTACAAAACACATAACCATATATGATCACCTGCCTTGGCATGTCACCTTCTATAGAAGAAGGGACTAACAAGCCACAAGATGAATATCTAATAACACAATAATCTGTGGTGAAAAGGAAAATCCTTAATCCTCCATAACTCCAGGAAATTAACTAACAATACATTGCTTCTGTACACTGATATAGTGCAGTACAGCTTTATAACAAAGCAGTACTTGTATAGTCTTCTGTGTGTAGACATGATCAGGTTTCTTCAGTTTTAACGTGTGTCTTCTTCTGATCCCTCAACCAATGCAGCTACAAGCCCGGGATCAGAAATGCTTTCTAGATCTGAAATAACAACCATATCCAGATCCAGAAATACTCAGGAACAGGGAGTGACTGGGTCTACAATACATAGTGGTAGATCGACTGGTCCTAGCGTAACCGGGGCAAATGAAACTGCAGGACCTGGAGAAATCACAGAGTCATCTTCACATGGCATCTCTTCCACTGCTGAAGGTGTGGGCTTTAATACTTCTCAGCCTGTAGGACCCAGCCAGACTACAAGATCTTCAAATGGAGTCTCCTTAACTAGTCCAGGAGAAGGTGGATCTCCACAACCTGGGGACAACACATCTAATGCAGCTGCAACACCAGGATCAGAAGTGGTTTCTAGATCTGAAATAACAACCATATCCAGATCAAGAAATACTCAGGAACTTGAAGTGACCGGATCCACAATACATAGCGGTAGATCAACTGGTTCTAGCAAAACCGGGGCAAGTGGACTTCCAGGACCTGGAGAGACCACACAGTCATCTTCACATGGTGTCTCTAGTGACCCTCCAACAGCTCCAAGAACTGGCTCGAATGCGGGAGCTTCAGGTGGTGTAACAGGTACTATACCCACATCTAGATCTGGAGGGGAATCCTCTATAAGTGGTTCTCAAAATCCCGGTATGGTTACAGGACCTTCAAGTGGTGCTTCCACCACTGGTCCAAATGGAAGTCCAAAAAGTACACCTGTTGCAGTGAGTCCTTCTGTACCTGGAATGACAATCCCATCCTCTTCAAATGGTGATTCTACATCTTATTTCACAATATATTATCAGTAATAATTATTTTTGTTCTAAAATGAGGCTGTGGCTAGTCCTATCTGAGTCGGCCCCTTTTGCAGCTATCCCTCTTTAGCCAGAATCATTGCCTGTAGGGTCCATGTATGTATCTTACATGACTATAGCCATCGGTATTGCCATTATTACAGGCTAATATGTAATACTTGGGGGTCCTTTAAGGGGATGTTTGGGGGTCCTGACCAGATAAAGTGTGCAGACGTGGCAATTGATACTTATTCACAATATCAGGACAGGTAGCCTGTTACCTATGCCTATAGGATAATTTATCAAACTGGTGTAAAGTAGAATTTTCTTAGTTGCTCCTAACAACCAATCAGATTACACCTTTCATTTTTCAAAGCATATGTGAGGAATGAAAAGTGGAATCTGATTGGTTGCTAGGGGCAACTAAGACAGTTTCACTTTACACCAGTTTGATAAATCTTTCCCTGAGTGTTGTGTTTTTAAGTGCCTTTTTCGGTGAAAACATTCACTATTATCCATATTTTAAATATTTTAAAAATTCAGGCAGCTTGGAGTTATGCAATTGCCTTTTGAGCATTTGTCTCACTATTTCTATGACCAGGGTTGACTGGAATAATTCCTTTGTTACTTCCACAGACCTAGGACCGAGAAACAGCGTAAGAGAGCCCATAAAACTATGTTGCTGTTTTTTCAATCAGCTACAGTGATATAACTGCAAAATAGGGACTATAGGACCAGTACTATAAGGGCAATTGTCTTACTGCTATCTAACCGGAGTTTGGGAAAGTGACAAGGGAATTATACCAGTCAACCTCTAGTTATAAAAACAGTGCAAAAGTGAGACTATTGCCCAAAAGTTGGTTGCATAACTCCACACTGCCTTAAGTTCTTGAACAACTGTACGTATTGTATATATGGATAACAGTGGATGTTTTTAACTATACCTACACTTAAATACACCAAATGTATAGTTCATTTTAAACAAGACTAATAAATGTTAATGGGGACAGAGGGTTATCTGAGGCCAAGGACCTCTATTGTCTTTACACAGAATATCAGGACAGTCACCTGTTGGGGGGCAGGTAATATAGGGGTGCTAATAATTGAAGTTCAGATAGCACCATATAGATTTAAAATCTTACTAATGCACATTGTTTTCTAAATATCCAGTCTTCTCTGTGAGCTGCTTATAGAGTTGCCTATTATGTTAGGAAGATGCCCATGGGGGCCTGTAGGGGGCAGGCTATAGTTCATCTACCCTGTTGTTTGATACACAATTTAGGCTCAATCTCAGAAACATTCTAGTTCATGTACAGCCTGGATTAACACTGAGATTTCGTGAAGCATTGTCTGTTCTCGGTGCTTCGTGGCTTGTCCAGATGCTCAATGCGTTCTTATACTCTGCTTGTACACTGCTTATTGTGGTCCTGGGCCTACATTACTAACACTTTTCTCTGGTCCTGATGTTTCCTGTTCCATCTTCTGGTACTGAATCTTGGTATCATCTAATGGTTCTTACTCTTGTTCTAACTCTGGATCTATCCTGGTAATGGTACTGTTCTTCAACTGGGACCTGGAACTCAACTATCTCCTGGTTTGGACTCTGGTTTCCTCCTGGATTTGTCTTTGATCCAACTGGTTGACACTACAGGTGAAATCTATTGGTTTGGAGTCTGGTTCTACCCTGGTATCATCTGTTTCCGGTTTTGCTACGGTTCCTGATCTTGCACATGGTCCTGACTATAGACAATATCTCCTGATTCTGGTTCTATCAACTGACCGGTTCTTGTTCTGCTGCTCAAGATCCTCACATAGTTGCCACCATTCGCAAACCAGAAATCCTTTTGCAGAAAGAGATTAAATGTGAAGACCACAGGATTTTTTAGACTCTCTACCTCGGCTTAGCTTGATCATTGTTAATCTGGTTATGGTATACAGTCTAAAGTCTTTGTGTCTGCACTTACTAACCCTAAAATTACAAAGGACAAAAGCATATGATCACCTGCCTTGACATGTCACCTTCTATCGAGGAAGGAACTAACAAGCCACAAGACAAATGTCTAATATTGCAATAATCTGTGGTGAAAAGGATCATCCTCAATCCTCCCTAACTCCAGGAAATGAACTAATAATACATTACTTCTGTACATCGATATATAGCGTAGTACAGCTTTATAACAAAGCAGTATTTGTACAGTCTTCTGTGTGTAGACATGATTAGGTTTATTCAATTTTAACTTGTGTCTTCTTCTGATCCCTCAATCGATGCAGCTGCAAGCTCGGGATCAGAAATGTTTTCTAGATCTGAAATAACAACCATATCCAGATCAAGAAATACTCAGGAACCTGGAGTGACCGGATCCACAATACATAGTGGGAGATCGACTGGTCCTAGTGGAATCGGGGAAAGTGGATCTCCAGGACCTGGAAAAACTACAGAGTCATCTTCATATGGCGTCTCTTCTACTGCTGAAGATGTGGGTGCTAATACTTCTCGGCCTGTAGGACCCAGCCAGACCACAAGATCTTCAAATGGAGTCTCCTTAACTAGTCCAGGAGATGGTGGATCTCCACAACCTGGGGACAACACAACTAATGCAGCTGCAACAACAGGATCAGAAGTGGTTTCTAGATCTGAAATAACAACCATATCCAGATCAGGAAATACTCAGGAACCAGGAGTGACTGGATCCCCAGTACATAGTGGTAGAACAACTGGTCCTAGCATAACTGGGGCAAGTGGACCTCCAGGACCTGGAGAGACCACAGAGTCATCTTCAAATGGCGTCTCTAGCAACTTTTTAACAACTCCATATCCTGGCTTGAATACGGGAGCTTTAGGTGGTGTAACAGGTACTATAGCCACATCTAGATCTGGAGGAACACCTGGAATAAGTGGTTCACAAAATCCTGGTATCGTTACAAAACCTTCAAGTGGTGTTAGCACCATTGGTCCAAATGGAAGCCCAAAAAGTACACCTGTTGCAGCGAGTCCTCCTGTACCTGGAGTGACAATCTCATCATCTTCAAATGGTGATTTTACATCTTATTTCACAATATATTATCAGTAATAATTATTTTTGCTCTAAAATGAGGCTGTGGCTAGTCGTATCTGTGTTGGTCCCTACTGCAGCTATTCCTTTTTAGCCAGAATCATTGCCTGTAGGGTTCATGTATGTATCCTACATGACTATAGCCATCGGAATTGCCATTATTACAGGCTAATATGTAATGCTAAATACTTGGAGGTCCTTTAAGGGGATGCTTGGGGGTCCTGACCAGATAAAGTGTGCAGACGTGTCAATTGATACTTATTCAGTGGTGGCCACAATATCAGGACAGGTAGCCAGGTATAGGGAGACTTATCAAACTGGTGTAAAGTAGATTTTTCTTAGTTTCCCCTAGCAACCAATCAGATTACACCTTTCATTTTTCAAGCATATGTGAGGAATAAAAAGTGCTAGGGGCAACTGAGCCAGTTTCACTTTACACCAGTTTGATAAATCAACCCCTAAGTGTTGTGTTTTTAAGTGCCTTTTTAAGTAAAAACATTCACTGTTATCCATATTTAAAATATTTAAAAAATTAAGGCAGTTCGGAGTTATGCAATTGCCTTTTGAGCATTTGTCTCACTATTTCTATGACCAGAGGTTGACTGGAATAATTCCTTTGTTACTTCCACAGACCTAGGACCGAGAAACAGCGTAAGAGAGCCCATAAACCTATGTTGCTGTTTTTTCAGTCAGCTACAGTGATATAACTGCAAAATAGGGACTATAGGACCAGCACTATAAGGGCAATTGTCTTACTGCTATCTAACCTGGAGTATGAGAAAGTGACAAGGGAATTATTCCAGTCAACCTCTAGTTATAAAAACAGTGCAAAAGTGAGACTATTGCCCAAAAGTTGGTTGCATAACTAGACACTGCCTTAAAGGGAACCTGTCACCCCCCGTGCCGGGGTGACAGGCTCCCGACCCCCCGTTAGAGCCCCCTATACTTACCTAATCCCGCCGGGTCCCGCTTCTGGATCCGGTTGGGTGATGAAGATCTCAGCCGCTGCAGCCCGGTGCGCGCGCTGAGAGATGAGTCCAACGCTCATAGAGAATGACGGAGCGCTGGACTCTACTGTCATTCTCTATGGGTGTTGGACTCATCTCTCAGCGCGCGCGCCGGGCTGCAGCGGCTGAGATCTCCGTCACCCGACCACCTCCAGAAGCGGGACCCGGCGGGATTAGGTAAGTATAGGGGGCTCTAACGGGGGGTCGGGAGCCTGTCACCCCGGCACGGGGGGTGACAGGTTCCCTTTAAGTTCTTGAACAACTGTACGTATTGTATATATGGATAATAGTGGATGTTTTTAACTATACCTACACTTGAAAACACCAAATTTTCAGTCTAATAAATGTTATATATTATCATCACAAAGAAGCCACTGGGTACAGAGGGTTATTTGAGGCCAAGGACCTCTATTGTCTTTACACAGAATATCAGGACAGTCACCTGTTGGGGGGCAGGTAAAATAGGAGTTAGGGATGGTCCGAACCCGCCGAGGTTCGGGTTCGGCTGAACCCAAACGCTCGGCATCGGATTCCCGCTGTCTGTCCGCTCCGTGCAGCAGGCGGATACAGCGGGAGGACCGCCTGGAAAACTGGGATATAGCCATAGGCTGTATCCCAGTTTTCCAGGCGCTCCTCCCGCTGGATCCACCCGCTGCACGGAGCGGGCAGACAGCGGTAATCATTGCGGAGGGTTTGGGTTCGTACGAACCCTGTCCGAACCAGGATCGGACCATCCCTAATAGGAGTGCTAATAATTGAAGTTTAGATTGTGAAGTGAAGTGAAGCTTACTAATGCACATTGTTTACTATATATCCAGTCTTCTCTGTGAACTGCTCATAGAGTTGCCCATTATGTTAGGAAGATGCCCATAGGGGCCTGTAGGGGGCCGGCTATAGTGTATCTACCCTGTTGTTTGATACACAATTTAAGCTCAATCTCAGAAACATTCTAGTTTATGTACAGCCTGGATTAACACTGAGATTTTGTTAAGCATTGTCTGTTCTCGGTGCTTCGGTGGCTTGTCCAGATGCTCAATGCATTCTTATACTCTGCTTGTACGCTCCTTATTGTGGTCCTGGGCCTAAATTATTAACACCTGTCTCTGGTCCTGATGTTTTCTGTTCTTCTGGTACTAAATCTTGGTATCATCTAATGGTTCCTACTCTTGTTCTAATTCTGGTTCTATCCTGGTAATGGTACTGTTCTTCATCTGGGACCTGGACCTCAACTATCTCCTGGTTTGGACTCTGATTCCCCCCTGGATTTGTCTCTGATCCAACTGGTTGACACTACAGGGGACATCTATTGGTTTGGAGTCTGGTTCTACCCTGGTTTCATCTGTTCCTGGTTTTGCTACGGTTCCTGATCTTGCACATGATCCTGACTATAGACAACATCTCCTGGTTCTGGTTCTATAAGCTGAACGGATCATGTTCTGCTGCTCAAGATCCTCTCACAGTTGCCACCATTCGGAAACCCAGAAATTCTTCTGAAACAAGGGATTTAATGAGAAGACCACAGGTCTCTTTAGACTCTGAACCTCAGCTTAGCCTTATCATTGTCAATCTGGTTATGGTATAGCGTCTAATGTTTTTGTGTCCGCACTTACTAACCCTAAAATTACAAAGGACAAAACCATATGATCACTTGCCTTGGCATGGCACCTTCTATCGAGGAAGGAACTAACAAGCCACAAGACGAATGTCTAATAATGCAATAATCCTCCCTAACTCCAGGAAATGAACTAACAAAACATTGCTTCTGTACATCGATATAGTGCAGTACAGCTTTATAACAAAGCAGTACTTGTATAGTCTTCTGTGTGTAGACATGATTAGGTTTATTCCATTTTAACGTGTGTCTTCTTCTGATCCCTCAATCAATGCAGCTGCAAGCCCGGGATCAGAAATGCTTTCTAGATCTGAAACAACAACCATATCCAGATCAAGAAATACTGAGGTACCTGGAGTGACCGGATCCACAATACATAGTGGTAGATCAACTGGTTCTAGCAAAACCGGGGCAAGTGGACCTCCAGGATCTGGAGAAACCACAGAGTCATCTTCACATGGCGTCTCTTCTACTGCTGGAGGTATTGGCTTTGATACTTCTCGGCCTGTAGGACCCAGCCAGACCACAAGATCTTCAAATGGAGTCTCTTTAACTAGTCCAGGAGAAGGTGGATCTCCACAACCTGTGGACCACACAACTAATGCATCTGCTACACCAGGATCAGAAATGGTTTCTAGATCTGAAATAACAACCATATCCAGATCAAGAAATACTCAGGAACCTGGAGTGACCGGATCCACAATACATAGTGGTAGATCAACTGGTTCTAGCAAAACCGGGGCAAGTGGACCTCCAGGATCTGGAGAAACCACAGAGTCATCTTCACATGGCGTCTCTTCTACTGCTGGAGGTATTGGCTTTGATACTTCTCGGCCTGTAGGACCCAGCCAGACCACAAGATCTTCAAATGGAGTCTCTTTAACTAGTCCAGGAGAAGGTGGATCTCCACAACCTGTGGACCACACAACTAATGCATCTGCTACACCAGGATCAGAAATGGTTTCTAGATCTGAAATAACAACCATATCCAGATCAGGAAGTACTCAGGAACCTGGAGTGACTGGATCCACAATACATAGCGGTAGAACAACTGGTCCTAGCATAACTGGGGCAAGTGGACTTCCAGGACCTGGAGAGACCACACAGTCATCTTCACATGGCGTCTCCTCCACTGCTGAAGGTGTAGGCTTTAATACTACTCAGCCTGTAGGACCCAGACAGACTACAAGATCTTCAAATGGTGTCTCCTTAACTAGTCCAGAAGAAGGTGGATCTCCACAACCTGGGAACAACACAACTAATGCAGGTGCAACACCAGGATCAGAGGTGGTTTCTAGATCTGAAATAACAACCATATCTAGATCAGGAAATACGCAGGAACCTGGAGTTAGCGGATCCACATTACAAGGTGGTAAATCGACTGATCTTAGTGTAACCGGGGCAAGTGGAGGTCCAGGACCTGGACAGACCACAGGGTCATCTTCATATGATGTTTCTTCCACTGCTGGTCAGACCACAAGATCTTCTTCAAATGGCGTCTCATTAACTAGTCCAGGAGAAGGTGGATCTCCACAACCTTTCACTGGTCCCGATTCAAGTGTAAACTCATCTGTATCCAGTAGTCCTGAAGGATCTAGAATGACCACCAAATCGTTTCTCTACAACATTTCTACACCTGATGTATTAACAACTGGTTATATAGGCACGGGGACAAGAGAAATAATCATAACTACAGTTCAGACTAAAGGCACGGCCCTCGTCACATCCATGTCTCCTAATACATTGTTGGTAGTAACCGGTAGTGCCATCACCACCTCTGAACCTAGCACCAATTCCGGTAAGTAGAAAGAACAGGAAACAGTGGCATATTGTATACTGCTGGGGCCCTATAGATGAGGAAGGGGTCTCTGGTAGCTTCCTACTGTCTACTAGATCACATCCAATGGACTGGAATAATATCAAAGTAAGAGGTTATCTGGGGGAATAGATCAGAAGCAACGTGAGAACAAATTATTTTACTGAAATAGTAGTAGACACTTGGAACAAACTTCCAGCAGCTGTGGTTGGTAAATGTACAATAACAGAATTTAAACATGCCTGGGATAAACATATATCTATCCTAAGATAATAAGAAAGGAAATACTAAAAGGGCAGACTAGATGGACCCAGTGGTCGTCTTCTGCTGACAATCTTCTATGTTTCTACGTGTCTATCAGTGGACTCCAGGAAATCCATAGTGTCAGTGCCCATCCCAGAATAGAATATCTTCTCTGTTTTCTCAAGATTATCCCTGTAACTCTGACACCATATAACACTAATACCAGGGGCGTAGCTAGGATTCATGGGGCCCCATAGCAAAAACTGTATGGGGCCCCATGAATCCTGTACGCTCCCCTACTCCCCCCCCCCCCCCCCCCCCCCCACTGCCAAACACACACAATGACGCACATATACACACGCAGGCACCATTAACGTACATAGAGATACGCCACTGACATACACACATATATATGCTGTAATGTGATTACACTAGTGCTGATGTATACACACACCATGAGTAGACTGTACACAGGGAAATCATCTCAGTGTAATAAGAAATACTCAACCAGAAATAAAAAGAAAATGCAGCATATATTAGTGGTGGGTTCTTTTATTAGAGCCCAGCATTAATAGAAGCTGCTGCAGAACATCTTTGGGAGCAAACCTGTCAATCACTTGACACACAACTGACATACACAAACACACACAAATACACCAGTGCTACAGACATTGCTGACATACACACACATATAGCCACAGATACATACACATACTGACATATAAATATACCCACAGATACATATATACATTCACTGACACACATACACAGCACTTACAGCTCCCAGGCTTCCCCCCTCCTCCTCCTGTAGTCCGGGCTGATCTTCACATAGAAGTATTGAGGACCTTTGGGTCATATGACCCAAAGGTCCTTCATCCCTCTCCTGTGCCGTCTGGCAGGTCCTGCTCCTCTGTTCAGCCCCCTCACCCGGCACTACAGTGAGGGGGCTGAACAGTGCAGTGGGTCCCTCTTTCACTGGACCCCTGGGGGTACAATGGTCCGATGTCAGTACCTACCATGAAGGCAGGGCAGGCTTCCTCGGGCCCCCTTCCTGCAGGGGCCCCATAGCAGTCGCCTTCCCTGCCTTCATTGTAGCTACGCCACTGACTAATACATTATATCATCTACTCAGAAAGCATCTATAGATATAGAAATATCCCAAAGCAAAATGAGAAGAAGGGGTTGCTACAAACATGGACATTTTTGTGGGTAATAAAGAATTCGAGTCACCATAAATGCCAATGCCATAATGTAATAACATGTAACATGATGATTCTACAGGTAAAGGCCAAACCCAGCAGGTAACTACCTTATCTCCAGAGGATAAGTCCAGTATGACTGCTACGACCGTGACAGGAGGAGGAGCAGGGACCACAGCAAGGGAAACCACGACCACAAAAACAACCACAACAACAACCGCGACAACAACCACAACCACAGCCGCAGGAGGAGCCGCACCTGGTAACATTCTTTAATACATTATAATTGTGAAAGGCCAAATTATTATCACAGTATTAAATTACATTACTTATCCTGTACTGATCCTGAGTTACATCCTGTCTTATACTCCAGAGCTGCACTCACTATTCTGCTGGCTGGATCACTGTGTACATACATTACATTACTTATCCAATACTGGTTCTGAATTACATCCTGTATTATACTCCAGAGCTGCACTCACTATTCTCCTAGTGGGGTCAGTGTATACATACATTATATTAAATCAAAGTCTGCATACCGGCACTCCACCCTTAATCCTCGTACCGTGGTGCTCGTAGATAAAACAATATCAAGTTGTAGGAAAATTCTCGGCACTCACGTCTTGCTGCAATCATGTATTTATTTCATACGAATAATGGACGCTGCACGCGTTCTGACCTGACGGCCTTTCTCAACAGCTGTTGAGAAAGGCCGTCAGGTCGGAACGCGTGCAACGTCCATTATTCGTATGAAATAAATACATGATTGCAGCAAGACGTGAGTGCCGAGAATTTCCCTACAACATCCTACATTATATTATTTATCCTGTAATGATGATGAGTTACATCCTGTATTATACTCCAGAGCAGCACTCACAACTCTGCTTGTGGAGTCACTACACATACTTTTATCAAAAACAATAAGTAATTTTTTTCTGTCACTCCTCCTCTTTCCTCCTTAGTGAGCGATGAAGGTGTGTTTCCCGTTTATGGCAGGGTGATACTCGGATTATTAGCGGCAGCGTTTATTATCGGTCCTATAATCGCCTGTTTGGTAAGTATACGATCACTATTAACTCATGCAGCTCCTGTTGAACTCCCGTCTAAGTTGAGATATAAGATGAATCTTTCCTAGTGTTGCTGAGAAGTCTTTTTTTCTTTTGCAGGCATCATACACAAACCTGTACGGCCCTTATTAATAGTTCTTTAGAATCAGGAGGTGACTGTGTTGGTGAGTATGTACAAAATCCAGCAATCTATGGGGTCTTCAGAAATACCAATTGAAGGGGAAATAGTCCAAGTTAATTCTAGGTGTTGGCAGTTAGAATATTAAAGGGGTATTCTGACCATATAGCTGCATTAGAAATAACTAACAGACTGTACTTACCTGCCCTGATCCCCTGCAGCTGCTGCTCCAGTGGCTTCTGGTCCCTGTTGCTTCCTGCTTCTTCTTCCTCTACAGGAAATACCTGTCCAGACAGTCACTGGCTGAGGCAAGTCATAACCTGTAAGAATGATAGGAAGCTATTTGGGCGCTAAGGAAATATATTATTTAGGTTATTTATGTATGTATAATGTATTTTTATCTTGGCACTGTATGAAAGTACATGCGCACTGTGTATAGAAGTATTGTATTATTGGGCACAGTGGTATTATTGGCATTGTTTTATTCCATTGGGCCAATTTATTCCAATGGGCCTATTTGCTAACAATGCGCCAAGTCCATTAATGTGGCGCATGTCCTTAGTAGATCTGAAAGGTTTTCGACAGGACAAAACGAAAAACCTGACCTTCCTGCCACAATAAAAGTGGTTGGTTTTTAGATTAACAAACCAGGCAGAAAATGACAGTTTGGTTAATAAATTAGTCAGTTGTGGCGGGTTTGAAAGGACACACCCATGACACGCCCACTTGGCGGGTTTTTGGACAAAAATTATGTTTTTTATGTTTTTCATAAATATGGCAGGACACTAAACCTACAGGGCAAATGGACAAAAACCTGACAATTTGCTGTTAGTAAATTAGCCCCTATATGTGTATAGTCTTTACAGCATTGTTATTTGGGCACTGCATTTCAGTATTATTTGTATTGTTTCTAAAGGTAGTGTGCATGCAATTTTTTTTATTATAAACCTACCTGAATGTGAAGCAGTTTTTGACACTGTTTTATTAAACGAAAATTAAAAATTGCTTTTTTTAATGCAGCTGTACTCAAGTTTTAAGTTGCAGAAGTGAGAAAATTTGCACAAAATTCCCAAAAGTTTTTGAGCATAATAGATAAATTAAAAAAAAAAATACAATTTAAGAAAGCATACAAAAAATTCACGTATAAGACTGAATTATACATTTTACCGGAGGTGTTGCCATTACATGGGCACTGTGTGGCAGTATTACTTGGGCGTAGTGTTATATTGTTTTTTGGGTTATTTATTAGTACAGTCATTTATGCATTATTTGGTTGTATTTTGGTTGTTTCTACCATTGTTATCTGGAAACTATATGGTGGTATTGGTCGGGCACTGGCATATGGTGTTATTGTATTGGCTATTTGTAGTATTGGTATTTTAGCACTATATGCTGGTGTTATTTTAGTCGTTTCTGGTATTATTTGGGAACAATATGTTGGTATTACTTGGGTACTATCTGCTAGTATTATTTGTGATGTTAATAGTAGTATTATTTGGGGACTATATACTGTTATTATTTTGGGAAAATATTGTGCTATGGATTTGGCACTACATGGTGGTATTATTTGGGCACTATATACTGGTATTATTAATGCACTATGTGCTGCTATTATTTGTGATGTTAATAGTATTATTTGGGGACTATATACTGGTATTTTTTGGGAAAAATATTGTGCTATGGATTTGGCACTATGTGGTGGTAATATTTGGGCACTATATGGTGGTATAATTTGGGCACTATATGGTGGTATTATTTGGGCACTATATGGTGGTATTATTTGGGCACTATATGGTGGTATTTGGGCACTATATGGTGGTATTATTTGGGCACTATATGGTGGTATTATTTGAGCACTATATGGTAGTATAATTTGTGCACTATATGGTGGTATTATTTGGGCACTATATGGTGGTATTATTTGGGCACTATATCATGGTATTATTTGCCCACTATATGGTGGTAGAATTTGCGCACTATAAGGTGGTATTATTTGGGCACTATATGGTGGTATTATTTGGGCACTATATGGTGGTATTATTTGGGCACTATATGGTGGTATTATTTGGGCATTATATGGTGGTATTATTTGGGCACACTATTAATCCTTTATACGTAATTTCCCTACAGAGCCTTCTAGTCTTTCCCGGTTATGCCACATGTTCCAAACCCATTCAGGATCTTAAACAGAACATGGATTACAACCAAATAACCAAGAACAACAAAGCTACTGGGCTATAGGACTCCATGGGAACCAGTCAAATTGATCACTCCAACAATTACATAACATTACACCGATGCCTCCTCTATAAGAGACCTGTAACAACTCATTCCAAAATCTACAGGAGAGAAATATAAAAAGCTGTCCCATGATGCGTTTTCCAAATGAATTTTTTTTAAACTGGGTGGAGCTTTCTACCATAGGTGAAGTTTATGGTCACATGACTGTTTGTACCTACTGACTGACATCTGTTTAAACTGGCATGGGAAAAATATGTTGCTACAGGTTGCTACAATGTAGAAACCTTACTGTAACAGAGACTACAGAGCGAGTAGAGCTGCAGAGCTCAGAGACTCTATGAGATGATGTTACCGTTATATCCTGGGACCTGGCCGCTGTTTATGACCAGAAGGATGAAATCACTATTTTATCTCTATGTTTTACATGATTTCTAATCTAATTTTACAAAATCACAGTGTTATTAATTTATAGAAATTTTGTACCTCGTTGCACAATGTGTCGATTGTTTTATCAATAATTTAATAAAATGGAGATGTCTTATTTTTGTAGTAACCGGCTAAGTGATTCTATGATCAGGGAAAATGAATAGAATGAAGAAGAAGCAGAATGATTGGCGACAATAAATGATCATGTGCTTGAAGTGATTTCTGTTCTAGTTTATTGCTGGAGATCAGAGGGGCTATTGTGGGATATATTATTATATTCTTATATAACTGTGTGAATACTGGGAATGATGTGATGGTGTAGAAAACATCCGGCAAAAAGGAATTGTGTGGATAGAAACTCATTGCCATAAGAGATCAGAGGAGGAAACTGCAACTGAATATAATGCTGGTGTCCGACTAACGTGTTCATACCCACAATTCAATTTGTATGGGCACTGATAGGGTATAAAAGTAGACAACCAGCTGACCATTTTCTCATTTGTTGGCTGATCCCTTGCTCTTTCATCTGAGAGAATCGCCTGAAACAGGCAATCCTATGAAAACTAATTTTCCCGATAATCACCCCATGTAAAAGGGTCTTAAAGAGGACCGTCACCCCTCATGCCGGGGTGACAGGCTCCCGACCCCTAGCTAGATCCCCTCATACTGACCTCATCTCGCCAAGTCCCGCTCCCGGAGCCGGTCCCGGGACAGAGGTATCCTGGTCAGAAGCCGGCGCACGCGCTGTGGAGATGGGTCCGGCGTCCATAGAGAATGAATGGAGCCGGACTCATCTCTGCAGCGCGTGCACGGCTCCATTTATTCCCTATGGACGCCGGACCTATCTCCACAGTGTGTGCGCCGGCTTATGACCTGGATATCTCCGTCCCAGGACCGGGAGCGGGACTCGGCGAGATGAGGTCAGTAGAGGGGATCTAGCTGGGGGTCAGGAGCCTGTCACCCCAGCCCCAGGGGGTAACAGGTCTCCTTTAAAAAAATAAAGCCCCTATTACATGAGGTGATGCAGAGGAGCAAACAAACGCTATCAGCGCTTACTTGCTCCTTGTTCCCAACTCGCTGCCGGTGCTATTACACACGGTGGCAGCGAGCGGATAAGAGCAGGGGGTCCGGGGAGCTGCCTGGTTGATCGCTAGACCATCCGAGCAGCCCATACAAGATAGCAGTGGTCTGCTGTCGCCGCTCCTGTTACACAGAGCGACAGCAGCATATGGTTGCTCACCACATAGCCTTAAGGGATAAAAAGGTGAAACTTCAGGGGGAAAACTATATCAGTGAGCAGTAGAAAAACAAAACCTGGTCAGATGGATCTGGATATCTGTGGAGAAACATGGCCGGGCAGATGAATCCAGATCTCTGTGGAAGAATATGGTCCAGTCAGATGAATTCAGGTCCATGTGGAGGAAAATGATCCGGTCAGATGGATCCAGATCTCTGTGGAGAAACATGGCCAGTAAGATGAATCTAGATCTCTGTGGAGAAACATGGCGGTCAGATGGATCTAGATATCTGTGGAGAAGCACATACCGTCAGATAGCTTCAGGTCTCTATGGAGTAACATAAACAGTCAGATGGATCCAGATCTCTGTGGAAGAACATGGTCCGGTCAGATGAATCCAGGTCTATGTGGAGAAACATGGCCGGTAAAATGAATCCAGATCTCTGCGGAGAAACATGGCCGGGCAGATGAATCCAGATCTCTGTGGAGAAACAGGCCAGTCAGATGGATCCAGATCTCTGTGAAGAAGCAATAATTGGTTGCATGGATCCATATCTCTGTGGAGAAACAATATCTGGTAAGATTGATCCAAATCTCTGTGGCACCATGCTGATGGGAAAGGCATAACTTGGCATAAGCAGCATAAATTGATGACCCCTTCATGTCAGGTGGGAGCATTTTAGATAAATGGAGAAGGTGTAATGGTGGGGCATATCTAAGCATTGTTGAGATCAAGTTCATCCCTCCATGGTAGGTTTGGTGGATCATGGGAAAAGGACCTGTTCTAAGCTTTACATGGCATGCTGTGATTCATGTGCCTGATCCGGCCTCTGTCTGACGTGTTTCACCTGCATCTCACTCTCTAGACAAGGTGCAGCATTAATACACGTGGCATAAAAAAGATACAATCTTTTTATCCTATTAGGAGAGGTGCCAGCAGAATCTGACAGAAAGTGAGAACATTTATTGTGTCCTCATCACTAGTTATTCCTCTCTATAATTGCACATCTATGATGCTGAAATGTGAGGATCTCATTCCCTTTAGCAGAACTGGGTTGTCCTAGAAATCACAGCTTGGTGGCTGGTGGTCCTTTCCTAATAAAAACTATCTCCAAGACTGGGCCCAGGGAATGGGCGATGGGTAGAGTTCCCAAAAGACGGACTAAAAGTAACCCACCTGGACAGGTGACAAATGTTGTTAGTGGACAGTGCCATTACAGACAACCCAATTCACAAAGAAGTAATAGCAAACAGCTGGTTTTGTCTGGGGAAGCCTTCACCAGACAGAGAATTTGTAATTTACATGGCGTGTGTGTGGTACACAGATGGCTTGAGTCCGCCATAACAGAACCACTGTACTTCTGGATCATAGAGGGGTTCTAAACGGAGAGAGCCCCAACAGGTTAGATTGGTGTCCTGTAATATGAAATAGTGGTAAACGCTATGGCTGCTCCTAGATATCCTGAGACGTGTTACACATTATTTGTTTATATATGGGGTTTAGATGGAGCTGTGATCACTGATGGTTCCTCTTAGCAGGCACAAGCCCCACCATGAGCTTGTAAAAACCCTCGGATGAACCAGTCTGGCAGGACATGTCGTTCCTGGTGTGGTGTAATTGTTGCTTCTTCAGTAATAACCTGTCATTTGGATTTCATTTCTCTTAATAATTTACAGATGGCGACAGATCTGCAATGATTTCGTTGCTGTGTTTGGGTGATGGGCAAGAGCTTAATATGCAAATCATTTTCTTTATGTTTGCTGTGGGGTCCATGGGGCCGAACTTCCCAAAAAATGTTTTAGGAGGGGCACATGATTTTTGTAATCTCTATTGCATTTGACTTCAATGGGGAAAACTGCAGGAGAGAAAACTGAATGCAAATAATATTGCCCCAATGTTTTAATGGACCCAGTCTTTGGATGTCTAAAATCACAGGTGTTTAACCTGCAGCTCCTCCAGCTGTTGAAAAACTACAATTCCCATCATGCCTTGCTAAATGCTCTCTGTCCTGGCTCACAGAGAGGGGCTCCAAGCTGGGAACCTTTCACATGATTTCCATATAATAAAGCATAAGGAAAAGAGTTCATAATATTTTTGTAATAATTTTTTATGCTTTTTTTTAATTTTACATTTTTGGCTTTCTGGGGGACATTTACATGCGCCCTGAGTACTCTACAGAAAAAGAACAGATTTGCCCCTTCTCTGTGGCATACGTCAGCTGCATCCCCTGCTTGCCTGGAAACAGGAGTAAAAGGGCAAAAATTTACACCTGCTCTAATCAGGGCCGCTTTAACCAGAGGGCACATGGTGCACGTGCACCGGGCCCACTAGTTAAAGGGGCCCACCCTGAGCAGGGCCGGCCTTTGCTCTGTGCGACCATTGCGGTCGCACAGGGCTCCGGCCACCAGCCTGCCAGGGGGGCGCCATCGGGATGGGTAAGTTACCCATCCATGGCGCCCCCTGCAGGCGGCAGCAGCGGCACTGACAGGTCGGGAGCTATTGGCTCCCTCCCTGTCAATCATCCCTGTGGCCGCAGGCAGTGCTTTGCCTGCGGTCACAAGAGGCCGCTCTTCCGTAGTGGTATCGGCGCTGAGTGAGGTCACTCAGCGCCGACACCGCGAGAGGGGAGAGCGGCCTCTTGTGACCGCAGGCAAAGCACTGCCTGCGGCCACCAGGATGTAGTGATGAGAAAAGGAACACGCGGACCCAGGTGAGTATAAAGTGTTTGTTTTTTTATTTGCTATATGGGAGGGGGGAGCACAAAGGGGGGCTATATAACGGGGGGCAGCACACAGCGGGGGGCTATACTACTAGTGGTGCCTCAGGAGGGGCCTATATACTACTGGGGGGGAGCGCACAGGGGGGTATATATAACAGGGGGAGCGCACAGGGGGGTATATATAACTCGGGGAGGGCACGGTGGGGCTATATAATACTGGGGGTGCACAGGGGGTGTATATATAACTTGGGGAGTGCACAGGGGGGCTATATACTACTGGGGGGTGCACATTGGGGTATATATAACTGGGGGATTGTACAGCGGGATATATATAACTGATGGAGCGCCAAGGGGGATATATATATAACTGGGGGAGCGCACAGGGGGTATATATATAACTGGGGGAGCGCACAGTGGGTATATATATAACTGGGGGAGCGCACGGGGGGTATATATAACGGGGAGCGCACGGGGGATATATATAACGGGGAGTGCACAGGGGGGTATATATAACTGGGGGAGCGCACAGGGGGTATATATATAACTGGGGGAGCGCACAGTGGGTATATATATATAACTGGGGGAGCGCACGGGGGGTATATATATAACTGGGGGAGCACACAGTGGGTATATATATATAACTGGGGGAGCGCACGGGGGGTATATATAATGGGGAGCGCACGGGGGGTATATATAACTGGGGGAGTGCACAGGGGGGTATATATAACAGGGAGCACAGAGGGGGGCTATATACTACTGGGGGGTGCACAGGGGGGTATATATAACTGGGGGGGCGCACAGGGGGTATATATATAACTGGGGGAGCGCACAGGGGGGTATATATAACTGGGGGAGTGCAGAGGGGGGCTATACACAACTGGGGCGCACAGGGGATATATATACAACTGGGCGGTGTACGGGGGGTATATATAACTGGGAGGCGCACGGGGGTATATATAACTGGGGGCGCACAGGGGGTATATATAACTGGTATATATAACGGGGAGCGCACATGGGGGCTATATACTACTCGGGGGCGCACAGGGATATATATACATATAACTGGGGGATGCACAGGTTATATATATATATATAAATGGGGGGGTGCACAGGGGTTATATATAACTGGGAAAGCGTACTGGGGGGAGCACAGGGGATATATATACTACTGGGGGGTGCACAGGGGGACTATATACTACTGGGGGGAGCACAGGGGATATATATACTACTGGAGGGTGCACAGGGGGGTATATATACTACTGGGGAATGCACAGGGGGACTATATACTACTGGGGGAGCACAGGGGATATACATACTACTGTGGGTGCACAGGGGGAGTATATACACTACTGGGGGAGCACAGGGAATATCTATACTACTGGGGGCTGCATGTGGGGCATATATACTACTGGGGGCTGCATGGGGGGCATATATACTACTGGGGGATGCACGGGGGGTATATATAACTGGGGGAGCACAGAGGGGGCTATATACTACTGGGGGCAGCACCTAGTGGTCTATAGTACTGAGGGAAGCACACAAGGGGTCTATATACTAGGGGCAGCAGAATGGGGTCTATATACTACTGGGGGGTGCACAGGGGGTATATATACTACTGGGAGCAGCGCCTATTGGTCTATAGTCCCGGGGGCAGCACACAGGTGTCTATATACTACTGGGGGCAGCACACAGCTGTGGGGGAGCACAGAGGGGTGTAACTACTGTATAGGGGTACATAGGGGGGTAACTACTGTATAGGGGTACAGGGGACCTTACTACTGTATGTGTTGGAGCCTAAAATGTTTCTCTGGCAGATTCTGGAGAGAAGATTCACAGCCAGGAGAAGACTTCATGGTGGCCCAGGCTGGATGGAGTGAAAGAAAAGGTGACAGACTCTGATCCGAGAAGACGCCCCCTGTGAGTAAATGGATGTAACTGTTATAGGGCTGTAGTGATAGTGGTCATGGTGTGGCGGTGTTATGTAATGGTATCATTGGTGATATCGTTATGAGGTAACTACCATATGTATTGGGGCTCTTAATACAGTGTGGGGACATTTTCAGGGGATCATACTGTGTGTGGAGCTCCGATTCTGATAACGCTGGTTTGGGGGGGGGGGGGGCCTGTGCACTGGGCCCACCAATGTATTAAAACGGCCCTGGCTCTAAGCAGGTGTAGATTTGTGCCGCAGCGCCTGTGCGTGCCTCTTAGTAAATCCACCCAGGGAAAAAGGGGACGGGGCTTTATTTAAGACTGGCGTACTCGTACCAGGTGTGCCATTAAGTTCTATTCTACCTGTCAAAAAGTAACTCAACCTGACACTCACTGGACTTGTTTGACAAAAGGAGGTCTTCTTCTCTTCTTATCCTCAAATGTGAGTCTTCTTCTGCAAAAAGTCACTACAAGACATCCAGCAGAATACTGTACTACTGAAGCAAGGCCCCAAGACAGCCCCTTAACCCGCTCAATTTAGCTACACTTCCTTAATAACTTAAAGGGGTTATCCAATGCTACAAAAACATGGCCACTTTCCCCCTACTGTTGTCTCCAGTTTGGATGGGGTTTTGAAACTCAGTTCCATTGAAGTAAATGGAGCTTAATTGCAAACTGCTCCTGAACTGGAGACAACAGTTGGAGGAAAAGTGGCCACGTTTTTGTAGTGCTGGATAACCCCTTTAACTCAGCTATTCTTCTTAACCTACTATCTACACTTCAAGCACCCAAGCTAAATGTTCTGTGTTGCCCATCAAGAGAAAGGACATTGTACCGCCTGTGATTATTTTTGGCGCACTTTCACTTACAAAAAGTTTGCAATGAAGATGTTTTCTTTATCACCACCAGTTAAGACTTCTCATTCTGTCTGCGATGATAAGGAGAAGGCAATTGGAAATTGATCTGTACAGCATTACAGTGAAAGGTGACACCGGTAAATAGAGAATACAACAAGTGAAACCCCCTTTCTTTGGAATAAC
Source organism: Dendropsophus ebraccatus (assembly GCF_027789765.1). NCBI lineage: Eukaryota > Metazoa > Chordata > Amphibia > Anura > Hylidae > Dendropsophus > Dendropsophus ebraccatus. The sequence continues at coordinate 103,190,339 of NC_091461.1, read as the reverse complement.
CTCTTAAAAAGTCACAGAGCACGCACACGAACGATTCCCATTCATTCCATTAATATGTCCATATGTCCAGGTCCATTAATATCTGTGTCCATGGAGCTTGTTGTAAAGCATGTCACTAAATGCTGTCAAACTTCACCCAGGCAAGATGGCTGCCCCCTTAATAATGTACAAAAAAAAAAAACTACAATCAAAAAATAGAAACTGATCAGTAAAAAAATCTAGGCAATATATTTCCTTTACAAATTTTTCAGATGTTTTGATTTGCTGTAAGAGGAAGAAAAAAACGGAAATACAGATGAGGTTTTAAAATAATAAAAATGGATTTATGAGATGTTTATATTAAAAGCCGGTGACACAATGACCTCCATTGTAGAGCTCCTCAATCCACCAGCCATGCCTAACATTCTTCTCTATTACTCACATTAGCACATCATAATGGGCAATGACCCATCGTGTAGGATCATCATTCTTCTAGGAGCACCAGGAGAATGTGCTGCCCTTACGTGCTGACTTTGCCCAACCCCCTGTATAAGAGGCACTACCATCTGTAATGTCTGTCACTCAGCCTAACAGAAGCCTGCATTGGAGAAGCCAAGGAGAGCGGCAGGTAAGGGGCTTGGCACAAGCTTCATTCAATTTCTAGAATGTTTTGTGAATTTTTCTTTAAGGGTTATTGCCATTATAGGCATTCATGGCATGGCCACAAACCTGCGACCTCCACCTATGGCATATCAAGAATAGGAATCCAGTGACCCTCAGCTGAGCATTCAAGTGTATGTAGGGATCAGGAGAAAGATAACCAAGTGCTCAGCTGACAGAAACATATGGAGGTCATAGTCCTAAATTAAAGGGGTACTCCAAAGGGTACAAAATATTGTTAAATTAAATGATGTAACAAAGAAACTTTGTAATGTTATTACTGATGGCCACAACACAAGCTCTTTGTTGCTCCATCTGGCCAGCAATCCCATTCTACATATGCCTGCATGGAATTACTGAGTGTGGTAGGTGCCTGCTGAAGTTTGGGGGTTTATGTCTGTCACTGTACTTACAGCTGATATGACACACCATTAATATCCGATTGATGGTGCGTGGAAGGGGAGGTAAGCAGAGAAAATCTGCTGACCCTAAGATTTCTGCCTCTAACTAATTATTTTATCAATAATAGTACTGGCTTCAGCGTGTTTTTACTTGATTTATGTTGGCGGTAAGTTGTGTAGTCTTTCAGTTTTAATGTGGTGTTGTCTCAGCTCCCCAGCTCCTCCCTCTTTCCCAAGGCAATACATCATCCACTGCTGTTTCAGGACACTTGTTTGGATCTTGCCTCTGCGTCCAAGCCCTGAAGTGATGTAACTTCAGACCAACCTGTTTAGCCTACATCGCAATCTCCCTTTCATATACACATATACATATACACATATACATAAATACATATACAAATACATAAATCCCTATTGGGACATTTAGGGAGCAATGCCAAACAATGTCACAGACAAAGGCGCCAACAGGGAATAGATATTCTGCTGTGGACTATAACAGCAGCTCTGGGTGGGGACCTAGAAGGAGTGCTGTGGGAGGGGAGTAAGCAGGGTGGGAGTGCTGTGGTAAACAGCTGAGGGAAATCAATGGGAAGTATTGAGAGTACACGGTTGGGGAAAGGATTATATACCCACAAAACAAATGGATTTTTGCTACTTTTATAATTGGGGCAGACAAGTACTCTATAGGCTTCTGCAGCATTTTCATCTATTTTACTTGACATTGGAGTACCCCTTTAATATGTTATTTGTTCACAGATTTTACTGTTATCCAACAAAAACATGGTCACTTTTGCACCACTTTTGTCTCCAGTTTGGGTGCAGGTTTTGAAACTCTGTTCCATTGAAGTAAATGTCGCTTAATTACAAACCGCACCTCAACTGGAGACAAGAGTAATGTAAAAGTGGCCATGTTTTTGCAGCACTGGATAACCCCTTTAAAGAGGACCTGTCACCTCCCGTGCCGGGGTGACAGGCTCCTGACCTCCTGCTAGATCCCCCTATACTCACCTGATCCAGCCGGGTCCCGCTTCCTGATGCGGTCGGGTCACGGAGATATCTAATGGGGGGTCGGGAGCCTGTCACCCCGGCACGGGGGGTGACAGGTATCCTTTAAAGGGGTAGTGCGGCGGTAAAAAATTATTCACAGAATAACACACATTACAAAGTTATACAACTTTGTAATGTATGTTATGTCTGTGAATGGCCCCCTTCCCCGTGTCCCACCACCCCCACCCGTGTACCCGGAAGTGTAGTGCTTTATACATACCTGATCCGTGCCGACACGCGGCCGCCATCTTGTGCCAAACGTCATATACGTTGTATAACTTTGTAATGTGTGTTATTCTGTGAATAATTTTTTACCGCCGCACTACCCCTTTAAGTTACTATAAAAACTTCTCCCTTGTGAGTCCAGTATAATGAAGGATCTGTCTGCTTCTCCGCAGAGCGACACTGAGGCTCCAGGATGGACAGACGTACCACTCTGTGCTTATCTGTGATGCTCCTGGCAGGTAAGACCCAGATACATGCGGAGGATCTGATGAGTAATAATGGGACTAATAATATTTCTTGGTATGAGGAAATAAAAATAGACTTTAATATCAAAGGCAAAGAGGATGTACAGACAGAGTCTAAAGAGATTAATCCGCCCTTCATTGTAATCTGACAGCACAATATAAAGGTCTGACAATAAATAGATTTATTATGACAATAATAACACTGACGTAGCAAAAGCATTAGTGTGAACTGTGCAAATCCTAATGAATGTCAATATATATCTTCTCTACATAAAATGGTGAGTCACACTATACATACATTACTTATCCTGTACTGATCTTGTACATCCTGTAATAGGCTATGTTCAGACGCTGTATGAGACCGGCTGTTCTGTGACCTGGCCGGGTCAAGGAACGACCGGTCTCAGAAAAGATTATCCCGGATGATCTTTAGCGCCGCTGAGTTCTGATGCGGGCGCATCAATGCACGCCAGCATCAGAATTCCCTGCTGCTCACAATGGAGCATGCCGCCGGAGCCACACGCTCCATAGTCTACACTGACAGGCTTTTCTGTGGTTGCCATTCATCGAATAGCAGCCGCAGAAAACTGACATGTCAGTTTCTCACGGTGCCTATGTGTATACACTCCCGCCAGGATTCCCTCAGCCTTCAGCACAACGTAAGTTCCGCACTAATCATGGCCGTTGTAACAACGGCCGTGATTAGTACGGAAATTACGTTGTGTGAGCTGTACTCACTATTCTGCTGGTGGGGTCATTGCATACATACATTACTTATCCTGTACTGATCCTGAGTTATATCCTGTATTATACTCCAGAGCTGCACTCACTATTCTGCTGGTGAGGTCACTATGTACATACATTACATTACTTATCCTGTACTGATCCTGAGTTATATCCTGCCTGTATTATACTCTAGAGCTGTACTCACTATTCTGCTGGTAATGTCACTGTGTACATATATTACATTACTTATCCTGTACTGATCCTGAGTTATATCCTGTATTATACTCTAGAGCTGTACTCACTATTCTGCTGGTAATGTCACTGTGTACTTACATTACATTACTTATCCTGTACTGATCCTGAGTTACATCCTGTATTATACTTCAGAGCTGAAGTCACTATTCTGCTGATGGGGTAACTCAAGATCAGTACAAGATAAGTAATGTAATGTATGTCCACAGCGACTGTGCCAGCAGAATAAAGAGTGCAGCTCTAAAATACAGATGAGCGAGCTTGTCACAAACCCGAATGATCAGCATTTGAATCCTAATGCCTGAAAAAGGTGTATACAGCCCGAAGACTGCCTAAAAAACAGCTGCATCCATATTCAAATGCTGATCAGTACAGGATAAGTAATGAAATGTATGTACATAGTGACCCCACCAGCAGAATAGTGACTGCAGCTCTGGGGTATAATACAGGATGTGACTCAGGATCAGTACAGGATAAGTAATGTTATATGTATGTACACAGTGACCCCACCGGCAGAATAGTGAGTGCAGCTCTAGTGTATAATGTAGGATGTAACTCAGGATCAGTACAGGATAAGCAATGTAATGTATATACACAGTGACTCTACCAGCAGAATAGTGAGTGCAGCTCTGGAGTATAGTACAGAATGTAATTAGTAATTATTACAGGCTAAAAATAGCAAAAAATAATTTAAAAAAAATGAAATCTGCAACATGTCTATCTTTATCTGCAGTCATAAGATGCAATACCGCTCATCAAACACCAAACAGCAAGCCACTGGAAAATACAACAGAAAAAACATCAACAACTACCCAGGAAACCACAGATGTGCTGCCAACAATGGATTTGATATCTGTACTTACAACTACAACAACTTCATCAACTATTAGTAGAGAGGAACAGAAATTTATGTCACTCCAAACTACAGCAGCCACATCAACAGCGTCACCATCACCCACAACAGAACTGTCTCACTCAACATGGCAGAACAAAACAACAGACAAAACAACAGCTATTCCAGCCACAACTTCAGGATCAGTAATAACAACAACTTCATCTTCAAGTAGACAAACATCAATCCCATATGCAGCTGTAACTACAGAAGAACCATCAGCTATGTTACACACTAAGGCGTTCATAAGAACGACACCTCCCAAAACTGCTCCATCACTCACAGCTGATGAAAAGACAGGAGATTCTTCAGCTGTTATAACCACAAGTTCAGGAGCAACATCATCTACTAACTTACAACCAACTACATCAACAGCATCAATTACAAGTATACAAGCATATACTATAGGAAACATAACACACACAAGACCTGCTGTATCATCACCAATGACAACATCTGATACGGCAAAGTCAGCATCCATGCCTGCATCACCTACAACAGTAGTAGAGAGAACTATTACCAAGAGTAAATTAGGAGTAAATTCTACAACTGTTGCAATGACATCTTCCGGGTCACTATCAACAGTGACTATATCATCCAACACAGGGGCCCAATCAGCCCAGTCAAACACACAAGCAAATAATACAACCGGTAGAGACGTAATACAGACAACACCAACGGCATCAAAACCAACATCTGATAGAGAATTGTCAATATCAGCAACTGCACCTCCTACAATCACAACAGACACAACTATTAAAACAGTCAATTTTATTACTGTTGCAACTACATCTTTAGGAGCACAAACAATAACCAAACCACCACCAACTACAGCAGAGCAGTCAGCTATTATAGGCACAGAAGTAAATTTTACCATTGGTGGAGACCTGGCAAAAACAACAATGACTTTATCATCCCCAACCCCTAATGCTGATACAGCAATATCAACAGCAACTACAACATCCACAACTATAGCAGCAAAAACAACTATTTCAAAGAAAATAAATGCTTCAACTGCTTCAACCGCATCTTCCGAAACACCATCAATAGCCAAATGTTCACCAACTACAGAATCACGAAGAGCTGTCATGATGAATACTACAGCTAGTGGAGACCTAGAACAGACACCTGCTACACCATCACCAGTGACAAAATCTGCTACAACAATCTCAAAATCAACAATGGTATCATCGACCATGGCAGCGGTACAATCACCTTTTACAATAAAAATAAATTCTTCAATTGCTTCAACCACATCTTTAGGATTACCACCGACAACCAAATCATCGCTAACTACAGCGAAACAATCATCTAATAAAAGTACACAAGCAATTGCTACAACACTAATTCCAACAACTGTCCCAGAACAAATTACTACACTAATAAATTATTTAACGGTTACAACCACATCTGAAAGAGACTCATCAGCCACCGAATCATCTGTAGCCGACGAATCGGCTATTACACATAACCAGGCAAATACTACAACCAGTGGAGACTTAACACAGACAAAAGATTCTAAATCATCTCCAACCACTAAATCTGCAACAACAATCACAACATCAACAACATTCGTACAAACAGGTGTTATAAATATAACAAGACAACATTTTGGTGCCACCACATGTACTGGATCATCCAACAACACCAACGCCTTGTCAACTGCAGAAACTACAATAACTTTATTACCAGCAAACAAATCACCAACACCTATATCAATTACTCCTACAAAAGAACAGTCATCCATTTCATCTACAACTACAGTGGCCACAGCATCAACAAATGCATCACCTACACTGGTTACAGCGCCAAATACAACAACAACTGCTGCAACCACATCTTCAGGATCTGTAATGGCGACTGCTACATCTCTACATACAGAATTATTGACTCCTCATTCATCAAGAGAAGCATCCACCATTTCACAAAACACAACAGCCTTTATATCATCTAGATCAACAATTACAGCAGCACAAACTACAACAACCACAAGTACAGGTGCCAATACTACAACTGGTACAAGTACGTCTCCAGGAACACCAGCAGCAGCTGCTCATTCATCACCAATTGGAGAATATAAAACAACCGGGACAATAACCGATAAATTACCATCAACATCACTTTCCTCCTTCGCATATAAAGAAACTAGAGAGCAAAGATCACCTAGAACATCACTAACTACAGGGATAACTCCAGGACAAAGTGTAAGAGAAGAAGCATCACATGTAACCACAACCTTACGGTCCATAATGACAACTACAACTTCTTTAAGAACAGAATCTACAGCTGATAATACAACTATAGGAACAGCATCAACCAAATTACACACATTCACACATATCACAACCACAACTACAGCTCCCACAATAATAATGACAACAACAGAAAATTCTGGTGCCACCACGTCTACAGTAGTATCATTAAGCACTAAATCATCACCAAGTATAACAGCACAAACACCTATTATAAGTACTCAAGCAAATACTAAAACTGATGGAGGATTAACACAAGCAAGACCTGCTACAGTAATCTCAGCAACAACAACCATATCACCAAAAAGTGTAGAAATTACACATAAAAATTTAGGAGCAGCATCATCAACAACAACCAAAACACCAACTACAACGACTATTATGAGAGTAAATTCTTCAAAGGTTGAAGCCACATCTTCAGGAACATCAACCATACAATTACCCCCAACTACAGCAACACAAACAGCTATTAAAGGAACAAAAGCGAATGCTACAACCGGTGAAAATGTAATATTGTCTACAATCGCTGAATCATCTGATGCAACAGTCTCAACAGCAACTGCACCCCCCACAATTATAGCAGCAAAAACAGCTATTACACCAAGAGAAAGTTCTACAACCATTGCATGCACAGCTTTAGGAGTACTATCAGTAGCCAGATCACCAACTACAGCAAAACAATCACCTTATACAGATACACAAGCAAATGCTACAACTGGTGAAAACCTAACACAGACAACACCTGCTGCATCAACACTAACAACCTCTGCTACAGCAATCTTACCATCATCAACAATATCCCCAAGTACTATTGCTGCACAAATTACTACACTACTAGTAAATTCATCAACCGTTGCAAACACATCTTTAGGAGAACCATCCAAATCAATAATTACAACAACAGAACAGACAGCTATTACATGTACACATACAAATACAACTGGTGGATATGTAGCATTGACAACCCCTGCTACATCTTTACCAACTACAGAATCTGCTACAGCAATCTCAGCATCAGCACAAACAGATCTTACAGAAAAACTCACCTCTCAGTTACCACTAATTACAGAATCATTGACTTCTTATTCAAGAGAAAATACAGGAAAAGCCTCAACTATGTCCCACAATACTACAGCGTTCACAAATGGGTTTCCCACAAATACAGCGGAGCAAAAAACTATTACAAAAAGAGTAAATACTTCAAGTATTTCAAACCTCAATCCAGGAGCATCATTACCAACTACAGAATCTCTGACAACTACAATCACATCTGCAGCCGACTCTCCAGGATCAATGAGAACGACTGCTACATCTCTAGATACTGGGAAATCTGAAACAATAGGGACAATAACTACCAAACTATCATCATCTTCACCATTCTCCTCTACAGCAGACGAGAATACATCTTTGCTTATAACTACAGCCGTCCACGTATCCACCGAATCACCCACTTTATACGCTAGAGAAATAATACCAGGCAATATTGTAAGAGAAGAAACATTAAATGTAACCACAATTTTAGGATCGGTAATAATGACTGCAACATCTAATACAGAATCAACTGATTATCTGACCACAACCACAGAAACAGCATCAACCAAGTCACATATAAGCACACAGACCACTACAACTACAGCTCCCACAACAACGGGAGGAAATTCTGGAGACATCACATCTATGGGATCACCCACAACCACCAAATCCTTATCAGCTACAAGAACTCCAACAACAACTTTAATAACAGCAAACAAATCACCAACAACTTTATCAATTACTCCTACAGCAGAACAAATATCCACTTCACCTACAACGACACCAGTCACAGCATCAACACCTGTATCCGCCACATCTACACTGGTTATAGGATCAAACACAACAACAGCAGCCACATCTCCAGGATCTGTAATGGTGACAGCTTTGTCTCTACATGCAGAATCACAGACTCCTCATTCATCCACAAACATAGAAACAACATCCACCATGTCACAAAACAGTACAGTCTTCATATCATCTAGATCAACAATTACAGCAGCAAAAACTACAACAAAAGCAAGTACAGGAGTCAATACTACAACTGGAGAATATAAAGCAAATCAGGCAATAACTAACAAATTACCATCATTTTCCTTCTCTGCATATGAAGAGACAACAACTAGAGAAGACCAAATATCAACTCATCCACCCACAACATTACTAACTCCAGTAATAACTCCAGGAAGAAGTGGAAGAGAAGAGTTGTCAAATGCAACCACAATTTTAGGATCAGTATTGACAACTACAACGTCTTTAAGCACAGAATCTACGGCTGATAATACAACTACAGAAACAGCAGCAACCAAGTCACACACATCAACACAAATCACAACTACAGCTGCCACAATAATAATGACAACAAGCGAGAATTCTGATGCCATCACATCTACAGGAGTATCATCAACCACCAGATCATCACCAAGCATAACTACACAAACACCTATTACAAGTACACAAGCAAATACTTCAACTGATGGAGGATTAACACAGGCAAGACCTGCTACAGTAAGTACAGGAGTATCATCAACCACCAGATCATCACCAGGTCCAGTAGCAGAAACACCTATTGCGGATAATAATAGAACCGATGGAGACTTAACAAAGACCACATCAGCTTCATCATCCCCCACAACTATAGGAGCAAACACAACTACTACAACAAACAACACAACTTATTCAAATTTTGTGATCACATCTTCAGGCAAACTATCGTCAGTCAGATCATCACCAACTACAGCAAAACAAACAGATATTACAATACATATACAAGCAAATGCTACTTTTGGAACATTCACCCGGACAATATATGCTGCGTTATCTCAGAGTACAAAATCCTCTACAGCAATATTACCATCATCTATGGTACCAACAACAACCAAAGCACAGGAAACTAGTACACAAGTAAATTCAACATCTTCTGAAGAACCATCAGCTAAGAAATCTCCAAGTACAGCAGCACAATCTAATACAAGTACACATCGAACTGACACAGCAATTAGCGGAAAGTTCACACAGACGACAGAAATGATACCATCAACAGCTCCCTCATCTACAACTGCAACTCAAACAATTGGTAAAATAATAAATTCTACAACTATGGAAACCATATTTTCAGGAGCGCCATCAACCACTAAATCATCACCAACTACAGTACAGCAAATAGGTACAACTAGTGGAAACTTTACTCAGACAACACCTGCTGCTGTATCAACAATCACAAACTCTTCAACAGCAATCTCAGCATCAACAAACAGTTCAGCAGAAACATGTGTCAATTCTTCAAAACTTGAATCTATGTCTTTAAGAAAACCATCATCCAACCAGCCCTCACCTGCTATAGCAGCTCATTCAGCTATAAGTACACAAGAAAATACTACAACTGGTGGAGACCTAACACAGAAAACACCTGCTATATCATCCCCAAGTCCAAATTCTGCTACAGCAATCTCAGCATCAATAACTGCAGCAAACACAGGTACAACTATGGAAAAGCTGGTATCGGTAGTTACCGAATCACGACAAGTAATAATGGCTGCAACATCAAACACAGAGTCAACTGATTATCTGACTACAATAGAAAAAGCATCAAGCAAGTCCCATATAACCACAAAAATCACTACAACTACAGCTCCCACAACAACAGCAGGAAATTCTGGAGCCACCATATATATAGGATCACCCACCACCACCAAATCCTTATCAGCTACAAGAACTCCAACAACTTTATTAACTGCAAACAAATTACCAACAACTTTATCAATTACTCCTACAGCAGAACAAATATCCACTTCACCTACAACTACAGCAATCACAGCATCAACACCTGTATCCGCCACATCTACACTGGTTATAGGACCAAACACATCAATAACTACAGCCACATCTCCAGGATCTGTAATGGTGACAGCTACATCTTTACATACAGAATCACAGACTCCTCATTCATCTACAACATCCACCATGTTACAAAACAGCCCAGCTTTCATATCATCTATATCAACAATTAAAGCAACACAAACTACAACAACCACAAGTACAGGAGCCAATACTACAACTGGTGCAATCACATCTCCAGGAACACCAGCAGCAGCTGCTCAACCATCACCAACTAGAAAATCTGAAGCAACCGGGACAATAACCGATAAATTACCATCAACGTCACTTTCCTTCACCACAGATGAAGAGACAACAACAAGAGAAAACCAAATATCAACTCAACCACCCACAACATCCCTAACTACAATAGAAGAAAGAGTAACCATTATAACAAAAGTAAACTCTTCAGCTGTTGCAACCACAGCTTCAGGTGTGCCATCAACATTGCAAACACCAACTACAGCAGCACAAACAGCTATTACATCAAATACACAAGCAAATGCTATAACAAAAGCACAGACAACCCCTGCTACATCTTCATCGATTACAAAATCTGCTATAACAATCTCAGCACCAACAACTGTAAGAGCACAAACAACTAATACAAAACTTAATTTTTTACCAGTCATATCCAGATCTTCAGGAGCACCATCAACCTCCAAACCATCACTAACAACAGAAAAACAAATATATATTAAAAGTACAAAAGCAAATACTGAAGCCAGTGTAATCTCAACAGAAACAACTATAAATCCCACAACTACAGCAGCACAAACAACAACTTCAAAGCAAAATTCTTCAACTGTCACACCTAGATCTTCAGGAGCATCATCAACCACCAAATCATTGCCAAATGCAGCAAAACAAAGATACAATACTACAACTAGTGAAAACCCACCAAAGAAAACTACTGGAATGTCACCACGAATCACAAAATTACCAATACCTCATTCAACTATAACTACAGATGAAGTGTCGCTCAACGCCACAGCTTTCACAAGAACAACTGGATCCACAACTAAAACAGCACAACCATCAAGAAAAGCAATTCTAATAGAAAATACTACAAACAATAGGATGACATCTTCAAGAACACCAACAGCAACTACTCAGTCATCACCAAATGAAAAACTTTTAACTTTTAACAGATTGCCATCAACATCACCATTCTCTACAATACAAGAAACAACATCTTTACCCACAACTAGGGTTTTTCAAATATCCATTGATTCATACATCGATTCTGAAGAAATAATGCCAGACAAAAGGACAAGAGAAGAAGCATCAAATGTAACTACTCCAGCCCATGCAACATCACCAACTGATTATACCACTATAACAGCATCAACCAAATCACACAAATTCACACAGTTCAAAACTACAGCTCCCACAACAGTAATAATGACAACAGGAGAAAATACAGGTTTCCCCAAATCTACAGGAACATTATCAACCATCACACCCTTCTCAACTGTACAACCTACAGCCATTGGATTTTTTCAACCTAGCCAATTACCAACAACCATATCAATCAACCCTACAGTACAAGAGACCACCACTTCACTTTTAACTATAGCAGTCACAGCATCAACAACTGCATCACCCACAACTATAATGGTTATGGTGCCAAACACAACAAGAGAAGATTTGTCAACTGCTACAGCCACATCTCCAGAATCAATGACAATCATTGCTACAACTGTACCTACACTAGAAACAACTGCGTATTTAATAGCAACCTCAGAAACACCATTGGCTACGCCACTTAACACCACAAATTTTACAACAAGATCAAAAATTACAGAAGAACAAACAACAAAAGGCGCAGGAATGAGAGAAAATACAGCAACAGATGCAAGCATGTCTAAAGGGACACCACCAACAACTAGAAAATCTAAACTGCCTAATACAGTAACTACAACATTACCAGCAATGTTACTGACTACCTCTACAACGGGAGAGACAACATCTTTTCTTGGAACTAAAACTGTTCAAATATCTACTGATTCACCCAAAACTTTATTCTCTAAAGGGATAATACCAGTCAAAAGTGTAAGGGAAAAAACATCAAACATAACCACAATTTCGAGAGCAAATACTACAACCGCTGAAATCGCATCAAGAACACCAGCAACAACTGCTCAATCAACACAAACTCAAAAATCTCAAACACCTGGTACAAAAACCACCAAATTACCAGCAACGTCTACAGAAGAGACAACGTCCTTGCTTACAACTAGACCTGTTAGAATATTCAGTGATTCACCCAGATTACACTCTAAAGAGACAACACCAGAGAAAATTGTGAGAGAAGAAACATCAAACAGACACAAGGCTTCGGGATCAGTAATTATGACTTCAGCATCTGTAAAAACAGAATCACCAGCTGATAACCCAACTACAAATGCATCTTCCAAGTCACACAAATCCACACAGAACACAACTACAACTACAGCTGCCACAACAACAATAATAGTAAATTCCGGTATTAGAGCACCACCAGCCACTAAATCCTTCTCAACTGCAGAAACTTCAAAACCAACTTTATTCACAGATGATAAATTATCAACAACTTTATCAATCACTCCTACAGCAGAACAGACATCCACTTCTACAGCAGTAACAGCATCAAAAAGTGCATCACCCACAACTATACTGGTTACAGCGCTAAACACAACAACAAGAGAAGAGTCAACATCTATTGTTACTTATCCAGGAACAGTAATAACAACTGCTACATCTTTCAATACAGAAATGCCACATTCAACTGGAACTATAAGAGGACCATCATCTACATTGCTCAACACTATTACCTTCAGAACAACTAGATCAACAACTTCAGTAGCAAAAACAAAAACAAATCTGAGAGCAAATACTACAAGCACAGTCACATCCAGAACACCAGCCGCAATTGTTCAATCATCACAAACTGGTATAATAACCACCACATTTCCATCAACATCACTGTCTCCTCCTAGAGTACGAGAGACATCTTTGCTTACAACAATGGGAGTTCCAATATCCACTGATTCACCCACAACATCGCCCAGTAAAGGAATAACGCTATCCCAAATTGTAAGAGAAATAAAGTCAAATATAATATCTTCAGGATTGGTAATAACTACTGAAACGTCTTTTTATACAGAGGCACCAACTGAATATCCAAATACAATCACAAAAACAGCAAACACATATAAACAGTTCACAACACCAACTACAGCTCTCACAACAAGAGTAAACTCTGGTGACACCATATCTATAGAAGCACCACCAACCACCAAATCCTTCTCAACTGTACAATCTCTAACAAAAACCTTATTCACAACTAGCAAATTACCAGCAATCTCACCAAGCGCTACTACAGTAGAGCAAACATCCACTTCTCCTATAACTACAGCAGTCACAAAATTAACAACTACACCCAAAACTGTCTCGGTTACAGCGCCAAACACAACAAGAGAAGATTCAACAACTGCTACCACCACATCTCCAGGATCTACAAAAACAACTGCTGAACTGTTAATTACAGAACCACCAACATCTCATTCAACTACAACCACAGATATCTCATCAGGTGTGTTACTCACCACCACAGCTTCCACAATAACAAGAACTAGATCCATGATGACAGATGTGACAACAAAAGCAAATCCGAGAGCCAATACTACGACCGCTGCAATCGTATCAAGAACACCAGCAAAAACTGCTCACTCGACACCAACTCGAAAATCTCACACACCTGGTACAATAACTACCAAATTACTGTCCCTCTCTACAGAAGAGACAACGTCCTTGCTTACAACTAGAGTTGTTAGAGTATCTAGTGATTCCCCCACATTACTCTCTAAAGAAATAATGCCAGACAAAACTGTTAGAGAAGAAACATCAAACAGACAGACAATTCCGGGATCAGTAAATATGACTTCAAATTCGGTGAAAACAGAATCACCAGCTGATAACCCAACTACAAGTACACAAACAGCATCCGCCAAGTCCCACAAATCCACACAGAACACAACTACAGCTCTTTCAGCAACAACAATAGTAAATTCTGGTACTAGAGTGCCGCCAGCCACCTTGTCAACTCTAGAAATTCCAACAACTTTATTCATGGATAGTAAGTTACCAACAACTTTATCAATCACACCTACAGCAGAACGGATATCCACTTCTCCTACAGCCGTCGCAGCATCAACAAGTGCATCACCCACAACTATACTGGTTACAGCGCTAAACACAACCAGAAGAGAAGAAACAACATCTTTAGGTACTTATCCTGGAACAGTAATAACAACTGTTACATCTTTCAATACAAAAACTCCACTTTCAACTGCAACCACAAGAGAACCCTCATCTACATTGCTCAACACTACTACCACCAGAACAACAAACTCAAGTTCAAGAACAAATACAGAAACTGACGTTATAATATCTGGTGCATTCACAGCTAATAAACTACCATTAATGTCACAGTTTGACTCAGGAGAGACAATGTCTTTCCCCACAGTTACAATGGGACAGATATTATCTGTATCCCCCACAACATTAGCTAAAAACACAATACCACACAAAAGTATAAGTGTACAGCCATCAAATGCTCCAGCCACGGCTCCAGGATCAGTAATGACCACTGTTCTATCCCTAAATACAGAATCATCATCTGGCTATACAGCTACAGAAGCGTCATCCAAGTCACAGAAATCCCCAGTGTTCACCACAATAACAAGTAACCATCCAATAAATAGAGAAGCACAAGCGGTGAGAAAAACGGCTACAAAAGCAACCACAACCCGTCTGATCAAATCTGTAGAATTTACAACAAACGCTAAAATATCACAAACTACTGCTGCCCCCCTGACTACAGAAACATTGACAAGTGCTACTCCTAGAAGGACGGACATCCTCACAACTGCTGTGTCCATAACTACAGGAACACTGACAACCAGTGCAGCTCCCATAACTACAGGAAGGCTGACAACTACTGCTGATTCCGTAGCTGCAGGAACACTGACAACTACTGCTGATCCCATAACTACAGAAACACTGACAACTACTGCTGATCCCATAACTACAGAAACACTGACAACTACTGCTGCTCCCATAACTACAGGAACACTGACAACTAATGCTGCTTCCATAGCTGAAGGAACACTGACAACTACTGCTGATCCAATAAATACAGGAACACTGACAACTACTGCAGATCCCATGACTACAGAAACACTGACAACTACTGCTGCTTCCATAACTACAGAAAGACTGACAACTACTTCAGCTCCCATAACTACAGGAACACTGACAACCAATGCAGCTCCCATAACTACAGGAAGGCTGACAACTACTGCTGATTCCATAGCTGCAGGAACACTGACAACTACTGCTGATTCCATAGCTGCAGGAACACTGACAACTACTGCTGATCCCATAACTACAGAAACACTGACAACTACTGCTGATCCCATAACTACAGAAACACTGACAACTACTGCTGCTCCCATAACTACAGGAACACTGACAACTAATGCTGCTTCCATAGCTGAAGGAACACTGACAACTACTGCTGATCCAATAAATACAGGAACACTGACAACTACTGCAGATCCCATGACTACAGAAACACTGACAACTACTGCTGCTTCCATAACTACAGAAAGACTGACAACTACTTCAGCTCCCATAACTACAGGAACATTGACAACCAGTGTAGCTCCCATAACTACAGGAACACTGACAACTAATGCTGCTTCCATAGCTGCAGGAACACTGACAACTACTGCTGCTCCTATAACTACAGGAATACTGGCAACTACTACAGCTCCCATAACTACAAAATCTCTGACAACTACTGCTGATCCCATAACTACAGGATCTCTGACAACTACTGCTGATCCCATAACTACAGGATCTCTGACAACTACTGCTGATCCCATAACTACAGGATCTCTGACAACTACTGCTGATCCCATAACTACAGGAACACTGACAACTACTGCTGATCCCATAACTACAGGAACACTGACAACTACTGCTGATCCCATAACTACAGGAACACTGACAACTACTGCTGATCCCATAACTACAGGAACACTGACAACTACTGCTGATCCCATAACTACAGAGACACTACCGCCTAATTATGTAAGATTTACTTTTACAATTCTAAATGTGGAGTTTGATCCCAGACTTTTGGATCCCACTGACCCATATTATACCATGATGAAGAACAGGACGGAAACACTGGTGAGTATACTGTCATGTACATATAACAGACAATCGTTCTTATGGTTTCTATACTACAATCTGTTCTCACTAATATCCTCCAATATATCCTTCATGCAGGCATTCCAGGTGATAACACAGATTTACCCATCCTGTCAATCTGTGGTGACAATGGCATTCAGGTAACTATTGTTTATAAAGATGATTAGAGTTAATCGTACATGAGATATGGTAAGAACCTAGAGGATGGGTTACGGGTGTGGAACCTCTGTGCTACCAAACAGGTTTTACTTTGGGCCATGCCCAGGAGCAGAGTCCAAGTATGCCCTTGGTATACTCATTGGGGGGATTTATGAAGACCGGCTTACAAGTACAAGTATATTAGGCCCACGCCTCTTTGTGAATCCGGCCGGCCGGGCACCCAAACCTGCGCCCGGCATACTAAATCTGCACCTGCTTCCAGCAGGTGTAGCTTTGGATCATGATTTACGCTTCCCTCCTCCTCCCGGCCAAACCTCCTCCCCGCCTTGTCACCCCCCTCCCCTAAGCTCCCATCGGGCGAGTGGGGAAACGGTAGGCGTACGGTCAGTACATAACACATGGTACAACACAATTAACCCTTTGACTCTAAGCTGTGCAACGGGTTAAATAGAACAGTAGTGACACCTAGTGGGGAAAACACAATACTACATCTCCCACTTTTGTGAACTTGAGGGAGTGACTTACTAAGGTGGCATAGACAGCACCAGTGGTGGGGCACCACACACTGGACAGTCTGAATAGCACCAGGGATGAGGCAGAGGTTTAGTCCAATACAGGCGCTTAAGGCAGATGGCACAGATTTGGGTCAGCAATCCGTGTTGGCAACAGGAGAGGCAGAACGGTACAGAAGGACCAGGCAGAATCATAGTCCAGGAAACAGGACCAGGTCAGGATACATAGAAAAGCAGGATCAGGATAGCAAAGGACACTAGTTTCAATGCATACTAGGAACCAACAACACTCAGGCATAGGATGTTGGGTGGAACCCTTTTACATAGCCAACTAGGGGAAAATTTAAAAAAGAGGCACTTGGCCCTTTACATAACAAGAACAGCACATAGTCAACCCCTTTAGCCCATGGCAGCTGGGGCCAGGGCGGAGCATGGGGTGAAGACAGCATGTTGGTGGTCACCCAGAATGACTAAGTAGTTGGGGTAGAGGTGGGGGGCAGCAAGGAGTAGCAGCCAAGAGCTGTAAGAGACAAGGGACACTGGCACTGGCAAGAAAGCAGGGGAAGAAGAATAATTGTGGGGATCAGAAATAAGTCCTCAGAGACAACATTTATGTATCTGTTCCCACAGGAAAGGTTCAGTGAAGACGGAAAATGCAGCCGTGTTTCCAAATAACTCAATGGCGCCGCCCACTGAGGAACTACAGAGCAAATTTGATAAGAAAGTAAGAGGAGATGGAGGAGCGGTGGAAGGATTCCAGCTGTTTCCTGTCAGCACCACATCTCCAGGTAAGATACAGGATCACTGACAACTATTGCAGCTCCCATAACTACAGAATCACTGACAACTACTGCTGCCCCCATAGCTACAGCACACTAACAGCTACTGCAGCTCCCATAGCTACAGCACACTAACAACTACTGCAGCTCCCATAACTACAGGAACACTGACAACTACTGCAGCTCCCATAACTACAGGACCACTGACAACTACTGCAGCTTCCATAACTACAGGAACACTGACAACTACTGCAGCTCCCATAACTACAGAAAGACTGACAACTACTGCAGCTCACATAACTACAGAAAGACTGACAACTACTACAGCCCCCATAACTACAGAATCACTGACAACTACTGCAGCTCCCATAACTACAGAAAGACTGACAACTACTGCTGCCCCTATAACTACAGCACATTGACAACTACTGCAGATCCCATAACTACAGGAACACTGACAACTACTGCAGCTCCCATAACTACAGGAACACTGACAACTACTGCAGATCTCATAACTACAGAACACTGACAACTACTGCTGCTCCCAAAACTACAGGAACACTGACAACTACTGCAGCTCCTATAATGAAGGAACACTGACAACTACTGCTGATCCCAAACTACAGGATCACTGACAACTACTGCAGCTCCCATAACTACAGAACACTGACAACTACTGCTTCCCCCATAACTACAGAAAGACTGACAACTACTGCAGCTCCCATAACTACAGGAACACTGACAACTACTGCAGCTCCCATAACTACGGGAACACTGACAACTACTGCAGCTCCCATAACTACAGGATCACTGACAACTACTGCAGCTCCCATAGCTACAGCACACTGACAACTACTGCAGATCTCATAACTACAGAACACTGACAACTACTGCTGCTCCCATAACTACAGGAACACTGACAACTACTGCAGCTCCTATAATGAAGGAACACTGACAACTACTGCTGATCCCATAACTACAGAAAGACTGACAACTATTGCAGCTCCCATAACTACAGGAACACTGACAACTACTGCAGCTCCCATAACTACAGGAACACTGACAACTACTGCAGCTCCAATAATTACAGGAACACTGTCAACTACTGCTGCTCCCATAACTACAGGAACACTGACAACTACTGCTGCTCCCATAACTACAGAAAGACTGACAACTACTGCAGCTCCCATAACTACAGGAACACTGACAACTACTGCGGCCCCCATAACTACAGGATCACTGACAACTATTGCAGCTCCCATAACTACATGATCACTGACGACAACTACTGCTGCCCCCATAACTACAGGAATACTGACAACTATAGCAGCTCCCATAACTACATGATCACTGACAACTACTGCAGCTCCCATAACTACAGGAACACTGACAACTACTGCTGCCCCCATAACTACAGAAAGACTGACAACTACTGCAGCTCCCATAACTACGGAAAGACTGACAACTACTGCAGCTCCCATAACTACAGGAACACTTACAACTACTGCAGCTCCCATGATGAAGGAACACTGACAACTACAAATGGGAGTTAGAGAACCAGTCAAGTGAGTGTACCTGTGTTGGTGGGGAGGAATAGGGGCTTGTCCCCCTATTACCAGTGATACATGGGACCCCCCAACAATCTCTTATTTACCTCCATTCCACAGCTGACTGATCCATTCCACAGTGCAGAGATTACCGTCACCACTAATGTACTTGATAAAATATACATTGTCTTGCACAGGTCCTGCTCCAGCCGAGGGGATCCCTGTGTACGGCCGTGTTCTGATTGGCTTAATGGTGTCCGTAGTGGTCCTCATCTCCATAGGAATCTGCTTGGTGTGTATCCTCTTATTTACTTACAGATATAGGCTATGTTCCCGCACTGTACAAAGAACGGTCCTTCCGCCGTGAACAGCCGTTGTTTAACGCTCCCTATGACCGGAATAAACAATCATCATGATTAGTTCCAGCAGCAGGTAGCGTTAAACAACGGCAGTTCACGGCAGAACAGCTGTTGTTTGTACGTAACGGGAACATGCTTGTAGCTGCCACTAGGTGGCGGTGACTGCACTAGCGTAATTTGCAACTCTTATAAAACTCAATAATATATCAGTATGTATGGGGTAATATTCCCTTAGGGTCCATTTACACAGAAAGATTATCGGACAGATTATCTGCCAAAGATTTGAAGCCAAAGCCAGGAATGGATTTGAAAAGAGGAGAAATCTCGGGCTTTCCTTTATGACCTGATGTTTGTTTATAGTCTGTTTCTGGCTTTGGCTTCAAATCTTTGACAGATAATCTGTCAGATAATCTTTGTGTGTAAATGGACCCTTCGAGGTAAAAACTAATTTTCTCATTTTATTAAACCACTTAACAGCTGCTTTAAAATTAAAATAATCCTCGTGAAAACTTCATTTATTTATTCCAGATTCCACATTTACTTGGCCCATAACTCAGGTGTCTTAAAGTGTACCTGTCAGACTGGCACAATGTCAGATCAGTGGTGACTTTCTCGCCCAGGTCTCCTTATGGTGCCTTTACACACAAAGATTTATCTGACAGATTTTTTAAGCCAAAGCCAGGAATGGGTTTGAAAAGAGGTGAAATCTTAATCTTTCCTTCATGACCTGTTCCGTTTATAGTCTGTTCCTGGGATTGGCTTCAAAAATCTGTCAGAGAAATCTGTCTGTGTAAACACACCATTAGATACCAGTATGCAATGAAAACATAATGCACACGACCCTCATTAGACCCAATGGGGGTCATGCGCATTAGGGCCCTATTACACCAACAGATTGTCTGATAGATTTTTTTGATCCAAAGCCAGGAACAGACTATAGACAGAGAACAGGTCATAACGAAAAGACTGAGATTTCTCCTCCATGACTAGCAGCCGCAAGAAACAATGTCAGTTGTTTGCTGTGCTGCTAGGGATCCCAGCCGGAGCGTATACTACGTGTATACGCTCCGGCCGGGATTCCATAGGCAGCAATGGCACGTATATTTTCGTATAGACGGCCATTGAACAACCGCCGTGGTTTTACAAAAATATACGTTGTGTGAGTGAGTGAGGAAGTTGCATTCTAACCTTGGGAGTCCTGGAAAAACCATCCATGTTTTCCAGGCTTCCTAGGTCTGCATTCAAATTCTTCACTCACCGGAAATCAAATGCAAAGAATTTGGGTTTGCATGAACCCGAATGTACCTAAATTTTAACTTAACTCTGCTCAGACAAAACTGTTATGACCTGGGCCATCAGCATGAGCAGATAACTGTTAAGGAGAAATTTAAAAAAAATAATTATGTTTTTTGATCTATGGCTGAGGCTGTAAAAAAGATGAATAAAATAAATAAATATATATATATATATATATATATATATATATATATATATATATATATATATCTTCACTTACCTTACAGCTGCTATCCTAATGGCTTTTGGTCTGCCACTCATCTCGCCGTCTTCCTTGTTCCTGTGACGTATTGTCATATATAGATACTGTAGTTCTGGATGCAGGTTTATCATCTATGTCCCAGCTCCTGACTGATATTTTGTCCTCCTCCTCTGTCCTCCAGGCTTTGCAGACAAACCTTCTAAACACTGTGATGAACATCAGCGGAGACCTAAATTTATAAGGATGTTACAAAACAGCAAGGAATAAAAACGTTAGAAGGAGTAGAGGAGGAAATTTTTTTAAGTCATCCAGGTTTACAGAAAAAGGAAATTTTAAAGGGATCCTCTTATCGAAACAAGACAAAGCGGTCAGTTGACATCATATAAGGAATCCGCTGAGTGCAGAGCATGTATGGAGGTACACAGAGACTTTGCATGCCGCCATATTGTGCTTCTGCAGAGCTCCATACTACATGAGCAACAACTGGTTTGGGATTGGGAACAGTGAGCTATGTAATATTAAGACGGTCTGGGTCCCCCAGAGATAGCAGAGGAGGGTCCTTACACCAATATCCCCTAATATGACATATGGAGAATGGCTATTTTTGTAAGATGTCCCCATTTAAAGGCTAAATAATAAAATCTCCAACTTTCTAACAAACTTTGCACAATTCATCATGCTCTCTGCTTGATGGCCCTGAATAGCTGAAAACCTAGTTGAGGATCTGCTACAATGGACCAGGCCAGACAATGCTCTGTAAACTGGACTCCAAGCGGATAGCTGTTACCTGAGCTGATACATTGGGACACACTGCAGCTCTGGGTAGCATTAGGTCTCTGAGGGTTTTCTGCCTCGGGGTGAAAGAAAAGATCTCCTTTGCTGACAGCAAGCAGATATCTTAAATATGGTGAAAAATATGGATGGCCTATCCCATACAACACCCCCCTAAATTGTGTTAAACTACCAGCTATGACCTATTCATGATGGGGGGTCATGGGGTCATGCTGCGGCTACCTGTGTGGGATGTCACATCCCTGATATTTGTGTTTTTGCTGATTTGGACCTTCTTGTGTTTTGGGGTTTTAGTAGGCTTTTTTCCTCTTACTACAGTATGTGCCGGGAAGACCGCCATCATGTTAGCTGACGTATCCGTGCTATAACAACCCCTCCCTCCCATTCCTGGATTCCTACCTCACATCCATGTTGAGATATGACAGGACCAGATCAGCCATGTGGATTACATATTTTCATATTTATACCTCAGTATTTAAGCAGCATATACTTTTGTGTCTGATTAAAATGCCTGTAAACATGTATTTATTATATTGTAACTTTTTCAATAAAGTAATGAAAAAATTGAACTACAGATTCTCCCTATGCTTTTGTACTTGCATATTCTCTCCCTCTCTCTCTCTACTTTCTGAGAGGGTGGGCGTGATGTCAGAGCTGTGCTGCCTGCTCTGAGCCAATAAGATATGTTACTCATGCTCCCCCTCCCCTGTCACAGCAAGCAGTCTCACAGAGAGAGAGAAGCTGCAGCTGCATATCCTTCCTCTTCCATCAACTTTAACTGTTAGCTGTGCACACAAGACAGACAATTCGGGTACTGAGAGCGTTTGTGAACATTACAAAGATCTTGCCGGGAGGGAAAGGGGAACGACAGACTGCTGACAGATCCATTAAAAAGTACCAGTTATTAACTTTTTTTTTTTTGATATGCTAAAAGTTTTTATCTGAGGAGGGTCTCATTATTGAGACTCCCATTGATCAGGGGAATGAGTGGGGAGCAGCGCCTAGTAGAATACTTTACTTCCCCAATGTCAGTCATCCCTGTCCAGGCAGCTCCATAGACTTATAATGGAGCTGTCCAGGCAGAAACAGAGAATGACAAGCGCCACAGCAATGGCAACCAACTATGCATTGCGAAATGGTGTTAGGAATGGCGGCAAATGAGGTCCGATCCAGAAGACTGGGATGGAAAATGGCAGATAGGAGAGCTCTGTATAACGCAATAAGTGAACAGCTACATTCCTGGTCCAGAACAATATCTGAATAATTCATAAATTATAAGGGTATGTTCACACTACATATATTTTCATTAAACAACGTCCGTAGTTGCTGTTTTGATGATAAAATTGCAGATTGCAGATTACATTCTTTGTAATGGAATCCTGGCCGGAGTGTATACATACAATGGGCACTCTGGCCAGGATTCCTTGCGGCCTCGGAAAAAACTGACATGTCAGTTTTGTGCTGCTGCTATTCATTGAATAGCAGCCGCACAACAGTGGCAGTTCAGGCAATGTACAGTGTGCCTCGGGACGGACTTTACATTGTCAGTTATAGATAATTGCCATGCGGGCGCACAGGAATGTGTCTGCATCCCAATTCTAAGGAAATGAAGTTCATCATCTGGACGGTGCTGCTACTGTCACAGAGCGGCTGGTGTCTTACATAGTGTGAACCCGGTCTTAATGATGAGGTACTGGTATAGAAAATATCAGGATATGACTGTGCTAGACAATATGTTTATGTGTGGCCCCAATACTCCTGTATATATTGCAGTGTGTACCCACAGGTTACATTTATTTCACTTATATGTTCTGCATGATTGTGAACGTACACTATAATAAAACATTTTATATAAATACATAAGTAAATGCTTATTCTGTCAGAATGCGAGAGCACTAAAGTAATAAAACAAATGCAAACCCGAAAGCAATGATAAAATTGCATTTTTTTTTTCTTTTGAAACATGTATGTACCTTAGTATGGTGCTGTGAAAAAAAAACGCAACTGCAAGAAGTCGTACACAGCTGCATTGTTGCAATGTGAAACTTTTCTTCTATCAACCCTCAACAAAAATGGTTTCTGGTATATCTTACCCTCAATAAAAATGGTGGCCTAACAACTTCCGGTGACGTTGCACACAGCAGTCAGCAGCTGGTTACTTCGAACGAATCCCCGCCTAGCACCGGGGTGCGCCGTCCAATCAGAGCGCAGATTCTGAAACTTCCTGCAGTAGTGCCTGGTGGTTGTCATGGAGACGCTGCGGCCTCGACGTCCAATCAGAAGGCGCGGTGGCGGGGATTTAAAACGAAGCAGCGTCTTGCGTGAGACTGTTAGTAGCGGTTGAGTCTACTGGCGAGCACGGAGGTGAGTGCGAGAGCCGGAGAGGTGGGGGCCGCCATTGTTTCTGCTCCCCTGCACATTGAGATATGGTGTTAGGGTTTGATCTGCCTCGTTACTTCCATTGTAGTTATCTTCCCCTGTCACCGATCACGGGGTCCCCTGTCCTGAATTCCTCAGTCTATATACCGTGACCTTCCCTGATCCTATAGACTGAATGGAGTGGCTGTGCCTGTAATCAACCCATTTACAGTGGTTGACATTATGGCGGCTTGTGAGCCTCCTCCTTCTCCTTCCTCCTGTGTGATCCTATGGGATGGAGTACTTTCCATAACATTTAGGCCGTTCTTGTTGCAGATTGGAGCCTTATGGCGCAGTTCGTATTTGAGAGTGACCTAAACAGCATCCTGAAGCTGGATACCCCAATCACAAATGCTCCCCTGGCACGATGGCAGCGCAAAGCCAAAGAGGGGACCTGCTCGTCGGCCAACACCTCCGTGAACTCCAGCGTCCTGTCACCAATGAAGGCTGCAAACAGATCCCACAGCTCCAGCAAAACGCCATCAAAGACGCCAGGTGAGCTGTCGCCATGTGTGGGTCTTCATAGATCATTTCGAATTAGGAGGCTACATTATTGGATAAGGCCACATGGGGCTTTTGCTTAGAAGGTTAAAGGGGTACTCCGGGCTGGTAAGTATGGCCAGGGAGGCTGTGGGTGAAGGCAACGATGTCTACTTACCTCCTCGATTCTAGCACCGGGTCCCGGTTGCGTTGTTCTGGTCTGTGGTGCCGACCGCTTCCTGGTCTGTGATGCAGGCCTGAGATGTGACGCTTCCAGCTCACTCAGCCGTTCAGCAGCAGGGGCGGCATTCCTCCTCTGCCACTGAATTGCTGCATGGGCTAGAACGTGGCCAGCCGCTGCATACCGAAGCAGCGAGATCTGGGACCCGGTACTGGAAATGGGTAGGTAAGTGGACATCATTGCCTTCATCCACCTCCTTCCTGGCCATATGCAGAAAAGCCCCCCCCAGCCCAGCGTACCCCTTTAATTGTTGCATGATCTTGCAGACTAGCACTTTACAGCCTAGTCGTAAAGCAATGCCTGTTGTATCTAAGGATCGTCATGGCTGTATGAATTATCCTCATTGTTAGGGGTTGTACTCTCAGTTGAGGGCACTGTGAACATTCAACAAGGCGATACCAATCGTAGCTGCAGACTGGCTGTATTATACCTTCTCGGCTGATATCAGGACTAATGTGATCATGAGCTGAGCTGCGCTGAAAACTCCCAGACTTCCCAGCTCAAATCCCCTGGTATTATGCTTGAAAATCTAAACAAGCCATCTGCAGACACAGAACACTCTAGGATGTGCAGAATTTACACCAGGCAACAGTCATCTGCTGCAGGGCTTGGGGGGGAGGATCTGTACACAGACTTACTGTTTTTGTCAATGCTGCACTTATGCAAACTACTGTACTTTACCATGCAATGTCTTGTCAGGAAAATCTACAGGAAAGCTGCAGGGCACACCATCCCGAGCTGGAGGTGATCGCTTCATTCCCAACCGCAGCGCCATGCAGATGGACGTGGCCAGCTTCCTGCTCAGTAAGGAGAATGAGCCGGTGGACCAGTCCCCCACCAAGAAGGTGACTAGTACAGATAACACACTCCCTACATACATGTGCTGTGTAGAACTGTTTAGTCTCCTCACTGTAGACATGTAGTGCATGTCTGTCCCAGCAGTGGATTGTCAGGCATGCATGTCACCAATAGTATGTGTGGCTCACCGAATGCTGTTTGTGTGGGCACTGCCATGTTCTTCATACATACATACATACATACATGCTTAGATTGGCTTGCAATGGATGTCAGGCTGCTCTTAGCCTCACGGTCTACCCCCTTATGTCTTATAACAGGAGCAGCAGAAGGCCTGGGCAGCCAACCTCAATGGTTTTGATGTGGAAGATGCCAAAATCTTGCGTCTCGGTGGGAAGCCTCTGAATGCCCCAGAAGGTTTGTTGGGTCTGAGTTGGCCTTTGTTAACTTAGACAAAGGGCCTGATTCATTCTTGTTTTTTTCATCTCTTCTAGGTTATCAGAACAACTTGAAGGTTCTATACAGTCAGAAGACTACTCCTGGCTCCAGCAAGAAGCCTGGCAGATACATCCCATCCATGCCAGACAGAGTCCTTGATGCTCCAGACATCAGAAATGATTACTGTAAGTTCTAGACCCGCAGACTTTGATTTAGAAGGTGTGGGATATAGAAACTTGGTGTTGATGATCTTGACTTGCAATACTGCGTGCAGCCACAAAGTGGTTCTTGGAGGAAAGCACATTTTTAAATGCTGAATGCACAACTTGACTCTTTCCAGACCTGAACCTCATTGACTGGAGCTCTCAGAATGTCCTGGCCGTGGCACTGAATGACTCGGTGTATGTGTGGAACTACCACACAGGTGACATTATCCTGCTGCTGCAGATGGAGAATGCCGAAGAATACATCTCGTCTGTCTCTTGGATCAAGGAAGGGAATTATTTAGCAGTAGGGACAAGCAACGCTGAAGTACAGGTGAGGCCAACATCTGGGGTTTATTTTCCTGTCTGCATCAAATGTTAAAGTCACTGTCTAAATTTTTATTTTTTTTTGCAGAAATCAATAGTATAGGTGATTTTAGGAAACTTTGTAATTGGGTTTTAGGCAAATATGCCATTATCTGCGTTAAAAAAAGAACTTTCCCCAGGTCCCCCCCCCCCCTTCACTGATAATCAGGAAATCTTGACTAGTTTACATCAGTCAAGCCCTGTGTAACCTATGAAGAGGGGAGGGGGGAGGAGGTAGATTAGTCACCAGCAGAGAACAAAGGGTTACACAGTGGGAGCTGTGTGAAAGCTGGTATTCAGAGATCAGTGCTGACTTCAGAGGAGAGAGCCCTATGTAGCTGTAAATTTTTAACTTTGTTCTGTTTTGGTGCCTCATCTGCCTCCCCTCTCCATAGGGGAGGGGGGAGCTTCAAACTGCTTTTTCATGATAAAAATGCATTTTTCGGCTAATATACCCAGTTACGTTTCTTAAAATCGCCTGTACTGTTTTCTGCAAAAAAAAATGTAAACAACAGTGACACTTAAAAAGGAATTGAAGCAGGGAATGGGGAATCTTCAGCCGTCAGAACTAGAATTCCAGTCAGGCCTGGACCACCATTGGCTTTTTGGGTATGACACTGTCCTTTTGCATCTGAAGGGCTGCAGGTTCCCCATTCCAATATTGGCTTGAACGCTGCTCATTCCACAATAGTTTGTCTGGTTTCACAGCTGACAACCATTCAGTGCAGCTCTGCTCCCATACAACACAAGGGATGGGTGTGGCAAGAGAAATCTCCTATAACATTTCCCTCTGTTCCTCTAGCTCTGGGATGTTCAGCAGCAGAAGCGTCTCCGGAATATGGTCAGCCACTCATCACGTGTTGGTGCCCTTAGCTGGAACAACCACATCCTATCCAGGTTAGAAGCAGCTCTTACCCTTATAGTTGCTACAGGGGCTGATGTGTCAAGAGACCAAACAATTAATTTAAATGTAATGTATCTTTATCTACTTGTGCATTTGCACTTGTGTGGCTCAGTATATAGAACACCCATAGCCCTCACTGATGCAGTGCAATAAGGCCCTAGAGTTGTAACCTACCTTTGTATTCATTGCTTGTAATTTTGTTGGCTGTTTTAGTGGCTCAAGGACAGGACATATCCACCACCATGATGTCAGAGTTGCTCAGCATCACGTGTCCACTTTGACTGGACATACGCAAGAAGTCTGCGGCTTGAAATGGTCGCCTGATGGCCGCTATCTAGCCAGTGGGGCAAATGATAACCTGGTGAATATCTGGCCCTGTGTCCAAGGAGACTCTGGAGAGTTCTCACCTGTCCAAACTTTCACACAACACCAAGGCGCTGTCAAGGTGAGAAACTATGGATTAAATTGTACTCCAGAGCTGCACTCTTATGCATGTGCTTAATGACTGCACTAGCAGATGTATTTATCAGAGGTTCCATCCTGTATTCAACTCCAGAGCTGCACTCTAGTCTGATTTGACTCCCATGCTACAAATCAAAAGGCAGTCTATTGGCACAAACTGCTCACAAGTTAAAGGGGTTATCCAGCGCTACAAAAACATGGCCACTTTTCCCCCTACTGTTGTCTCCAGTTCAGGTGCGGTTTGCAATTAAGCTCCATTTACTTCAATGGAACGGAGTTTCAAAACCCCACCCAAACTGGAGACAACAGTAGGGGGAAAGTGGCCATGTTTTTGTAGCGCTGGATAACCCCTTTGAGGATATTTGAATTGTGGGTAGAGACAAGCAAATCGCTTAGTTCAAAACTGGATTCTGCTCATCAGGCTCTGTGCTGTTCCTCCCTGGCTTCTGAGAAAAGCTGGATCCAGTCCTGGGAGACTTCTGTTTCCTAAGACTAGATCCATCTTCTCTCAGCAACCAGGGAGGAGTGGTGTTGAACAGACTTCAAAGCCTGTAGAATGCAGATGGGAATAGTGATTTGCTTTGCTCATGCTGTCAATTTGCTAATCTCTACTACATCGGTCTCCAAACCGTGGCTCTCAAGCTGTTGCAAAACTACAACTCCCATCATGCCTGGACAGCTAAAGCTTTGGATTTGGCTGTCCAGGCATGATGGGAAATGTAGTTTTGCAACAGTTTGCAGACCCATGATCTTCTGGGTGATGGAAAACAAGTTCACATTAGTGATACAAAAAAGTAGGCCTTTTAAGTAGTGGCATGCAATAACTTTCATGATCACTGTAGTGTGGACCTGCAAGGCAAATTAACTTCCTCAGGGAACATAACAAAACGTGCGTAGGGGCGGCTCCACTTGGTGTTCTGGCAGCATGGATGAGTGCAATAATATTGGATGGTAATAGCAGCTGATGTTAGACCTCTCTTTAAGTGAATGGAAACATAGGGGACATTAGGAGACTTTTTAGTAATCTGATACATATATACCCCCGTGTAATATACTAAGATAGAGGTTAATATGAGACATTCTCACAATTGCAATATCCATGATTTATTTCTGCTGACACCTTTTTTAAATTGTATTTTTTATTATTGTGGTCATTTTTTTTAACTTCAATGAAATTTGTCTATTTGGTACCTATTTATACATAATAAAAATCATTTTTATCTTTTATGAACTAAGCCCAGTGTTCGTTTGTATAAAATAGTGGGTGGTTTTATTGATAAGGTGACATCTGGTGGTGCAGGGTGGTACTGCAGCCTTAGTTGTTAGATTACCCCGTTCCCCTGATTTCAAACCTTGGGTGTAAATACTACAAAGGATGTCTGACAAACTTTCTCCCCCTAAAAAGAAACTCTGACTTGTAAGTGCAGCTCTGCACCATAGTTTAAGGTTTAGTTTGTCATGTAGAATGGCTTGGTCCTATATCAGATATATTTGACTGAAGATCACTAAACCACAATACCTGTTTTTTACCACTGACTGAGTCAGGTAGTATGGTCTACTCACTACAGTTTTCTTCATAGGCTGTGGCCTGGTGCCCGTGGCAGTTTAACGTCCTTGCAACTGGTGGTGGAACAAGCGACAGACATATCAGAATCTGGAACGTGTGCTCAGGGACGTCTCTGAACGCTGTAGACACTCACTCCCAGGTAAGTGCATCCTTGTGATGGCTCATCCCCCTTATGACAGAGCTGTGATTGTGATCATGCAGACATTCTAACATGTTGCCTTTTCCAGGTCTGCTCCATCCTGTGGTCCGCAAACTATAAGGAATTGATCTCTGGTCACGGCTTTGCACAGAACCAGCTGGTGATCTGGAAGTATCCCACAATGACCCGGGTGACAGAATTGAAAGGTAAGTATACTCCCTTGCTGTTAATGACTACCTGGTCCTGTTACATGGGCTTTAGTCACCCAACAATGGTTCCTTCCCCAGGGCACAGCGCCAGAGTCCTCAGCCTGGCAATGAGTCCAGACAGCAGCACCGTGGCCTCCGCAGCAGCAGACGAGACCCTCAGATTGTGGAAATGCTTTGAAGTGGATCCTGCCACAAAGAAGGAAAAGGAGAAGGCAAGAAGCAGCAAGAGCATCATTCACCAGAGCATCCGCTGAGTGCTGCTGCCTGGATTTTTAACCCTCTGTGTACATTTGTATTTTAGAATAAACTTTTTTTATTGTACTATTGACTTGTAAATGCCTTGTCCAATAACAAAATGGTTTTATAATGTGAGGAAGTGTGATGGATGACTGTCCTGCAGCTTGATAGGATCATGTAATGTGTCATACCTGACTCAGATGGGTTCTAATGCACTCTGGGAACTGCTATTAAGGTGAGTGAGCTGTATCACTTCCCTATCTTCACCCTTTACCCCTGTTCTTATTGTCACTGTTCATGCACCATTCACTGATGGTTCTTATGTCTGACACTACTGTATGGAGTCACCATGTCTGTAAGCGGTGTAATAAAGGTGTAAAATGATGGTGAGCATGCTTATTGGGGAGGGAACTGGGTTACCAGGTCTTTTGTGGAGATGTGGGTGATGTAGGAGGGAAGAGTTCAGTTTAAAGCTAAAAGGCTCTGGCTGCATCATAAGTCTTGCAGCTAACTCTTGAAGTGTTTCATGAATCCTGTAAGGGGGGGACCTTGCCAAGTTCTATGAGGGAAGCCAACATTGTTCTGATATTGAAGGAGAGAGATCCTAGAGCTGTGGAGTCCTACCGGCCGATCTCCCTTAATACTGATTTTAAAATTATAGCAAAGGTCTTGGCAGGGAGGTTGTCCAAGATGCTGCCGGATCTAGTAGGGAGGGAGCAAGTTGGATTTGTGCCAGGGCGTTTGATTTTTGACAACATTGAGAGGGTTTTTGCAAATGTGCAGATTGGTACAGAGGCGCCCCACTCCATCCTGTCTTTGGATGCCATTAGGGTTTTTGATAGGGTGGAGTGGGGCTTCCTCTGGGGGACTTTGGAGGCTTTTGGGGGGGGGAGTCTATCCCTGCCTGACTTCGGGCTCTACTTTATTGCGGCAGGAGCCCACGGTTTGGCGAGGGGGATCTCTGCACCCGTTTTGAACTATATAATGGGGCACATTGGGGAGGGTAGTAATGTGTTTGAAATATTAGAATCTGGGAGGGCTTTGTTGGGTGAAGGGTTGGGGGGAACACAGAGTTTAGAGAATTTATGGGAGAAGAGATGGCTGGATTTTGGAAGACAAGGGGGGGTCACGCGAGTATGTCAGTTGTTTAAAGAAGGGAAGTTAATCTCGTTTGAAGAGTTAAAGGTTAATTATGCACTAAATGAAAATCATAAGTTTTGGTATATTCAAGTTGTGTATGCATTTAATGCCACTCAGGGTAAACAAGTTTTTTTTTTATTGAGTCACATGAGGTGATGGAGAGTTTAGAAGGGGGGAATAGATTGAAAATTCTCACTAAAGTTTATAAATTTATAAGGGAAGCAAATTCGACGAAATTAACCAGAGTAACTAGGTGGGAGAAGGTGTTTGGATCAATTGCAGATGAAACTTGGAGTCTGTGTGTTAAAGGGGTTGTCCGGCGATAAAAAAAATTATTCACAGAATAACACACATTACAAAGTTATACAACTTTGTAATGTATGTTATGTCTGTGAATGGCCCCCTTCCCCGTGTCCCACCACCCCCACCCGTGTACCCGGAAGTGTGGTGCGCTATACATTACCTGTCACGTGCCGACCACGGTCTCCGATCGTCAGCAGTGACGTCTTCTTCGGGAGGCCGGCGGATCTTCCCGAGTGCCGGCCGCCCTCTGCAGCGTCATCCGAAGCTCAGCCGCGATTGGCTGAGCATAACTGTGCTCAGCCAATCGCGGCTGAGCAGCTGATGACGTGGCCGCGTTATCAGCCGCGATTGGCTGAGCACAGTTATGCTCAGCCAATCGCGGCTGAGCTTCGGATGACGCTGCAGAGGGCGGCCGGCACTCGGGAAGATCCGCCGGCCTCCCGAAGAAGACGTCACTGCTGAGGATCGGAGACCGTGGACGACACGACATGCGGTGAGTATAATGCACCACACTTCCGGGTCTAGCGTGGGTGGGGGGAAACACGGGGAAGGGGGCCATTCACAGACATAACATACATTACAAAGTTGTACAACTTTGTAATGTGTGGTGTTCTGTGAGTAATTTTTTATCGCCGGACAACCCCTTTAAGAATGCGGGTAATGCCTCTAGTAGTATGACATAGGGTTATTTTTTTAAAGATTCTGTACTGGCTTTACTATAGATTCCCTAGATTTCAGGGTAATGGGATCGTTTGTTGTAAGAAATGTGGTATGGAGAGGGCCGACCTTGTACACCTGATCTGGGAATGTCCAAGGGTGAATGATTTCTGGAGGGGAATCGTACCTCATATGAAGAGATGCTTGAACAAGGCTCTACAATTAACAGCTGTGGAGATGGTTTTGGGGGGGAATCATGGACAATGGGGAGAATGGTACCTTGTTGCTAAGGGTATTTGGGTTGATTGTGAGACACTGGGTGAAGGAAGATCCTCCTCAGTTGAAAGAATGGATTAATTTAGTGGGGAAAGTTAAAAGCTATGAATATATAACAGCTCGGTCTTCAAGGAAGGCACTCAGTGGGCACAAGAAAATCTGGGGAAAGTGGAGTGAGAATTAAAGCTAGGGGAAATGTAATGTGACCTGGTATGTGGCTGGAGTTTTTATTTTTTCCTCTCTGCCGTGCCGAATGGGAGGGTGTGGGATGGGGGGGGGGGGGGGGGGGGGAGGTAATCGTTTGAGGCTTTAGTGATTTTGTATATGGTGAAAGCAGTTCACTGGTGTGGTGACCTGCTTACTGGTTTTTGAAGTTTGTTGTAAACCACATCTTTTTTATGGAAAAATAAATGTTATAAAAAAAAAAAAAGGAAAAAAAAAAAGTCTTGCAGCTAATAGATAGTAATGTGGTCACACTGACCTGATGGTTGTCATATCCGGGGTTAACCTTGGGTAACAACAACTTGTGAGTTGCAATACAGCCACACTACATTTTAGTTGCCCTGTATGCATGTTAAATGCCTGACTACTGAAATACCCCCAGTCTCCTGTTGGAATAAAGCAGCAGCTGTCGTACTGCTGCTGGTGATAGTCAAGTGTAGCACTTACTATCTCTGAGCTGCCTAATCAGTGTGGGTGATGGTCAGAACTACACTAAGTACAAACCTAAAGGATAACTCTGGACAAATGTATTTTCTAATGTTATGTAGACAAATTCCTAATGTACACTAACTATGGGAAATGTACTGTCACCCCCAGCCTCTCTCGCTGCACTACCTGTGAAATGTGTGGCACTGCTGACACCAGGGAACAATAGCCTGTACTGTCATGTATATGTATATATCCTCTACCTGTGTAATGTGTGGCATGAGCTGTCTGTATAAGAGTAACAACGATACTATGTGCATGAGGGGGATTGGTGGTGAGAAGTGCGGAAGATGAGTGTGGGCAGGCAAGCTGTATGTGGTTCTGCGGCAGGTTGAGGTGTATTATGAAAGGCTAGGGACATGGTTCTTCTATCTGTACTGCTGTGCAGACAACAACAAAATGATGCTGCCCAAGAGTACACAATATCACCTCTTTTTTTCCCCTGTGAAAAGAGGGAGGTGATGTCGGAGCAGTTGGGCAGGGACTACCCTTTTTTTCTTTTCTTTTTTTTTTTTTTTCCAGCATCCATATTTCAGACCCTCCTGGTGGTCATTACTGGGATAAATAAAAATGTAGTTTTTTTTTCATATTTCCTTACATGTAAAAAAAAAACAAAAAACATTTTTTTTTTATTTTTTATTTTTTTTTTTAACTTTGCGACACATTCCCTTTTAAAGCACAAAATTCAGCTACCATGCCCCCACCCTGACTGGAGCCCTGTAGTAGCAAATATTTTCCCCCCAAGCCACATGATCTCATCACAAGTACTAGCAGCCCTGTCCTATCTGCCATGTATGCTACCTGTCTTCCCCCCCCTTCCCCCGCAAATTGGGCTCTCAACAGTAAGTCTTTCTAACTACCTCACTGAGATCATTATACATAGTATGATGTGTCCAATTGCCTCTGCTCGAAAATTCTATCCTTACTTTCACTGTGGGCCTATTGCTATGACATGCTCTCAGCTACACCGTAAATAAGGGTCTTTCTGGATATCTATGTTCTTTAAACCTCTTCTGTAGAGTGTTACACTCTAGCTTAATGTCAGCGTCACTAGAGCAATTTCGCTTAGCCCTCAGGTACTGACTAATAGGGATTCTCCTACGTAGGTGTTTAGGATGCCAGCTATGCCAATGGAGAAAACCACTGGTGGAAGTAGGTTTGTGGTAAATATTTGTCAGAATATTGAGTTGCGAATCGATGGAAGTGGTTAAATCCAAAAATTTCATGTGTGAAATGCATTCCCACCTCATTGTTGTTCAATATACATACAAAGTCTTCAAAATTCTTTCAGCTGCTGTCCCTCAGCCCTAGGATATTGTCAATATGCCTACCTTAAAAAAAAAACAAATCTGACCCTGACCACCCTAAAAATAAATTAGCATATGTGGGTGCATATGTGCTTCCCATAGCAGTCCCTTTCAATTGGATTATAAAAATTGTCTTAAAATAAAAAATAATTGTGATTGAGGAAAAAAAAAATCAAGAAGGGCCGGAGTGAACTGATTGTGCGCAATTGTGGCACCCTACATCAAGACTGGCCAGTAGTGTATGTTCAGTAACAGGGATTCCTGTAAGTTTATTGACGGTATTCTTGGTGTCCCTGAGGTGGGACGGTAGCACGAGGACAATGGGTGCCAGTATCTTACCAACATAGATGCTGGCACCTTAGGTCAGATTGTTGTTGCCTGAAACTATGGGTCTACCCTGAATAGTCTCTTGTGTAGTCTCCTTATGCACCTTGGGTAAAGCATACATGATAGCAATGGTCGGTTTAGGGTTGTAGATAAATCTATATTCCTCCACTGAGATGATAGACACATCTCTGGCCTCAACCAAAAGCTCTCTCAATTCCTTTAAAAAAGACTGAAAAGAAAACACCACTAATAAGCTGAAGACTTGAGATTTTTTTGAGAATTTACAAATTTTTATACATTTACCCACTCCTTGCCACTTAAAGGGGAACTCCTCATAAGGACAGCTTGTTTTCTATTAAAAGTTATATAGATGTGTCTATACAATGTATAACCATATCTGTATGGTTCTGCCACACTGGTAGCTGATTGAAATCAAGGACATGAAGAAAAATGGACTCTATGCCAATCCACATTGTCTCCTGCTCCCACTGCTCTCCCACCTTAGGGGACAAATATTCCATGCCACTGTCTCACATTGTGTGTGTTTGCAGAGCACAGGCTGATGATGCAGACAGGGGTCAGGGCGTGATGTCACAGGAGGCTTGGCTGGATCCCCCAATCCCCTGAGTAATTCACCATCTCTGACCAGCCAGAAGCAGCTGCTGCAACTTCGCTGGTTGTGCAAAACTCTGCAGTGAAATTAGGGCTATGTTCACATATGTTGGAGTTTCATTGCAGTACTGCAGCGTATTCACAAAAATGATGCAGTAGCACAATTAAATGATACTAAACGACAGAGATGATCAGAGTCGGCACTGCCAATCCCACCTAGACAAAATAAAAACAAAGCATAAACGGTATATCCCATGTAAGATAGTATCAGATAAAGTCTTTATTGTGGGGCTCAATATTTGGGCGGGGAATGGGCAGGGTGGAGGACAGGGTGAGGGAAAGCATTGCATTCTGGAACCTGTAGTACTGTGTACAACTGCTCAAGCAGGAAGTGCAGAAACACAATACAGAACATAAAAACACAAAACAAATGAATTTTTGGTAGTTTCAAAATTAGGATAGATGGGTAAGTAATGCTATTTGCTTCTGCAGAAGTTTCATCCCCCAGTCTACCTGAAGTTCCCCTTTAAGCTCTGTATAGTCTATATCTGGAATCGTGATAAAATAGTGGAGATTCGGCCATAAAACATCTTTGGTAGTCTTCAAATGCACCAGGTTTTAAACCAGCTGTTGGCATACTGCAGACAAAGGTAATAGAAATTTTTAGCATGGCATATCACTTTAGGCCACACCCGTCCTGCTTGTGCTCTGCCCCCTTGTTCTGGGGTGAATTTTTCTGTTCTGTTTGATACACACAGCATACACAGTCTCAGTTGCTATGCCCCAAAATTTGGCACTGGTGAAGCCTCGAATATTATTAAAGGGGTTATTCAGTGGTACAAAAAGATGGCCACTTTCTTAGAGATACAGCTCCAATCTTGCTTCCAGTTCAGGTGTGGTTTGCAATTAAAGGGGTAGTGCGGCATAGACTGAAAATATACTTAACACCCCACTGGTGCTGACCGCCGTTTGAATTTCCAGCTGGCCGCGTCCTCACTTACGGGTTCGGGTGCAGTGAATGGGAGAGAAAAGGCTGCTGGCGTCACATGCTGTGGAAGACAGCGAATAGGAAGGAGACCAGGACCTCCCCCTGCTGTGACGACATCGACCCAAGATGGCCCCTGGGAGAAGAGGACGAGGTCGACAGTGTTTTGGTATGTATACTTTATTTAACTTCTGGGGGGGCAGACAGCTTTTTAACACACATTACAAAGTTATATAACTTTGTAATGTGTGTTAATTAAGCAGAAAAAGAAAAACGCCGTACTACCCCTTTAAGCTTCATTCACTTCAATGGAGCTGAGTTACCAAACCTGTGAGGCCGATATCTTATGTCATTGGCTGCACAATTTATTGTGGCTTGTAAAGGCACTGCAAGTTAGTGGTGCTCTCGCTGAATGGGGCTTGTTTGCAGCAGTACTTGACCAAATATTGGGCTCATTTAAGACAGAGACAAGAAGGAGGGGGGGGGGGTGATCTATCTATCTTAGCAATGATCTGGAATCTGATATGCTGTCTGCTTTCTTATGACATCACAGAGTTACATCAGCCACACATGATGACATACATGAATGATAAGGCGCTGCTGATCTCGGAACTCTTCAGAGTTGGAGTAGGAGTTTAGGAGTAAGTATCTCCCCCTCCCCTCCCCCACCCTATCCTGAGTCCTCTGCCCCCCAAGCCTGGTGTCATCAAGAATAACATCTTCCAATGATACGAACTTGCTTTACCCTGTTTTATCATTACAGAAATGGTCTACAGTGTGTGACTTGCACTGTAAGTATCACCATCAACCCACCCCCACCATCCTCCGTCCCCCGCCATCCCCCCACCATTCTCCGTCCCCTGCCATCTACCATCATCCACCCCCCCATCCCCCATCTCCCTGGCATGTATCCTCTCCACCATCCCGCAACCCCCTGCCATCCTCCACCCGCCACCATCCCCCTGCCAGTCTCCATTACCCCCCACAATCCCCCCCCCCCCCAGCACTCAATTTGTCCACCATGTAAACCATAGGATTGTACAACCAACATGGGGGAGGGATTGGTTGTTTTCCTTATATTTAACATCTCAGTAAATGTAATCTCTGTTTTTCTTTTACAGCTGAGGATCCAGAACCTTGGTAAGTGAATCTTTATTCTCATTGTACGGTGGCTGGGGTGCCATCACAGTTCTTCCCTGCACAATGGTGCCTCTAGCCACTGTGCAGGGAATTACAACACAACTCTATTCCAGTGGCTGGGGCTGCACTACAATGCCCAGCACAGCCAGAGGCAGGAAGCATAGCGGCATGGAGAAGTCAGAAAGCTATAATACAGCCCCTTACCTCTATATAGCTGCTATAACAGATTACCAAATCTAATTCTCTCTTTTCCTCTATAACAGGATTGATGAAGAGGTCGAGGACCCTGATGAGCTGTGAATATCAAACCACCCCCCCTACACACACACCACCACGTATGGTAACATCAAATGCCCTGCCTCATGGGGCCGGGGTTTCTATCATTGTGATAGGTGTCCATGCTCTCATAAAGTAAACAGCCATGCACTGTGCATTGCTGGTTAGTCTATGGCCATAGAAGTAAATGATGATGCTGTGCATGGCCGCTTATTTTCATATCCCCTATGGCCACTTATCTCCTTATACCCCATGGCCACTTTCTGAAATAAATATGGAAAGTTCTGTGTATCACTAGTTGTGGAAGACTTGCCAATATGTTTCGTATTCTGGATTCCCCTGCAGATGGCTGTTGTTGGTCTAACTTGTAGAAGGAAAATAAATTCCAAACATCTGAATATTTTCTATAGCTAACCCTATATAGCTGCTAAAAGAAATTACTAATCATCATTCTCTTTTTTCCTCTATAACAGGATTGACAAATATAAGATCAATGAGGACGAAGGACCTGATAAGGCATGAGTATCACCCCCCTTTCACCCCTCACCCCCACGGTGGCCCACTCTCGACACTATCAGGTATGACCCCGTACTTTTCATCACACAGTGGCATACTCTGACATTGGCGCTAAAGACTGGGATAATGTCTCCCAGTCTTTATATAGTTATATATAACATGATATAAGTTTTATGTACAATAGAGAGGAGACTGAA
Source organism: Dendropsophus ebraccatus (assembly GCF_027789765.1). NCBI lineage: Eukaryota > Metazoa > Chordata > Amphibia > Anura > Hylidae > Dendropsophus > Dendropsophus ebraccatus. The sequence continues at coordinate 103,150,941 of NC_091461.1, read as the reverse complement.
AGTGATTTTGCAAAGGAGCTGAAGAGGGAGCGGTGACAACAGAAGAAGAGTCGAGCACTGAAGAGTGAGAGGAGGCTGGCTATGTAAGTAGAGAGATGCAATACACTAACATACAGACACATTATAGATCACACCACCATATAGATGTCTTACTGCCCCAATAAAAGAGACTGATATAAAACCTGTCTGCACACATTATGTATCAGCACACACAGGCGCCATCTAGTGGTGCCAGTCATGGGGCATATCCTGCTGCACAAAGATGCCACCGAATGTGAAACGCCTGCTGGAGAGTCGGTCAGTGCGCTCCTCCCCAGGGGCGTAGCTAAAGGCTGATGGGCCCTGGTGCAAAATTTTAGCTTGGGGCCCCCCCATCTCCCCCCGATCAGGCAAAGTCCTATCTAACGTTATATCCAATTACTCTAATGTGCCACCATGTTCTAATGCACTGTCACTGCCTCCACCTCATGTACTGCACTACTGCCCCCTATAATTAATGGACTGTATGTGTCATTGTCTAATCATTGTATTCCAATCTTTGACTCTACAGCTGAAAAACTACAACTCTCATCATGAACTGCCAGTTGGAAATGATGGGGGTTGTAGTGCTGCAACCTGAAGAGCCACATGCTGCAAAACTACAACTCCCATTATAAACTGTCAGCAGGGCATGATGAAGTTTGAACTTCTGCAACCTGGAGAAGTCACCTGATATCACCTGCAGTCCTATGTAACACCACAGATAACAGTGATATCCCTCTGAGTACAGATAATGTAGTAGTCATCTGCAGTCCTATGTAACACCACAGATAACGCAGTGATATCTCTGAGTACAGATAATGTAGTAGATGTCCCCTGCAGTCCTATGTAACACCACAGATAACACAGTGATATCTCTGAGTACAGATAATGTAGTAGATGTCCCCTGCAGTCCTATGTAACACCACAGATAACACAGTGATATCTCTGAGTACAGATAATGTAGATGCAGCACAAGCTGGGGCTCAACGCGGTAAAGATACGGCCATAGGACATAGCTTGGGCCGCCAAGGCAGATGTCTGGAGGAGAGGGCGCTGGTACTTGCTGTCATCTGATTAGGTAAGAGGCCCAATCAGATGACAGCATGTGCCAGAGGGCGCAGGGGGACAGATTAGCACAGTGCTTCCCAACCTTTTCCACCTCGGGGCGCCCCTACTAAATGATGTTCTACAAAATAAGAAAACCGTCATACAGTGACTCACAGGTGATGTCTTCTTTGATCTGAGGCGTCACTTTCCCTTTTCCTCTCCATCCGGCTCAGTCCTCCAAGATGATTCCTTCCAGATACGTTTCATCCCCTTAGAACCTGCGAGACAAACAATTTAGGCTCCGCACATTTCTAGCAACTTCCTTCCCTTCCTCCCTCCTGTAGGCTCCCAAAGTAACTGCACTGTTTGGTGTAATGTGCAGTAAAGTAAGTAGGAATGTGGGATGCCCCCTGTATGTAGGATTCCCTGCTGTGCCTGCATGAGCTAATAATGCCCCCAGAGGTGCCCCCATACAATAATAATGCCCCCAGAGGTGCCCTCATGAGCTAATTATGCCCCCAGAGGTGCCCTCATGAGCTAATAATGCCCCCAGAGGTGCCCTCATGAGCTAATAATGCCCCCAGAGGTGCCCCCATGGACTAATAATGCCCCCATGAGCTAATAGTGCCCCCAGAGGTGCCCCCATGAACTAATAATGCCCCCAGAGGTGCCCCCATATACTAATAATGCCCCCAGAGGTGCCCCCATGAGCTAATAATGCCCCCCGAGTTGCCCCTATCAACTAATAATGCCCCCAGAGGTGCCCCCATGAGCTAATAATGCCCCCAGAGGTGCCCCCATGAGCTAATAATGCCCCCAGAGGTGGCCCCCATGAACTAATAACGCCCACAGAGTTGCCCCCATGACCTAATAATGCCCCCAGAGGTGCCCCCATACAATAATAATGCCCCCAGAGGTGCCCCCAAATAATAATGATGCCCCCAGAGGTGCCCACATGAGCTAATAATGCCCCCAGAGGTGCCCCCAAGAACTAATAATGCCCCCAGAGGTGCCCCCAAGAACTAATAATGCCCTCAGAGGTGCCCCCATACAATAATAATGCCCCCAGAGGTGCCCCCATACAATAATAATGCCCTCAGAGGTGCCCCCATACAATAATAATGCCCCCAGAGGTGCCCTCATGAGCTAATAATGCCCCCAGAGGTGCCCTCATGAGCTAATAATGCCCCCAGAGGTGCCCCCATGGCTAATAATGCCCCCATGAGCTAATAGTGCCCCCAGAGGTGCCCCCATGAACTAATAATGCCCCCAGAGGTGCCCCATATACTAATAATGCCCCCAGAGGTGCCCCATGAGCTAATAATGCCCCCCGAGTTGCCCCCATCAACTAATAATGCCCCCAGAGGTGCTCCCATGAGCTAATAATGCCCCCAGAGGTGCCTCCATGAGCTAATAATGCCCCCAGAGGTGGCCCCCATGAACTAATAACGCCCACAGAGTTGCCCCCATGAACTAATAATGCCCCCAGAGGTGCCCCCATACAATAATAATGCCCCCAGAGGTGCCCCCAAATAATAATAATGCCCCCAGAGGTGCCCACATGAGCTAATAATGCCCCCAGAGGTGCCCCCAAGAACTAATAATGCCCCCAGAGGTGCCCCCAAGAACTAATAATGCCCTCAGAGGTGCCCCCATACAATAATAATGCCCCCAGAGGTGCCCCCATACAATAATAATGCCCCCAGAGGTGCCCTCATGAGCTAATTATGCCCCCAGAGGTGTCCTCATGAGCTAATAATGCCCCCAGAGGTGCCCTCATGAGCTAATAATGCCCCCAGAGGTGCCCCCATGGACTAATAATGCCCCCATGAGCTAATAGTGCCCCCAGAGGTGCCCCCATGAACTAATAATGCCCCCAGAGGTGCCCCCATATACTAATAATGCCCCCAGAGGTGCCCCCATGAGCTAATAATGCCCCCCGAGTTGCCCCCATCAACTAATAATGCCCCCAGAGGTGCCCCCATGAGCTAATAATGCCCCCAGAGGTGCCCCCATGAGCTAATAATGCCCCCAGAGGTGGCCCCCATGAACTAATAACGCCCACAGAGTTGCCCCCATGAACTAATAATGCCCCCAGAGGTGCCCCCATACAATAATAATGCCCCCAGAGGTGCCCCCAAATAATAATGATGCCCCCAGAGGTGCCCACATGAGCTAATAATGCCCCCAGAGGTGCCCCCAAGAACTAATAATGCCCCCAGAGGTGCCCCCAAGAACTAATAATGCCCTCAGAGGTGCCCCATACAATAATAATGCCCCCAGAGGTGCCCCCATACAATAATAATGCCCCCAGAGGTGCCCCCAAATAATAATGATGCCCCCAGAGGTGCCCCCATATACTAATAATGCCCCCAGAGGTGCCCCCATGAGCTAATAATGCCCCCAGAGGTGCCCCCATGAGCTAATAATGCCCCCAGAGGTGGCCCCCATGAACTAATAACGCCCACAGAGTTGCCCCCATGAACTAATAATGCCCCCAGAGGTGCCCCCATACAATAATAATGCCCCCAGAGGTGCCCCCAAATAATAATGATGCCCCCAGAGGTGCCCACATGAGCTAATAATGCCCCCAGAGGTGCCCCCAAGAACTAATAATGCCCCCAGAGGTGCCCCCAAGAAATAATAATGCCCTCAGAGGTGCCCCCATACAATAATAATGCCCCCAGAGGTGCCCCCATACAATAATAATGCCCCCAGAGGTGCCCCCAAATAATAATGATGCCCCCAGAGGTGCCCCTAAAAAAACAAACATCCTACTCACCTAATCGGCGCTGTGTAGCTGCAGGCAGCAGCTCTCCTCCTCCTCTTCGGGCTCCATCTTGCGAGCCGCAGGGACGGGACTTCCGGCAGACGTGATGACGTCACATCCTCACGCCTGCCGGAGAGGTCACGGCCCGGCCTCCCATAGGCTGCTGGTATGAAGTGCCGGCAGCCTATGGGAGAGAATACAGGAGGAGGACGCTGACAGGTCCTTCTCCTGTATTCTGATCGCTTTGATGTTCCGCCCGCTCACTGTGCTCACTGTGCGGGCGGAACATCAAAGCAATCTGTGCATCCTGAGAATCTGCGCGGCCGCAGCTTCTCTGGATGCTCAAAAACAAGTGGCAAGGGGGGCCGTGCGGGCCCCCCTAGCGTAGGGGCCCGGTCGCCATGGCGACCCCTATAGCTACGCCACTGCTCCTCCCCCAGGGTTCTCTAAAGCTTCTTCATGCCAGCTTTCTCCTTGTTATTCCTTAGGATAAGATCCTTCTTCTGTTGCTGCTGTCCAAACATCGTGGACTAAACTGTGAGTATACAAGATCCTTTCTGTAGTCATTCCACACAATGCCGCCCTACCTACTACTCAGAAATGGGAAATGCACATAAAGTTTTCCTAAAAAAAACGGTGACGTCACAAATCAGAGCAGGGCTGGGTGTAATTCCAATAAAGCGTCCAGCAGGGGGCGCAGTGTATGGAGAAATTACATAGTAAGAATAACTATATCACAAGTGCCAGCAGCCCCATCCACGGCACTGGGGTCTGCTGTCGAATGCGCCCGCATTCCAATTCAAAAGAAATTAAGTTCATCCGGCTGGTACTGCAGTTCCGGCTGGGATGAACTTCACTGACAGCGGGCATTCTGTAAATAAGTAGTGCGGTGGAGACCATATGGAGGGCCCAGAAATGGACGCTGTATAGTTATGGCTGGTTGCCCCCCACATATCGAACATTACTGTGTTGTTAGAATTTGTAAAGATTTTTTTTTACAACTTATTCAGTTCTAGTCCTAGATTATTCTGTAAGGAAATTATTAATTTCTTCATTTCTATGAGATGTAAGCTGTAATAGAAGTATAAAGTATCCTTCACCTCTTTGCTTACCATCATTGTTTGGTGTCTCTTTGCTCCATATAGATTTATAGAAACATCTTAAACATCTGGCATCACCATCTTACCATACCTGCCACCCTCCTCTCTGCATCTGACAGGCACTGCTAATACTGTGCTAAATACACATTGGCTGGCAAGCACACAGTACTGGCCCACGAATGATGACCAACAGACCGGGTACATACACATGTACTTAATTTGTTCTAAAATTCATGCCGCGGTTAAACCTTACTTAACCGGAATTCCCCTTTAACTATTGATTATTAATAAATCTTTATCTTCAACTGCATTTTGTGTTACTTCCATTGTTGCTGCTCACATTAAAGGGAACCTGTCACCCCCCATGCCGGGGTGACAGGCTCCCGACCCCCCGTTAGAGCCCCATATACTTACCTGATCCCGCCAGGTCCCGCTTCTGGAGGTGGTCGGGTGATGAAGATCTCAGCCGCTGCAGCCCGGCGCGCGCGCTGAGAGATGAGTCCAACGCTCATAGAGAATGACAGAGAGCTGGACTCTCCTGTCATTCTCTATGGGTGTTGGACTCATCTCAGCGCGCGCGCGGCGGGCTGCAGCGGCTGAGATCTTCATCACCCGACCACCTCCAGAAGCGGGACCTGGCGGGATCAGGTAAGTATATGGGGCTCTAACGGGGGGTCGGGAGCCTGTCACCCCGGCACGGGGGGTGACAGGTTCCCTTTAAAATTATTCGGATCATCTTAAACAGGTAAGGGGCAGGGTCGTCTTTCCCCTTGGGCAGGAGGGTAGGCGACTGCCTTGGGGGCCATCTTTCTTAGGGCCGTATTAGACAGCTTGATATTAAGGAGCAATATCAGTGGGGGGGGGTCACGAGGAGCAGCTAAGAATCATCTGGATGGTGCGTGGAAAACAGCAGCGGTCTGGTGCTGCCGCTCCTATTACACAGAGCAATGGCCAGCAGACCGTTGCTTTCCTTATCGAGACTTTGGTTCATGCAGAAAGGTAACAATCAGCTGACATCTTGTATGTTGGCTGAACGTTTCCTTTCTGCATGAGCTATTACGACAGACGATTATTGGCCGGAACAACTGGTTTTTGGCCAAGTAGGGCTGATAATCACTTTACTTAATAGTACCCATAGGGGTCCCCTCTGCGATTGTAGTTTTGGAACAGCTGGAGGGCCGGGGGTGCATACTGTGAGCATAGCATATGGACAAAACCACACCCACACACAATGTCGAATAGCTGCCCGATGTCGCAGCAACATTAGTACTGTAATACTGGCTAGCTATATATTACCTACAACATGCAGCCTCTCAACACACACCATCTCAGAAAGGATTTTCTTTTTTTGCACTCCGTATAACAGGGATGGGGAACCTTCAGCCTTCGGACAAAACTACAATTCCCATCATGCCTGGACAGCCAAAGCTGTCATAATGCCCTCATTTCTGCAAAATTGTGGTAAAAAGCTATTTTTTGCAAATCATGGCAGAACGGTAGCCAGGAGACAATACACCACTGAAAGTATAAGTCTTTTTGGGTGGCAGTGGGCCCAGGGCTACCACCCATAAAGGACCTATTATAAGCCACTACTGTGTGACAGGCCCACTCAGCCATGGAGAGGTAAGACACCGCTACGGCTGCTGAATGGCTGAGCAGGCTTCATGGCTTCAGCAATGAAGGAGGCATACAGAATCTGCTGTAACATACAATGCCACACAATATTAACATATGGTGCAGATTTTATATTTAAACTGTATGTATGACGGAAAATGTACTGTAAGTAATGAAGATATTGTGCGCAGGTTAACCTTCTCTTACTGGGTATTTTGAATTTCTCAGACCAAAGCCTTACCAAAGGTCTGGGAACCCTGACGGGCAATCTGTGACTTTGTAACTGATGTTTCATGCTGTGACCACTAGGGGTGCTACTGCACCAATATATAAAATAAAGACTCTAGATTGTTCACATCAGGAGCACAAAACAAAGCTCTGGGCAAATAACGCATTTTAAAGTATCCCTGCCATTTCTGTAAGCTGTGACACAACATAGATGGAGTCCGGATTCTGAAACACAACCTGCTTAAAGGAACAGGCTAATGATCAATGAGTGGTATACACTATGGGAGGAGAACTGATCAGAAATTAAAGGGTACAGCACTCAGCCAGACACTTATGCCTCACTTTTATGGATCAGTGGGGATCTCCACAGATCTCCACCTCTGATCAAAGTTTATGGCATGACAAATGTTTTTAAAAATAATATGTAACCTTAATGAGTTACATACTGTATTATACTCCAGAGCTGCACTCACTATTCTGCAGGTGGGGTCACTGTGTACATACATTACTTATCCTGTACTGATCCTGAGTTATACCTTGTATTATACTGCAGAGCTGCACTCACTATTCTGCTGGTGGGGTCACTGTGTACATACATTACATTACTTATCCTGTACTGATCCTGAGTTACATCCTGTATTTCTTTTATTAAAATTTTAAACATAACAATAAATAAATACAGAAATAACACACCATATACCATATCTGACCAGAACAAGACAATAAATAGAAAAATGAAACCATAACATAAAGCACCGGTCCATCCCCGCACTCATTCTTCCACACATACAACCCATATACCTATATACAATATATACACCCATATACCTATATACAATATATACACAATATAAACTATTTAGCTAAACATATTAATAAACTATATACACTACTATATACAAACCTATATATACACTACTATATACTATACACCTATAAACACACCTATATACACCACTATATATACACCTATATAACTAACTAATTGTGAACCCCCTGGCCCAGTTGCATTGTGCACAACCTAATATACCACCGACATAACTCTACTCAACCCAACACCAACTAAACAAGTCATCACTACACAAATAAACTAAAACTAAACAAGACACAATGCAAAATAATAACCTACAACTAAACAATACATATGATATTTTAAATTTTTTTTTTTTTTTTTTTTTTTTTTTTTTTTTTTTTTGGCCCTGAACTGGTCCCGCATCCCATGCCCCCAGTACATGATCACGGACGTCCATGAACCAGCCCAGGATTTTATATATATGTAAAAGTCCCAACAAAGTCCCACAGAAGCCCCCTCCCCCCTTTTACCCACCACCCAACCTATCACTAAACCCGAACCCCAGGTGCAAACAAAACATATATAATATATACAGTATATACAATTTATACAAACATACAAAGATAATCACAAAGACAATCACAATACACAAACTTTTGAAAAAAAAAAAAAAAAAAAAAAAAAAAAAAAAAAAAAAAAAAAAAATATAACATACTAAACCCAACAATAATGAGACTTCTCAGCCCCACACACAGCCCGAAAGCCCAAGATCAGCGCCTGCAAGCCGTATACTCCAGTATCTCTACAGCACAAAACAAAAGACTAATGTGCCAGCATCAGCCCACCACCAGGAGAGGAGACGCAGGCTAAGGAACCTTATAGGCAAAGCCCCTCCAAAGACAAGAGGCCCTACCAGCCCCCAGCCTCTCGTACTCCAGAGAGCGCACCTTCACCAGGTCACCGAGTGTGCCCCTAACCACCTCATCCACAGGGAGGATTTTACGCTGCGTCGACACTAAACACCGTGCACTCCATGTGTGGTACCTGACCACTATGCTGACTAGGAATAAAGTGCTCCGGTCCCAGCCACCAAGGTTTCTGAATGCTCCATAGGCCCATTCCGCATAGGAGAGGCGGACCAACCTGGGCCACCCGATGGAAGCGCCCACCCTGTTGTAAACCTCTGTATTAAAGGGACAATGAAGCAGAAAATGCTCCATGCTTTCCAGCATGCCTCCACACTCCTCCCGGGGACATCCCCGATCCTCAGAGCTCCTGCACTTCAGATTGTCCCTCACATACAGTTTCCCATGGAAGCAGCGCCAAGCCAAGTCCCAAAACTTCAAGGGGATCCTGATGGAATTCAATAGGCCCAACCCAACCTCCAGATCCCGACTTGGGCAATCCTTGAGCGCCAGCGGTTTTTGGAAATGGGACGACAGGACCCTATTGTCAAGGAATTTCCTCGACAGAGTCCTAATCTCCCACATCCCCAAACCCCACCGACGAATGACCTTCAGAACCAGGGTAGCATAAGCCGGAAGATGCCCGTGTGGTGTGCGGAGATCCTTCACTTGCCCTCCTGTCTCCCATTCCTGGAAGAAAGGCTGAAACCATCCCCTACAGGAGAATACCCACGGAGGAGCCCTCTCTTTCCAGAGGTTTGCAATGTTGGTCTTAAGAAAGGTATTCACCAGGAACACCACGGGGTTGACCATACACAACCCCCCTTGTCTCCTCGTACGGTAAGTAACCTCCCTCTTGACTAGGTTCAGTCTATTCCCCCATAACAGTTGGAAGAACACACTGTAGACCCGAGTCCAGAGAGGTTCTGGCAAAATGCAAACACTGCCCAGATATATCAGCAAAGGGAGCAGGAATGTTTTGATCAGGTTAACCCTTTCCCTGAGGGTCAAAGACCAACCCTTCCACTGATCCACCCTCTGAGCGGCGATCTTAAGCCTGCTGTCCCAGTTTTGTTTGGGGTAATCCCCTTGGCCGAATTCGATGCCAAGAACTTTTGCAAACTCCTGGGGCTCTGGAAGGGTGTCCGGGAGATCAAATCCAGGATCTCCACCTCCCAGCCAGAGACTCTCACACTTATCCTGGTTGATCTTGGACCCAGATGCCTCTGAGTAGCGCTCCACCTCTGACATCACACACCGCACCTCCTCTTGCGAGGAGACGAATATGGTGACATCATCGGCGTACGCTACCACCCTCAGAGTGGAATCCGGCACCGCAGGGTCCATTCTCACCCCTGCCAACGGTCCACAATCAATCCTCCTAAGGAAAGGATCAATTGCAAACACGTACAACAGTGGGCTTAAAGGGCAACCCTGACGGACACCAGACCCAACCTCAAAAGAGCGGCCAATCCAACCATTCACAAGCGGGAAACTCTCTGCCCCTGTATACAAGGTCTTAAGCCAATCAACAAAAACCCCCGGCAGGCCATATCTCAGAAGAACAGACCAGAGGTACTCGTGGTTAACCCGATCAAACGCTTTTGCCTGATCCAAGGACAGCAAGTACCCCTTCCAATGACCCGCCCTACCCTGCTCCACAGCCTCCCGGACACCGAGCACAGCACTAAAGGTACTGCGGCCCGGAACAGAGCAATGCTGGGCCCTCGAAAGGAGCTGGGGTGCAAACTTCACCAGCCGATTAAACAGCACTTTTGCCAGAATCTTTCTGTCCGCATTGAGAAGCGCTATGGGACGCCAATTCTCAATGCGGGACGGGTCTTTACCCTTTGACAAGATGATCAAGGCTGACCTCCTCATTGACCTCGGCAGAGTGCCCGAGGAGAGACACTCATTGAATACCTCAGTCAAGAGGGGAACCAAAGTGTCCTTAAAGGTCTTATAGAACTCAGATGTTAAGCCATCTGGACCGGGTGACTTCTTGAGGGCAAGACCATCAATAGCCACCCTGACTTCCTCTTCTTGGATCATCTCTGTCAAAACGTCAAGAGAGGGGTCTACCCCTGGTTCAGGGACGGTTTCAGTCAAGAAAGCTGAGGCCTTATCCCGATCTAGATCTTTCCTCCCCAAGAGGTGCGAGTAAAAGGATCTGACGACCTCCAGGATCCCCGATCTGGACCTTTTCAGGGATCCTGTACTATCAATCAGTCCTGAGACGATTTTACTATTTACTGACATCTTGCAGTTTCTGTAAGGGTCGGGCGAGCGGTACTTCCCGTAATCCCTCTCAAAAACCAAAGATGCGTGTCTATCATACTGGCACCTCAGTAGCAAGGCTTTCACTCTGGAGATATCATCACGACTACCTCCAGTCGAGACAAGACGTTCAAGTTTCTTCCTCAGGCCCTGGTACAGGCGATACCTGTCCAGACTCCTGAGGCTCGAGAGCTGGCGGAAGAATCCCGCAACCCTTTTTTTGAACATCTCCCACCACTCTGACTTACTGCTACAAAGGCCCAGCAATGGTACCTGGCTCTGAAGAAAATCCTCAAAGGACTGTCTTATTTCCGCTTCTTCCAAGAGAGACGAATTGAGCTTCCAGTAGCCTCTACCCATCCGGGGGGTCTCTGTAACATTCAGAGAAAACAAAATTAAACAGTGGTCGGAGAACTCCACCTCAACAACGGACACCGCTGAAGAGACGGCTTCCTCCTTTAAATAAAACCTGTCTATCCTGGACCTACAACTACCCCTATGATAGGTGAATCCCGCGTGGCCTGGTGTATGCCGTATGTGGACATCCACCAGGCGAGCCTCACTAGCTATACTATTCAGGGCGACGCCATCATAAGTCAGCTTGTCTCTGGAACCTCCCCTATCCTGGGGCCTCGTGACAGCATTGAAGTCCCCTCCAAAGACCACCTGCCGACTTGTAAAAAGATAGGGCTTGATCCTCATAAAGAGACACTTCCGATCCCACTTGGACTGTGGACCATAGATGTTAATAAGGCGAAGTTCTTGTCCCTTCATGAGGACATCTAGAATCAGGCACCTCCCCATTTCTAACTCAATAACCCGTCGGCATTCTACCGGTGCGGCAAAAAGGACCGCCACCCCGCTATACGGCTCGGCCGCAAGAGACCAGTAGGAGGGCCCATTCCTCCATTCCCTTCTGGCTTTAAATATAGATGACATGTCTGTTAGCCTGGTCTCCTGCAAAAAGAAAATATCAGCATTAATGTGGGCAAAATAATCATAGGCCGCAAATCTAGCCGTATCTGACTTAATGCTGGCTACATTAATGGAAGCCAGCGTCAACGGAGAGGGTGCCGCCATCATGGGTGATTGAGTTAGACAGCTTTCTTTTTCCCACTATCCTTTCCATCCTGCCCGCCACCTTCCTCATCTGACGATGGTTTACCTCTCTTTAGTGAAACGGATGTATCCATATCCCCTTTATTTACATTTTCCTCGTCCCCCGACTCTGGGCAGATCCTCCCCCCAAAGGAAATACGTTCCCCAGGGAGAGAGGATTCGACGTCCCCTGCAGGCCCCTCCGTCACCGCGACAACCAGAACCTCACCCTGCGCCTCCTGCACCTCTGAGGAGGAAACATCTTCGAGGGTTTGGAACCGGTTTGAGAGACCAATCAGAGGGAGGATGGTTGTACCTTCCTTTGGCATCTGGGGGGTGGGAGAAGATCTTACATCTCCCCTTTTCTTATTCTTTTTAGTACCCCGCTTGTGCTCCACCCATCTCCCACTATCCTCATCCGCGCTCTCACCATGGGAGGACAGTGGAGAGATGGCACCTTCTTCTTTCCGAATCCTCCAAATCTCCTCATCCAGATCACTGTCCCTCAGAGCCTCAGCAGTAAGATTGGCCTCAGGGATGAGATCAGAGGTCACCACAGTTGCGCAAGGCTCCTGAGACTCCCCCATCTCCCTCTCCCTTTGGCGCTTATCCCGACGCCTCAGTTGGGCTGGCGTCTTTTGCTTACTTTTCCTCCCTGGCTCTTTTACTCCTTCACCCCCGCCAGCTGCCCCCCCAGTAGATTCCTCCTCACGACCTTTCTCCACCGGGGTAACAACTGCGTTGGCAAAGGAACGAGGGCAGCGACTGAATGGGTGACCTAAGTCACCACACAGGTGACACCTAATCTCCACACAGGATGCAGCGAGATGGCCTATTTCCCCACACAATGAGCACTTCATCACTGTGCACCTAGCACTGAAATGTGTGGGGTCACCGCACCTGTGACAGAGCTTAGGCTGACCCTGGTAGAAGACCTGGATTCGATCCCTTCCTAGGAAGGTGGCAGATGGTATGTGGGTAACGGTGTTTCCTGAATATCTAAGTTTGACCATAAAGGTCCAAGCCCCTGACCAGATGCCATATTCGTCCCTGTTCTTTTTTGGGACTTCCACCACCTCTCCATACCGGCCAAGCCACGTCATGATGTCAATACAAGAGAGTGATTCATTACGGGTTAAAACGGTCACTCTCTTGATGTTATTTTGGCGAGACACCGCCTGAATGGCAAAGTCTCGCCAGCCGGGCTCATCCTTTATCAGCTCATAGTTCGACCAAAAAAGCTCAAGCCCCTCCGGCCGAACAAAGCTGATATCGAATTCAGGGGTACCAAAGGGATGTATCAAGGCAAAGATGTCGGCTGCCTTGAAGCTCATCCTCAGCAGGAGCTCAACAACTTTAGATCTTGGGGGACATGTATCACTGCCTCTCCACCTCAGACGGACCACATTCCTTCGGACACCGCCCGGCCCGGCTGTTGGGAGAGACCACACAGTTTCCCTACCCCTTTCCTCTCGGAAGGCTGCAAGGCCATGCCTTTCTATCAAGAAAGACAGATCAACCTCCCTACCCGCTACATTGATTGTTCTCTCCCCTCTCTTTAAGGCCTGCAGGACACGTCGATGCAAGTCACCATCCCCAGGGCCCGAGGACGAGGAAAGCACCCCACTTCCCCCAGCGGCAACATTTGCATAGCTGCGTACCGCTGCTGCAGCCGCTGGGGGTGCAACTGGACCAGGCCCTATGCTCCCACCACTAGTCTGTGCCCCTTCACCACCCTCCTCCACATAATCCATACCCACACCAATACCACCTGTCACACTGCCCCGACCACCCTCCAAAGCCCCAGACAGATTCCTCCCCACATTCACTCCTGCTTTCCCCCCCACATTAATTCCCCCATTCACACTGGGTGGACCGGTGTGTTCTGGGACAGAAAGAGATTTTGTACCATCAGCGTCATTGGGTACCAGGACCGGAGCCACCTCCACAGGACAGGCCACTGGTCCCTTTAGAAAGGACCGAACAGCCTGCCTGGACTGTTTAGAGGCAGCCCCTGCCCTATTTCTGCTGGTACCCTCTGCCTCATCAGTACTAGACTCCTCCGCACGATCTGGTCCAGCAGCACCAATACAAAATAAAGGCTTAAGTCCAGTCTTTCTTTTGGGAGGTGAAGACATCTTAGCCCCGGCAGCATCCCGACGACGACACCGCTGCCCCAAAGGAACAGCAGCGCCAAGAGCCACCGGAGCTCCCACAGCTGACACCGGCACACACCCGCTCCCCCCTCCCGTCAGGAAGCGAGCTGATGCACCAGTGCCTTTAACGTTACTGCCCACCGCTGGGCCACCTCTCCTGCCACTGCCCGCCACTGGGCCAATATCACTGTCCGACCTTACGGCCAGTTCCTCACCTGCTCCACCTCTGCTACTGCAAACAGAGATGGAGCTTACCGCCATACTAGACTCCATACTCTCCCCATTCTCCTGCACTGAGTCCACAACAGAACTCAGGCCGGGCTGAGATATGGGGTTCACACAGTGAGCTGACCCTGAGGCCAGTCCGGGGGGCACAGGGAGGGGGGAATATACAAATGTTACCTGCTCCTGAAGCTTGGTGGTCTTTACCTTGGTCTTTCTCCCAGGCGCCTCCTCTGGTAACTCATCTCCGAATACGAAGTCCTGGAGGCGCCCTGGTGACTCCAGGAGCTGGATCTGGGCCATCAGCGCCCCTCCCTGGTAACTGGTGTTGCTTTCATCCCCCGAACAGCGGCTAGATGACAATGCCGCTTGCCCTGCAGGGAGCCCACTGTATGGGGTCTGTTGTTGCGGACCCCCGGGTGGATTCGGCTCAACATCACGTACCTCCGCAGCGTCTCCTTCCTCCTCCACCCGGCTCTCTGGCTGGAGCCCTCTCAGCCTTCTCTGCCTTTCTCTCTCCGTTTGAGCAAAACGATCGTCGTTCTGAAGTTTCTCTTTAAACGGCCCACTGTTCTCCAAAATAAAAGTTCTCTTTTTCACTATTTTTTTGATGTCAGCTTTCAGAGATTTAATTTTCGCTGATAACTCAGCCTTTTGCTGCTTAGCAGCAGTGTCCATCAATGCTTTTACAGCACATACCTCCTCCTGGAGCTTGTACAGCTGGTTCCTGGCTTCCTCATACCCACAGAGGCTTGCAGCAATCCGTAGGCCATAGGTCTGCCCCGTCTCTTGGGACCGCTGCACCCCCCAATCTTCCTCCACACCTTCATGGGCAGACAGCCTTGCTCCAGGAGGAGTGTCACTGCACAGATTTTCCTGGCTGGTTTCCACAGTTGTTCCAGAACTTCTGGCACTTGTAGTTCCACAACTTGCTGTAGCCTTGCGGCTACCCTTTGTTACCTCAGGTTCAGGGGTGGCTGGAGAAGCATCGCTGCACCTCCTAGTAGAACGCCTCAGCCCTTGGACCTCTGATGGTATTCCCTCTGTTGGTCGCTGGATTCCTCTGCCCCCCACGGACCTGGTTCGGGGGGCAGGAGTTGGGACTCTCCTTGGCTCGCTCATGCCTGAAAACCTGCTCCCTCCCTGGGGAGGAGAGAGCAGGCCCAGGGGCAGATCTTCCTTGCCTGGAGCTCAGGAGCAGCAGACTTGCACAGCCTCACACAGCAGGACCACACCCAAAACTAATTGGATCACCACTGCAGAGCTGCACTCAGTATTCTGCAGGTGGGGTCACTGTGTACATACATTACTTATCCTGTACTGATCCTGAGTTATACCTTGTATTATACTGCAGAGCTGCACTCACTATTCTGCTGGTGGGGTCACTGTGTACATACATTACATTACTTATCCTGTACTGATCCTGAGTTACATCCTGTATTATACTCCAGAGCTGCACTCACTATTCTGCTGGTGGGGTCACTGTGTACATACATTACATTATTTCTCCTGTACTGATCCTGAGTTACATCATGTATTACACTCTAGAGCTGCACTCACTATTCTGCTGGTGGGGTCACTGTTTATGTTACTTCTACAATGTTTAGATTTTTTTTTTCCTTCTTAAGGCCGGGTTTACACTATGTATGACACCCAACGTTCTGTGACACAGCTTTGTCACAGAACGGCCGGTATAAGTGAAGGTCATCCTGGCCAGTACCTTCTTTTTAATTGGGATGCGGGAGCATTTGGGTGTGCTGCCATTCCAATTACCCATAGCCGACAATGTAAAGTGCAGCCAGTTTTCGGTACGGCCGCAAGGAATCCAGGCCAGAGTGTATACTATGTGTATACTCTCTGGCCGGGATGCAATAAAAGTCAAGGCAATGTATTGATTCAATTAATAATGGCCGGTGTTGCAACCTGCAACAACGACCGTTATTCATTGAATACAATGTGTGAACTTAGCCTAAAGTGGTACTCTGGAGATTGAATTTTTT
The DNA here is from genome assembly GCF_027789765.1 of Dendropsophus ebraccatus. NCBI lineage: Eukaryota > Metazoa > Chordata > Amphibia > Anura > Hylidae > Dendropsophus > Dendropsophus ebraccatus. Next base: position 103,134,710 of record NC_091461.1, on the reverse strand, counting down.
CTTTTTCGCTAATTCATTGCATTTATAAAGTTAAATTACTTTGTAAAATAAATGTATGTTTTTTTCTAAATTTACATTCCACTTCCATTGACTAGCAGCAGTAAGGAGTGACACGGCCACCTCTGCTGCCACCAACATTTGTGTCAGGAACTGCAGGGCTGTCTAAGGGCCCTTCTACACACACAGATATCTGACAGATTGGCTTCAAAAATTTGGATTTGAGGAGAAATACCAGTCTTTCCTTTATGACCTGTTCCCTGTCTATAGTCTGCTCCTGGCTTTGGCTTCACAACTGTCAGACATCTGTGTGTATTAAGCCCTGCAGTTCCCAAGGCCCTGCTCCTCCACACAGCACTATGCAGAACTGGGTGTTCCCCCCAACCAGTGTACTGTATTTTCTTATATACAGTACCTAGTATGGGGGGAGGCTCCCCGACATGATCGCTGTGACTGGCAGTCCCTGCACAGTGAGCGGTGATAGGAATCATTACTAGTAGTTCTAGCACAGTGAGAGGCAATAGCAATCATTGCTCGCTGTACAGAGGCTGCGGCACATCACAATTGGTGGCAGCAGAGCCGGCCATGTCACCCTTACAACTGCTGATAAATGTAAATTTATATAAAAAAACTAAATATTTTAAATAAAAATAGTCTCTGGAGTACCCCTTAGATTGTTAAAACATACCCAATGGGGGAGATTTATGAAAGGGTGTAAATACACACCTGGTGTAAACTGCCCACCGCAATCATTCACAGCTCAGCTTTGAGCTCTGGTAGAATATAAAAGAGGAGCTGTGATTGGCTACACCAGGTGCAGGGCCGCTTTAACCAGAGGGCACATGGTGCACGTGCACCGGGCCCACTGGTTAAAGGGGCCCACCCTGAGCAGGCCGGCCGTTGCTATGTGCGATGGTCGCACAGGGCTCCAGCCTCCAGCCTGTCAGGGTGAAGCGCCATGGATGGGTAATCTACTTACCCATCCATGGCGCCCCCTGCAGGGCCCCCCCGTCCGCCACTGCCCCCCTTCGCCCGCTGCTGCGCTTCAGCAGGAGCAGCGGTACTGACAGAGAGAGAGCGCCATTGGCTCCCTCCCTGTCAGTCACTCTTGCACTTGCAGCGGTCACAAGAGGCCGCACTCTCCCTCTGGCGCCCGATGTCACGGGAGAGTCGGCGCGAGGGTAAGGGGAGTGCAGCCTCTTGTGACCGCTGCAGTGCGGCCACAAGAGGGAAGAGAAGAGGAACGCGTGGACCCGGGTGAGTATAACTGATTTTTTTTTTAATGTTATATGGGAGGGGGAGCAGGAGCGAACGGGGGGGGGGGGGGGGGTTGCACACAGCAAGGGGACTATATACTATTGGGGAGGGCACAGGGGGGCTATATACTGTTGGGGAGAGCACGGGGGGGGGGCTATATACTATTGGGGAGAGCACAGGGGGACTATATACTATTGGGGAGGGCACAGGGGGGCTATATACTGTTGGGGAGAGCATGGGGGGGGGCTATATACTATTGGGGAGAGCACAGGGTGGCTATATACTGTTGGGGAGAGCACATGGGGGCTATATACTATTGGGGAGAGCACATGGGGGCTATATACTATTGGGGAGAGCACATGGGGGCTATATACTATTGGGGAGAGCACAGGGGGGCTATATACTGTTGGGGAGAGCACATGGGGGCTATATACTGTTGGGGAGAGCACATGGGATCTATATACTGTTGGGGAGAGCACATGGGATCTATATACTGTTGGGGAGAGCACATGGGATCTATATACTGTTGGGGAGAGCACAGGGGGGCTATATACTGTTGGGGAGAGTACAGCGGGCTATATACTGTTGGTGAGAGCACGGGGGGGGGGCAATATACTATTGAGAGCACGGGGGGGGCAATATACTATTGAGAGCACGGGGGGGCTATATACTATTGTGGAGAGCACAGGGGGGCTATATACTGTTGGGGAGAGCACAGGGGGGCTATATACTGTTGGGGAGAGCACAGGGGGGCTATATACTGTTGGGGAGAGCACATGGGGGCTATATACTATTGGGGAGAGCACAGGGGGTTTATATACTGCTGGGGAGAGCACATGGGGGCTATATACTATTGGGGAGAGCACAGGGGGGGGTTATATACTGTTGGGGAGAGCACATGGGGGCTATATACTATTGGGGAGAGCACAGGGGGGGTTATATACTGTTGGGGAGAGCACATGGGGGCTATTTACTACTGGGGAGCGCACAGGGGGGCTATATACTACTGGGGATAGCACACTGGGGCTATATACTACTGGAGCGAGCGCACAGGGGGGCTATATACTACTGGGGATAGCACACAGGGGCTATATACTACTGGGGCGAGCGCACAGGGGGGCTATATACTACTGGGGAGAGCACACAGGGGGCTGTATACTTCTGGGGTAGTGCACAGAGGGGCTATAGACTACTGGGGAGCCCACAGGGAGCTATATACTAATGGGGAGTGCACGGGGGGCTATATACTACTGGAGATAGTGCACAGGGGGGTGCACAGGGGGGCTATAATCTACTGGGGTAGCACACGGGGGGTCTATATACTACTGGGGAGAGCACACAAGGGGCTATAATCTACTGGGGGAGCACACTGGGGGTCTATATACTAATGGGGGGGCAGACAGGAGGGCTGTATATAACTGGAGGAGCACACAAGGGTCTATATACTACAGGGACACCTTAAAACTATGGAGGCCAGAGGGGTGTAACTATGTAGGGGTACAGAGGGGTGTAACTACTATATAGGGGTACAGGGGACCTAACTACTGTATGTGTTGGAGCCTAAAATATTTCTCTGGCAGATTCTGGAGAGAAGATTCACAGCCAGGAGAAGACTTCAAGGTGGCCCAGGCTGGATGGAGAGAAAAAGAAAAGGTGACAGACTCTGATCGGAGAAGACGCCCCCGGTGAGTCACTGGATGTAACTGCACTCTGTTATAGGGTCTGTAGTGATAGGAGTCATGGTGTGACGGTATTATGTAATGGTATCATTGGCGATATCTTTGTTTTGTTCAGTGCAGTTTTCATGTAATATGTAATCACTGAATGGTGGAAATAGTGTTATAAGGTAACTACTGTATGTATTGGGGCTCTTGATACAGTGTGGGGGCAAATTCAGTACATTATACAATGTGCCGAAAGGGTAGAGGGGGGCCTACTCTTGAGGGCTGTGCACTGGACCCACCAATGTATTAAAACGGCCCTGACCAGGTGTATATTTACACCCTTACATAAATCTCCCCCAATATGTTCAAAGACAAAACTGCGAGTCACAGGTCTCAGGAAAAAACAAACTTTATTTCGTTACCCCTCATTAGGGTGTATGGATGGGCCTATTCCCCCGACGGCGGGAGAGTTATGATCAGTGCAGCAGCTGTGGTCACATCACAGCTAACAGGAAGTCCCCAAGATTACCGTCTCCGCAGTCATTTCCTGTACAACCCCTTTAAGGAGTATTAGCGATCTGCACCCTAACGGGGAAGCTGTTTGGCCCAGGCTCTGGCTGAACAGTCCACCTTCTGCAGCTTTCTGGTTACTGTTCAGCCATAGTTCCCCGCAGCTGTCAGACCATGCTGGGAAATGTGATTCCACAGCAGCCAGGTAACTGCAAACTGTAGACTACTCACCCGCGGCCACGGTGAACCAATTTACATTACATATTTGACTTTACTGTGTCTTGGCACACACGTCTTTACTCTGGCACGGTGGGGGTGGTACAGGCAGACGGAGCGCCATCACTTTAAAGTGTTCTGTTCAAGAAGTGCGTTCTTTTCTGCATAGTACATAACCTTTCCCGCGCCTCCACCACATGTACAGTAATATCTACAACAGCTTTAGCTTTGGAATTAAACTGTGTGCAATAAGTCTCTTATTAATAGTATTACACAAAACTGATAAATATTCTGGCAGACTTGCGGATAAGTTATGAGGAGGAGATCCCAGCCCGGCCCAGCTTCTCCCGTCCAGGCCGCCAGCATCACATGTTCAATGGGGCGCTAATCCCTCCCCCTTCCTCATTTAAAAGGGGCCAGGGCTTGCAGAATTTTTTTCTTAAATATACAAAGTGATTATAGTGAACCGGCCTCTGCTGCTCCCGGGCGCTCGCCAGTTACACCCCGCAACAGCAGATAATAGTATTACAGTGTTACCATATATATATATAGAAAATCAGTGAAACACGTCGGGAAAGGACAGTATGGACGGGACATGGAGGTGAATTAAGGTGTAAGGGATAGTGAATGCGAGCTAGGTGCGTGAAAGAGCAGACAATACCCCTTCCTCCTCCTCCTCCTTCAAAAAAGGTAAATTCCTTGAAATTTAGCCTAAAAACAGGAAAAAAAAAACAAAGAACACACAAATACTGTCATCTCCTTCGAACATAAATGACCTAGAAAGCTAAAAAAAGACACAAAGGTCCCGATATTCAAGTATTTCAGGATTCCTGCACCTTTAACAAGCTGGGTACGGATGTCTGAACAATTAAACCCAGTACAAAAAAAAAATCCCATTAAAAAAAAAAAAAGTGAGGGTAAGGCTGGGAGACTACTGGGAGTTGGAAGGGGCTGCCACCCGGTCCGCCCTCTTGATTTACTGGAATGTGATGCAAAAAGGAATCCGGATCCTTGGAGATGGTTGCGGGACTACAGTACAGAGTAAAGAGAGACAAGGAGGCAAGTTCTGGAAGGAGCCGGCTCCGGGTTTTTTTCTTTTTATTGTGCGCTCGATGCTGGGTGATGGGGTGGACGTGGGGAGTCACACACTCTCACTTCATACAGTCTTTTTAGGCACTTAAATTTTTTTTTTTGGCTGGTGTAAGCCCCCAGATGAAGTTGAAAACCAGTATGGCACCGTTACTGGCCAACATCAGACAGCTGGGTGTCTCGCTTTAAGAAAAAGAATAATTAAAAAAGAAAAAAAAATAATAATACGGCGACATCGTCTTCCCACATTAGCATTTTTCGGGAGATCTCAGCCGTCGGGCTGGTAGAGGTTTTAGTTTTCTTTGGCTTTGCCGTTCTTGGCCTTGCCGTTGTGGTGCACGGCTCCATTGGAAGAGATGCTGGTCTTGGGGAGACGTCGTCCTTTAGTGTAGGCCTGGTACCAGAAGTTAGAAAAGAGCATGAAGAAGACTGTGCCGTAGATCCAGATGAGGTGGATGAAGATGGGGAACTGGTAGTCGCAGGAGGACATGAAATAATACTGAGTGATGTGGATGGAGACTAGAACGAACTGGAGCTGAGAGACAAAACAGAAGATGGGGACTGAGATTGTGAGCTCACAATGTTACACCGACTAACACAATATAGTCATCAACACTTACCAGCTGAATGGCAGTCATGTGCTTCTTCCACCACAGAAACTTCTGGAACCGTGGTCCGGCAGCGGACAAGCCGTAGTAGAAGTACATGATGACATGGACCAGGGAGTTGATCATGGCGTGGAAGGATCCCATACCACCTGGAGAGAGACAGATCATCAGAAGAAGAACAGAGATAGACTATCAAGATCAAGATGGTCGTCTAGTGTCCTCACCTGGGCCAAACTTCACGCCCCACCACCAGCTCCAGGGCAGCACGGAGTGATGGAAGATGTGAAGGAACGTGATCTGACCGTTCTTCTTCCTCAGGACAAAGAAAACCTGCAGCACAAAGAAACAATAGGCACAAACTGAGAAACATGGACCAAGGGGCATCTATGTTGCTGTGTGAGAAAAGCAATCTCTGTAAAGGTCAGTAGGGGGAAGACCTAGTATGCTTAACCCCTCAGCACCCAGCCTAATTTTTTTTTTTTTATCATTGCAATACAAGCATGTGCTAGTTATTTTTATATCACTGTAGCTGTGTGAGTGCTTGATTTTTTGCAGAACAAAACCGTGTTTTTAAAGAGTATCATTTGCTATGTGTAACTTAGAATACCTACAATAGACCCTCAATCCAATAATACAACGTCCATAAACATATATAGCCTACAAATTAAACAAATGCTGGACAGATAATATACAATTTTCACAAAATGGTACTTCATTATTTTACAACAGAAAAATCTAAAAAAAAAAAAACTTAAAAGATACAGGAAGCAATACAATACATTCATTGGATGGTTTACAACACACCACAGGGCGTTATTTACAATGTAAACCATGTTTGATAAATAACCAAACCTCATTCCAATGACTATTTAGTGCCATGTAATTAATTGATTGAGCAATCAGTAGTCTGCTCTTTCTGTACTGCAGTGTCTTTCACTTGACAGTCCACTAGGTATATAGACATGGTAGATCTGGAGGACTTCCTTAGAACCCTGGCTGCCATGGCGACTCATCTGCACCCTGTGATCACATCCCAGGGCACTGATAGGGTGACACAAAGAGTTCCTTTGTTCTGTAAACCACTTTGGTACCTCAGTTGGTACCAGGATAGGCGCAGGATGTTTTTTAGATATATGCAGTAACAGACGTCATCTATCTTTCTGTCTCTCTAGCGCTGTACTTACCGTATCAAGGAGTTCTATAAACTTGGAAAACAGAAAGAGCCAGGCCACCTGTACCATCTAAAAAAGAGTAGAGACAAAAAAATTAACAAATGACAAAACAAATTAATCTTACCTTTATGTGACAGTATAGTTACGATGGATACATTTTTGTAATTACTGTCATTTCAAATGGGATTTTCAGGCAGTGAGTCTACAGCAACCTTATTTTGAGTGGTTATCTAGGATTAGAAAAGCATTAACAGCACCACCCCTATCCTCAGGTTGTGTGTGGTATTACAACTCAGCTCCATTCACTTCAATGAGTTACAAAACCCCACACTAAGGACAGGAGAGGTGCGGTTTCTGGAAGAAGAGGGCATGCTTTTCTAATCCTGGATAACCCCTTTAAAGCCATTTGGCTCCACTCCCTGGCTGGCAGGGACATGTGACTCGTTCACTCCATAGATTCTATTGAAGCAAAGGAGTCAGGTTTGATTGACAGTTGGGGAGAGAAGCTGCCATGTACTCCCCCCAGTAAGGCATTACTGTGACGTTTAACAGTGGGTGATTTCCAGTCCCTGAATGGCCTGGGGTGGGTGGGGTGTTCTAGTACCAGTTACCATGGCTGGTAATAAAGGAAGAGATAACAGGAGACAGCGACAGACATCGCTCTGTGTTTAGAGAGCAAAGTTCATCCGGTGGCGGCAGCTGGTACCCTCTCCAGGGGGGGGCATTATGTCACATAGATTTTCTTTGGCGTTTTTACCTACAGATTATCAATAGTCAACGCTGTGCCAGGCGGTGCACTCGTGTCTCACTCACCCTTAGTGCCGTTGGTGAATTAGAGGTGTCCACAGGGTCGCAACGCCAGGTGTATCCGGTCAACCAGCCCGACATGAGGAACTGTGGCAGAAATAGTGATAAATAAGTGGGACAAGGACCATTTTAACATTGGCGCTGTTATCGCTTTATGGCGCTGTAAATGTTATCGCAGCTTGATAATGAGAAGGTCAGTATGCCGTCACATCCTTTGCTGTAGCAATACTTTTCACACCAATAGGATCTGATCTGTGCCGAGAACCAGCCCCAAGGCCTACGGGGCCCATATACCCTCAAAGGCTATTTAGCTGACAGCCATCACCCGATCCCTCCATACACACATACACTCCATATAGCTGAGTGCGCATGTGTTCTCCATGCAGAGAGGGATAAGATGATGGCAGACATCTCTGGCAATGGCTTTTCTTATGGGAGAACATAAAGATTGGGCACTGAAATTTAACATGTCCGATCCTAGCTTTGACCTACATCATGTGACTGTGAGTCAGATGGCCCCTATATAAATCAGTTCTGATGAAATTGGCAGGTACAGCATCCTCTCCTCTTATGTGTACTTAACACTTTCCATTTCAATGTTAATCCTTGTGTAATGGAAAGTTGTGCAACTTTTTATATACCGTGTCTTCATCCCGCTGCTTGACGTCACTGAATGGAATACTATTTATATCAATGAGGATGGCCGATTAGCTGAAGATTAGTTACAATGTACAGAAAATCCTCTGTGAGCTAAACACATCAGCAGCACAAACCTCTCTCTCCCGCCTAACAGTTTGTTACAATGTATCAGTCCATCGCTTTCAGTGAATGGAGCTATAATGCACAGCTGGGTGTCCAGTCTAGACAATCCTCTGTGAGCTCCGGATATAAGCGGCACAATGTATTAGCCTGGTGTCTGGGCCCCAGGGCACAAAGAATTGACAGACTGGAGACAATTGTAACAAAACCTCAGCTGTGAGAAGTATTAGGTCAGCACAGGTTTTCAATCTTTGGATGTAAAATAAGAATGTTCTTTCACTGACAGCAAGCGGAGATTATATAAAACAAAGTACATGGTTAGTGGAATTAAACTTCCCCAACACAGAGGCTCTGGAGGGCGTCAGCTGTTCCAAATGAGATGGGATTCAGACCTTGGTCACTTCAAAGGATGCCATTTATGAAATAAAATAAAAAAAACATTTGTTCAAAAAGTCTCCGATAGGTGGCGCTTTAGCAGTAATGGTATTTTATGTGTAGGTGCATGTGTGATCAGCTGTTATTACCCAACAGCATTGCCTCCTTGCTCACCCCAGGTGACATCTGGTTATGGGTTTCATGAAGGACCAGGTCTACCCTGACAGACCAGGATCAGCATCTGATCTGAAGGGCGGCATTTATTACCATGTTGTAGGCATTAAAGTGTCACTGTCGTTTTTTTTTTTTTTTTGCAGAAATCAATAGTACAGGCGATTTTAAGAAACTTTGTAATTGGGTTTATTGGGCCAATATGCCATTACCTACATTCAAAAAGACTTTCCCCAGGTGTCCCCCCCCTCCTCTCTCTCATTCACTGCTCATTATGAGGAAATCTTGACTCTTTTACATCAGTCGGGCCCTGTCTGTTCTATGAAGAGGGGAGGAGGGAGATTAGTCGCCAGCAAAGAACAAATGATTACACAGTGGGAGCTGTATGAAAGACGGTATTCAGAGGTCAGAGAGGTCAGTGCTGACTTCAGAGGACATAGCCTGGTGATGTAGCTGAAAATTAACTCTTTGTTGTCCTGTTTTGGTGCCTCATCTCCCTCCACCCCTCCCCTCTCCATAGAGAACAATGAAAACAGGGGGGCGAGCTTCAAACTGCTTTCTCATGATAAAAATGCATTTTTTGGCTAATAAACACAATTACAAAGTTTCTTAAAATCACCTGTACTATTGATTTCTGCAAAAAAAATTTAAACGACAGTGACACTTTAAAGATGACTTGCTGCATTCAGCACTGAAAGACACGGCTCCTTTGAATAAAGGGCTTTATTAAAACCAAGGGAGCCATACTGGACACTTGTAGCGTAATTTGCATAACTACAACGCCACCTATCAGCGACTTTAATAAACGATGACACATCATCTGAAGTGCCCGTTACACAATATTCGTACCATTTGGAGCGGCAGACCACCTGGAGTGTCTGAGATTGAGAAGTTTCCTTTAACCAATCTAGTAAACTAAAAGAGTTGCAGAACTTTTCATCATACAACTTTAATATGGTCCACAGGAAAGACTCCAGAGAGCGACACCCCCCCTTCCACTCCCACCACCTGACTCACCTCGTATACAATATAAGCAGACAGGGCGACTAGACTGAAATTATAGACCACCATTAATGGCTTGAGGTCAAAGGGCTTCCGGTTGGCCATTATTCTTGGCCCCAGGGACAGAACGAAGTAGACATAGAACAGCAGGATGGCCCCGGGCAGAAACGGGGCGTGCATCAGGGGGTAAGCCCCTATCCTGGGATCTGAGGGAAGAAAGGACCATTACCGATGATCAACAAAGGGTTAACCTGCATCAAACAGCAATGAACTGAGGCGCAGCGGTTCTGGAATATATTAAGACTGCGGGAGAGGAAATTACTGGTTCTCAACATTTCACATTGATGGCGGCTACAAGAAGAGCAGTAATTAGAGATGTGGGGGGTTATTATGTGAGGCAGAGCCGCCGCCACAAGGACAGGTGATCGCTTCATTTGTATAACTCTGTATCCACAGATCTTCCTGGATTTGCATCTCCTCTGTACACATCTCTGCAACATAGTAACTAAGAGCCTGTGAGGAGTCAACGTTCTGATATGGTCCTCTGTGGATCAGCAGGTCAGGAGTCTGGAGAAGCTGGATTCCCAGTGGTTACTCTAGAGCAGGGGTGTCAAACTTGTGGCCTTCCAGCTACTGCAAAACCACAATTCCCATCATGCCTGGACAGCCAAAGCATAAGCTGTTCATGATGCATGATGGAAATAGTTTTGCAACATCTGGAGGGCCACAGTTTGACATCAGTGCTCTACGGAGTGTGTGCTATATGACTAGACAGCCTGCCATTCAGGATGCTGGAAAAGATGAGCAGGAGCTATACGACTACCCAGCTTTCTCAGATACTGCTGATGCTTTAAGGGTTTGTCCAGTTTGGAAAACCCAGGTTCATATATCCTATAGGAGAATTCTGAGCTGATAAAGGGACAAGAACAGCCGTAAAAGAGTGTATCCCTCTCTGGAGGACCAGTCCTGTTCTGCATTAGGGTGCGTGCACACTACGGAATTACCGCGTATGACCCGCGGCATATTCCGTCGCTGGTCCCCGCACGCGGCGGCGCGCATATCCGCCCGTGCCATAGACACTATTCTGTGCACGGACGGATTCCGCGTTCCGTCGAAAGAATTGACATGTCAATTCTTTTGGCGGAACGCGGAATCCGCCCGTGCATAGAATAGTGTCTATGGCACGTACGAAAATGCGCGCCGCCGCGTGCAAGGACAAGCGACGGAATACGCTGCGGGTTATACGAGGCTATTCCGTAGTGTGCACGCACCCTTACAGAGACAGCGAATGGACATTGTAATTCTTTATTTCACCTGAGGGGGTGCTGCAGAGAAACTGAACACCTACTGTCAGGTATCCCAGCAGATTCCGGCTAATCAATGGGACTCATGTGGAATAAGCATATAGTCTAGGGGCCCTTCTACCGATTAGGGACTGGCCAGAGCGGAGGACACTTTAAGGGCTCATGCACACTGAGCAAAAGACAAGGAATTGAAGAGGAAAGATTTCTGCTTGAAATTCCTGCTCTGGCAGAATACAAGCTGAATTTGAGCAGAAATTTAAGCAGAATGCAAGTGGAATTCAAGCTGAATTTTAGGCAGAATTCAAGCTCTATTGAATTCTATAGGATTCCTCTAGCAGAATCCGCCCAAAGAAGAGACAGTGTGACAACAAAGTGACAACATTCTGCAGTGTGACAACAGAGTGGAAATCCCATTGAACACAATGAGACATTGCTCTGTTCATTCTTTTACGGGAGGAATTTCAAGCAGAATTTAAGAGCGGATTCCTCTTCAATTCCTCGTCTTTTGCTCAGTGTGCATAAGCCCTTAAAATGAGAAGTCCAGTGAAAATTTGTATTACATGTTTTGTATTGCCCCCCCAAAAGTTATACATATCACCAATATACACTTATTACAGGAAGTGCTTACAAGGTGCTTTTTTTTTCCTGCACTTAATACTGCATCAAGGCTTCACTTCCTGGATAACATTGTGATGTCACTTCCTTGATAAAATGGTGATGTCACGACCCGACTCCCAGAGCTGTGCGGGCTGTGGCTGCTAGGGAGAATGATGGCAGAGGGATGCTCAGTGTCCCTTCAGTGCCCTGTGTCCCAGCGCCCCTTTCCAGCAACCACTACACAGCCCGCACAGCTCTGGGAGTTCCAGTGGGTCGTGACATCACCATTTTATCCAGGAAGTGAAGCCTTGATGCAGTAGTAAGTGCAGGGAAAAAACACTTTATAAATCATTTCCCGTAATAAGTGTATATTGGTGATTTGTATAACTTTTGGAGGGCAATACAATACTTTAATGAAAAATTTTGACAGACTTCTCCTTTAAGCCTTAGGGAGATGCAGAGAGTACCATACCTGCTGCCTTCATGAATTCTTGATAGCGCTGCCCCCATTCTGAGAGTATCTCCATCTTCACAGCTGTTCACAACCTGAGGAGACACAGAAATTACAGCTTATTTAGAGGCTTGGTGACAGATACCACCATGTCAGGGATACAAAGCTTTTACTCTTAGATATACCCCAAACCTAATGTCCTTGAACCCCTAACACCTGTGGCAGCTGCTTCTTTTACAGTGCTAGTCATATGTCCCTCCGCTTATGGTACAGAAGGTACCAGAGGGTCCCTGTAGGTGCATGGTGCTGTGGTGGTGCTGCAGGCCCATAGCCACCAATGTTCAGCCAACACATTCAGGAGTCTTCGAGTAGGCATGTAAGATTTCTTGTTGTCAGAGACTATGCCATACTGATCGAGTCCATCACTGACAACAAGTATTATGTATCTTTTACTGGACAGGAGACAGATCAGCCAAATACAGCCACAGCGCATCTCTGAATGGGACCCCCTATTCTCATCATTGGCAGGGGGTCCCTATGTTCTTGGACAGAAAACCCCTTTGATGTTTCTTATTGTCTTTCTAAATGTATCCAAATACCCCAAACAAGATATGGGTCACATGGTCGCCATAAATGACGTAGCAGTAATAATCTGTATTGATGGGGGACAGGTGGCTTATAATCCTTTGCCTACTTCCCGTTTGAATTTACCCAAAGAGACCGAGACAAAAAGTGACATCACACAGGCACAGTGACATCATGTAACCCACACAGTCATAGGAACCAGTAGGAGGCCAATAACTGGGTGCTAAGAGGGAACGCTGTGAGGTAATGCTGATGGATGGCACAGAAGAGGGTGGGCAGATACGGATCCTGTGGGTGCCTGTCTTACTACTAAGTCACAAATAGTCTTCTCTACAGTCCTCCAGCTTCTACAATCATACAGACTCAGGGGTAAAACTCAAAGTCAGAGGCAATGGGGGAGATTTACCAAACATGGTGTAAAGTGAAACTGGCTCAGTTGCCCCTAGCAACCAGATTCCACCTTTCAATCTTTGGAAAATGAAAAGTGGAATCTGATTGGTTGCTAGGGGCAACTGAGCCAGTTTCACTTTACACCATGTTTTATAAATCTCCCCTAATGTGTATACTGTCGTTTCCCCATACTTTGCACTGCGGCTCTGCTTGTTCACATTGGCTCCTGTGTATGAGCAGAAGCTTAGAACGTACAGAACATTATAAGCTCCCATCGGCTCCTGTCTCCTCTGGCCGTTTCCTGCTCCTCCTTAAATTTATACCATCAAGATTAAAATCTCCAATAATAAATTTATCTTCAGATCATCATCAACTGTAATAAAAGAACTGGTGACCTGACACCTTCTAGACGCCCCATAATCTGCGCTGGCGTCCACGCCTGCTCCCAGCTTCTCCTGACATGCGACTAAGTGACAGGAGCAATGCAGGGTGATGTGTGCGCCCCCCGATCTGTGATAAGCGGCCGTCATATAGATGAGACACAGCAGAGAAGCACAGGACAGTGAGACCACAAACAGCCCAAATGAAGAGAGACAGGGCCGGGGTGACACGAGGACACACAGGATACGGGAGGGCTCCCGCCTGTACGGATAGCTGCAGATGACGCTCTGCATTATAGGAGGTTTTGTAACTTTCTAATATCCTGTCACCATTTTCAAAATTTTTTAATAAGGACCTTATTGTTTACATTGAAGACTTTGCTCCAGTGTATCCTCAGCAGCACAGAATCATTCATTACAATGCATAAGCGAGGAGAAGGTATACACTGGATACAACAAGAGGTTGTCCAGGCTTAGAAGAACATGGCCGCTTTCTTCCAGAAACACCACCTCTCCTGTCCTCTGGTTGTCTGAGGTTTTGTAGCTCAGTGCTGTTGAAGTGAATGGAGTTGAGTTGCAATATCACACACAACCTGAGGACAGGGGTGGCACTGTTTTTGCCAGAAAGTAGCTGTGTTTTTGTAATCCAAGATAACCCCTTTATTGTCTAGTACATCATCTGTCTAGTGAATAGTCTGACAGCGCACATGCCTGACCACTGCTCTACTTACATGGTAGGGACCCCTGTTGTCATGACTGGTTAGGTCCTGGGGGGGTTAAATACTTTTTACCTACTAATCTTTGCGCATAATCCCTTTAAGGCTACTGTAGGTTCACACTGGTGTCAGAGCTTTGATCAGGAGCTACATAGAGATTCTGTTTAGGGCCAGAAAGTGAAGCCACAAAACGGATATAAAAAAATCAATGGATCCTAAAAGATCCCATTGACCTCAAGATTTACGATGCAACCAGATCCTGCTAAATAATAGGAATCTGCAATGAAGCTTTACCACAAGTGTGAACCCAGGATCCACATCATCGAACAAGAAACAACAGAGTGATCCGATGAGGGGTCGGGGACATGGCTCGTCGTATTCACCATCATCATCAGGATTCTCTAGAACAGCATCATGTAGGAAATGACTAGAGATGAGCGGATCTGGAGCACGCTTGGGTCCATCCAAACCTGAATGTGCGGCATTTGATTATTGGTGACTGAAGTAGTTGGAGTCAGCTCTAGGGAGTCCTGGAAAACATGGATACAACCACAGGCCATAGGCTGTGTCCATGTTTTTTAGGGAACCTTAGGGCTTCAGACACTGGAAATCAAAAGCCGCAAACTCAGACTTACCCAACTTACAGTCCCATATATTCCTATTGGGATCTCATCCTTCATCTCCAGAAGAGTCAGCATGGAACAGGTCGGGGAGGTTTCCCTCTCCCTGTAATTATGAGCTTTAGATTCTCACATTTGATAGTAGACTCGATATCCGAACTTGTCTGTGCAGGGCGGCCCACGCAGCGTTGTCAGGGCCCCAGGGGACGTCTCTCCTCTCCACCCTGCTCCGTTGCAGAGCTGGCAGTCACAGCCGGGTGATAACACAAGACAAGGTAGACCAGGAAGTCACCTGCAGGGGTTTAGCCTCAGTCGTCTACTCTATTGTTTGCTATTCTTTTTTTGTTACAACCCCGGATAATAAGACAATGGTCCTTTTTTTGCACAGAAAATTAAGCCCCATTAAAGATAATGAGCAGCTTATTTTGCTCTGACTTTCCACACATTTTGGTACCCAATAGATGTAGACTCCACATCAGAATCTGTGCCGATTATATACAGGTGGACATGCAGTTAGGGCCATACATGATATGTAGCATATTGCTGAACTTCTGCACATAATGGGATAAAGATCTGGGTGAGAAATCCTCCACTACACGTTCCTCACACACAGAAGGAAAATTATTACCAGCAGAAGTCTCTTCATATCAAGGAGAAGGAAAAGATTGTGGAATCACTTCGTAATTTCCATTTCGAGAAGAAATTCCCAGAAAGAGAAGAAAGTGTAAAGATGAAAATAATTCTCCAAGTAAAAAGGAAAGTCCAGGGTGAGCTGCGGACTGAGATCATAGAAAACATGGGTGCACCAAGAGAGTCGGCAGTTGTCTTAAAGGGGTAGTGCCGCGTTTAACTTTTATTCACTAAATAACACATTACAAAGTTGTACAACTTTGTAATGTGTGTCCCTCATGCCAGCCCCCCTCTGTCACGATTGGCTGAGCACAGTTATGCTCAGCCAAACGCGGCTGAGCAGCTCATGATGCGGCATAGGGGGGCTGGCATGAGGGACGGCTGGAGCGGTTCGGTGAACACATAAGTATAATGCACCAACACTTCTGGGGTGGGGGGAACACGGGGAAGGGGGTCATTCACTTAAATAACACACATTACAAAGTTGTATAACTTTGTAATGTGTGTTATTTAGTGAATAAAAGTTAAAATGCCGCACTACCCCTTTAAAGGGGTTTAAACGCTACAAAAACATGGCCACTTTTGCACTCTTGTCTCCAGATTGGGTGCAAGTTTTGAAACTCAGTTCCATTGACGTAAATGGAGCTTAATTGCAAACCACACCTGAACTGGAGACAAGACTGATGCAAAAGTGGCCATGTTTTTGTAGCGCTGGATAACCCCTTTAAAGAGAAGGATGATGCAACCCCTTAAATATGGAAATCCACCATTAAGTGCAGCAAAAGATGTTAGTGGTTCCCAATCAGTTTTATTTAAAATATCAAATATTAGGGAAATGAGACAGATATAAAAGAAGAACATACAGGGAGTGTGCGGAAGACGTCACAACGTCAGGATAGAAAACTTATAGCAATCTGCCTGGGGAATACAGAATGTCCAACACAACAAATGGAGGAAACAAGAGTCAATGTCTATGACAGATCTGTAAAAAAATCACTGTATGTAATAGGATTTACGTAAAGAAAACCAGAACCAACACCTAAACCTAACAGAACAAGTATACAGGGGACTGAAGAGAATAGCCATGGAGGAAAGTGATATCACTAATCGGTCATCGGCCTGTAGAATCAGAGGAAGGAAATTGTTACAATGTGTTGAGACGGGAGGTGGGAGTGCATTGTGGGTATAAATACTGTGTAACATTTGCAGTATGACCCAATGCGTGAGATGGCCAATAATGTAGTGGTAGAAACCGCATTACATTTGCACATATGTAGCAGAGCTAAATTTCGCAATGTAGCTGCACTCGGGCTCAGGTAATAGTTTACCCCCAGCTCTCTCAGATTTTAGGATGATGGAGAAGTTATGACGTATCAGCAGATTGTGCTATTTGTACATGAGCCCGGTCTGGCTTTGTCACCGCTCCATGTGATCAGTATCAGGCCATGGTTATAACTTGTGGTTCCAAAGGGCAGTCCTGACCAGTGTGATGTCCCTGCACCAAGGTCAATGGGGGAGAAGAGCTGCAACAGGGAGGACTATGGTAATGACTGATATTGGGGGAAGGGTGACAAATCATAAGACTGGGTGTGATCTGGGATCATTCATCCTTGTGTGCAGGAACCATATTGGACATCTTGCACTAGGATCACATGTTGTAGCAGCTAATTTTATCAGTGGATACTCATGACAGATGCTCATGAGTAATGTCCAGCACTGCAGAGCCAGGCATAGCCGCCCGTGAACGGGCCAACACCAGGCATAGCCGCCCGTGAACGGGCCAACACCAGGCATAGCCGCCCGTGAACGGGCCAACACCAGGCATAGCCGCCCGTGAACGGGCCAACACCAGGCATAGCCGCCTAATCCCTTCTTATGCTGATCTTATTCAGTAGGCAGACCCAGAAAGCCCTTTGTTGTTTCATATGAGAACAGAATAATCATATATTTATATAATTCCTCTTGTTTCCATATCTTATTATCCTGAGGACCCCTCAGCTGCAGGCACAATGTTGCAGTCCAGCAGTCTCTATAGACAGTTGCTCAATGCAGTGTGTCAGGTGGATGAAGTTTTGCCCGCAGACTAAGGTTCAAGCTACACCTGGTCATGTGACCAGGAACCACTGCGTCATGCGACTCCTTCACTCACACATACAAATAAATGGGGTCACACCCACATGACTCGGAATCACCATGTCGTCCCAGCCTTCCGTCCACACACACAACTACAGTGGATTTTCCACAATATATCAGTAAACCCTCCACTATTAAAGATTTACTGCGGAGCCATTGGAGTTTACCAGGGTGGTAACAGGGCTGCTCTGAGGCCGCTCTAATCTCTGATCGATTCACGTAATAATCAGTAGCTGCGCAGGTGAAGCCATTGGCGCCAGCAGCAGCTGCTGCCCTTATCTGCAGATTATTTTTATCTAGATTATATTTTTTCTCATTTTTATCTATCAGGAAAAGGCCGCAGTAAAGTCATAAATGGGGAGGAGACAATGAGCTCAACAGGGCAATTATTGGGGCGGCCATCATGTATGAGCCATTTTTAACAGCCTTTAGTGACATGCTTTATGACAAGCCCCATGGACATAGACACAATGAATATCTCCAGGCCCTATTCTTTAAATAGAACTCATTTGTAAGTATGTAGGGTCACAGAGTATAGGTCATAACATAGGGAGCGGGAGGATGAGCTGCTCGATTTAAACATTCCCTATAGACTTGATAGTGTATTGATGTCCCAGAGTCATCAAATTTCTTGAAACACAATGATAAATCCGGTGCATCCTTACAGTGTATAAAGGTAGACTAGACAGACTATGTATTAGTATAGTAAACCTGTCCCAGTCTTTTAGGCTGAGGTATATCTATGCCTGCCGAGCAATGTCACATGTATAGAAAGTGCAGACACTGATCAGGGGTTATCCAGGATTCGAAGAAAAAACAGCACCAGCCCTGTCCTCAGGTTGTAGGAGTAATACTATTTACCTCCATCCACTTTAATGCAAAACCTAAACTAAGGACAGGACTAGTGTTGTTTTCCTAGGCCTGGACAACCCCTTTAAGTTTAGAAGCTGACCAAACCTGAAGGACCAGCCAACTGTTTAATTTATATGGCGGCCTCTGACTCTGTCCGACAGCGGATGTTGGGGGTCCGGCTGCTGTGGATACTACTGATATCTGTTATTATAGGGGGGGAAGCTCTTGGCGAGCCCTCAACATCATCATTTTTTCCAAAACTATCCCTTATAATGCAGCAAACCCAATAACCCCACAATACACCCAGCTCTGCTACATTTGCATACTTCTAGCATGGCTGAAAGCTCAATGACATCACAGTATGGAAACAATTTGTAGGTTTGTGCCCGGGGTGTAGGGTCACCGTCCCTGGGATCAGTTTACACTGACAAGAATGACAACAGGAAACAAGTGTGAATACAGAGTGTGAGGCGTCAGTCAGGAGAGGACAGCGTGTCATGGATGATCAGGCGGTCAGAGCATACATGCTGGGAGTTGTAGTCTCATAAGCGCTAGCTGTAAGGTCTGGGTGCTGTCACCTCATTATGGCTGGCTGCTGGTAATGCTGGGAGTCGTAGTCTCGCAACAGCTGGCTGCAAGGTCATGCTGAGAGTCGTAGTCTCGCAACGGCTGGCTGCAAGGTCATGCTGAGAGTCGTAGTCTCGCAACGGCTGGCTGCAAGGTCATGCTGAGAGTCGTAGTCTCGCAACGGCTGGCTGCAAGGTCATGCTGAGAGTCGTAGTCTCGCAACGGCTGGCTGCAAGGTCATGCTGAGAGTCGTAGTCTCGCAACGGCTGGCTGCAAGGTCATGCTGAGAGTCGTAGTCTCGCAACGGCTGGCTGCAAGGTCATGCTGGGAGTCGTAGTCTCGCAACGGCTGGCTGCAAGGTCATGCTGGGAGTCGTAGTCTCGCAACGGCTGGCTGCAAGGTCATGCTGGGAGTCGTAGTCTCGCAACGGCTGGCTGCAAGGTCATGCTGGGAGTCGTAGTCTCGCAACGGCTGGCTGCAAGGTCATGCTGGGAGTCGTAGTCTCGCAACGGCTGGCTGCAAGGTCATGCTGGGAGTCGTAGTCTCGCAACGGCTGGCTGCAAGGTCATGCTGGGAGTTGTAGTCTCGCAACCGCTGGCTGCAAGGTCATGCTGGGAGTTGTAGTCTCGCAACCGCTGGCTGCAAGGTCATGCTGGGAGTTGTAGTCTCGCAACCGCTGTCTGCAAGGTCATGCTGGGAGTTGTAGTCTCGCAATCGCTGTCTGCAAGGTCATGCTGGGAGTTGTAGTCTCGCAACCGCTGTCTGCAAGGTCATGCTGGGAGTTGTAGTCTCGCAACGGCTAGCTGCAAGGTCATGCTGGGATTTGTAGTGACAATATCTGGCTGCAAGGTCATGCTAGGAGTTGTAGTGACAATATCTGGCTGCAAGGTCATGCTAGGAGCTACAACACTCAGCATCTCATGAAGCTCAGGCTAGGAGTTGTAGTCTCAAGATAGCTAGCTGCAAGGTAACCCTGGGAGCTGTAGTCTCAATGTCTAGCTGCAAGGTCATGCTGGGAGCTATAGTGCCATGATTGTTAGCTGTAAGGTCTTATTACAATCCAGCATGACCTTAATAGCCAGCTATTGTGAGACTACAATTTCCAGCATGACCTTACAGCTAGCAATCATGGCTACAGCTCCCAGGATAACCTTACAGTTGTGAGATTACAACACTCAGCATCTCATGAGGGTCAGGCTAGGAGTTGTAGTCTTGTGATAGCTAGCTACAAGGTCATCCTGGGAGCTGAAGTCTCATATTAGCTACATATAGGGTGGGTTCATACTGAGAAATTCTCGCGGATAATGTCCGCGGAATTCCGCAGTATGTCCGCGCGCCTTTCCGCCGCCTCCATAGACACCATTCGGCTATCCGCCAAAAGAAGTGACATGTCAATTATGTGAAGTAAAATTGCACCTCACAATGCTACCCCATTCAGCGACCTTAGGGGCGACACAGTCATCTCTGGTCATGTGTCGCCTGCTGTGGCCAAAATGACAGTGACTCAGACTGTAGCCTCAGACTATTGTGACAAGATTCAATGGAACAGCTGACAGTCTGCCATAAAACAGCTCAGACCCAAAACACAACCTGCAGTATACGTAGTGTCACCAATGCCCGATACATCCCCCCACCAGTCACCATTAACCCCTTCAAAACCTTTGGCTCTCACACATGGGCAAGGGCCCAAGCACAACTACGATCTTCACAATAAGTAACAGCAATCAGCATCCACTACAAGTTCCAGCCTGTGCCTGAGGCTTTTAGCACCCCACCATATACCCACTCCACTATTACAGGTGACTTTGCAGGGTCAACGCTTGCAATGGGTGCTCCCTACCCCCGTGTTTTGGTGTGGTAACCTCATGAATGCCCTCCCTATTTTGTTGCTTAACCTCATGAGTGCCCTCTCTGTCTTGGTGTAGTAATATCATGGGTGCCCTCCCCGTTTTGGTCCTTAACCTCATGTGTACCCCCATTTTGCTGCCATAACCGCATGGGTGCCCCCGTTTTGGTGTCCTTTCCCTAATGGGTGCCCCCATTTTGATGTCGTAACCTTGCAGGGGCTACTGGAGTCTGTAGTCTGGCTACGAGCATCAGTCTGACACACACACCCCAGCCCTAGTCTCTCCACAACAACCACCAGTCACTACACAAAAATGTCACTCCATCACAAACACATTCACACCCAGATTTTATTTTTTCTTTATTGTGAAACCATGAAAAGGTGACGTAACCGCCCAAGGTGCAGCATGCACACAGGCCATGGAGGTTTCCAGTCTACGTGCCAGGACACAATCCCTATGACTACACTCACAGCTCTGCTTCATATTGACCACAACTGATGTGTAGGTGGGCGCACTCTGTTGTTCTCCGGTATCAGCCATTTCAGACAAAGAAATATCTCCTGTTATCGCCCACTAGGAGTCGACTCCTTAAAATATAATGTCCCTTTAAGTGACAATACTGATGTAAAGGACAAACATTACGCAGGAGGGAAGCTTCTGACCTCACGAGATCCCATAGCACTGCTCCAGCACTGACACAGTGTCATGAATAGGAGCCCAGGCGTGTTCACTGCTGACATCACGGAGCATGAGACGGCACGTTGAGCTTCAGGAAGCTCCGCTCCCTCGTGTCATGAGATGCAAGAGTGACAACCACCGCCGGCCACTACAGGATGTCTAAAACACTACAAATAATGGATGGCAATTATATGGCTACGCCCCCGTCCCCTCCTATCCGCACACCCAGTCATACGCAGCCATGGTTGTCACCTGCCTTCACCTCTCACCTACTTACGACCGGCCCAAAGGTGCAGCGTCCTCTTGAAGTCACTCTTTAACAAAGACGTTAAGTCAGCTTCGGCATAGCTCCAACATCCGTCGCCTCCCCCTCCCGGAGTTCAGAGTCCCTCATTCTATGACTTTGCAGGTTGTTCAGTGGTCCCCTCTCTCTCCACCATGTCCCCTACTCTGGGCCCCTCCGTAATGACTAAACTGCTGGGGGCTACACAAGATTTACTTGGCGATGATTTTAAGTCTTTTCCCCTCGATACTTCCGTAGTGTAAAGCTGCTGACTTGTAATCTCTTACTATTATCTCAGGCTGATATGCGTTATCTGCGGCTTTACATGGGACTACAGGTAATTCAGAGTTATCCCAATGTACATGCGAGGCTGAATACAATCTCAGCTCTGCTACATCCATATAAGATCACTTGTCTGCCCTCAGGCTTCCGTAAGAATCCTTTTTAATCTTGTGATCTGTCTCAGCTCTGCTACATCAGTAAAGAGTCATTCATCTAAACATGTGGAGTAAAGTTGACTCTCGTGAACTCTTTCAGCTCTGCTACATCTGTGTGAGAATACTTGTCTACCCTGAAACTTTCCCCAACAAGAAAACTTTAGTTTAGTGAAGTGTCTCAGCTCTGCTACATCAGTATAAGATCACTAACATGTTCTGAGGCTTCTGTATGAATAAAAATGGAGTCATGTGAAGCTTCTGAGCTCTGCTACATCTCTAGAAGGATAAAACTTGAGTCCTGTGAAGTTTCTGAGCTGCGCCGCTGCCTCTACAACCACCTGATTTAACCACGCACCATGACACCCATCCTTCCTCTTTCTCGCCTGCCTTACTCCTCTAAGCCCACACAAGACATTCCAGATGTGACAGCGGTGGGTGGAAGCACAGCAGGGTGGGCGACCGCCCTTCCGTCCGGTGCCTGGTACTCTCAGTGACTGGCACATACATGCACTGGGGGCTTAACCCTCTCTTGCCCAGCACAGACACCAGCCAGCCGGATGGAGGGCCTGTCACCCTTCGACACGCAGCTTGGGGCTGATGGCAACAAGACGCTTTCCAGACCAGACCAGACCTCACCCCCCCCCCCCCCCAGGTAGCCACACTTCCCCAACCCCACTTTGGTGTCAACTTTGCCCACCAGGAATAAAGTTGCTTACCTTGATGTTGTGAAGTGGATTCCTGACACTCCCAAGCCTGACAGAGAGAACGTGAAAGAAGGAAAGGAGGAAGGAAGGAGAAAGAGAGGGAGATCTGGGTAACCACACCCCTGGGTGACTCAACTTCACTCTGCAAACATCAGAGCTCCAGCCTGCCTGCTGTAATAAGGGAGGGCTCTAAACAGGAGACAGTGGTGAGGCTGGGCCTGTACAGCAGGGAGAGGACAGGGCAGGCACACCCTTCCTACAGCACACTAATCCCACCACACCCTCCGCAGCTGTATGGCCACCACTGTCAGGAAGAGGGAAGGCTGGTGCAGGACGGAGACAAACTACAAGTTCCAGCAAGCCTAGTTGCTGGGGAACCAGAGTATATACAATGTATTCAACTAGCAAAAGTGACTGTAACAATAGATACAATGTATCCTCACATATCTAGGTTACAAAGTATCAGTACAGGCAACAGGTGATGGGAAAGGTCACGTGACGTGCAGCAGACTTATGCTGCGTTTACACAGACAGATTTATCTGACAGATTTTTGAAGCCAAAGCTAGGAATAGATTTCAAAAAAGGAGAAATCTCAATCTTTTCTTTATGACCTGTTCCCTGTTTATAGTCTGTTCCTGGCTTTGGCTTCAAAAATCTGTCTGTGTAAACGCACCCTTATGCTGCGTTTACACGGAGCGATAATTCGCCTAATCGATCGTTTAACGATTTTGAAGCAACAATTTGGTTTTTATATCAATCAGCATTTAGACGAATAAATCGTTCGAAAAATCGTTATTGCGATTGTTTTTAAGATCACTTAAGCCCATCTCACACATAGGGTGAATCTTTGAAAGACTGTGCGAATTTTTAGCGAATAATCAACAACGATTTGAGAACATGTTGAAAGATCAAAATGAACGATTTCTTGCTTGCCGCTTGATCGTTCACTGTATTTACATGAGCCGATCATCGCTCAAATGCGATCGTTATCGCAAAAATTCGAACAATAATCGTTCTGTGTAAACGCAGCATTAGGGTATGTTCACACCTAGGATTCAGGTGATAATTTATAACCAAAACCTGGAGTGGAGCCGACACAAAGTATAATGGTGTACCTATACCTCAAGCTGTGGCTCTCCCGCTGTTGCTACGTATGGGAAATGCTGGTCTGTGTACGTTACACTCCACATACTATTACACTTGACTGACACTGGGCATAACTATATACATTACGCTAATTTGACCAGTTTAACAAGGGGCGTGGTTAAGAAATCATAAAAACTGCAGGCGGTCAGGGCATGATAGGAGTTTAGTAACATCCGGAGAGCCATAGTTTGAGTAAGGCCCCGTTCACATTACAGAATCAGCGCCAAATCCTGCCTTCTATCTGTTTGAATAGGAGGGCTTGCATACTCTCTGCGCGGAATCTCAGCGCCGGTTCCATAGTGTGAACGGGGCCTAATGCTACTGATAAGCAAACCTGCAGAATGGTCGGGTTCTCCTGAATCTGAACATTCGGCATTTGACTCCTGAAGGCTGGAGGAGTTGAATGCATCCCTAGGGAGTCCTGGAAAACATGGATATAGCCATAGGTTGCAGCCCTGGGGTGTCATCCATCTTCTCCAGCCATTAGGAGTGAAACGCCGAACGTTTGGATTCAGCAGAATCTGAACATTCAGTAAGTTCGCTTATCACTAAAAGGAACAATGTTACATGGCCACTGCAGGCAGTCATGGCATGATGGGAGTTGTAGTTTTGCAATAGCTGAAAAGTCACGATGCAAGGAACACTTGCATGGCCAAGTGGTTAGGGCATGATGGGAGTTGTAGTTTTTCAGCAGCTGGAGAGGCACAGGTTAGGGGACCTGTGGATTGGGTCTCCAGTACCGGCCAGGCAGTGGATTGATGCTTATGTTACAGTATAATGCATCTTCCTGCATTTCTATGCAATGACCCTCTGAATGTTTACAGGGATCCACTTCCAGCACAGCGGCCTCCTGGGTGCGATGGATCACTAACCACCATGGCTGCTCCCCAGATGCTGCTTAGCAGTAAAGAGGTAGCGAATACAGAGCTCGGGGGACTCTCGGATGGGAGAACACGGAGCGAGATGCTCTTTTTAGAGACGGGATCATTAAGAAGCCGCAGGGGGATCTGTCACTAATGTTCTTAGTGCTCGGGTGGCTATTAACCCTTCTATAGCCAATGTAATGAAAATCTGCGGGGGATGATACCAGGAAAAGCACAGCGCCAGAAATGTTGCCATATGGCACCGATATACCCCTAGGAGTGGTGCTTAACTATACCTCTGTATTATGGCACCAGATTACACCGATATAGCCCTAGGAGTGGTGCTTTACTATACCTCTGTATTATGGCACCAGATTATACTGATATACCCCTAGGAGCCATGCTTTACTATACCTCTGTAATATAGCACCAGATTACACAGATATACCCCTAGGAGCCATGCTTTACTATACCTCTGTAATAAAGCACCAGATTATACTGATATACCCCTAGGAGCCATGCTTTACTATACCTCTGTAATATAGCACCAGATTACACCGATATACCCCTAGGAGTGGTGCTTAACTATACCTCTGTAATATAGCACCAGATTACACCGATATACCCCTAGGAGCCATGCTTAACTATACCTCTGTATTGTGGCACCAGATTACACCGATATACCCCTAGGAACCATGTTTTACTATACCTCTGTAATATAGCACCAGATTACACTGATATACCCCTAGGAGCCATGTTTTACTATACCTCTGTAATATAGCACCAGATTACACGGATATACCCCTAGGAGTGGTGTTTAACTATACCTCTGTAATATGGCACCAGATTACACCGATATACCCCTAGGAGCCATGTTTTTCTATATCTCTGTAATATAGCACCAGATTACACCGATATACCCCTAGGAGTGGTGCTTTACTATACCACTATAATATAGCACCAGATTACACCGCTATACCCCTAGGAGTGGTGCTTTGCTATACCTCTGTCATATAGAACCAGATTACACCGATATACCCCATAGGAGGGTGCTTAACTATACCTCTGTATTATGGCACCAGATTACACCGATATACCCCGTGGAGTGGTGCTTTACTATACCTCTGTAATAAAGCACCAGATTACACCGATATACCCCTAGGAGTGGTGCTTAACTATACCTCTGTAATATGGAACCAGATTACGCCAATATACCCCTAGGAGCCATGCTTAACTATACCACTATAATATAGCACCAGATTACACCGATATACCCCTAGGAGTGGTGCTTTACTTTACCTCTGTAATATAACACCAGATTACACCGATATAGCCCTAGGAGCCATGTTTTACTATACCTCTATAATATAGCACCAGATTACACCAAAATACCCCTAGGAGCCATGTTTTACTATACCTCTATAATATAGCACCAGATTACACCGATATACCCCTAGGAGCCATGTTTTACTATACCTCTGTAATATGGCACCAGATTACACCGATATACCCCTAGGAGCCATGCTTTACTATACCACTATAATATAGCACCAGATTACACCACTATACCCCATTGGAGGGTGCTTTACTATACCTCTATAATATAGCACCAGATTACACCGCTATACCCCTAGGAGCCATGCTTTACTATACCTCTAAAATATAGCACCAGATTACAAAACTATACCCCTAGGAGTGGTGTCTATAATATAGCACCAGATCACACAAATATACCCCTAGGAGTGGTGCTTTACCTCTGTAGTATAGTATCCAACGACCCATGCCATGATCTGACATTAGAGGCATACAGAGGTACGGTAGTTATCTCCCCCGACCCCCCCATACACATAGGGTTCTCCATAAGACAAGAGGAGAAAGCCACTGCCAGACCCCTCAGGTCTTCTCTGGCAGTGGCTTATTTTCCTCAGGATAACATGAGCCGATCCTCCTCTGACATCTGCCGATGAATACATTGGGCGGTGGTATATTAGAAATCAGGGGGTCTAGACGACACTTCACTAATGTGTGTGGTCAGCTCTATCCCCCCTCCCTGCATGGCAGTCACAGAGATGATGAAAGCCATTTGTCTCTCTAGGATTTCCTTTGTAGGCCACGTGCCCGGATACCGAGGGGATTTCTTCATTCCCATTCACACAATGCAGTAATGATTGCACCACATATGTAGGATTGGTCCATAGGGAACGGCTGACCGTCTCAGCTGACTCTTCTCTAATACAAGTGGTTTTTAACCTGTTGCAAAACTATAATTCCCAGCATGCTCTAATATAGCCTGTGGATGTCAGGGGATGATGGGCATTGGAATCACACTTCATACTAACACGAGGGATTTTTACTTTTTCTTCTTTTTTACATTCACTCTTGTCTTTGCCTTCAGCAGCAACAATTACTACACATGTGGATCTGTGGAACTACAACTCCCAGTATGCCCCTCCAGTCTGCAGACCACCTGCTGGGAGTTGTCACTACACAACACTACAGGTTGGAGGACACTTATTTGGAGTATGCCAGAAATCTCAGGAATTTAGCAAAGTTTCTGCTTCACCTGAGTATTTCCGGTTTCCAGGCTTTCCCTAGTTATTACAGGGCTTTGTCCACCTGGACATCAAAGGGGGGGGGGGGGGGGGGGGGTCACCACTCAGGACCCCCTCGAATGGAAGCCACAGGTTAGGGAACACTCATCTATAGAATCTGATGTCGTCTGACATCCTCCTTCTGTCTCATCAGAAGATCAGAGAGCTCTTCTATCCTATCCATGCTTTACACTGCAGCTCAGACTGGATGGTGTAGATAAGCTCAGCACCAGGTCACTGCACATAGATCAGTAAGGACAGAAGATGATCAATTATTAGGTAATGTAGTGCTGCATTTACACGGAACGATTATCGTTCGAATTTTCGCAGTAAGGATCGCATTTGAGCCATAATCGGCTCGTGTAAACCCAGCGAACGACCAAGCGATGAGCGAGAAATCGTTCATTTTGATCTTTCAACAAGTTCTCAAATTCGCTAAAAATATACAGATCACTTCGTGTAAACAATCTTTCACCGATTTACCCTATGTGTGAGATAGGTTTAAGCAGTCTTTAAACGATCGCAATAACGATTTTTTCCAAACAATATATTGCTCCTTCTAAACGCTGATCGTTATAAAAAACACATCGTAACTTCAAAATCGTTAATCGTTCGATTGGGCGAATTATCGCTCCGTGTAAACGCAGCATTAGGCTATGTGCACACTGCGTAAGAGACCGGCCGTTCAGTGACCCGGCCGGGTCACGAAACGGCCGGTCTCTGCAAAGATCATTCCGGCCGGTACTCGGCCAGATGATCTTCAGGCCGCAGTGTTCTGTTCGCATCCGAACTTCCCATAGCGCACAATGAAGCAAGGGGCCGGAGCTGCTCGCTTCATTGTGTGAACTGACAGGTCTTTCTGCGGCCGCAATTCACTGAATTGCGGCCACAGAAAACTGACATGTCAGTTCTTTGTGGCGCCGCATGGGATCCCGGCCGGAGCGTATACTGTGTGTATACGCTCCGGCCGGGATCCCATAGAAGAATAGGCAATGTTCCAATGACAACAACGGCCGTACCTTTACGTAGTGTGAACATAGCCTTACTGTGTACCTTTCTTTGTAGTGGACATGTTCTGTATGGGAATTTAACACATGGAAACATGTAGTGGGCATGCTCTGTCACATATGATGAGCACATTGCTCTGCGAGGGAATCTAAAACATGGGATACGTAGTGGGTATGCTTTGTCAATTATGATGTGCACATTGCTCTGGATGGGGATGTAACACTTTGGGATACGTAATGAGCAAGCTCTGTCACTTATGATGTGCATATTGCTCTATGTGGGAATCTAACACTTGCAGATACATAGTGGGCATGCTCTGTTACTTATGATGCATGCATTGCTCTGGGTGGGAATCTAACACATTGGGATATTTAGTGGGCATACTCTGTTACTTATGATGCATGCATTGCTCTGGGTGGGAATCTAACACATTGGGATATTTAGTGGGCATGCTCTGTTCCTTATGATGTGCACATTGTACATTGGACGGGAAGACGCAATAGATACCGTATTCTCTGGGAATCCTATCCACCCTGTGTTTGTTCGACAGCATTTGCCGGCCGGCTTCCCTTGTTCTGGAAGCCTTTATGTCACGCGGCTTCCTTCTCAGAACATGGGCACATTCCTTGGGCACCCAGCGACAAACCCCAATCTACTTGACACAAACACCAGTCCGCAGCCCCCTCCCCTGTGTCACTACAAGTGGGCAGCAGCCTGCATCCTCCAAGTGTGTGAAAGGTCTAGAGCCGCACATTCCTGGTATCCTAGGGAATGAGGCAGACAGCCAAGACAAGGGTTAAGGTGTGTAAGGAGTGTGTGTGTGTGTGTGGGGGGGGGGGGGTTAAAGGTATGTGCTGGGCGGGGGGAATGCTCTGCTATGTGGGCCGGTTCTGCACTGTGTATGGACCCGGCTAGGAATGCATTGCATGCCAGTGCAGGGAGGGGACATCTGAGGACTCTACAGTCAGACCCATTGTTCTGAGGACAGTGAAATGTAACACTGCTCCATTATATAGCTGTCATACTCCAGGACCTACAGAACAGTAAGCAGTCTGTATAGCCGTCTCTGCCCACTTCACTACATCCCCCGGGGACATACCCGAGCATGGTCACATACCATACACCCCATACTGGTGTAGCCATGGAGCTGGCAGGAGAGGGCACGGTGCCAGGCTGGATGTTATTACAGATGTTACACTATCACCAATACACCCCGGGCTATACAAAGTCTAGGCTGCATATTGTACAGTATCTGTAAGACCCTTCAAGGAATTTGGTAGTACAGTCATACATCTCACTTTCTGATAGCCTTTCTGTTTCCATCTCTGCTTGCTGTCAGTGAGTAGAAGGATTTATATTCACTTCCAAAGGCGGAAAACTTCAAACTTCTTACTGATGAGAGTTAGTTACAATTGCATCCAGCCTTCTGGATTGTGCACTGTACCTGTGCTGACACACTGCACTAAACCATCAGGAAGACAGAGATTTCCGCTGCTCGTGTGTTTATATAACAGGGATGGGACGTATTTTTAGCAGATGTCTGGGGAAAAAAGCATTGGGTATGCTGGATTCCAACATGACAGATCTGTTGTTCTCATGGGAGAGAAGAAGGGGACATAGGGATCTGGAGGAGGACAGAGGAGTCTAAAGGAGGGGCAGGGGAGTCTAAAGGAGGGGATAGGGGAGTCTAAAGGAGGAGGACAGAGGAGTCTTAAGTAGGGGACAGGGGAGTCTAAAGGAGGGGATAGGGGAGTCTAAAGGAGGGGACAGAGGAGTCTAAAGGACGGGACAGGGGAATCTAAAGGACGGGACAGGGGAATCTAAAGGACGGGACAGGGGAGTCTAAAGGACGGGACAGGGGGGTCTAAAGGAGGGGACAGAGGAGTCTAAAGGAGGGGACAGAGGAGTCTAAAGGACGGGACAGCGGAGTCTAAAGGACGGGACAGGGGTGTCTAAAGGAGGAGGACAGAGGAGTCTTAAGTAGGGGACAGGGGAGTCTAAAGGAGGGGATAGGGGAGTCTAAAGGAGGGGACAGAGGAGTCTAAAGTAGGGGACAGGGGGGTCTAAAGGAGGGGACAGAGTAGTCTAAAGTAGGGGACAGGGGGGTCTAAAGGAGGGGACAGAGGAGTCTAAAGGACGGGACAGGGGGGTCTACAGGAGAAGGACAGAAGAGTCTAAAGGAGGGGACAGGGGGGTCTTAAGGAGGGGATAGTGGAATCTTAAACAGAGGATAGAGGAGAATGGAGGGGGACAATGGAATCTAGAAAAATTCAAAGGATTTTGAAGAAGGTGCAGAGGGGTCTGGATGAGGGCAGAAAAGTCTGGATAGTGTGCTTAGAGGGCACAGAGAAGTCAAGGGGAGAACAGAAGAGCCTGGAAAACAACATAAGAGTCTGGAAGTGAAAAGTGTATTTGGAGGAGGACTGGATGGGAAAGGAGGATTCTGGAGACGACAGGAGTCTTAAGAAGAAATAAGGATTGAGGAGGAGAGGATGGGGGGGGGGGGCAGAGGAGTCTGGTGGAGGGCAGAAGAGTCTGGAAAGAGACAGAGGAGTCTGTTGTATAACACAGCATGGGGCTATGCCTCCTGAGACAATATGTGGGGATGACTGTCATAGAGGGATGTATTAGGATGATCACTCGTAGATGAGATGTTACTGAGATCTAGTATCGCTCGTAGGTTTTAGATGAAGCAGAACAAACAATTATCATTGAAAAAGCGAGAAGAGTGACCCTCAACAAGACATATGGGATGGGACCGCCACAGCGATTGTAAAAATGTCACTGAGGAACCTCAAGACTCAAAAAGAAGGCAGGACGCTCTGAAGGAATGACACCATCCACATGGTTACCAAATGACACCTTTTTGATGGTACTTGAAGGGTTTTTCTTATAATAATAATATTAATAATAATTTTTATTTATATAGCGCCAACAGATTACGCAGCACTTTCTGGGGGTACATACATAGACAAAAATAGACGTTACAGATACATATAATTATCCATACATGAGGTGAGGGCCCTGCTTGCATGCATCAGCTTACAGACTACTAGGAGGGGTTTTGAGACAAGATGGCAGAGGGGCAAAGTGCTTCATTGTTCTTATAGTCTGGTCATCTTTATAAATAAGGCAGTGCAAGTAAGGGTGGGTGAACCTGTCACCAGCCAAATGCCTAAATGCTTGGCGTGTGTGTATATATGTGTCTGTGTGTTTGTGCGTATGCGTAGTGGTGGTAACTGTGGCATAACTGTGCTCAGCCAATCGCGGCTGAGCAGCTGATGACGTGGCCGCGTCATCAGCCGCTCAGCTGCGATTGGCTGAGCACAGTTATGCTCAGCCAATCACGGCTGAGCTTCGGATGACGCTGCAGAGGGTGGCCGGCACTCGGGAAGATCCGCCGGCCTCCCGAAGAAGACGTCACTGCTGAGGATCGGAGACCGTGGACGACACGAGATGCGGTGAGTATAATGCACCACACTTCCGGGTCTAGCGTGGGTGGGGGGAAACACGGGGAAGGGGGCCATTCACAGACATAACATACATTACAAAGTTGTATAACTTTGTAATGTGTGTTATTCTGTGAATAATTTTTTATCGCCGGACAACCCCTTTAAGGTACTCACGGTCAGCGCTGTCCACATAGAAAAGTGGACGAAAGATTTAGAGGTCAGTATCTACTACAGCCATGTGTAATGCTTCCCTGCTCCCTTTTTATTTTATTCACTTAAGTTGCCATGCAGACCTGGAACAACACTTACCAGAACGTGACTTATGCACATAACGCCTGAACAAATTCCCAGTTTCTGCTGAACCCATCATTACTGATGTCACCTCTCTACGACAAAGCGATCACCTTTGTACCCACAACCTTATGTCTCGGTGAAGTCATTAATTCCTAGCTAATCAATTGACTTCATTCTGACAAACTATCACCAGGCCCAGAAAGTGCGCTCAGAAGGTTGGTTCACCACAAGGTATTTTGCAATTCATAGCTAGGAAGTCCACATGATCTTCTTCAAGTGATTATTCTTCCTAACAGGTTTTACTGCTGATCGAAGATAAGATTCAGCTTATTAGTACTTGTTTTTTCCGATGACACTGGGCCAGGTATGCACCATATTGGGCAATCTGCTTGGGGAGGTGGGGACCCATCCCTTGGTATCTAAGAGTGGTGAGATAATCGTGACTGAGCTATTTATGAAAAACCGCTCAGATAACCTCCAGGTCACAGCCGTTCTCTGAGGCGGAGAGCTGACACTTCAAACAAACACATGACTCCCATCTATTGATCACAGCGTCCAAAGCGCCTGCCAGGGGACAGAGAAAGCCTCAACATGATGTCATCCCCTACAAGAGAGAGAGCATCACTGCTTCCTGGTAGACGTCACAGTCCACTATTCACAACAGCCCCAGGGCCAGAACACTGAACATAGTGATAACTTAAACCTCCTCTATTCTTGTACATAGAAGCAGTATTATAGTAGTTATATTATTGTATATTGGGAGCAGTATTATAGTAGTTATATTCCTGTATATAGAAGCAGTATTATAGTACTTATATTCTTGTATATTCGAGCAGTATTATAGTAGTTATTTTCCTGTATATAGAAACAGTATTATATTAGTTATATTCTTGTATATGGGGGCAGTATTATAGTAGTTATATTCTTGTACATAGGAGCAGTATTATAGTAGTTATATTCTTGTATATAGGAGCAGTATTATAGTAGTTATATTCTTGTATATAGGAGCAGTATTATAGTAGTTATATTCTTGTACATAGGAGCAGTATTATAGTAGTTATATTCTTGTACATAGGAGCAGTATTATAGTAGTTATATTCTTGTACATAGGAGCAGTATTATAGTAGTTATATTCTTGTATATAGGAGGCAGTATTATAGTAGTTATATTCTTGTACATAAGAGCAGTATTATAGTAGTTATATTCTTGTATATAGGAGCAGTATTATAGTAGTTATATTCTTGTATATAGGAGCAGTATTATAGTAGTTATATTCTTGTATATAGGAGCAGTATTGTAGTACTCTGTACAAGAAAGGTGGACCTAATACATTGGATACAAAGTGTAGATTACACCTAAACAGTATAAAAATAAGCAAAGACATTCCACAGCTGAAGTTCTGAAGGTTTAGAATAATGTCCGGAAGATCCCTGGCTGAGAGGTGGCTAAGTTATAATGGAAGGAAGTTCTTCGTAAGGTGTGGAGCAAACACGGACCTGGCTGCCAGGACACAAAATTGGTCATGCATAGCAAAGCTGCCTGGTAATAAAGTGTTAGACCCAATGCATCACACCACAAAACATAAAAAAAACTAAAGAAAGGTGGGTGACAGCTTTCTGTTAGCCGTACTTATGGCCATACTACAACTGCATAAAACCAGTGTTCATTGCAGAGGTTTCTGCAGCACCATAGCCACTGTGTGTGAATGTGTCCTTATTTAACATACAGGAGGAAAGAGCGATATAAGCAGCCAGCCTCAATGCTAATGTGATGTAAGCATTCAGTATCATAGAGAAAAACCCACAGCATTAGGTGAATATGTGCATATTAAATAAAGTGACGAATTGAGAGCAAAAACCCAACTATCTTGTCTGACTGGAGCGACACCCTTTAGTGCATCGAACAGATCTGTGGGTGTTTATGAGACAGTCATGTAGAGACTTGGAGGAGCCCCATCACTGCCGCCCTCTGCACTGCAAATAATGTATCCATATCATCTGAATACAAAGCCTATTTCTGGCCTTTATATGTCAGATTTATTACTGACAACCGGTTACTGACAACAAAACTTATTGTAAGCTAGTGTAAAGGTGCCAGAAATCCATCCTAAATGGTCATTCCACACACCCACCCCTCCATGTGACAGGCTATTTGATCAGTAAACAGTTTGCAACTGAAATGACCCAGCTCAAAAGTCAGAAAAGCTCTAAAGACTTTGCCACTAGGTGTCACTCTTCCCTGTAATCTGCCGTTCACTGCCTGCTGTTAGGCTCAGTCTGTCTCTACTAAGAAAAAAAAAAATCAAGATGCATAAACTGTGCGGTCAGCACTCAAGATGATCGGCAGGGCCAGCGGGTAAACAGAAGAAGGAGGTTCTCGGAACTCACCAGTTTCTTTCTAACAATGCTTTATTCACATCAGTAATTACATACAAGCACAAGCGTTCACGTGACAGGCCGTGTTCTGGAGTAGCCTTCTTTAGCTGAGAAACGCTATGCCAAAACGCGTTCAGTTCTGGGAACTATTTTTTTTTTCTTGAAAGGTAAATCAAGGCTTCCCTCTCAACTCAACAGCAGGTTAATACTTAAAGCGACTCTGTACCCACAATCTGTCCCCCCCAAACCACTTGTACCTTCACATAGCTGCTTTTAATCTGAAATCTGTCCTTGGGTCCATTCGGCAGGTGATGCAGTTATTGTCCTAAAAACAACTTTTAAACTTGCAGCCCTGTGCCCAATGGCCTTGGCCTAGGGTATCTGTGCCCTAACCTTGCACCACCCTCCGTCCCTCCTCCCCACCCTCTTGATAATTAGGAATGCCACTGGCAGGATTTTTCCTATTCGTCTGCAGTGAACACTGCACAGGTGCCTTAACGATCCAGCCCATGTGCAGTGTTCACACAGCTGATGAATAGGAGAATGCCTGCCTGGGGCATTCCTAATGATGGAGAGGGCGGGGAGGAGGGACAGAGAGGTTGTGCCAGCCTAATGCACAGACACTCTAGGCCACGCCAATTTGACACAGGGCTGCAAGTTTTAAAGTTGTTTTTTAGGACAATAACTGCATCACCTGCCGAACGGACCCCAAGACAGAACTTGGATTAAAAGCAGCTATCTGAAGGTACAAGTGGTTTGGGGGGAACAGATTGTGGGTACAGAGTCGCTTTAAATGCTTAGTGTAAGCTCTTTCTTGTTGTGCTGCTGCTGATGTCAGTGCATCAGTAACCCTTTTCTATTTACATGTCATCTATAGTGGCATACTGTAATCATCCCCCAGCACATTGGCAGTCTGTCTAACCGAATAAACTTTTTCTAGAACTATGTCATGGTATAGAAGGAGTGCGGTAATGTGACTGTGACTGGGCAGACAAGTAAGGTAAAGTAACCCCGTGTGTGTACTACTGATATCAGGGAATGAAAAATTGTTGTGGACCGCAGAGGGGGCTCTAAGGGACTCATCAATAGCAGTGACAGCACTATCATCACCTGTCGCCACACTGAAGAGCTAATGTAATAAACCAGGCAAGTTTAAAAAAACAAAAACAAAACTTTTGTATAGACATAGATGCTTTAAAGGGCTACAAAACATGGACACTTTCTTTCAGAGACAACAAGACTCTTGTCTCTAGCTCAGGTGTGGTCAGCAATTATTCTTCATCCACTAAGTTGCAAAACCTACACCCATGTTTATGTAATGCTGGATGGCCCCTTTAAAGAAGTTCTTTACTAAAAATTAATTTTTAAATCAACTAGTGGCATAAAATTATACAGATTTTTAAATTACTGCTATTAAAAATATATCCAGCCCTTCTAGTACTTATCAGCTGCTGTATGTCCTGCAGGAAGTGGTGTATTCATTTCAGTCAGACACACTGCTCTCTGATGCCACCTGTCTGTGACAGGAATTGTTCAGAGTAGAAGATGCATGTTTTGTTTTTGTCAGGATTTTTTTAGTGGGAGGCTGCCGTCTTTGAAGACCTAACTCACAAGATAATACAAATATGCTATTTTGTTAAAAGGATGCATAGATCAAAGTTTCTATACTTCTAAACTTCTATAAAGTGCAGTGGTGCAAAAGTATATAGAGCGTTCCAGTTCTGTGCATTTACACTATGTGAGCAGAATAATTGTTACCGAGGTTCATGTCCTGCTGAAGGAGATTAATGTCCTCTATAAATGGAACCTGATGCTGTGGATGACGACTCCTGGTAATGGTCATTGTCAGTAATCGCTCCATTAAATGTAAGAGCTGAGATCAGGGAGGAACGCTCCAGTCTCTTCACAGAGCAGCAAAAAAGGGACAAGGCTTCATTCACACCAATATTTTAGTTACACACTAAAAAAAAAGGTAGTGTTCCCCAATCTTTTGGAAAACTACAACTCCCATCATGCATTGAGTGTTCAGTGTGTTCTACCTATGCATCCTATTCTGTAATTTGTGGCTCTCCAGCTACAACTCCCATCATGCCGACAGTCTTCAGTACATTCTACCTATGCATTCTATTCCCCAACATGTGGCTCTGTAGCTATTACATAACTACAACTCTTCTCAAGCCCTGACAGTCTTTACTGCCTATCACCTATGCTTCCTATTCCTCAACTTGTGGCTCTTCAGCTGTAACATAACTACAACTCCCATCAGGCCCTGACAGTCTTCAGTACACTCTACCAATGCATCCTATTCTCCAATATGTGGCTCTCCAGCTACAACTTCCATCAGGCCCTGACTTTCTTTAGTACGTTCAACCTTTGCATCTGTTACATAACTACCACTCCCATCAGTCTTTAGTGTATCCCACCCATGCATTCTATTCCCCAATCTGTGGCTCTTTAACTGGCTCCCAGCATGCCCTGACAGTCTTCATCTGTCCAGGTATGATGGAAGTTGTAGTTTTGCAACAGCTGGAGAGCCACAAAGCCGCTCTCTTCAATAGGTGGTCTGGAAGATCTAAGGATGGTCCGGGAAACCCTTACTGCAGCTCCTGGCGCCCCTGTGCGCAGACAGCGACTGTCCTGACCTGACAGGTTGGTGCTCGCTTTCTCCCCCTAATGGTGCTGTGTAATATGACACTTAGATGCACATATCACAGGTCTCTGGAGTAATGAATATTCATGTCAGGCTGCACCCACAATTAGCAATTCCTTTCTTACCTGAGCCTTGGTTTACCCGTGGAAAAGCAGTGAATTTTTATCAGGTGATCAAGAGATACAAGAAATTATCCTTAATGGCCACTCCCATATTTATCACAAAACAAATAAAGTAGTCATAGCTCCGCCCCTTACTGATGTCATCATAGGGTAGTGATGTCATCCTGCACACTACTGGCTGATCCACCTAATAAAAGCAATAAATGTGGTTGTTTAACACCTTTAACTTTATTTTTTTAAGGTTTTGAGGGGGGTGGGTTGTTGGTGACAGAGTCCCTTTAATTACAATTTGCTATTTTATTCTATGTTCACACAACATATTTCTTATGACAAGAATGGCTGTTGTTTGCAATCAAAACAATGGTTGTTCTTGTCATAGAAAAATGTGTTGCATGGAAGTCAATGCAAACAACGGCTGTTGTTAACAGTGTGTTGAACAACGGCCGTGGAAGTAATTGACATGTCATATATTACTTCTTTAAAATAAGTATATATTATTTTTTTTGGGTTATAATAGTGTAATGGTGCGTTCACACAGAGAGATTTATCTGACAGATTTTTGAAGCCAAAGCCAGGAATGGATTTGAAAAGAAGAGAAATCTCAGTCTTTCCTTCATGTCCCGTTCCCTGTTTATAGTCTGTTCCTGGTTTTGGCTTAAAAAATTTGTCTGTGTAAACGCACCCTTAGGCTGTGTTCACATGTTTGTAGTTGTGTTTTGTTTCATGCTTTACATAATTAAGAGTCCAACTATGTTATGTGTCTCTGCAATTTTGTCTAAACTGACTGCCTAGGTTTCATCATGTGATCAGCATTACCAGGTCTCATCATGTGATCAGCATTACCAGGCTTCATCAGATTGTTTATGAGCCCGGTAATGCTGATCACATGATGAAACCCAGACAGTCAGTTTGGACAAAGCTGCAAATCAATTTAGTCCACAATTAGGCTCTTATTATGTCAGGAAAAATCTAAACTACTCTAGTTTTAGATAAGATGTATGAAAAAATATATAAAAATCTCATGAGCTCACAAACTTTCAAGCATCACTGTAGATCTGTTAAAGAAAAGAAACACATAAATGCAAATGGCAAGTGTCAGCCAGGCATGTGTCAGTCATATGTCAGCCAGCGGCACACATTTCAAATGTACTTTTAATAAAGGGATGTATTTACCATTGTGTTTTGTTTAGACAGTGAATGTGTTATTTGTCCTCATAAAAAAACATGCAAAAACCGATGGTACATCCTACATATAGATAAGTAAGCTGCCATTGTGCGGCAGGGCACTGAACTTTAATCAAGAGACACTTTAGGTCTCCCCAGGTTTAGCCCTCTGACATTCATCTATTCTCGTAGTTTAGCATGGCAAGAATTGTCTGGAAACAGGTTACTATAGGTGTTGTAGTCCTGGAAAATCCCTTTAAAAATTTCCATAGGTTGTCTCTTTCCCTCTCTATTTGGGAAAGCTGAGCGACAACCAATATAATATTAATAAACAGAAAGTTTGGGGAAAGTAGTTCTCTAAAAAAAAAAAATTCCTAATACAAACTTTATAATCTTTTATTTGCACTCAAACCATCTGTACACATGAAAGAGAGTCCTAGAAGACGCACACTGTAAGTTCCTTTCATCTGCTGGCAGTGGCTGTACGGAATAGGCGACTGAATACTTAAGGCAGCAGGGATTCATCGCTGATATGGGTGCATAGATGCAGACTTGATGGTAGTTTTGATACTGCTCGGCATCTTACCTAAAGGGAGACAGTGAACACCATGTCAGTATAGGCACAGAAAATACTGAGCTATGCGTCTATTCGCCGATTTAGCTATTCTTACCTGGCTGGCCAGTCTGTGCCATTGGAACCCCCCCAGGTATGTGCTGCTGCTGGTTGGGTGGTAGGTTCATGGGAACCTGCTGCATGCCTGCAGCCCCTGGTAACATCCCACCCGCTGCAGACTGTCCAGGACCCATGGGAGCCCCAGGACCCAGAGGACGACGATTTGACAGACCCTTTCCAAAGGCTACTGCTACTACCAGAGCGTTTGTGTCTGCTGGATTATAGGTTTGTTTATTTTGCCGTAAGTCTACAAAATAGGGGAAACAAAAAAAAATATTTTAATAAAACCAGCATTAATGAAGTTATATTCCCGCCAACACTCTTTAAACCTGTAGATAGAAATTATCTACATAAAAATTGGAGTCAATATGTACATACATTACATTATGTATTCTACACTGATCCTGAGTTACATCATGTATTATACTCCAGAGCTGCACTCACTATTCTGCTGGTGGGGTCACTGTGTACATACATTACATTACTTATCCTGTACTGATCCTGAGTTACATCCTATATTATACCTCAGAGCTGTACTCACTATTCTGGGGTCACTGTGTACATACATTACTTATCCAGTACTGATCCTGAGTTACATTCCGTATTATACTTCAGAGCTGCACTCACTATTCCAATTTATGAAATTCATGAACAGAATACCCATTGCTGCCTCTCATACACTCACTTCCAACATCAGACTCCCTTTCTTCCTTGATGATTTTCTCCAGCAGGTTGTTGCACAGCTTATTCATAGTCTGCACTTGTTTCTGGAAAGAAGGGGCTACATCAGTACATAAGAATAACAATGATGGTAATGTAGATGAGAGGTGATGGCAGTCGGTCAGTACCTGGGCTACCTCAGGAGTGAGGCGAGATGCTTCTGCAGTCAGTTGCTTTTCCTGCTCCTCCACCTCAGGGTCTGGCTTGGTTCTCAGGTGATCAGGTACCACTTCATGGCTGAATACGGGAACCCTCCCCTCAGTGAGACGCTGCACACAGTGAACCTTGGTAAGGACTAAACCTCTAGACAGAAGGGACCGTTGTGTAAGAAGTCATAGACTACAGCACTTACCATGACCTCTTCATCTCGGTCAGGTGACAGGAGCAGGGGGATGATAACCTGGTGTTTCAGCAATGGGGTCTTCTCATTTTTAAGGACTTTATTCAGAGTGTTTAGCTGGCCTGAGAGCAAGGCGAAACTGTCCAGCACAGAGGGCCTAGGAAGAGAGATCTGTCAGGTGGGCAACACTGGAAGTCTCTGAGGGTGGAGGGAATGAAAGACGGCTGTGAAGGGATCACTAAGGACCCTCAGAAAAGGAAGTGGAATGAAAATGAATGTGGAATCCAAAGCGGAGATGTCTGGAGACGGATGGTGGTGGAGCTACAGGGAGGGTCATCTCAGGGTGGAAGCGTTATGAATAACATAAGGCTACATTCACATCCGCATCTACGGCTCTACAGACTTCATTGTGCTTTTCATCCAAAACAACAGAGAAAAAAATAACACAGAAAGCAGGGTTTTATTTAACGTCGATGTATACCATAACAGAAACCCGACTGATCCCATTAAAGCTAAAGTGTCACTGTCGTTTAAATTTTTTATTTTTTTTTGCAGAAAATCAATAGTACAGGCGACTTTAAGAAACTTTGTAATTGGGTTTATTAGTTTGAAGCTCTCCCCCCTGTCTTCATGGTTTTCTATGGAGAGGGGAGGGGTGGAGGGAGATGAGGCACCAAAACAGGCAACAAAGAGTTAATTTATAGCTACATAAACCGGGCTATCAGCACTGACCTCTCTGACCTCTAAATCCCGGTTTTCACTCAGCTCCCACTGTGTAATCCTTTGTTCTCTGCTCTCTGCTGGCGACTAATCTCCCTCCTTCCCCTCCCCTCTCCTTAGGTTACACAGGGCACGACTGATGTAAAAGAGTCAAGATTTCCTGATAATGAGCAGTGGATGAGAGAGAGGAGGGGGGAAGGGAACCTGGGGAAAGTTTTTTTGAATGCAGATAATGGCATATTTGCCTAATAAACCCAATTACAAAATTTCTTAAAAAATCGCCTGGACTATTGACGACAGAGACACTTTAATGCTTGTTTCTGGCATACAGTGGATCATTTTCCTTCTGCTCCGATGACAGCAGGTGAACAGAAGAAATAAGACGGATGTGAACATAGGCTTAGAACGCCTAGGAAATGATTACTATCTAAAGGCCCCTTTACACACACACACAAATTTATCTGACAGATCATTGAAGCCAAAGCCAGGAATGGATCTGAAAAGAGGAGAAATCTCAGTCTGTCTCTATGACCTGTTCTCTGTTTATAGTGTGTTCCTGGCTTTGGCTTCAATAATCTTTCAGATAATGTGTGTGTGTGTAATAGGGCCTTAACTCATACCTACAAAAAAACCTTAATAGGCTTTCTAGACGTTGCTGTGTAAAACAATAGTGACCTCCCACACATACCAACCAGCTGTCTACAGATGGGGGTCTCTGTTTTGGAGGAGACTGGTTTATATTCTTATACCGGACAGTAACTTAAGGAAGCTGCCTGCAGGTGGCAGCCTAATAACTTCCTGTGTGTCAATGTAAAAGGAGGATGAATTGTCCATCTGGAGGATCAGGGACCGTCAAGACCGATGTGGCAGAGGATGTGGGCACATAAGTACGGCATTATATTTATCCCAGATAGAGGACATATACCACAATTACTTGACAAGTAACTTCCCCTTTAATTCCCTCACTATTGTTTTTTGTATTCATGATTTTGATTCATAGTTTATAGTCAT
Source organism: Dendropsophus ebraccatus (assembly GCF_027789765.1). NCBI lineage: Eukaryota > Metazoa > Chordata > Amphibia > Anura > Hylidae > Dendropsophus > Dendropsophus ebraccatus. The sequence goes on along the minus strand of NC_091461.1, from coordinate 103,092,779 downwards.
TTTGTACCTTTTGTAAGTGAAACCATTTCTGCACACCTTTACATAGCGCTAAGCTTGTACAAGAAAAAACCCTCAAAAGTAAACTATCTGAACTGAAGTATAAAGCATGGGAGATGGAAAAGAACAGATTTCAGACGTTAAATCAACAAAGCAGCTAAAGGGGAGGGGAGAATTATAGCTGTGTTTTAATGCAGCAGTATAAAGCATGGGGGACAGAATAGCAGCCTGTCTTTACATATGGTGGATTTCAGACTAGCACATCTGGAGTCGACGATCATAGCTGCTAAGGTACGGAGTTTCAGAGGAAAGATGCCATTTAAAAGGGATGATTTCCATAAAGAAAAGTGCATTAAGAGATATCTGCAGAATTACACCAAGACCTTCTGTGCGATGCACACGGTCTGAGCATCACGCAGCCGCTGCCGGATGCCTTCAGTACATTGTTATATTATTTATAAAGGTTAATTGCAAACATAAGTATGAAAAGCTAAAACCTGAGGGCATGATAGGGGATAACATCTGAGAAATCTGAGCAGGAAATCAACCCAAAAGACACATTAAAAGTTAATCAGCATTATCTATAGAGGAGTCTGCCACAATCAGCTTCTGATACTTACATCTAAATGTGAGAATTTCATTGACAATGTACTCGCTTCTATCAGAGTGAAATTATTTACCAGTATACAAACCAGTAGGCTGGACTTCTCTCCTTATGCACTGTGCAGGGCTATATGAGGTGGCGTGTATCTAACAGTAAAGTTAAGGACAGTTTTCTGGGTGGGATATATACATAGATAAGAATAGCTATAGAGATATCTTACACATGGGACAGACTCTACAGGTAAACCCATGCTCACAGCTGACATCAGTGCTCCGGAACTGAATGCTATCATAACAGGAATGGGAAATTTGAGTGCAGAAGAACCCACAGTAATGTATCACAGTGGCGTTTTGTGTTATACTGAATAAGATATGCTCTTCGATATTTCTCAGTATATTGAGGGATTACTAACCAGGTACCTGCACCCAAGAAGGCTAATAAACTCAGCAGAAATCTCTTCAGCCGGTGTAAAGGTAGCTACATAAAGATTTTCGATTGGACGACCATCTAATGTACATGGAGGTACTCATAGGTCTCCCCTAACAGTATAAGTCTTGGCTATGTTGGATTTCAACATGCCTAATCTTTTTGTTTTGGAAATGATAAGCTTTGGGAGTCTAACAATGACTTGCATCCACAGCCAAGCTCAGCATACATGTGTATGTTAATACTGAGAAAAATAGCTGTCTACCAAACCACCAACAGCAATCTAAAGTGTATGGCCAGCTTTAGATTCATCCAAAGATAACGACGGCACTCCAAAGTAGTACAATGCAAACTTGTAACTTTTTATCCATAACCAAATTACAATGTGCAGCACAGCATACAGCAAACAACGTTTCAACCATCTCTCGTTGTCATTTTCAAGCTCGAAAACAACCTCGACAGGTGATTGAAACGTTGTTTGCTGTATGTTGTGCTGCACGTTGTATTTTGGTTATGGAATGAGTGCTTTCGGTATCTTTGGATATATCAAGCAAGGTCCGTGGTCAGGACCAACCAGCTGGGACCCACTTCAGCTTTGGCTTATGTAGTGCTGCTTATGTTCACGTTGTACAGCTTTAGATTCAGCTACATAATAATGCCCCTGCTTATCTCTAGTGTGCATGGTGTCTGATTATTTCCCCTCTCCCATAGGTCACATCTCTTATTTCCACTGCCCTTGCTCTCATTCCTCATGTTGTAGAGACTGTGTTTCCCATGCTGGGCAGCAGAAAGCAGTGTCCAATGAATGGGGAAACAGCAAAGCAATGTGTCAATAGCAGATATCAGTTGCCTGTCAAGACAGTTGGAGAGTAAATTACCTATAGGCAGCTGTTACTAAAGGTTATGAATGTAGTTTGTTGCATGTTAATCTTGTCAACAGTAAGTTCTGACGGCTTTAAAACAAAGGTGTTATATAGAGCTCGCCAAAACAATTAAAGACCAAGAGCAGGTTAAAAGACTAACAGAAGAGAAGGGGTGGTCCAGTCCCCAGTGCCCCAAACAGCCTAATTTGCACACTGAATAAAGTTTTACAGAAAACAGGGCTGAGGATTAGGGTAAGAAAATGACTTTCATTCTCTGCATCCCCCACCTTATGTGACCAAAACAGTACATTAGAGTCTGGTAACCTGCTGGCACTTTCCCTTTGAAAATGTGAGCTATGGTGGCATCATCAGGTGCCTATTCAGACATAAGAAGCTGGAACATGTGTCGGGCTCTTCTTGCTCACCAGGTCAGTCGGTCGTACTCGTTTTCCAATTTATAGATGAATCCTGCCAATGAGTTCTTCAAATCAGAGACCTGAGCAATAAGCGTCTCCAAGCTGGATTCCAGCTGCTTCTCCTCTCGCTGTAGAAAAACAAGAAACATAACAGATTAAGGCTATGTTCACACTACGTAAAACTACGGCCGTAGTTCTCGCCGCAGAACTACGGCCGTAGCTTTGCGGTGTGGACAATGCCTTGTGTGCAATGAGATCCCGGCCGGAGCGTACACACATCGTATACGCTCCGCCCGGGATCTATGCGGCGCCGGAAAAAACTGACAGGTCAGTTTTCTGCGGCCGGAAATCAGTGAATTCCAGACGCAGAAATACCTGTCAGTTCACAAAGTGAAGCGAGCTGCTCCGGCCGCTTGCTTCACTGGGGGCTATGGTAAGCTCTGATGCGGGCGCGCGCTGATGCGCCCGCATCAGAGCTCCGCGGCCGAAAGATCATCCGGCCAGAGACCGGCCGTTCCGTGACCCGGCCGGGGTCACGGAGCGGCCGGTCTAATACGTAGTGTGAACATAGCCTTAGGAGTGTCAGATATCTTTTCTATAAACCTCATAACTGGAGAGGAGAAATAACACTAAATCCTTAAACAAATGCAGTGATCCTCCTATTCAACATAGACTGGAGCTTTCAACACCAGTAAACCTGGCAAAAAGGAACACTAACTTTTCATTATGATAATCCAGTAATTTTGCCCCAAGACAGGGATGTGGCCTTTTGTAAAACAGGTTTCTAAAATTTTAACAACACCTCAGCACTGAACATGTTGCGGAGCAACTCTGCCAACTGTAATCACATATGTGCCACCAAACATCATATAATGGTGAATGAGAGGATATACACTGATCAGCAATAACATTGAAACCACCTGCCTGACACTGTGTCACTCTCTCTGTGACACTGTGTGCTCTCATCTGTGTAGGCCTCGACCCTATAGCCCTGTATTGTGCCCCCTGAACACAATATCCCTGTAAAGTCCCTGTGATATCAGCAGCAGATCCTGTAAGGTGTGAGGTACAGACCCCATATCCCTGTGATGTCTCCTGTGATATCAGCAGCAGATCCTGTAAGGTGGAGGTGCGGACCCCATATCCCTGTGATGTCTCCTGTGGTATCAGCATCCTGTAAGGTGTGAGGTGCGGACCCCATATCCCTGTGATGTCTCCTGTGGTATCAGCATCCTGTAAGGTGGAGGTGCGGACCCCATATCCATGTGATGTCTCCTGTGGTATCAGCAGCAGATCTTGTAAGGTGTGAGGACCCCATATACCTATGATGTCTCCTGTGGTATCAGCATCCTGTAAGGTGTGAGGTGAGGACCCCATATCCCTGTGATGTCCCCTGTGGTATCAGCATCCTGTAGGGTGTGAGGACCCCATATCCCTGTGATGTCTCCTGTGGTATCAGCATCCTGTAAGGTGTGAGGTGCAGACCCCATATCCCTGTGATGTCTCCTGTGGTATCAGCAGCAGATCCTGTAAGGTGTGAGGTGCGGACCCCATATCCCTGTGATGTCTCCTGTGGTGTCAGCATCCTGTAAGGTGTGCGGACCCCATATCCCTGTGATGTCTCCTGTGGTGTCAGCATCCTGTAAGGTGTGAGGTGTGGCCCCATATCCATGTGATGTCTCCTGTGGTATCAGCAGCAGATCCTGTAAGGTGTGAGGTGTGGACCCCATATCCCTGTGATGTCTCCTGTGATATCAGCAGAAGATCCTGTAAGGTGTGAGGTACGGACCCCATATCCATGTGATGTCTCCTCTGGTATCAGCATCCTGTAAGGTGTGAGGTGCGGACCCCATATCCCTGTGATGTCTCCTGTGGTATCAGCAGCAGATCCTGTAAGGTGTGAGGACCCCATATCCCTGTGATGTCTCCTGTGGTGTCAGCATCCTGTAATATCTCCTGTCTCCTGTGATATCAGCAGCAGATCCTGTAAAGGTGTGAGGTGTGGACCCCATATCCCTGGGATGTCCCCTGTGGTATCAGCAGCAGATCCTGTAAGATGTGAGGTGCCCCTAAACCCCTATTACACGTGGCGACTGAGAGGAGCAAACGAGCGCTTTCAGTGCTCGCTTGCTCCTCGTTTCCTGCTTGGTGGTGGCGCTATTACACGTGGTGGCAGCGAGTGGGTAATTACAGGGGAGGCCGCAGGGAGCTGCCCGGGTGATCGCTAGATAGTCCGGGCAGCCCATGGAGGATAGCGGCAGTCTGCTGCCCCCGATCCTATTCGACAGAGTGATGGCAGCAGATCGCTGCTATCATTGTCAACATGTTGAAAGACAAATGACAGCAACGATCCGCCAACATCGCTCACGTCGGCTGATCGTTGGCTTCTATTACACGGGACGATTATCCGCCGATAATCATTTCGTATAATAGAGCCTTTGACTGCAAAATATCATGTAAAGTCATGTAATCTGATACCATAGTTAGCAGTCTGTGCTATGGGAAGAGACCAGACACATCACATCAGGGGGCCTTAGGACCCCACGTCCTGGTCACCATTCCTTGGACACTACCGGTCGGTACTAGCTACGACTACCAGGGACAGTAGACCGGCCGTCCTGGAGATGCTCTGGTATCTACACGTCACCGGCCCCGGTCACTGCCGCTCGCCCATTTTCCTGCTTCCACAGAACTGTTCAGGATGTGGATTTGTAGTATATCCCCCTAACAGACGCCATTGTCTCTACATCATTCACCTCACCTATGAGGAGATTCAATGTTATGGCTGATCTGGGTAGTAAATGGGTGACATAGACTACAGCCTCATATACCATACAGTGATGAGGAGTATATAATATCACTAGGGCGCTATACACATACAACACACCATATACAGAGGTAAAGATGATGCAAAGAAGGACATTATAGAGAGTATTATAGACCTGCATCTCCTCCGCTCTCCCGGGCTCCAGTCACCATGGAGACGGAGGACTTCCGGGGCATACGAAACCATATCCGGGTTCGGAGGATGACTTCCGGGTGTAAGGGGCGGGACTACAGAGTCCACTAACGAGGAGCAGCCCCCCCAGACCGGAGACAGAGGAGGGGGGCGGGGGGACCCCGGGGACATGGCGGAGAAAGGAGATGCCGAGGTACCCCCCAAACTATCACCATTATATACCGACACCGGAATAGATGTACATGTGTATAGAGACCTCACAGATACCTCTATATGTATACAGAGACCCTACAGACCCCCTATATGTATATACACCCCCTCACAGACCCCATATATGTATATACAGAGACCTTACAGACCCCCTATATGTATATACACCCCCTCACAGATACCTCTATATGTATACAGAGATCTTACAGACCCCCTATATGTATATACACCCCATCACAGACCCCATATATGTATATACAGAGACCTTACAGACCCCCTATATGTATATACACCCCCTCACAGACCCCCCCTATATGTATATACACCCCCTCACAGACCCCATATATGTATATACAGAGACCTTACAGACCCCCTATATGTATATACACCCCCTCACAGATACCTCTATATGTATACAGAGATCTTACAGACTCCCTATATGTATATACACCCCCTCACAGACACCCATATCCGTATACACACTCCTCACAGACTCCCCTATATGTATATACACCCCCTCACAGATCCCCCTATATGTATACACCCCCCTCACAGACCTCCCTATATGTATACACCCCCCTCACAGACCCCCCTATATGTATACACACTCCTCACAGACACCCCCTATATGTATACACACTCCTCCAAGACACCAGTATGTATACACACTCCTCCCAGACTCCCCTATATGTATACACACCCCTCACAGACCCCCCCATATGTATACACACTCCTCACAGACAACACTATATGTATATACACAACCCTCACAGACCCCCCTATATGTATACACACTCCTCACAGACACCCCTATCCGTATACACACTCCTCACAGACTTGCCTATATGTATATACACCCCCTCACAGATCCCCCTATATGTATACACACTCCTCACAGACACCCCTATCCGTATACACACTCCTCACAGACTTGCCTATATGTATACACTCCTCACAGACTCTCCTATATGTATACACTCCTCACAGACTCTCCTATATGTATACCCACTCCTCCCAGACTCCCCTATATGTATACACACTCCTCACAGACTCCCCTATATGTATACACACTCCTCACAGACTCCCCTATATGTATACATACTCCTCACAGACACCCCCTATATATACACACTCCTCACAGATACCTCTATATTTATACATAGACCTTACAGACACCCCCTATATGTATACACACTCCTCAAAGACACCTCTATGTCTATATACAACCCTATATGCATACACACTGCTGAGGTTTCTTGGTATTTTAAAATCTTCTGTGTTGGAGTAAGTTTGTAATGTATTGCTTAGATTTTATTTGTAGCACAGAGATATCTTGGATTACAAGTAACGGTCTGAGAGCGTTTTGCAAGACAAGCTAACAATCAGTAAAGGAGCAGGATTTAGTAATATGGCCCCTCATCCTGATGCTCTACTGGGTAGAAAGTACTCTCATTTTAACCCACTGCTGGCTGATCAACCATGTTGATAGCTCTTCTAGTGCCCGTTCGCATTAGGTACCCGATAGAACTGTGGAAGCGAGCAGCTTGGCCTTATCTCCTTTCCCAGGCTGCAGTGCCCTCATGTTCAGGCAGCCTATATCTTGCATTGACAAACGATACCCAATTGGTGAGTGCTTCAACTCTTTAGGGACTCGTCCGGACATCTCCCACCGCACCCACACACTATGTTAGTATGGGGGCAGCCATCTTGCTATATGCTATTTTAAAAGGGGTTATCCAGCGCTACAAAAACATGGCCACTTTCTTCCAGAGACAGCCCCACTCTTGTCTCCAGCTTGGGCGGGTTTTGTTGGTCATTTCCATTGAAGTGAATAGAGCTTAATTGCAAACCGCACCTGAACTGGAGACAAGAGTCATGTCGTCTCTGAAAGAAAGTGGCCATGTTTTTGTAGCACTGGATAACCTCTTTACCAGCATTTAGTGACATGCTTCACTGGACCCTATTATTTATATGGGACATGTTTGTGAGCGTGCTCAGTGATCTTTATTCGACAGGATGTGGATGGTGAGTTGTGAGCAGCAGCAATTGAGTGCACCTCTTTTATCTATATACTGCTGTCACATTCCCTTTACACTGTCTGAAAGGGAGGTTATTCTTTTGTGTCTTAAAATGTGATAGTGTGGAATCATGAAGGCCGTTAAAGAAGAAGGTTTTGGTATGGATCCCCTCCTGATTTCAAGACATAATCAAATATAATTGGGTGCATCTTCAAGGGATTTACAATTTTGGCAACTGAATTATGTCCCTCCTTAGGCCCCCTTCACAGGTCCGGAAAAACCGCCCGGATTTCCGATCAGGAAATCCGGACGGATTTCCGGACGCATAGACTTTCATTGGACATGGACACCCTTCCGGAGGGCTGTCCGTTCCGGAAAATAGGAACCGGATTTTTTAGAACCGGTCCTATTTTCGTCCGGAAATCCGGCCCGGACGCCCCCATAGGAGTCTATGGGAGCGCCCGGGCCCCGGACGCTTTCCTGATGCACATCAGGAAAGCGTCCGGAGTTCCACTCACCTTCCGCCTCTGCTCCTGCTGCCTCTTTGCTGCCTCTTCATCCGCAGGTACCCCCGGCAGCCACTCGCGGCACCCCCCCGCAGCACCCCCGCGGCCACTCGCGGCACCCCCGCACCCCCCCGCGGCCACTCGCGGCACCCCCGCACCCCCCCGCAGCACCCCGGCACCCCCCCGCGGCCACTCGCGGCACCCCCGCACCCCCCCGCGGCACCCCCGCACCCCCCCGCGGCCACTCGCGGCACCCCCGCACCCCCCTGCGGCCACTCGCGACCCCCCCGCGGCCACTCGCGGCACCCCCGCACCCCCCGCGGCCACTCGCGGCACCCCCGCACCCCCCCCCCCCCCCGCGGCCACTCGCGGCACCCGCACCCTTCCCCCCCATCCCCACCCCCCGGCGGCCAGGAGACCAGGACAGGTGAGATTAAAACTCCCATTATGCCCTGCTGACAGGCCATGATGGGAGTTGTACTTCTGCAGCCTGTGGCCATCCAGGTTGCAGAAGTACAACTCCCACCATGCCTTGCTGACAGGCCATGATGGGAGTTGTAGTTCTGCAGCCTGTGGCCATTCAGGTTGCAGAAGTACAACTCCCACCATGCCCCTGCTGGCAGGTCATGATGGGAGTTGTACTTCTGCAGCCTGTGGCCATCCAGGTAGCAGAAGTACAACTCCCACCATGCCTTGCTGACAGGTCATGATGGGAGTTGTACTTCTGCAACCTGGACGGCCACAGGCTGCAGAGGTACAACTCCCATCATGTACTGCAACCTGGGTGACCACAGACTGCAGAAGTACAACTTCCATCATGACCTGTCAGCCAAGCATGATGGGAGTTGTAATTCTGCAAGCTGTGACCATCCAGTTTGCAGAAATACATGTCCTATTTTTTTTCTCATCAGGAAATCCTGAAGGTTTTTCCTGATGGTTTCCTGATGGTAAAAACGGATTACTGTCAGGAAATCCTGATACTATCCTGATGACATTTAAGGCCTCCTGATCAGGATTTCCTGACAGTAAAAACTGACACGGACCTGTGAATGGGGCCTTACAGAAGAAATTGCTGAGGTGTTTAAGAAAGAAGACGTCATAGATTTTTATACTATGCCAATACTGGATGGTCTCAATTAAGCGATAGAAAGCAATTTATAGGTCTGAATAATTTGTTCTGTTGCTTTATTGAGCCGTTGGGGTCTAAGCATGTAAAAATGTGTGTGGCGTGGAGAAAATTTCTCAAAAAGATGCACAGATCTTCATAAATTTGATTCCACTGAGAAGCTAATGAATGTTAGTATGTGCTCTCATATAGTATTATGCACTATAGTAGTTAGGCCTCCTTCTGTGCCCCTATGTAGTATTAGGCCTATTTCTTCCCACATATAGTGTTATGTTGCACTGTGCCTTAAAGTAGTATTTAGGCCCCTTCTCAGCTTCCATATAGTTTTAGGTGCCTCCAAATAGATGACTAGTAGAGAGGATCATCTGATCCATCAACAAGCAGGAGTGACTCCCACAGTGTTCTTGTCCAATATCCCGACAAAGATGGGGCCCATTAGCAAAAGGGACCTTTTCAAGCCTCTTAGCAGCTGCAATTTTTTGTCACAGTGTCTATTATGTGTCCTGCTATTGACAGCAGCCACCATCGCCTTCATATGTAGTATGAGAAACCCAGACTGCTATAGACTGGAACCATATCGTCTTTAGTGATGAATCCAGGTTTTATCTAGGATCTGATGATGGTTTGGTATAGAACCTCCTGATGAGTGCTTCAATACTGCCTTTGCTGGGAAGTGATACAATGTCCTCTACTTGTTTGATGATGTGGAGGACACACTGTCCCCTGCTGGTATGATGATGTGGAGGACACACTGCCCCCTACTGGTATGATGATGCGAAGGACACACTGCCCCCTGCTGGTGTGATGATAAAGACACATTGTCCCCTGCTGGTGGTGTGATGATGAGGAGGACACACTACCCCCTGCTGGTGTTATGATGTGGAAGCTATCGCTTATGACATTGGTCACCCCTAGTAGTAATGGGAGAACACTAACAGCTCATCGATATGTACAAGACATCCTGCAGCCACATGTGTTGTCTCCCATGGCTTTCAGCTTCAGGATAATAGTCGCCCACACACAAAAGGGTTTCCCATGAATGTCTGCTCCAGATTGTAACACTTCTTGTCTGCTCAGATCACCGGATTTATCACCAATCCAGCATTTATGGCGAGCAGCGTCACAATCTACCAGTGTGCAGGATCTACAGGCAAATGTGCTGCAGGATGACGTACAGAACACGTATCCTCCATGTTCAATTGTATCCAGGGTAAAGGTGCCCAATGGCATCTCATCTTTTATCCAGATGAGAGGTGCCCAACCATATCTCATCTTGTATCCAGACTAGAGTTGCCCCAATGCATTTCATCTTGTCTCCAAACTAGAGATGCCAACAGGGTCCTAGAGACTTAACATGTGGAACAGTTTTTCCCAATAAACAACTTCTCACGCTCTAAAATGATTAAATATATCATTATTACATCACACATATAACATCATCATAGTCACACATAGTAAGCTTTTATGTGCTCCTTGGTTTCGGTATTGTGTATATTTATGGCCTGGAAATGCTCATAGACATCTAGTTTCCCACTGTTTGACCTAGCAAAGCGATTATTTTATTTTTTTTTTGCACACAAATATGTTTTTAAAATGTTTATTTTAAGGGTATGGCAATACGTTTTGATACATTTTCTACATAAAAATGTATGTTTTTTCCCCAAGCATTTTTTTGCCCTGTAAATATAAGGCTAAGTTCACACAACGTAAATTTTCTATTACGGCTGTTGTTGCTGATTTGAAACAACAGCCGTGATTAAAATAAAATTAATGTTGCACTGCAGTCAATGGGATCCCAACCGGGATCCCTAGAGGCCGCAGAGAAACCTGACATGTCGGTTTTGTGTGGGTGCTATTCATTGAATACCGGTTGCACAACACTGACAGCTCACACAATGGAAAGTGCGACTCCGGCTACACTTCCCATTGTGTACTATGGTGAATTGGGATGCGCCTGCATCCCAATTCAGCACAAATTAAGTTCATCCGGCCAGTACTTGCCGGGGTGATCTTCACTGACGCCGGCTGTTCTGTGATCTAGCCAAGTCACTGAACAGCTGGTGTTTTACTGTGTGTGAACCCGGCCTAAAGTTTATTCTACTGTTACTATCCAAGCCTAAATCTAAAGACAGACACATAAAACATATACAATGGTACTTTTCTTTAAGAGTAACAGATTGAGAGCGTTTTGCAAGAAAAGCCTCACAGTTTTTTTGCAAAAGGAGCGGATTACGCAAGGAAATATTTCCGCCTGAAATCAACTGACGCTGTATTCCGAGCAGAATATAAGCAGAATGTAAGCAGAATCCCTGCGTATTCTGCTAGGAAAGTGTTCAGCTCGTAATCAGCTCTTGACAAATTCAGCGCGGAATACTCAAGGAATCCGCGCTGAATCCGCATGCATTCAGCGCTGAAATTCAGCGAGTATTTGGTGAGTAAACTAGACTATACCAGAACATATACTAGAATCCTCCTCCCCCCCTTTTCCCCATTTCCGCGCTGATTCAGTGAGTAATTTCCGCTTGTATTACGCGCTGAAACAGAAAATCAGAGCCCCATTGATTTGTATAGGCTTCCGCTAGCGGAAGAATGAACATGTTCATTCTTCTGGCGGAAAGCGGATTAGTTCAGTGCGGAAATTCTACTGTGTGAACTGCAGAGCAGAATTTCCATTCAACACAATGGAAATTAGCTCTGCACCTATTTTAACGGCTGAAATTTCAGCTGCTTTTGCTCAGTGGGAACGAGCCAAGAGCTTTGCTTTGGTTTAAGAGCTCCCTGTACTGGGTGGGAGGGGGAGTGGGGGAGGGGCATGGTCTGCATAGTGGGGTCTACAACACTGTACTCCATTCCAGGAAGTCTCCCTCACCTTCCAAATCATAGCAGATCCACTTCAGGCTGAGGCTTGCATCAGGGGACAGGACTGTGGAGGTAATCTCCTCATAGCTGTTACCCCTTTCTCCCCGGACATAGAGTGCTGCTGTACAGTGCCCACATCTGCCCTGCTCATTCATTAATGCTCCAAGTAGTCTCTGTCAGCCCTTGTGTTTCCCATCCTCTTCATTCCTGCTATAATGGGCCTGCACTTCCACTTAGCTATACACACTGCTGCTTTAATGTGCCTGCACTTACACTCAGCTATACACACTGCTGTTATAATGTGCCAGCACTTACACTCAGCAATTCACACTGCTGTATAGAGAGGTTTCTGGCACTGTCCTCCTGTGCAGCTCTGTGATTCTCACTTCCTGATTGGTCCATGCTGAACACCCCCCCTTCCCCATTGCTGTCATATGACCACACAGACCTCTGACAGCAGCCCTGCTTCTCTATTCTAGCCTGTTGTACTACACTACTGCATTATGGGGATCTGCAGTCCCATCCTGTATCTACAAACTGCTGCTGTTTTTCAGGTTTATGCACTTACTAACACATTATACTCCACATGCTGATTGTTATACTATTCAGTAACCTATGCTAACACATATTCAGCTGTTTTTTATTGTTTGTTTTATCTTATCTACATGTTATTCAGAATAAAAACTCATTATTTTTGGGGTGTGGAACCAATTGTCTGCATTCCAAAGATTTCTTATGGAAAATTTGCTTTGGTGTAAGAGTGATTTGAATTACAAGCGCAGTCCCAAAAGGAATTATGCTTGTAATCCAAGGCACCACTGTATTAAAATGTAGATGTTGGGTTGGTACATTTGTAAGAAAGAAAGGCGCAGTATGCTATGCTGTTCCATCCCACCTATAAGTATATGTTTTGCCAGTGTTTCTCATTCATGTATAGACTAGATGTGTCGCAAAATCGTATTGGTAATCAGTTGTGTTGTTCCTATATTTGTTGAGTCACAAAACAGCAGCATAGAAAAAAGATTCTCTAATTTTGTTCTGACGTTCTTGTATAATCAGTCCCTGTCCACGTCCGGAGCCATTTATAACCTCTGATTAATGTTTAGTGACTCAAGTGCATCTGGGTCTAAAGTACTAGGGCATTTGTGTATCTGTGAGGGAGAAGGGCAAACATGTAATGGATGTACACAGTGACCCCACCAGCAGAATAGTGAGTGCTGCTCTGGAGTGTAAGGCCCCGTTCCCACTGAGGAAAGGTAGCGGAATTCCGCGGCGGACAATTCCGTCGCGGAATTCCGCTACCTTTCCTCAGTGAGAACGGGGCCTTATACAGGATGTAAGTCAGGATCAGCATAGGATAAGTAATGTATGTACACAGTGACCCCACCAGCAGAATAGTGACTGCAGCTCTGGAGTATAATACAGGATGTAAGTCAGGATCAGCACAGGATAAGTAATGTATGTACACAGTGACCCCACCAGCAGAACAGTGAGTACAGCTCTGGAGTATAATACAGGATGTAACTCGGGATCAGTACAGGATACGTAATGTAATGTATGTACACAGTGACCCCACCAGCAGAATAGTGAGTGCAGCTCTGGAGAATAATACAGGATGTAACTCAGGATCAGTACAGGATACGTAATGTAATGTATGTACACAGTGACTCCACCAGCAGAATAGTGAGTGCAGCTCTGGAGTATAATTCAGGATCAGTACAGGATAAGTAATATAACCTTTATACAAATGAAGTTTATTCCTAAGCGCTGTAGCTAGCTGGGAGGGAAAATGACAACTGAAAGTGACAATAAGCAAATATATGGACTGCAGATCAATCCTAAGATCATGTATAATGTATCTGAGACATAATGAGATACGAGCACATGATATATATGTAAATGAACAATGGTCCTACGTCACAGAATACTGATGTACTATAGCATAAAACACTGTGGCCGCTCAACAGGATCGCGCATCCAGTCATCCGAATGGATGGACGTGCATAGAAGTGAATACCTGTTACTAGCCGCACTGTCCTCAGGTTTGTGTCCAAGTGTTGGGATTCCTCTCTTGCATATCAGGTTGTTTGTGGTGGAATAAGAGATTCTAATGCTGCGTTTACATGGAACGATAATTCGCCCGATCGTACGGTTAACGATTTCGAAGTAACGTTTTTTTTTTATAACGATCAGCGTTTAGACAGAACGATATATTGTACGGAAAATTTGTTTTGCGATCACTTAAGCCTTTCTCGCACATAGGTAAAATTGGTGAACGACTGTTTACACGGAACGATCTGCGAATTTTTTGCGAACGAAGAATGATGATTTAAGAACATGTTCAAAGATCAAAATGAACGATTTCTCGCTCGTCGTTTGATCGTTCGCTGCCTTTACACGTACGATTATCGTTCTAATTCAATCCTTATCGTGCAAATTCGAACGATAATCGTTCCGTGTAAATGCAGCATAAGTGTTGGGGATGGGAGCGGGCCCCGGCCGGCAGCTCCGCTGCTAGCAAACGCCCGGCGTGATGGAATGAGTTCCAAGGAGTCCACGTTGTAGTGACGTCACTATGGTGGGTACAGAGGCCGTTCAGGATAAAAAATCTAACGCGTTTCATCGAACTCCGGTCGCCCTTGTCAGAGATGGTGTGGGCCATTGCGTTTCCTCCTTATATGGACTACTCCACCTATCATCTTCTTTCCTGATGCAACCATATTGGGATGAGTAGTGTTTAGAAACTTCAGTTCGTGCTATTCTTTGTCTTATTAGCACTAACTGAAGTTTCTAAACCAGGGGTCTCAAACTCAATTTACCTGGGGGCCGCTGGATGTAGAGTCTGGGTGAGGCTGGGCCGCATTAGGTTTTCCACCAAAAAAGCTCTTTCAAAAACATTCCAATGTCATCAAATGTTTTTATTTTTTCATCTGTTAAACCCCCTAGCCCTTCCCCACACACAGAACTATCACTCCCAGCCCTCCCCCACACACAGAACTATCACTCCCAGCCCTCCCCCACACACAGAACTATCACTCCCAGACCTCCCCCGCACACAGAACTATCACTCCCAGCCCTCCCCCACACACAGAACTATCACTCCCAGCCCTCCCCCACACACAGAACTATCACTCCCAGCCCTCCCCCGCACACAGAACTATCACTCCCAGCCCTCCCCACACACAGAACTATCACTCCCAGCCCTCCCCCACACACAGAACTATCACTCCCAGCCCTCCCACCCACACAGAACTATCACTCCCAGCCCTCCCCCCCACAGAACTACAGTATCACTCCCAGCCCCCCCCCACACACAGAACTATCACTCCCAGCCCTCCCCCACACACAGAACTATCACCCCCAGCCCTCCCACACACACAGAACTATCACTCCCAGCCCTCCCACCCACACAGAACTATCACTCCCAGCCCTCCCCCCCCACACAGAACTATCACTCCCAGCCCCCCCCCCCACAGAACTACAGTATCACTCCCAGCCCCCCCCCCCCCCACACACACAGAACTATCACTCCCAGCCCTCCCCCCACACAGAACTATCACTCCCAGCCCTCCCCCCCACACAGAACTATCACTCCCAGCCCTCCCCCCCCACACAGAACTATCACTCCCAGCCCTCCCACCCACACAGAACTATCACTCCCAGCCCTCCCCCCCACAGAACTACAGTATCACTCCCAGCCCCCCCCCACACACACACAGAAGCATCACTCCCAGCCCCCCCCCCCCCCACACACACACAGAAGCATCACTCCCAGCCCCCCACACACACACAGAACTATCACTCCCAGCCCTCCCACCCACACACAGAACTATCACTGCCAGCCCTCCCACCCACACACAGAACTATCACTCCCAGCCCTCCCCCACACACAGAACTATCACTCCCAGCCCTCCCACCCAAACAGAACTATCACTCCCAGCCCTCCCCCCCCCCACAGAACTACAGTATCACTCCCAGCCCCCCACACACACACACACAGAACTATCACTGCCAGCCTTCCCACCCACACACAGAACTATCACTCCCAGCCCTCCTACCCACACACAGAACTATCACTCCCAGCCCTCCTTCACACACAGAACTATCACTCCCAGGCCCCAGCCCCCCCCCCCACACACACACATAACTATGATACCCAGCCCTCCCCCACACACCACTATCACCCCCAGCTCTCCCCCACACACCACTATCACCCCCAGCCCTCCCCCACACACCACTATCGCCCCCCACCGAGAGTACTCTTACCTGAGGGCCGGCGGGGCGTGACTGCACCCAGGCCGCTTGTCCCCTTACTGATTGGCTGGACGTGCGGTCCAGGTGACGTCATGCTCCGGCACGGCGCAGGAGTAGAGCTGAGCGCTGCGGGAGGAGGGGGGCTGGGGTGCTGCCGGAGCGCCCGGGCCGCACTTACAGTAAACTTACCATTGAGGTGGGGGCCGCAAACTACTGTCCCGAGGGCCACAGTTGGATTGCGGGCCGCGAGTTTGAGACCCATGTTCTAAACACAACTCATCCCAATATGGTTGCATCAGGAAAGAAGATGATAGGTGGAGTAGTCCATATAAGGAGGAAACGCAATGGCCCACATCATCTCTGACAAGAGCGACCGGAGTTCGCTAAAACGTGTTAGTTTTTGATCCTGAACAGCCTCTGTACCCACCATAGTGACGTCCCTACAACGTGGACTCCTTGGAAGTCATTCCATCATGCCGGGCTTTTGGTAGCAGCGGAGCCGCCTGCCGGGGCCCGCTCCCATCCCCGACACTTAGAATATACTATTCCACCACGAACAACCTGATATGCAAGAGAAGAATCGCAACACACGGACACAAACCTGAGTACAGTGCGGCTAGTAACAGGTATTCACTTCTATGCACTCCCATCCATTCGGGTCACGGGCTGCACGTGTTTTATGCTATAGTACATCAGTACTCTGTGCCGTAGGGCCATTGTTCATTTACATATATATCATGTGCTCGTATCTCATTATGTCTCAGATACATTATACATGATCTTAGGATCGATCTGCAGTCCATATATTTGCTTATTGTCAAACCTATCACTTTCAGTTGTCATTTTCCCTCCCAGCTAGCTACAGCGCTTAGGAATAAACTTCATTTGTATAAATACTATCTAACCGGGGACACGGAACCCCCGTTTCCTTACAGCAGCTTGGTAGCAACTTCTGCAGTGCAGTGCCCGTCAGTGGGCACTTTTTTGATATTAAGTGCACATTATTCTTACGAAGTAATATAGCCTGGCAGCATGTTCACCTTAGTGCCCTAAAGGTATCTGGCCCCCTAAGCCTTTGTGATCAGCTTCCAGGTCCTGCCAAGCAGTCATGGCCCTGGAAGTTAATAACACATGCACAGCACTGACCATCCTGCCCTGGAGAGGGTCCATTCCTCACAAGGGTCCGTCCCAGCCATTAGTATCACACAAACCCGACACATCCACCAGAGCCATGCCTAGGATGCTGTGGTCTCCCCCCTTCCCTGTTGTACCCGCTGCTATGCCTCCTCTGCAGCCGCCTCACACCCAGGGATCCTGAACCTGCAACCTCTGCCTGCCGCAATCCTATCACCTGCCGTATCCTTCACCAGATGCTGTTCTATTGGTGCAGTACCACAGAGCCGCACCATGCACACACAGTGCAGATTACCTGCAGTTACTCACTACAGCACCCATCATTATGTATACACTACACCCCATAATTATATACAAACTATATCCCCATTATTATATGTACTCACCAACCCCATCATCATACAGTATATTATCATTACATGCACTACATCCCCCATCATTATATACACACTACAACTATCATCATTAATAAACACACTACAATGGTTGTAGTGTTTATATAGCAAAAGAGGTTGTAGTGTATATAATGCTATACTGTATAACAATGGGGTTGTAGTATATTTAATGATGATAAACTGTAAAATGATGGGAGCTGTAGTGTGTTTATAATAATAGGGTTGTAGTGTGTGTATAGTGATGGGGGGGTTGTAGTGTGTATATAATGGTGGTGAGGGGGCGGGCGCAGTAGCATTTTAAAAAAGGGCACCTCATAATAATCGTTCAATTATTGTTATCGAGGTTTCAAGTTTAATTAAACGTTATATTGATATAGGCCATTATCACCCAGCCCTGCTTAGGGCCTTATTATACGGAGCCATAATCTCCAAAATCAGGCCAATTTGGCAGATTGATCTGTGTAATGGTGTGTTAACACAGATTTATCTAACAGATTTTTTAAAGTGACACTGTCACCCCCTTTATTCATTCTGACATCTCTACACAGGTGTAATGGGTAAATTTAGCGGTTTTCATACCTTATTTCATATCATACGTCATGTTGTTTGTTCAAGTAAAAAGTGTCCTTTTATCAACTGCAGATTGTATTAAGTGGGCGTGACCTCGTGGCGGTAGCACCACTTATCCCCGCCCACACCGACACAGTTGGCCCCTCCCCCTCCCTGGGCATTGGAACAGGCTGGCCGAAAGGTCTAGCCTCCACCCCCTTTATGTCGGCCAACTAATGGGTGTCAAGGGGGCGACGGTGCCGTTGCGGGCGGGGCTAAGTGGCGCTAATGCCGCGAGGCTACGCCCACTTAATACAATCTGCAGTTGATAAAAGGACACTTTTTACTAGAACATAAACCGTGACGTATGATATGAAATAAGGTATGAAAAATGCTAAATTTACCCTTTACACCTGTGTCGAGATGTCAGAATGCAAAAAGAAGGTGACAGTGTCACTTTAAGCCAAAGCCAGGAATGGATTAGAAAAGAGGAGAAATCTCAGTGTTTTCTTTATGACCTGTTTCCTGTTTATAGTCTGTTCCTGGTTTTGGCTTCAAAAATCTGTCAGATAAATCTGTCTGTGTAAATGCACCATAAGGCTAGGTTCACACTACGTATATTTCAGTCAGTATTGTGGTCCTCATATTGCAACCAAAACCAGGAGTGGATTAAAAACACAGAAAGGATCTGTTCACACAATGTTGAAATTGAGTGGATGGCCGCCATATAACAGTAAATAACAGCCATTATTTCAATATAACAGCCGTTGTTTTAAAAATAACAGCAAATATTTACGATTAAATGGCGGCCATCCACTCAATTTCAACATTGTGTGAACAGATCCTTTCTGTGTTTTTATTCCACTCCTGATTTTGGTTGCAATATGAGGACCACAATACTGACTGAAATATACGTAGTGTGAACCCAGCCTTATGGTGCGTTTACACAGAGAGTTTTATCTGACAGATTTTTGAAGCCAAAGCCAGGAACAGACTATAAACAGGGTGCAGGTCATAAAGGAAAGACTGAGATTCCCTGTCTTTTGAAGTCCATTCCTGACTTTGGCTTCCAAAATTGGTCAGATAAATCTGCCTGTGTAAACGCATCATAAGGGTGCGTTTACACAGAGAGATTTATCTGACAGATCTTTGAAACCAAAGCCAGGAACAGACCATAAACAGGGAACAGGTCATAGAGGAAAGGCTGAGATTCTTTTTCTTTTTTAATCCATTCCTGGCTTTGGCTTCAAAAATCTGTCTGTGTAAATGCACCATAATAAAGACAAAGATCAGCTGATGAAATGTTTATTGGCTGATTGTTGTTGTTTATGCCAGCCTAAAAATCATCGGCTGCCAGGCACGTATTGCTACGTGTAATAGCGGCGTATGGCTAGTGACTATGTTAAAAAAATAATAATAAACTTTATAAATACCTCTCCGGGCTCCCTGGTGTCCTTCTCACTACTGCCTGCTGTTTGCAGCCGCCACTGGAACTTATTATTTTACACTAGGGCAAGGGCTGCACGGACATTGGTGTGTGTGTATATAAATATATATACATACATACATACATATACACACACACACAGCCCTCATTGCACAATTATCCAGCAGTGTAATAGGCCCTTATTTATTGTTTTCTTTGCTGGACTGCCTCTTTAATTCCTGCAGATCATGCCTATTTAATGAGGTTATCAATGTGTGAAAGCTTGAAGAGGCATCAGGTTATTATCTGAAATGTTTTCTTCAATCAGTAAATGTTTTCTAATGTGGAAAAATGTGCATCTAAAAGAAAGAAAAAATCCTTTGGATGTAATCTGATTCAAAATAGCATCAAACGTCACTGTGTCTGGGAAAAGATGCACAAGTCATGTACAGCTTTCCATCAGGAATGATATCCAGACTCCAGGTCATAAGATTTTCTGTGCATCACTTCTTGTAATATGTGATAACTAATATATCTACTATAATACTGCTCCTGTACATACATGTACTGTACATAAGTACAAGAATATAATACTATAATACTGCTCCTATATACAGGAATATAATTACTATAATACTGCCTACTATATACAAGAATATAACTACTATAATACTGCTCCTATATACAAGAATATAACTACAATAATTCCCCTCCTATGTACAAGAATATAACTACTATAATACTGCTCCTATATACAGGAATATAACTACTATAATACTGCTCCTATGTACAAGAATATAACTACTATAATACTGCCTCCTATGTACAAGAATATAACTACTATAATAGTGCTCCTAAATACAAGAATATAACTACTATAATACAGCTCCTATATACAAGAATATAACTACTATAATACTGCTCCTATATACAAGAATATGCTATAATACTGCCCCCTATATACAAGAATATAACTACTATAATACTGCTCCTATATACAAGAATATAACTACTATAATACTGCCCCTATGTACAAGAATATAACTACTATATTACTGCTCCTATATACAAGAATATAACTACTATAATACTGCCCCCTATATACAAGAATATACTATAATACTGCCCCCTATATACAAGGATATAAGTACTGTTATACTGCCCCTATATACAAGAATATAACTACTATAATACTGCTCCCTATATACAAGAATATAACTACTATAATACTGCTCCTATATACAAGAATATAACTACTATAATACTGCTCCCTATATACAAGAATATAACTACCATAATACTGCTCCTATATACAAGAATATAACTACTATAATACTGCCCCCTACATACAAGAATATAACTACTATAATACTGCTCCTATATACAAGAATATAACTACTATAATACTGCTCCTATATACAAGAATATAATACTATAATACTGCTCCTATATACAAGAATATAATACTATAATACTGCCCCCTATATACAAGAATATAATACTGCTCCTACGTCCATGAACTCAGCTTCTAGCGGATAGTAGGACTGTGTGTGTGGGGGGGGGGGGGGGGGGGGGGGGACGCGCTATCATATCTATGTGCAGTTCTAGGACATATTACAGGTTCCACCACTGACAATCTCCCTCTCAGTTGAAGATCAGGATGGAGAGACGCTGCT
The DNA here is from genome assembly GCF_027789765.1 of Dendropsophus ebraccatus. NCBI lineage: Eukaryota > Metazoa > Chordata > Amphibia > Anura > Hylidae > Dendropsophus > Dendropsophus ebraccatus. Next base: position 103,071,361 of record NC_091461.1, on the reverse strand, counting down.
GACATGGAGTTGTTTGATGATTTTATGCCTGCTCTTTGCTGTGAGTTTTTCATGCTTTGTATTGTTGTGTCTCCTGCAGGTGGAGGAGGCTGGTCAGGTCTTCCTGCTGATGAAGAAGGATTACCGCATCTCTCGCAATGTCCGCCTGGCGTGGTTCCTCAGCAACCTTCACCAGTCCATTTCTCCTGTCCCTGAATCTGAGCTGGTGAGTTCAGGGTAAAAGGGCGGCATTCACAGGGCATTAGGGGGTGTTCACACTCTACACTCATAACCACTTTCTTACCACAATTTTGACAGACTAAAGACCAAACATTCGTTTTTTGCATCTCGTTGCCTCCATCCTTACGGATTAATCACATGTTCTTGTTTCTGATTTTATGTTCATAAATCCTTTGTTAATCTTATAATTCTTAAACTGCAGCTTTAAAAACATTTCTCCCTATGTTAAAAAAAAAAAACTTAGAAAATTCTGCCACATGATAAAAAAAAAAAATAATAATAATTATTTAGCTGTTTCTTACATTTGAAAAAAAAAAAAAAAAAAAAAAGAGCTGACAACCAATATGGCAGACAGTGCATCTCTGGTGTCACCTAACATTACTAGAGTCAAGAGAATCTAATCTCTTTTGGTATGGCACCTTCAAGGGTCCTATTATATGGGCCGCTGGTGGCCCGATCAATAATATAAACAAGCTGTGATCTGCTAGATAAGTGCTCTTTTACTGAGCCTATAACACTTCTCGATAATTGTTTAGCAAGGGCTGCACAGACTTCGAGAGAGAGAGAGAAAGGCAGAAATTAAAGGGGTATTCTGGGCAATAGTGAAAAATCCAGGGGATACAGGGAGTGGTGAAATCATAATAAAGAAGTTCTATTTACCTGTGCCCATGCCCTTGCAATGCAGCGTTTCCACCCCTGGTCCCTGGATGTGCTCCTGATCCTGTGATGTCACGGCCCACTCAGCCAATCAGGGAGTGAGGAGGAATACAGCTGCAGTCCCTGACTGGCTGAGCGGGTAGTACCACTAACCCCTTTGTATCGCTATGGCTGACACTATATCACTATAGCTGACCCCTCTATATCACTATGGCTGACCCCTCTATATCACTTTGGCTGACCCCTCTATCGCTATGGCTGACCCCTCTATATCACTATGGCTGACCCCTCTATATCACTATGGCTGACCCCTCTATATCACTATGGCTGACACTATATCATTATGGCTAACCCCTCTGTATCACTATGGCTGACTCCTCTGTATCACTATGGCTGACTCCTCTGTATCACTATGGCTGACCCCTCTGTATCACTATGGCTGACCCCTCTGTATCACTATGGCTGACCCCTCTGTATCACTATGGCTGACCCCTCTGTATCACTATGGCTGACCCCTCTGTATCACTATGGCTGACCCCTCTGTATCACTATGGCTGACCCCTCTGTATCACTATGGCTGACCCCTCTGTATCACTATGGCTGACCCCTCTGTATCACTATGGCTGACCCCTCTGTATCACTATGGCTGACCCCTCTGTATCACTATGGCTGACCCCTCTGTATCACTATGGCTGACCCCTCTGTATCACTATGGCTGACCCCTCTGTATCACTATGGCTGACCCCTCTGTATCACTATGGCTGACCCCTCTGTATCACTATGGCTGACCCCTCTGTATCACTATTGCTGACCCCTCTGTATCACTATTGCTGACCCCTCTGTATCACTATGGCTGACTCCTCTGTATCACTATGGCTGACCCCTCTGTATCACTATGGCTGACCCCTCTGTATCACTATGGCTGACCCCTCTGTATCACTATGGCTGACCCCTCTGTATCACTATGGCTGACCCCTCTGTATCACTATGGCTGACCCCTCTGTATCACTATGGCTGACCCCTCTGTATCACTATGGCTGACCCCTCTGTATCACTATGACTGACCCCTCTGTATCACTATGGCTGACCCCTCTGTATCACTATGGCTGACCCCTCTGTGTCACTATGTGTGAACCCTCTATGTCACTATGTGTGACCCTTCTATATAATTATGTGACCCCTCTATATCACTATGGCTGGCCCCTCTATATCACAGGTATCTGGCATTGTTAGCAGTGTTTCTTTGTGTATGATGAATATTTAGTTAGAAACATAGAAGACTGTCAGCAGGAAAAGACCACCTGCTCCATCTAGTCTAGTTGTGAGTAGTTCAGGACATGGAGGCTGGAGACTGGCTGCATCCACTACACACAGGAGAAGGTGCTTTATATGTTTCCTTATTCCCTCCCAGATCTACTGTACCCCAGGGCCCAGTGTGATAAATAAGTCTCCATTTTATGAAAAAAATGGATGTAATTGTGTGCAATATGTTTTTCCATTGAGTTCCACATTTTGTGTACATTAAAAGTAACCATTTAAAAACAGGCTGCAAAAATGCAGTGTGAACCCAGCCTTACTCTCTTATTCATCTTGGATATTTATGAACAGATTCACATGTTATTGCATGGTATTGTTCCTGTTGTCAGTGAGCCATTTGCCAACGCCTGGTGATGCTATCCAGTTAACAATGACAGGGTCAGAATATGTAGGGGCTCATCCTATTTACAAAGGGAATGATAACTCCCAGTCAGTTAACTATTCATTACCTACCTGAAAAGCCCCTATTACACGGGGCGATGTAGAGGAGCAAACAAGTGCTGTCAGCGCTCCTTTGCTCCTCGTTCCCTGCTTGCTGCCGGAGCTATTACGCACGTTGGCAGCGAGCGGGTGAGTACAAGGGGGGCTGCCCGGGTGATCGCTTGATCGTCCGTGCAGCCTATAGAAGATAGCAGCGGTCTGCTGCCGTCGCTCCTATTCCACGTAGCGACAGCAGCAGATCATTGCTATCTAAGTCGTTTGTCTTTCAACATGTTGAAAGACAACGGCTGATTGTTGTCTTCTTGTATTACACGAGACGATTATCACCTGTAACAGCCGATGTCTGCCGAATACAGCTGGTAATCGTTTTGTGTAATAGGGCCTTAAGGGAAGATTGTACAGCTCTATTGTATTATGGGTACCTAAACATATGTCAGCAAGCGGACAGGGCCTCCTGTTTCCATCCAGTCTCTCACCTGTTTCCAGGACCCATCCATGAAAAGTTAAAGCGACTCTGTACCCACAGTCTTCCCTCCCCAAACCCATTGTACCTTCGGATAGCTGCTTTTAATCCAAGTTCTGTCCACGGGTCCGTTCGACAGGTGATGCAGTTATTGTCCTAAAATACAACTTTTAAACTTGCAGCCCTGTGTCAAACTGGTGTGGCCTAGAGTGTCTGTGCATTAAGCTTGCACAACCTCTCGGTCCCACCCCCCTGCACTCTTCATCATTACTAATGCTCCAGGCAGGTATTCTCCTATTCCTCACCTGTGTGAACACTGCACATGAGTTGGATCGTTAAGGCACCTGTGTAGTGTTTAGACAAGTGAGGAATAGGAAAAGTTCTGCCAGGGGCGTCCTAATGGTGAAGAGGGTGGGGAGCAGGGATGGAGAAGCTGTGCAAGCCTAGGGCACAGACACTCTAGGCTACCCCAATTTGACACAGGGCTGTAAGTTTAAAAGTTGTTTTTTAGGACAATAACTGCATCACCTGCCGAATGGACCCCAGGACAGAACTTGGAGTAAAAGCAGCTATCCGAAGGTACAAGCGGTTTTGGGGAGGCAGATTGTGGGTACAGAGTCGCTTTAATGAAAAGTTCTGAAACTTTCTAAAGTCCTTTCTCTTACAGTCCATGGTGAAATAAACACTATCTTTTTCTTTGTCCTTCTCTCCTGGCTGACAATTCTTTTCAATATTGGAATATTGTAATTGTAATAATTTTATTGACAGCAGAGATGTGGAACATGGAAGTTGCAGAAGAAAGACTAAGCCTTAGTTGCACGCAGCTAACAATCCTCATCCTTGTCTCTTAGGGTCTACATGACAATGAACTAGAAGTGGTGAGCGTCATACCTCATGGCTGGCAGCCCGACGAGCCTGTCCGCCCCGGCCCCTTCCTTTTAGTGCCATCTACGTGGGTCACCTTCCTGGCACGGCAGTACCGCTTTGTGATAGAACTTGACCTCAGTCCATCTACTGTGATTGTGGTAAATGAAAGGCATTAATGGGACCTTATGGATGCTGGATTATCAGATTTGGGGGATTTTTAACATAACAGGGTCTGGGTGCCTGCCAAATGTTTAATTATGATGGGATATTGTCATTATTGCCGGTTTATCAGATTTTTGGCTCCTCCATTGTTAATGCCATTTTTTCTGGCTGTAGGACGACTCCACAGAGGAGATAATTTTCGATGAGATCTTCCATTCTCTCTCGCGCTGTCTTCTGGGGCTCCTCAGGCCGTTCCGTGTCCCAGGATCCAGCCTGGTTTTCCAGCCGGAAATCTTTGTGACCATCCAGGCCTATTCCTCCATCATCGGATTGCAGAGTCATCAGGTAACGATGGATGCCACGTCCTGCGGGTCACTGCTGCACCTTCCTCTTATTCTCCTGTGTGGCTCATGTGCTGCCTTCCCTATTGTCGCAGGTGCTTGTTCAGGGCTGCCGATTGGACGAGCAGAAGCTGCCGACGTTTCTCCAGCACGTTTACCTACAGTTAGGGGCTTTCGAGAACAAGATTGCTGAGACGCTTCAGCAGCAGTACCGTCCATTCTCTCAGGTGAGAGAATAACATTGTGTTATAAACGCACAGATATACACAAACTCAGCAGCCATAGTCATAAACTAGCTGCCTGACATATTGTCAAGACGTAGATATTCATGCCCACAGGCTGTAGAAACCTAATACTTCCCACAGCTAAAGAATTGGTGCTGTTGTATCCGGTCAAGAAAATTCTCTGTGAGCAATTTGTGCTATTAATGTGTTTAGTTCACAGACTGGATACAGTTGTAACAAACCCTCAGCTGTGAATAGTATTATGTCTCATAGAGGATAATTGTATGATTGCTGTGGGTCATGGAAGAATAGGAGACCTGGCCTTGAGATGCCCATTGGCTTCATTTATTGTCTTTGCTACTGCCAAGTAGCCCTTCAGCTGTTGCAAAACTACAGTTCTCTATGTTCATGCTATCATCTATTATGTGAGCATTGTAAGTAGGGGGTGGGTTAGCTGTGTACATAGAGAAGGTGGGTTACCGCTTTGTTAATTGCCTTGATTGATTTGTTAGGATTGCCTACCTCAGTATGGATACCAGCCACCCAGCAGAAAGATGGGCGTGTCCATGGTCACAGCCGACATTGGATTGGTCAGTATGATACGACAGGGGATCCTTGCTTTACAGCTGCTGCCAGCCAACTCCAGCGCAGGTAAGTGTGTTTTTCACACTGTCTAGTCAACATAGATTCCAGTGGGACAGGTGCATAGAATTGTACTTTACTTCCACAGGAATAATTGTGATCACAGATGGAGTCACTAGTGTCCCAGATGTTGCAGTGTGCGAAACGCTGCTGAATCAGCTGCGCAGTGGAACCATCGCCTGCTCCTTTGTCCAGGTAGTGGAATTTATCTTGTTTTATGATGCTGGCCTTCTTTAACAGATTGTTTGTGGATGGTCTGGTAATCATAAGGCTACACAAACGCATACTGAAGTAAGTGGCCGCAATTTGTTCCCGATGCTGCAGAGGGAGCATTGCACTAGTACCACTGTGATTTGTGTCCGTCATCCAGATAAAATTTTGACATAATGCAGAGACATTTCAGAAAGTTTAAAAAAAAAAAAAAAAAAAAAAAAAAATGGCCTTATTCAAGACCCCCTGAGTATTTTGAGCCGTTTCCCGTCTTTCTAGCTGCTGCTGTTCCATAGTTACAAGTTTTTCTAAAAGCCGATCTATATCCAACATGGCACTGGCCAGAAAAGTACATCTCCCACACATGCAGTGCTTATAGAAAAAAAAGGAAAAAATTGGTCAGCACTCCTAGAATACTGTTCACACTAGGCAGGAGCACGTTGCCATGACTGAAATTGCAAACACACAAAAACACAGAAAAATGCAACAGCTCACCGCAACAGCAAGATACAGACCCACCATAGACATGAAAATAATTAAAAGCAGCCCCCCCAACTGCCCAAAAAATTCCCACAAAAATAATGAGTCTCTTGGTTACTATTTGCAAACAGCGTAAACTGCCTCACCACGATAAGGTGGACTCATATCGAGGCAGACCCTACACTGTATGTACACTATGGCCTCTCCATGGCGTATAATACGCCTATGCTCTGGGCATGCAAGATCCGTCTAATACCTGCAAAAATAATTGCATCACCTGGGTGAGACAGGTGGAGTGCACGACCAAATAGAGGCAGCCACTCCCCCAACTGGAACACAGAAAAAAAAGGAAAAAATTGGTCAGCACTCCTAGAATACTGTTCACACTAGGCAGGAGCACGTTGCCATGACTGAAATTGCAAACACACAAAAACACAGAAAAATGCAACAGCTCACCGCAACAGCAAGATACAGACCCACCATAGACATGAAAATAATTAAAAGCAGCCCCCCCAACTGCCCAAAAAATTCCCACAAAAATAATGAGTCTCTTGGTTACTATTTGCAAACAGCGTAAACTGCCTCACCACGATAAGGTGGACTCATATCGAGGCAGACCCTACACTGTCTATGGTGGGTCTGTATCTTGCTGTTGCGGTGAGCTGTTGCATTTTTCTGTGTTTTCATGCAGTGCTTATGCCTGATTGGTCCATGATGTAGCAGAGCTGATATCCACAAGATATAGCAGAGGTGAGGTAAATAGGTAGCAGATTTGAAGTAGTGAGTCGAGATATTGAAGTAGCAGAGTTGAGGTAGTGAAATCGCGGAGTTGAGGTAGTGAAATCGTGGAGTTGAGGTAGTGAAAATCGTGGAGTTGAGGTAGTGAAAATCGTGGAGTTGAGGTAGTAAAAATCGTGGAGTTGAGGTAGTAAAAATCGTGAAGTTGAGGTAGTAAAAATCGCGGAGTTGAGGTAGTAAAAATCGCGGAGTTGAGGTAGTAAAAATCGCGGAGTTGAGGTAGTAAAAATCGCGGAGTTGAGGTAGTAAAAATCGTGGAGTTGAGGTAGTAAAAATCGTGGAGTTGAGGTAGTAAAAATCGTGGAGTTGAGGTAGTAAAAATCGTGGAGTTGAGGTAGTAAAAATCGTGGAGTTGAGGTAGTAAAAATCGTGGAGTTGAGGTAGTAAAAATCGTGGAGTTGAGGTAGTAAAAATTGTGGAGTTGAGGTAGTAAAAATCGTGGAGTTGAGGTAGTAAAAATCGTGGAGTTGAGGTAGTAAAAATCGTGGAGTTGAGGTAGTAAAAATCGTGGAGTTGAGGTAGTAAAAATCGTGGAGTTGAGGTAGTAAAAATCGTGGAGTTGAGGTAGTAAAAATCGTGGAGTTGAGGTAGTAAAAATCGTGGAGTTGAGGTAGTGAGGTTGAAGTGTTGAGGTAGTAGTTCGCTGGTGAGTTGCAGGTGGGGAGGTTACACAGTGGAGACGGGCACAGTCAGGGGGCACACAGTGTGGGCGTGTGTGTGTGGGGGGGGAGACAGTGCGCAACGGCAGCTGTCAGTGTATCAGTGTCCTTCACTTCAGTGGCCAGGGTTAGAAGATCTTACCCATCCCATTGAAGAGACAGGGGACACGTGATCCCGACACAGAGGGTGGGGGCCAGGAGCAGGGAGCGGTGTCATAGTGGACTGAGATTTGATGATTCTATGCCTTCAGTGGGAGTGAATGCATCTAGATAACAGCAAAACTGTGCAGAATTCATAATAAATTTATATAGGAAAGATGGAAAGCTATGGGTGGGCAACTTATCAATGCAAAAATGATTTTGGGGGGAATACCCCTTTAAGTTTTCATTGTTCAAAGGTACAAAAACATAAAAGTTATTAATTTTGTATTATAGTAATTGTAACATCCTGATGAATTAAAGAGGTGAAGAGGTGGAGGGGAAAAATGTGCCACAAAGTTATAGAGATTTGTAAATTCTATATAAAAATCAGCTGCTGCATGTCCTGCAGGAGATGGTGTATTCTCTCCAGTCTGACACAGTGTTCTCTGCTGCCACCTCTGTCCGAGACAGGAACTTTTTAGAGCAGGAGAGGTTTTCTATGGAGATTTGCTGCTGCTCTGGACAGTTTCTGACATGGACAGAGGTGGCAGTAGAGAGCACTGTGTCAGGCTGTAAAGAATACACCACTGCCTGCAGGGCATACAGCAGCTAATTAGTACTGGAAGGGCTGATTTGAAGTTTTCTCCGCAGTACCCCATTAGATTATCATATACATGGCAAATGCCATAGAAATATAATCTGATAACCCTAATTCAAACCCCATTCCAAAAAAGTTTAAAAAATAAAAAATTAATAGAGGGGACAAATTGCCAGCACCTGTTTTGTTCAGTATGTTCATCTTTTATTCACTTTCAATGATGCATCCAGAGTTGTAGTTCGCAGCCTTTCTTGATGATACCAGAATGCTTATCCTGCCCTTGTGCCCTCTTATTATAGGTCGGTGGTGTATACTCCTACGACTGCAGCTTTGGTTACGTTCCTAACGTTGAGCTGATGAAATTTATTGCCATGGCAACTTTGGGATCCTACCTCTCTTCTTGTCCCGAAGTAGAACCTGGACAGATGGACATGAATGTTTATCACAAGGCGTTCCTACCATATTCCTTTCTGCGCACAGGGGAGGCCTTGAATCCCGAGTATTACTGCGGTGAGCGCTGCTTGTCTCTTGATCTCCTTTATATTGCTGAACATCATCCTGTTTAGTCTGTTTTTGCAGTTTATTCTGATGCACATTTTGCCTTCTGTTTTCAGGCTCTCAGCACAAATTGTTCAATGAGCACCTGGTGTCGGCCAGCAGTAACCCCGCACTCGCCATGCGAAGGAGGAAACATGCGGAAAAAGAGGTGCACGCTGATATCATTAGCGTGGTCTCCGTACGGCTCAGGGAAGGCTACAGCATTCGAGAGATCCGCATTACAAAAGGTGATTTTTACAGTAGTCAAAGCCTTACCTACAAAATATAACATTACAAGAAGTCTGCATAGGGGGCTCAATAGGAGATACTGCTCCAGGGACTAAAGGCCCTATTGCACTAAACGATTATTGACTTTGCTTGGCCGATTACCTACCGCTCAGGCTGATAATCGTTTAGCGTAATAGCGCATGTTTAAGCGCAGCAATCAACCGAAATGCACGATCTTGGCCAACTCGATGTCTGTTCATGTAATAGCACAGGCAGCGAGAGGGGAATGAGGGGGAAGTGAGCGCTCAGCTGACAGGTCGGTGCTTACTTTCCACGAAAAATCGTGCTGTGTAATACGGCCTTTATTATAGATGTGCTACTGGAGACCAGAAGCAATCTTTTAATAAAAAGAATGGGTGATTGGCTTAATCCTGCCTGTAATCCTAAAGAAAATATTAGTCTTGTCTGTAAGAGTTTGGTGACCGACACATAGCATAGGATTTACCATTACATTCTGTGTATCAGAGATGCATTGATATCTGCATGGATGCAAGTTCATTTATGGATTTTTTTTTTCTCCATTCCAAGGGTCGCTGGAGGTAAAACTGGTTCTATTGTGGAAACATAACATGCGTGTCGAGTACCTTGCCATATCCCCGTGGCCTCTGGACCTCACCAAACGTAGCACAAGGGTGGAGGTGGTAATGGAGGGGAGCTATGATATCCTGCATGACATCAGCTGCACACTGAAAAAGCCCATCACCAGCATGTATAGGACCAGTGTTATACGTCGCTTCTGGAACACCCTGCAGAGGTAATGCAGAGATCACATCTAAGGGGGGACAATATAGACCTGTAGTGTAGTGTCTCCTGTAGTGTTAGTGTCAGATGTTCTGTGTAATGGAAAAACGGAGAGAGGTAAGTTTTAAATGTGAAGAACCCTTAAACAGGAGTGCACTTAAAGTGTTTGTAGTAGCTGAGTCACTTTGTAAACACATGAAATTACTTCTTTTAATTTTTTAATTCTTTATAAAACTCCTGAGCTGCACTCACTATTCTGCTGGTGAGGTCACTGTGCGCATACATTGCCTATTCTGTACTGATCCTGAACAATATTAGACCTCTCTTACACATGTTAGTAAGAGCCTGTGTGTGTCACATGCTTTTATTTTCTCCTGCCAGCATCTGGAGTTGCCCTTAGTTGCTGCCTTCTAATACAGTTGTTTGTGGTTCTTGTTTGGCAGCATCAGTCAGACAGATCAAATGTTGGTCCACTTAAAATCATTTGACAGCGTACCAGAGCATTTCAAGATACCGGAGAGCACCAAGAATGGGGTTCCTCTCTTCTACATCCCACCAGGATCTACAACCCCAGTAAGTCTGATAATTGGGGGTGCAGGGTATTCTGCATTGGGTTTGCAATACCTGCAGCCACTGTTCTCTTATGTTCCCTCTACAGGTGTTATCCCTGCAGCACAGCGACTCCGACTCCAGTCATTCACAGTTTGCATCTTACTGGAAACCCATCCTCTCAATGGATGCCAACGTCTGGCAACGCTGGCTACATGTGCACCGCATTGTTTTACTGCTGGAGCACGACCTGTAAGTGTAACGGACACATATGGGGCATGTACATATCTTCACTGTGCTGTACATGCCGTTCAAGCTCTCATTCAGTTCTCACCCAGTGTCCCCCAAATCCTAAATTGCTAGTTGCCTAGTTATGCAGCAGCGTAAGAAAACAGATATATGTGACTTTATAACCAGGCAGAACTATATTTCATATTCTTTAATTATGTTTTTTTCTTTCTCTTTTCCAGGCCTGTCCCTAAGCATCTTCATACTCCTGGGAACAATGGCCGCTATAGCACAGTTCTGTGTCGCATCTCACACACAGCGCTCACCTCGCTCCTTAGAGACTGGAGCAGCTTTGTGCTGGTGGAAAGTTATTCCTATGTCAAGTTGATGTTGAGGTACACACTAACCCTCTCTAAAAGAGAGCCGCTAACTTGAAGGGGTTTTCTAGCCTTGTATGTAATAAAGCTTAAGGCTATGTTCACACTATGTAAAAGTACGGCCGTTGTTGCCATCGGCAACAATGGCCGTACTTTTTGCAGAGTGGAACAATGCCTATTGTTCTATGGGATTCCGGCCGGAGCGTATACACATCGGGATCCCATGTGGACCCGCAAATAACTGACATGTCAGTTTTCTGCGGCCGCAATTCAGTGAATTGTGGCTGTAGGGAACCCTGTCAGTTCACACAATGAAGCGAGCGGCTCGGCTCGCTGATGCGCCCGCATTAGAACACTGCGGCCGGAAAGATCAGCCGGGATGGTCTGGGCAGATGATCTGGGTCACGGAACGGCCGGTCTCTTACGTAGTGGGAACAAGGTGTTGGCTCAGGATCAAGATTTATAACAGGTAGGGGAAACCTTCATCCCTCGCGATGTTCCAAAACTACAATACTAATCATGTTTAGCTTTGGCTGTCCAGGAATGATAGAAATTGTAGTTTTGCAATAGCTGGAGGGCTGATTTATATCATGTTTACAGGGTAGGTGATAAATGTGATCGCTGGAATCTGTCACATGAATAAAGTTGTGGGCTCCCCTACTGAAATTCAAAGCATGCACACTGTCATGCCATGCAAAATCTGTGGTTCTGGTGAGCAGAAGATGAGTACTAGGATATCAGTCTTGTGGTGTTGAATGAATTAGCTGTTCACACACTTAATGTCTGATACATAGAAATGAGATATACAACCCTATTCTCATGGTTGGAAGAGGGAAATTCTCATAAATTCCAATATGCTTTGGTTTTCAGTTATTCTTTTTTCCTGAATCTCTGCTTGCTGTCAGTGAGCCTAAGAATGGTTTGCTTCCAAAGACTGAAAGTAGTACAGGTCAAATACGTCATCCACTCTTTTCAGCCTCTAACTAATACATTGTAATATACAGAACAGTAGGTATTTATACCTAACAAAAGGGATTTGTTGTATTTAACTCACAAAGGATTGTTTTAACTGGATACAACTGAAGCAGACTGTCTGAGTGGTATTAGGTCTGTACAGACCTAATCCAAACTGCCTGGAATCTGGACTAATATATTCTCCCTAAACCGATACATTGCAATATTTGTTCACGATGTATTTGCAGCAAACTCTTTCAGCACTGAGAAGTCTTAAATCTTTAGGCTACAAACCCAATTGGCGGGTCTGCAGCGAGTCCCCTCGCTGCAGATCCCGGCCCTATACTTTTAATGGCAGACAAACACGCAGCAGGGATGTACATCCCTGCTGCGAGTTTGTCTGCAGCCCACCCCATTAACCCCCCGGCCGCCGGAGCTGATACTTCACCTGATCCCGGCTCCGGCGGTCCCGGAGCGGGGACCAGGTGAAGTATATGCTCCAGCCAGCCGCCCGCAGCCCCGGCCGCCGGATCGCACCCCCCCCCCCCAGCACCGATCGCACGCACCCCCACCCCCCCCCGGGCAGCACCGATCGCTTGCACGCCCCCGCAGCTCGATCGCCGCCCCGGCCGCCCGATCACCCCCCCTCCCCCCCCCCCCCCCCCCCGCAGCACCGATCTCTTGGGGGGTGGGGTGGGGGGGCGGGCGATCGGTTTCTAGCGGGGGGGGGGGGGGGGGGGCGGCCGGGGCTGCGGGCGGCTGGCTGGAGCATATACTTCACCTGGTCCCCGCTCCGGCTTGCTGAAGATATCGGGAACCGCCGGAGCCGGGATCAGGTGAAGTATCAGCTCCGGCGGGGTTAATGGGGTGGGCTGCAGACAAACTCGCAGCAGGGATGTACATCCCTGCTGCGTGTTTGTCTGCCATTAAAAGTATAGGGCCGGGATCTGCAGCGAGTCTCGCTGCAAATACGCAGCAAGGGGACTCGCTGCAGACCCGCCAAGTGGGTTTGTAGCCTTAAAGTTTTTAGTCTAGTCATGTAACAAGGATGTTTCTATGCAATGACAGCAAGAACATACCCTGGCCATGACCACTTACCCTGAGCATGAAAAGACATTAAACCTAAAGCATGAAAAATTCATATTATGAAGTTATTTAAAAAAAAACTTAAACTGTTCCTCTTTTAAATATTCACAGCGATGGGAATCAAACCCCCTCCTCTTTCTGCGTGGTGCGGATTATCTGGAAAGCCCCCTGCATGGTCCTCCGGCTGGGATTTCCACTGGGAACTCCTGCAAATTGCAGAATCAAGGTAAATTACCCTGAAAAAAACAGAATGATTTTTTAACAGTTATTAGTGTTTTGGCAGAGTACCTTACCATAGGAGGTATGATGTAGTGGTAGGTGCCCTGGTTAGTTCAGACCTGTGTTCCCCAACATGTTACACTCCAGCTGTTGTACAAGCAAAACTACAGTTACCATGATGCTATGATCATGCCTGGATCATCCCTTCAATTGGTCACTGTCATTTCAAACATCCTCCCCCCACATGGTAGCCCAAGTAATACCTTATCTTATTAGTAAATCCTTAGCCCAGGTAAGCGGCTCTAAAGTCTTGGCCACTAGGTGTCTCTCTTCTTTGCAGCTTGCTCTCCACTACGTGTTGTCAGGGAACTCTCGTCTGACCAAAGGGACAACTACTACAATGGGGGTCCCTTGTCTCTTTGTTTGAATGAAGTTGAGGTCAGACTTATGTGCTGCTCCTCTAGCTTTATGGGATTGATGGAGCTGCACATTTTTTTTTCAAGTACAGTTCAAGAGCTGCAGTCACTATTCTGTAGCCTCAGTGCTGAAATCTTGCTACATTCTGTGTCTGCACAGAGTTTTCTTTGGTGAACTGTATTCTGGAAGGAGTCATCCTTACACCACACAACATACAGTCATCTCATAAAGGAAATTTTCACTGCTTTCCTGCATTATAGAACTCTGCTACAGTGTTAGGGGTTGTCTGTTCCAGTAAAACCAAGCAGAATTGTAAATTTAGCTCATGAGTGTGTTACTGCATGAAATACAAGACTGTTTAAAGTGACCATATCCTGCGTTACCTTTTGTAGGAGATTTATAGATGCATTACATACATAGAAGGGAGGGATGTGTTGGACTTTTATATTGGTAATATTACATCTTTGTTTACTTCTTGAGTTTAAGCTCTTCCGTCGCCTGAGCTTCTTTTCCTGAGCACTAGGGAAGACTCTGTGTGAAGTCTGTGAATACGTTTAGAGTATTTTACTTCAAGGGATAGTGTTCTCCCCTGACTTAATCCTCTTAATCATTGGATGTCCCAGAAGTCGGACCCTCTGAGATCAGGCTCTTGGGACAATTCCATTAGAAATTACATAAAGTTTTTTTTGTTTAAGAACACATTTTAATGTAAGTGTAGCAAAAACAAAAAGCATGCTTTACTGTGAGTATAGACAACTCCTAGGTCCCTATTACATTAAGTAATTATAAGCCGTATTTGGCCGATTACCGGACATTCTGGACGATAATCCTTTGGTGTGATAGGTCATGTTAAAAAGAAACGATCAACTGACATGCACGATGTTGGCCGATCGTTGTCTTTGAACTATTCCATCACATTCCCAACAATCACGATAGCGATGGTCTGCTGCATGTCGCAGAGGCAGCTGATTGCCTCTCTCTTCAACGGGCCACCCGAACAATCTAAAGATTGTCTGGACAGCCCCTCCTGCTGCTTCCCCCTGAGGAGGAAGTGAGCGCTGACCTGACAGGTAGGTGCTCCCTTCCTACTATAGATCGTGCTCTGTATTATGACCCTTAGATATCCCTCCAGGTAAATAAGTTAAAATAACTCTTTTACAGATTTTAGAAGAGCTGAGAGACCGGATCCTTCAGCTGCGTTTCCCTCACAGAGTCCAAAGCAAAGAGACTACCCCTCGGGTCAAGAGAAAGATGTTTGGAATCAGCTCTCCCTCCAAATCCCCTCCCCCACAAGCATCACCCCCTGCCTTCTCAGACCGCTGCTGCCTGGTCCTGCTGCACAAACCGCTAGAGAAACTGCTGATCAAGTGAGTGCAGACGCTGAGGGGTAATGTCCACCATGTGTTCTATTTACGTAATGATGTGGTCCAGTGGTGTTCAGTAAAACTGAAGATAAAGTTAATATTCCCCTTTGTTTCCCGAAAGTCGAGAGGCGTGACAAATGTTAGAGATATCATAGGGTTAGTTAATCCGGAATTTTGATCCCAATTGCCTGACAGCCAGTGGTGGTCAGTCAGGCATGCCTTTCTCCTGTCAGGTAGACACAATCAGGATAACTTTTAAGCTTTTGGACTTAAAGAGTGATGTTCCCCTTTACTGCAAGAAGAGGTCTTGATGATGGGCATTACTTTATAATTGTAGACGACCATTAAAATCCAGTGAACCTCATTGATTAGCTGATCACCTTGGGTCTCTTGCCTTTCAACCCTGTCAATATAATTCAAGGACAACTGAAGTAATTCAAGGACAACCCTGTCCGTGTAATTCAAGGACAACTAGAGTCCATGAGAACTGGAACTTCTCTATTCTGGGTTACAGATAGGGACCATATGGGGTACCCTTACCCCCACCTCTGTTTTGTCCATATGTCCTTATAGGGCATTTCATTGTACAATTTCTCTGCTTGCATTCATTGAACAGGAACAAGCTGAAAGCTGAATGCTTCTCACATGTAAGTGCTTGTTACAATTGTATACAATCTACATACTCTATTATCCACACTCATTAGCACCCACTGCATAAGTTTCTTTCATATCGTTATAGTTTGCTATAACGCATCAGTACAGATACAGTCGGGAGTCCAGAGGCTCATAGAGGATTGACTAGGCCTTATTCAATTATAGCAGACTTTCTGCTATGAGACATATTAGGTCTGTTCAGGTTTCCCGCTAAAGGTGCTGGCATTGGTAGTAGTCAGATTTTTGCAAAGCTGATGATCTCAATATCAGGATCTTTTAATATTAGGCAATGATTGAATACAGATCAATTGAGTTGTTGGTCCTCAATATGTTACATTCTTGTTCTCTTTCAGGTATGACAAGCTTCCTCTGGATTACAGGACTCCTTTTATCCTAAATTTGGAGAGCCTGGCACAACACACGTCTGTCCCCGGACCTCTCATCACCAATCGCTCAGCCTCCTCCACTTTGGCCTCCTTATCCCGCTACTTCTATCACCAGAGATGGATCTGGTCTGTGCAGTCAGGCCTGGCGACTTCTGTACCGACCACTGCCTTGGCACAGATCCTGTCCACTCTGACAGAGTATGTTTTTTTTTTTTTTTTACTTTGCTATTACAATAAATAATTGTCACCCTGGATGGTCCATAATCGGCCAATAATCGTTTAGTATAATAGGGCCCTTAAACATGTTTCAGTAACTGGATTTATTCAGTAAAAACTAAGCTAGGTGATATTTTAGGAACTATTTAATTTTCAGATAAACTCGTCAGGGATAAAGCGATCGATAGAGGTTTATTGGGGTGTTTTGCCTGTGATCCTCATTCTCCTATTCCTCTTCCACTAGGATCCGTCTCTCTGAAGGCTTCCACTTTGCATCGAGTGGAGAAGGCATCATAAACATGGTATTGGAGGTTCCCATTCAGGTAAGGATGCACAGGCAGCCCAGATCCACCTTGTTTTATGCAGAGACTTTCCTTTTGACATTAATGTGCCTGTGCACGTGTGGAGGATTAGGTTAAGTTTTCTATCCAAAATACTGTACTGAACCAGTCACTGATTGACGGGGTGCAAACACTCGGTACTCATGCTGATCAGCTGTTTGGTGTCTGCGCTACACAGTGATTGGAGTCTATCTTTATTCGCTGTGTAGCAATGGTGACCTGTAACTGCAGCTCAACTTCCATAAAAGTAAACAGCAGCTGAGCTGCAGTTATAGATCTCCACCAATACATAGTGAATGAAGACAAACTCAGTGTGGGCACCAACAGCTGATCAGCTGGTGTGGGGTGTTGGCACCCTGCTGATCAGTGACTGATGAGCTGACCCATGGCTAGCTCATTAGTATATATTTGCTGGAAAATCTCTTTAAGACTAATGTTTAAGATGCCAGACTCTTGGTTTGTCACTGCAACAATGGTACACAGCCAGAAAAACTAATTGAAATGCGAAGTTTCAACTTGTACTTGGTTTCTTATAATTATGTACCTTTCTTGCAGAACGATTCTATAGGTGAAGGCAGTATAGAAAAGCACAGCTGCATCATCCAGTACATTCTCTTTCCACCACATGTGACGTCCACCAAGGACAGGTGCGTTATCTCTTCCTGGACTGTTCAGTAATACTGTTCAGAACTGTAATACTGTTCAGTACTTTTGGCGCGGTGGAACAATGCCTTACTTTCAATGGGATCCGGCCGCTTGCTTTACTGTGTGCTATAGGAAGCTCTGATGCGGGCGCGCACTGATGCGCCTGCATCAGAGCTCTGCGGCCGCAAAGATCATCCGGCTGGTACCTTTAAGTAGAGATGATCCGGCCAGAGACCGGCCGTTCTGTGACCCGGCCGGGGACACATAACGGCCTGTCTCATACGACGTGTGAACATAGCCCTAAAAGGTTTTTTGTAGAAATTCTGCCCCAATCTGCTGATGGCACAAACCTGCCCACCGTGGTGTATCTTCTATGGTGACATCAGTCAGTTGGCTTTCTCTTTTACACTATATGGTGAAACAGATTGATTCCTTACAGTGGACTGTAGCAAAATTTTTAATATGTGCTTAAAGGTAAGTTTCCTCTTTGTCTATTTCCAGCACATTACTGTCCCCAGTCTAAAGGATTGCCTTAAAAATGACCGCACATGCCCTGTGTGAACAGGGCATGTGCAGCCGATAGCAAAGGGAAACTAACAGTACGGACCAGAGCACCAGCAATGCAAACATACCTTCTGTGCGGTTGTGTGATTTAGCATCCTGTCCTTCGCTCTTCTGTCAGTTCCCTCTTCAGGCCACGGCCTCCTCCAGAATGATTGACAGCTGTAGGAGGCGGAGTCAGACAGCAAGGCAGGATGGCGGATCACACAGCAGCTCTTTAGGTATGTATGCCTTGCTAGTGAACTGGAAATGTACAGCACAGATATATGCATATCTATGCTGTAAGTTTCCATGGCTGCACGAACGATGCCAGGATCTTTGTGCAACCCAGCTGTGTGATTTGTTGTGCCGTGTAGAGGCACTAAAAACGAGCTCCGATCTCACTTATACACACTTGTTTGTGTCCTTGCACAGCCCCATTTCGGGCTATGTAAAAGGACCCTAAGGTGTCACTAATCTCAGGTGTTCCTTTTGTATGTATGCAGCTTCTCTACAGATGAAGATAATGACACAGAGGTGGAGGCCATAGAGCAGGACACAGAGCTGCATCTGGTGTCCGAATGCTGGGTAGAACCTCAGAGCGGTTACGTCATGGGGACCTCAGATAGCTGGAAACACCTTCATGGTCTTATGTACTCTGAAATCCCTCAGGCAGTGAGTATTTAGTGGCTATATGAGGTGTCTTGTGCTGACTATAGTTCCTACCATGCCCCGTATTCAATGCTAGGTTTAGTTATGGCAGCTTTATATTGCCACCTTATGTCTTGCATTTCCTTTGACATCAGTAACTATTTTTTCTTCATTGCAGCTTTTTCCCAGAGATCAGAGCTGTATAAACATCATGCTGACATTCGAGTACATTGTTCAACTCTGCCAAAACAAAGATGGCGGCTCTCCCATCCTAACCAAAACTGAGCGCACAGGTGAGAATTCCTACAAATTAAATGGGTTTTCCCATCTCCATGATATTCAATCGCATTATGAATGGTGGAAGTCCCATAGGTCCTGAAATTGAAAGGGATTAAGGTACAGATTTAG
This sequence comes from Dendropsophus ebraccatus, assembly GCF_027789765.1. Lineage (NCBI taxonomy): Eukaryota > Metazoa > Chordata > Amphibia > Anura > Hylidae > Dendropsophus > Dendropsophus ebraccatus. The sequence continues at coordinate 103,052,541 of NC_091461.1, read as the reverse complement.
CACTTCATCTTCTAATTGTCATACACTCTCAGTAACTGTTGGCAACTCCCTTTCCAAATCTTCCCCTATGAAAGAACGTTTGGCATAACCCAACATTCATGTGTTCTTGTTGGAGAGAGGAAGAGTAAGCTGCTGCCAGAGTGCTCTAGCAGCACCTTCCAACAACTCCCAACATGCCCAGTCCAGATGATATTGGGGGAGAGCTGAAAGACCCCATACACTTTGGATGGTTATGAGGTTAGGCTAACTTTTCACTAAATTGTATGTCTTAAAGCATAACTGTCATGTCAGGGCCATTTTTTTTAAAAAAAAAACATTAAATATCAACAGTTTAAGCGATTTTAAGAAACTCTGTAATATGTTTTATAAACCAAAAGAGTTTCCTTCTGGACTGAAAAAGCAATCTCCCAGCCTCCCCCCTCCCTTCAGAAGCAGCAGGATTTCTGTCTCCATTATGTGGCTATGGAGAGGGGAGGGGCTGTTAGGAGTGACTGAGCACGGAGCAGTGCTGCACAGCACAACACCCTGCAATCTTCTCTCAGTAAGTTCATAGATAAGCACTGACCTTTCTGACCCCAGAATCCTGTGGTTTAGGTGCCCAGAGAGTCTACAAACAGCTGACCTTCATGTCACCTCTTCCTGCTCCCTCGGCCCCTCCCCCCTCCATAAGGATAGAATGGAGAGAGCAGAACCCGTCTTCACTGGCTTCTCTGTAATGAAGACGTGTTTGCCTGATAATGCACAGATAAGAAGTCAGGGGGGGAGGCTGGGAAATTGCTTCTTGGAGTACAGAAGGAGGCTTTTTTGGCTGATAAAACCTTTTACAGAGTTTCCTAAAATCGCTTATACTACTGATTTCTGCAATAAAAAAATAAATATGACAGTTATGCTTTAAGTTTTCCCTTCACTTTGTCCCAACAACCTAAGCTGGGCAGGGAACTGAAGTACAGCTCCATTCAAGTGAATGAGACCATGCAATGTTCACTGTGCAGCCAATGAGAAGAGAACTTATCACTGAATATGTGCTATGGCCTCTTCATTCAATTCATTAAATTTGGGGGATTCCTGGATGTTGGACCCCCACCCAAATGTCTTACTTTATTAGATGCATACCCTTTAAGCACTAACAGGGCCATTACCTAGGTAGCAGTAAGGATTCTTTTAGTATAATATAGTGTTTTAGGCACATGCAGCTATTGAGGTTCTTCTCCTTAGCCTCATGTGCTGCACTACTGCATAATCTACTTTTCCTCCTTGCGGATTTAGTTTCTTATACTAATATACTGATGTCTGCAGAGCTTATGCTTATGCACAGCAGACAGTCTGATTAAGCAAAGCTGCAGTTTAAAGTATAAGGACTGAGCAGCAGTGTGAGCCTCTGATGAGATAGTAGGTGGATTTTAGACTACTACTCATAATGGAAAATGGTGAAAATCTGGTTGTAGCTTGTCTGGTTGTAGCTTGTCCTAACAGAGCGGAGCCAAAAACATTTATAATACTGCCCTTCTTGTTAAAAAGCAGCCAGCAATGAAGAAAGCAGAAGCAAGTATTTCCCATGTGGTGCGTCTTTTGGATAATTAGTATTACTAACATTATTGCAGATCCCCTGGAGAGCAGCGGACTGTGCATAAAAGAGGTTCCATTTTACTTTGACCTGATGAAACTGCTTCCCAAATGCCAACAAATTGAAATGTTCTTTTTAACACTGAGCAAAGGTAAGAAAGATGGGGGAAAATTCTGATTATCCAGAATGTTCAAGTCTGGAAGGGGCCATATTATTAGATACTTTGAACTACTGGGCTATATTACACGTGTGCATGCTTTTTCTTGCTCCCTATAGTATGTACTAAAGCCCCTGATGCTGAATTGGTGCACAAATTATTATCTGTAATATAAACTGAGAAACTTTGGACATTAATTCAGATGTATAAAATATAGTACAAAGTGTGAATAAAGCAGAAACCCAGAGCGGCCAATTAGATTAGTGTTCTTATGTTTCAGAAACATGAAACCTGGGAGATGATCGGTGCTGTAGTTTATTAAAGGGGTTATCCAGCATTAGAAAAACATGTCAACTTTCTTCCATAGACAGCACCGCTCTTGTCTCCAGTTTGGGTGCAGGTTTTCGAACATTGTTCCATTGAAGTGAATGGAGCTTAATTGCAAACCATATGTACGTAGGAGGGAGGATCATGGCACATGTGACCCCACTGCTATGAAGTTTGTATCTTGTTGTATATACCACTTTCTGTATCTTGGCCTTGCTTTGTTGCCTGCAGCAGTTCTGTGCACGGGTGTGGAGACCCAGACAGCAGCGGTGAGCTGCTTTTTTTTATTCATTTGTGGATCTTAATTGCTAACCACACCTGAACCGGAGACAAGAGTTGTGTTGTCTCTGGAGGAAAGTTGCCATGTCTTTCTTATGCTGGATAACCCCTCTAAGTCATTGGTTGCACTGTATAGCACAGATTTTCTTTTTGCTGCAGGTTTGATATTAGCATCTCTGAAAAAGTGACAGGTCACTTGTTGACGTGCAATGTGTGTAGGGTAGTCACTCACAGATCAGCAGAGTTTGTTGTTGTAGGATTGGCGTTTACTTTCAGGTATGACTTTAACTAGTGAATATTAACGTAGGATTTGCTCTTTTCCAAAGCTGAAGCAGAATGTTCGTCTACGGAGGCATCACTGCCGAATGATATCCTGCTAAGCTTATTTCATAGCTGCCTTCAGGGCGATCTTAATGACCAAGAGATTCCACTTGATGATCTCGACCACCTGAGTTTTATGGAGCAAGTTCTACAACGTGACCGTGATGGGCATCCCGCTCCCTTCACTTACCCTCGAGGTACGTACAAGAGCAGTGTTCCCCAGTGAGCAGCTGTCAGTCCCTCATAGAGGCATATACTGTAGTGGGCTGATGACAAGTCACTGCTCTCCCATTCTCTTTTATACTGTATTTTTAATCTTTTACCCCTAGGCTGACTGTTTAAAACAGTAATAGGAAAGCTGCGTCCTACATTACAATTACAATTCCCATCATGTCTAGACAACCAAATCTTTGGATTTGGCTGTCCAGGCGTGAATGGAAATGTAGTTTTGCAACAGCTGGAGGGCTGCAGGTCCCCCCCCACCCACCCACTGGTTTAAAGTTACAGGCTTTTAAGCCTAAGGCTGCACTACTGAGTATGTCATGATAATGGGTCCACTTGTGACTTGTCTGGTGCATTTTTATCATGGAGAGCTGCCACTCTGTAACCCCAATGGGTACATAATGTACTTGGCTATTGATGATTGATGATTTTTGTCCTCCCCCCCCCCTTATTGGTGTCTTATAGAGGAATCCTCGAAAAGCACAGTCCCCTCTGAAGCTACAGATTCATCACATAACAGTAGTCACCACGAACTGCCAAATTCAGGCAGCACATTACAGGTATTGCAGTTTACTGACTGTCTCCAGCACATTTTCATTTCTTTTATAAACAATGCCTCTCTTGTTCTCTTTTTGGGTATGGTATTGCAGTTTAGTTCCATTGAAGTGAAAGGAGCCAAGTTGTAATACCACACATACCCTGTTAACAGGTGTGTCACTCTTTTTTTGGGGGGAAAAAAACGCTGTTACTTATCTTGTAACACCCCTTTAATATAAACATTAGGTAAGTACTTGCAAGTGTACATTATCCACAGTCTGGTCTCCCTGTCATTTTCTCAGCCCACAAGCATGTTTGAATTCTCTGCAGTCTGGTCTCCAGCCTGCAAATCTGTGTGTACTAGGTGCAGTTAGTGTTTACAGCCCACAAGCCTATGTGGCTATATCAGCTTTTTACACAAGTTCTTCCCTCTAATTCCTGTCAGTCATGGTAGGCCCCCGTCCATTAACAACCCCCCTTGTCTGTTTAGGCATAGTAGGAATTTGCAACAGCGGGAGGACTACATCTTGTGCCCCCCTGGTATATACCATATATAAATTTGACCTGCTAGAGATAACGTAGAGGCCTGGACCTGCAGTTATTACGAGGATTGTTTGGCTATCTTACGCACCTATAATTGAATCTCTAAAGGGAATCTGTCGCTAGGTTTATGCTGCCCTCATTTAGTGAAAAAAATGCTGAACAGATTGGTATACTACTTACGTCATTCTGCTCAGCCGTTCTCCTGATATGCAATAGAGTAGACTTTGTGCTACACCACTCCCCCCACCCTCCAGCTGCTGATTGACAGCTGTCAATATACAGTAGTTCAGCAGAAGCTGGTGGGCTGAGCGTGCTGGTGCTCATGGAAAACCAGAAATGCTAAGCACATGCACATTATGGAGAGAATTAGTTTGCCATGCTCAGAGTTGTTGTTCAGGGTTTTTTCTCTGAAAGAGCTGTGCAGAACAATGTAAGTTCAGAGTAAGTTCTGTTCAGCTTTTCAGTCACTAGTTTATGCAACCCTTAAATAGGGAACTGTAAACTTGTTGACTGAGTCTCTTTAAGGACTTTTTCAGGGCAATTGCAGTCACTATGCAAATGTATTTGTTTTCATTTATGCAAATCCTTTCCTCTGTTAGTGCTGACAAGTTTTGTACGCCAGCATATTGTGTTACATTGCTTGGGATTTACATCAAACTATTTGCATGGCTGTCTTGGAACTATCAGTTGCCGTCCTCATGTAGAAACTCACCTGGTGATGTGAAGCAGACGGGACAGTCCAAGCAGAAAACTCCAACAGATTTACAAGATTTATCTATATAAATTTACATGAAATGTGGGTCTTTGTGCAAATTTTTCCACTGTTGATTTTGAGTTGAGTAGTGACTCAACTCACATCCAGAGCTGCATTCACATTGCATTTTGGGCCCATTCAAAAATGTATCTCTTATCCACAAGATCGGATTGGGTTTTTATCATTGGGATCTTCAGGTGCTTGGCAATGTTCAGAAGCACCATAGAGAATGAATTGAACAATGGCAGCATATGCATGCTTGTTTCTTCCCGTCTCTTGATGGGAGGGGGTCCCAGTAGTCAGTAGATCATCTTGTTAATTTTTATTCTGTCGATAGAGGTATTCTTCTTACATTTATCTTCAGCACTGTTTTCACCAAAGTTTTTTTTTTTTTAAGTTTTTATTTATGCTTTTAAAATACCAGTAAAACAAAATACAGTTGAACAGAAGGCAGTTTCATAAAAACATTTCTGCAATATTCATACAAATCAATATGGGATGGGACTACAGATGGGAGAATTGCAGATAGTCCTTAGATTTGCTGAAGCAAATCTACCACAGCAGTGAAAAGAACAAGGGCATATAATGGGACTGCAGCTCATCCCTGAAGAAGGTGAGTGATTAACCAAAGGACAAGACACTCATACACACAACTTCCCCCAGGCAAGACCTTCCTCCCCCAACAAGTAACCAGGAGCCTCTAAGGCCTCATTCACATATTCAGTGTTTTTCAAGGACCATGATTTTAGTCCGCTAGGTAATCTGTGAAAAAACAGTCCATTATTGCATCTGTTTTTACCTCTGTGTCTGTTTATTTCACTGATGTGCACCTCGTCACTCCAGTATGTATTCCACTATGTGCAGGCATCATGCAGAAGACATGATGAGCCTTGTAGTCCCCCTGTATATAACATGTTTTCCTCTCCCCTGTTGTGCTGAGCCTTGTAATCCCCTCTATTCCTCTATCTGCACCTATGCAGGTCTTGTGGTCCTGCAGCCATATTCCAGTCTCTGGTCTCCGGTGCCTGGCCCGCCCCAGCCCCCAGCATAGGGAGATGGCAGAACCCTCACTTCAGTCTGTGGTGCCTGGCCTGCCTCCAGTCCCCGGAACAGGGAGATGGCAGGACCCTCTAGGTCTTCAGGGAGTAGCAGAGGCGTCCAGCAATTCAGCAAAAGGCAGTCCCGCAGCCACACTTCAGTCTCCATTGCTGGGCCTGCCTTTAGCCCCAGCAGCATCTCCCGAAATATGGCTAGAGGTAGCGGGGCCGGAGAGTTATGAAGTAGATAGAGAAATTTTGGGAGGTGAATGATTTTAACAATGCGGCCTAACATTAAAAGTGGAAGTGAAGACCAGACATTCAGTTTAGATTTAGTGGCATTAATATTCATCTGGCGCTCTGTAGTACCATCACTCCAGTCACTCATTACTGCAGAACACAGCCTCAATACTCATGAGGGGCTGGGCCCCTAACCACCTGATTTACATATTGATTAAAATGAAGATTTAACAAGAACAACGCTAAGGGTAAAGGTAAGAAAAGTATCTCATTTTTAGCTTCCTGTGGTTGTAAATGGTGGAGATAGGAGAGGTTGAGAGGAGACTGTGAATGGTGCAGTGTGCTGGAGTTTGCTATATTTATACTGTATACAATTCCTATTCTGCTGTATAGTGCATATAGCGCCTCCAACTGGCAAAAGCATATCAGTGCTCTTCGTATGTATATGCTTCATGTGATGACCTACAGTGAATTCCCTTCTTAGAGTCCATGTCCCACAGAAGAGACGGAGGACGGCAGAGCGCTGTCACACTCGGAGGAGCTTCCGCGGTGGCGATGCTACGCTCGACTGGTGAATGCACAGCACCTGCTCCTCACCTTCCTGCCTGCAACTTTTACAGGTAGGTGTAGCAGAGCGATTCTTATCACAAAGGAGAAACCATCTTATGACCTTACATATGGTGTCTGTAGATTTGCTGCTTTAAAATTGTGAGTATTGGTTATTGATGATTATTTTCACTGCAGACGCCCAGAAGTTGATGATTCCCCCAGACGCCTCCACGACCACAGAGGGGAATTCCTACACAGACAATCCTCCATCTAATGCTGTTATCCCCACACTGAGCATCACTCCTGCCGGGGGTAAGATAGATATGTAACACATATGGAACATGAAGACACCTGCACATGCCGACTGTAGGTGCCTAAGGCTCATTATAGACTAAAGGATACAACCACAATCACACAGAGCTTATAGGGCTGTTTGTATTATTACTATTCTACTGGTGCTAATTTACAGCCTGAGTTATACTCCAGAGCTGCACAATGAGAGTGCAGCTCTGAAGTCATGCAATGACCAGTGCAATGGAGAGCTGTAATCAATGTAACTCATTGGTTGGGGGTCTGAACACATACACCTCTGACGTGTCAAGTTTTTCTAAGCACAAATGACATGCTTATATATGTGTCCTCAGTGAAAGATATATTAAAGGGAACCTGTCACCCCCCGTGCCGGGGTGACAGGCTCCCGACCCCCCGTTAGAGCCCCCTATACTCGCCTAATTCCGCCGGGTCCCGCTTCTGGAGGTGGTCGGGTGATGAAGATCTCAGCCGCTGCAGCCCGGCACGCGCACTGAGAGATGAGTCCAACACCCATAGAGAATGACAGGAGAGTCCAGCGCTCCGTCATTCTCTATGAGCGTTGGACTCATCTCTCAGCGTGCGCGCCGGGCTGCAGCGGCTGAGATCTTCATCACCCGACCACCTCCAGAAGCGGGACTCGGCAGGATTAGGTAAGTATAGGGGGCTCAAACGGAGGGTCGGGAGCCTGTCACCCCGGCACGGGGGGTGACAGGTTCCCTTTAAGGCTGGATGGAGAATGGAGGTTTCTTTTTTTGTGCTTCAGGTAATGGACAAGAGTCTGAACACAAGAGGGAAGTGCACATCTCCTTCAGCCGCCAGTCCTCTCTGCAAGACATGATGAGCGGCCGTCGTCTCCGCTGCCCTGTCTACGTGTACAATTGTTCATTGGAGTCGCTGCGAGAGCAGCTAATCAGCTCCCGGCAGCAGCGAATGTGCTGTGACGTGTTCTTCAGGTGGGTTCCATGACTCCTTCCGGTCCTTTAGAATTTGTGTGAATGAAGCAGCTATAAAAAAAGCCTGTATAAAACAAAATGTTACATAAAAAATTAGTTTAGCTACCACTGTGGTCATCTGCATGTTGACCAATGGATTTGATATGTGCAGTATGGCCCGCAATGGTCAATTGTTGCAAAACTACAGCTCCCAGCATGTGCTGTCAGTGCCTGATAGGAGTTGTAGTTTAGAGGCAGCTGCAGACCATAGTTTGGGGATCATAGCCCTAATTGAGTTATGTAATGAGTCCTCCACAACAGGGGGCGCTTCTATAGCAGATATTTAGGAGGGTTCCTGACTTATGACCAGCTTTCTCTCTACAACATCCATGTACCCCAGATAAAAAAAAACAAACAAAATAAATCATAGCTGCTTTCTTCCAGAAACAGCCCCACTCTTGCTTTCAGCTTGTGTGTTGGTATTGCACTTCAGTGCAATTGTAGTGAATGGAGCTGAGATGTGATACCACGCACAACCTGAGGACAGGGGTGGTGCTGTATTTGGAAGAAAGCAGCAATGTTTTTCTAATCCTTGATAACCCCTTTAAGAAGAGTGCAAAGAGATTGTGATCATTTATTTTTTACACTGTGGCGGTGGTCACTGTTCTGTAGCGAGGCAGCTGCTAACCCCATGCTCTCTTCTTCAGTGAGTTTAAACAGGAGTCTGTATCGTGGGGAATCTTTCAAGAGTTGAACACCAGGTAGTATCAGTTCGCAGCAATGCTTTGCCTGTGCAGGAGATGGTCTTGGGGTGCTGGAGTCTGGGGGTGTATGGAGACATGGTGGGCTTAACCAGTGCTTGTGCTGCATGTGCTGAACTTGTTCATGTATGAAGTATGTTGTGTTCACGTCACAACGTCCTGTGGAATTCCCCTCTGGTATTGGCTACAGCTCGCTGATCATATTCGGAGTGTTGCTAATCCACATCTCTCTGCAACAATTGCACTGAGCTCAAATCTTGTTGTTGCCTGATTCATCTCACTGCTGTGGCCTTATGCACATGACCATATCCTTCTTTACTGTCCGGAATCTAGATGGTAGGGTTCAGTAAGTCATTAATATTTCCTGCCATCAAACTATAGTAAACCATCAGTAGTGTATTCAGTATTTCCTAATCTGGAAAGGCAAAGATGAGTCGCCTAATGAAAGCCCCAGCCCTCTACTAGCAACTCTTCTGGAAATCCCAGAAGCTGCGGATGTGCATCTGTAGCTGTCCGGGTTTCCAGAAGCTCCCATAGACTTCTATAGGTTCTTCTGTGCCATGATTCCAGACAAACGATCAGGACTGGAGATGGGTATGTTTATATGCAGTCATCAAAAGAATTGACTCGACTAGATTCAACTGTACCAAATCCTAATCATTGAGAAGTGTATGGTCTATACAGGTTTTCAACCTCTGGATCCAAGCAGTAGTTTTTCCATTTACTGGCAGCTTTATATCTAAGGCCCCGTGCACACAGAGCAAGAGCAGTGGAATTGTCCTCCGCAGAATTCCGCCAGCCTCCGTGTCATAATGACACTCTATGGGAGGCTCTTGCGCTGCATCTCTCTGCGCTTAAGAATGAACATGTTCATTCTTCAGCACAGGGAGAGAAGCCGCATGAGCCTCCCATAGAGCGTCATTATGACACGGAGGCTGGCGGCATTGTCCGCAACGGAATTCAGCTGCTCTTGCTCTGTGTGCACGGGGCCTTAGTCTAAAACTGAAGTTCGTACATCAAGAAGTGCAGAAGGCTAAAAGATTCATGCTTCTAAGACTCTATATTCAGACGTTCTGTACTTTGTGTGTAGTTACGGATCTACAATTACGGACAAAAGTAAGGACCTATTCACTCCTATTGGGCTATTCTCGCGTCTGTAATTTTTCAGATCCCTGAATAGCCTGGACACAACAACAGAAGTCTATGGGATCATCCATAATTTTCGGACATTACGGAGGTAATCTCAGTAAAAAAAAAAAAAAAAAGAAAAAAAAAAAAATATATATATATATATATATATATGGATCCGTAATTCATCCTTCAGTCTGAAATTGCTGTTTGGTTCAACTAAGTCAATTTCAACGTTTTGGCTTACAAAACTTGCCGAAATCGCTGGACAAATATACCCTGTAGAAAATTGTGTATTTAACTTTACCTAACTTTACTTTACTTAGTTACTTTACGCTTGTCCAGCAGGATATCATTGGAACTCACCCCGTAAAAGTAAAGGCTATAGGGAATCGGTTATAATGCAAATGCTAAGTATTTGCACCCCCAGACCCTGTTGTTAGTGGAGCTGATGTGTAACATGTGGGATTCTTGTCTGTGGGGTTGGAGGTGTCGGTGCTCTGTACTAAGCGAATCATAATCTGCATTCTCTGTGTGATGCTATGTGTTACCATCGCTGTCTATGTTGCTGATGATTATTGCCCTGTCCTGTGAAGTAAATCTGCTTAAAGCTACAGTACCACCTATACGTCAGGAGATCACTGAAGCTACAGCACACTGTACTGTATATATACTCTGTGTGTGCAGTCAGCTCTCCTACATAGCCTCCATGTTTTTCAGATTTCTCAAACCACCAATACGAAGGATTGGTAAAAGCCTGGAACACAATGCACATTATTAAGTTTCTGATCTTTTGCTTGCTATGCATTAAAATGAGATCAACACATCACATGATTTTTTATTGCACCACCATGATTGGTATACTAAATTCTCTTGGTTTATATAACTTGGTGTATATTAACCCATACTATGACAATAATGTATGCATATTTGCAAATCCTTTTATTTTTCACTTGGCATATGAGCAATATTCTAATGAGCAACTGGAAACAATATTATTCTTTCCGATATTCAAAGTGTGCCTGTCATGACATAGAATAAATAAAAAACCCCAGCAAATATATAATTTATATAATCAGTGCTCTTCTTATGCATGCTGTTTATTGTTATGTTGCTTCCCCAGTGACCCATTTGGTGGCCATTGTGCTGCTCATGCTTCTGCATATCACAGTAAAAAGAGTGGGCGGCCTTTTTTATCAGTTAGTTTACTCATCTGGAATGACGCACGGCCACTGGCCAATCAGCATTCATCTTCCCTGGGACAAATTATATTACGTCCTGCATTTGGTCTTTTTTTTCTTTTCTTTGCTGTTACTAAAGACCAGATTGCCTTAGTGTTGGTGCCTCGACTTATTACGCTTTCAAGTAAGTGAGACACTCAGTATAGGATTGTATATCGTATAAAAAACAGGCAAACACAGTAAATTGCAAATATGTAGTATATCACCTCCCCATAAAATTATAAGTGCCCATTTAAAGTGTCACTGTCGTTTTAAATTTTTTAAATTTTTTTTTTCCCCAGAAATCAATAGTACAGGTGATTTTAAAAAACTTTGTAATTGGGTTTATTAGCCGAAAAATGTTTTTTTATCATGAAAAAGCAGTTTGAAGCTCTCCCGACCCTGTCTTCATGTTTATCTATGGAAAGGGGAGGGGTTGAGGGGGATGAGGCACCAAAACAGGACAACAAAGAGTTAATTCAAAGCTACATTACCAGGCTATGTCCTCTGAAGTCAGCACTGACCTCTCTGACCTCTGAATTTCGTCTTTCACACAGGTCCTGCTGTGTAATCCTTTGTTCTCTGCTGGTGAATAATCTCCCTCCTCCCCCCTCCCCTCTCCATAGAACAGACAGGGCTCGACTGATGTAAAAGAGTCGAGATTTCCTGAAAATGAGCAGTGAATGAGAGAGGAGAGGAGGGGGGACCTGGGGAAAGTCTTTTTAAATGCAGATAATTGTATATTTGCCTAATAAACCCATGTACAACGTTTCTTAAAATCACCTGTACTATTGACTTCTGCAAAAAAAACTAAAACAACAACAACAGCATGGTAGGGATCTTTGTAGCGCACAAGCCAACTTTTTTTTCTGCAGTGCCGGAGCTGTGTGCGTTGACATTTCCTTTTCTTCTGCAATACAGGCGAGTAGGATGACTTCCAGGAGTGCACAGTATCCGCTCCCGGCCACTTCTCTTATTTGCAGTAGAAGCAAATAGGAGGGCTCCCAGGCACACACAGTGTACTGAGAGCTGTCCTTCTCACCAGCCTGAAAGGAAAGGCTTCTGGGCAATCACATTAGCCCTGGAGCCGTCCTATAGTGTTTCACTTGACTGTGCACATAAAAGATCACAGCACCACTCGACCAGTTGTCAGGGAACACATTACATGTAGTACTAAAACTGATTTTCTGTCTCCCTTCCTCCTGCTCCTTCCTCAGGTCTCAGTACCAGGAGCGTCCATCAACAAATCCATTCATCCACCACAGGCAAAAGGAACTTGTGAATTACTGCAACCTGCTGCAGGAGCACTATCACCAGTGCTATGTGAGAGGTCAGAGCTGGGCACTGTGGGAGAAGAGTTGCGAGAGTTTTGGTAGGTAGTGACTGATTCTATAATCATTATATCTGTCCCCTTTTAGGCTTGTTCAAGGCTCTGCAGCAGTCCCTCTGGGTGTCCCACCAAGACCTCCTGGTCGCTATGGACTATTGTGAAGAACAGCTGCAGGAGATTGACATCACCAACTTCCTTATGACCCTGTGCGGACATCTGCGCAGCTTTCGAGAAACTCAGAGAGACATTGAGTCCTCCCAGAACGGACAGCTTCGTAAGGCCAGCTTCCGCATAGGTAGTCTGGAACAGGAGGATGAACCGAATGTACGTGATGGTGGGGTGTTACATTCAGAGTCAAGGTAAGGAACTTCTTGTCTACAGGTCTAACAATAATGGAGGACTCATTCTTTATAGTTTACCCCTGGGCTTGTATCTTGCAGTCGTCTTACCTTGTGATTGGCACTGGGTGTCGCCAGTCTATTTATACCAGAAACCAGAAATTTAGGTTTTGCCTAAGCTATGTTTTTTTGTTCCCTGCAATCTTCTCTTTTACTCTATCCTATATGTGTATGGTTTTGATTCTATATTCACATGAAAAGGTATCCAGCACAAGCTCAGGATGAGATATTGTCCTGTTCTTTATTTAAACCTCTTAGCATGCTTGAAGGATGGGACCTAGCAGCTGCAGCATTAACGTGTTTTTTAAAAAAAAAAAAAGATATTCTCTACTGTTTACATTTGCAGTGTATTTTTATAGTTTTTTTAGCGCTGTTTTTCTTATACAAAACTCCCTGGTTTACTTTCCACAGTCATGAATTACATGATAAAATCCTGTCTTCCTGCCAGCACCACTAGGGGGCGCTCACTACATACAGATTTATACAGCTCCAGATGAACCAGGAGAGGATTAAAAATTAGACAAGTAAAAGTCTTTATGACAATGACTTATAATCATTTTTCTTCTTAGTGTGGATACAGAAGAATGTGTAGAACAAGAAGTCACTGAGGCGCCCACTCCAGAACCGAACAGCCAGCTGTGTGCAGAGTTCCAGCTTTCTCACTTAGACACAGGGCAGGCTTGTGAGGTGTCTCCAGACCTTCACAGAATCATACAGGTACCTCTACTTACTCTATCAATGGTCTGTTCATTTAGCTGTACACATAGCAGTAGGTTGAGGGATCATTGAGCTGAGCAGGTATCAGGGGATGTGAGGCCGATATTGCTAAAGGCAAACTAATAGCACGGGTATACGTATATTCTTGCTGTGAGTATCCAGATCACACAGCAGTACATACTTACCTAGTACGCTGATGCTGTAATCTGACATCCTTTTCTCCGCTGTGTATTCAGGCCCCACCTCCTTTAGTATGATTGACAGCTGGAGGAGGCAGGGCCTGAGGACAGCCAGAGGACTGGAGTGTCAGGTGCCGTATCACAAGCAACACGAATAGTAAGAATACACTGCTGCTTGTGATTTGGAAACTGACAGCATGCATATACATATTGTTCATATAGCCCTGCCATTCGATTTTGTTGTGCCATGTAAAGGTGCTGCAGCCAAGTGCCGATCTCGCTGATTGTTGCACCGAGAGCCCTTACCCTCGGTGCATTATGGTCACTGAAAATCAATTTGCATTTAGCTGGAGTCAATTTCAAAAGTGCATGTGGGTGCAGTTATAGCTGCACTGTGGGCTCAGCGCGTCCCTCCAGCCTTAATTATCATATATCTTTTTTAATATTTAAAATTATAGGATAAATTTCTTGCCATCGGAAGTCTTCATTTCAAGACGGTACCATCAAATCCCCACTACTTCTTCTATTGTCCGTCTTCCCAGAGAAGGGAGGTAAGCTGATGAGCAATTTTCTATTGCGTGCCGCGTTGTTTCTTTAACTCCAAACAATTTATATGGGACTTATATAAACAGCTTAAATCAGCCAGGAACAGGTGTGTTGGGAAAGGGCCCATTATAAAGTTTGAAACTCCATGTATCAGGATACAGGCTGCTTTTGGCCTTGTTCACTGTGGAGTGCAAGCTGATCGGTGTCGGTGCTGGGTGCCAGGCACCCTGATTAATCAATGACTGATGACCTATCCTGTGTATAACTGATCAGTATGTTTTGCCTTGAAAACTCCTTTAAGTTTATAACAACTATTAGTTAGCTTGCTTAATACTAGAGTCATGAATCAACACGTTTTGGCACATTTAGGCCACTCCTTTTATCGGGCAATGAAGAAAAAAAAGTCTGTGGCTGTGTCACAACACTGTTGTGGTTCTGCCACATCCTCAGCTTGTGCACGCAGCCTGACTATCCTTACACTTGTGTGCCAGTATACAAAAAGTATAATGGAGGGGTTTGAATAGAGATTTATGAAATATCCAGTCAATGGAAGTGTTATAAGAAACTCCTTTATTGGTATTGAGTAGAGATGAGTGAACCTCAAACATTCTCTGGTTCATACCATATGTGACATATCATTACCAGTGGTTGAAGAAATTGGATACAGCTAAGACTACAGGATAAGACTGCCTTGAAAACCTGGGTACAGCCATAGGCTCAAGGTTCATCTCTAATCTTCAGATGATAATTTCTCTGTTTGCTTTATGTAATAGGAGGACACCACTCAGGACACAGGGGAAAGGAAGCCGAGCGAGGATATGGAAGTCTCAGAAGCAGAGCAGGCAACAGAAGAAGGTGAGGATGGAGAAAATGATGGCCCTGTAACATGTCTAAGGGTACTTTTCCACGGGCCGATGAGGGCCCGATTAATAATGTAAACGAGCGCTGATCTGCTAGATTGGGGCTCGTTTACTGAGCCTATTACACGGCCCGTTACCGATGTCCTTGTAGCCCTTGTTAAAACACCATACTTCTCCTGCGCTCCTTCTTCCTCCCCATCCCGCGCGCAGCAGCAGCTTCGGTGCGGCCTGTCTCAGCTGACCGACCGGTGACTGATGATTTTATGTTTGAACCTAAATAAACAATCAGCCGATGATCGTGTTAGGTTGTCTCTATTCCACAGAGCATTAATCGATCGAATCGGGCCTGTTATCGCTCCGTGGAATAGGGCCCTTACAGCTAATTTTCTCAGGGAATTCATGCATTTCGTCTACAGGTAATACATCAACAGGGGGCATTGCTACTGAGAGTGACCCCGACCTGGAGGTGGAATATCGAGAGCATTCGGATAACGCAGAGTCCATGTCCGAGTCGGAGACTGTAAATCAGGACGACGATTCCTTCAGTGTTCTGGGAGGAGACTCGCTGAACGGCCAGGAGATGTCTGAGCTTGAGATGCCTCCTCTGTTCGTGCACCTCATCTGCTCGGTCACACATAAGAGCCAGCACGGCTCCATGCCAGTACTCACCTTGCCCACCTGCCTTGGTAAGTCAGCAGATTACAAGATTGCAGCGAGTTTTCTTTTTTCTGCAAATACATTTATATAGAAAACTTGTTTCCTTCGCCTGATAATCTACTCTTTCCCTCCAATTGTTGGCAGCTTGTTGTCTAGGTTACCAACCACCTCTCTGCTCTACTAGTGGCTTCTGCTTTTATAGCAGAGTGGTGATTGGTAACCTAGACAATGAGCTAACAATGGAAGGAAAAGAGCAGCATATTAGGAGAAGTTTGCTAAATTATTGAATTTACAAAAATATTTAAACTGATGAGTTCTAAAAGTTTAACTGTTAGTTGAGATGGAAATACCCATTTAGGCTATGTTCACACTGCGTATGAGTCCGGCCGCATTTCGTACGCCACCGTACATGTGCGGCTGAAACTACAGTTATGCTTGTTTCGAAGCGATCTGAAACAGGTCATTTACTTGGAAATCTTTGCCCAGCCCAATATATCACAGAACTTTTTTGATCGAAAAATCAAGTTCAATTTGGCTGAAATAAGTACTTTGTGCGGGACCGCATGGAAATCCACGGCCGTGAGTTGGAACATTTCTGTCCTCAAACAATGGTCTTGTTAATTTTTTACAGCGCCGCATACGATCCGGCCGTAAGCTCATACGTAGTGTGTATTGTGTGGGCATATATCGTATACGTTCAAGCGAACGCATCAACCTCAATACTATGTGCGTATATTCGCGGTTCACACTAAGGCCGGACTCATACACAGTGTGAACATAGCCTTAAACTGTAGAATAACACTTCTTTCTGATACTTACCAACCTGAAGTGGCTGATAATGGAGAAATTATTTACATCAACCTCACTCAAAATAGAAGACAGGCTTTAGGCTTACTATGACATGATAAATTTTCAGCTATATTTCACTGTTAGATGAATAGGAAAAGAGGGGATTGTAGAAACTTTTCCTCTGACTTTTATTTCCTGCCTCTGCAGGTGAAGTGATCGGTTGCCTTGAGAACAGTGAAAACCTGCAGAGCATCTCACTGGCTGATTTGAGCATTATGCTGGATATCTATGTCCTTACTCTACCCCTGGAAATTGAGGGAGTGAATGACGAATCCCAGCACACCCGGTAGGAACCAAGTATCTCTGGAGTCTTTAGTGGAATCCTTATACAAGGAGAGACCATACTGTGCACTGTAGAGCTTGGGCTATACACAGATTTCTTGTCACGTGATCATTGCTGTTGGTAGGACTGCATTGTATCACTTTGTCAGATACTAAAAATATTATCCAGATTTATTTTCAAATATCCTTGTTACTTATAGTATATCCCATGGCATTGGGTTAGATTTTATGTTGCATGAGTTTCCAAGCACAACGTGTCATGTATTGTATTATCTTACTTTCAGTTTGGGTTCCCGGCTTTTCTCCTTTTCCCGTCATGATACCTGTCTCTCCTGCTTACACTGCCTGCTGTATCCCTCCCTGCACTCCCTTCCATTGTGCTGTGATTTTTAGTTTGCTCCATATCCTCTCCTTTACCCCAGGTACACCTCCGAGAGCAGTGTGTCCTTCCCTCGTTCCCCCGCACAGCCATCCTCATACCGCTCCGATGAAGAGATACCGCCAACGCTAGAAAGATTCCCATCCAATGTGGACCAGAGGTGAAAAACTGGAATCAGCCCTCTGCCACCAACTTGCCACTCAGCACTAATGATATACAGTACAATTCCTTATCATTTCAAGACAGATTCATATTATTCATAGTGTATGGTTATTCCTAAAAACTTTATTTAGGAATTAAGGAATTTTACTGTATTATTGCATCATTTAGCATGCTATGTGCCTCAAGGAAGTATAACTCTATCTGACCTGCTTACATATAGAATCAATTTACAGTTGCATCACCGTGTACATTACTTCTACCGATCCTGCGTTACATCCAGTATTATACGTCAGAGCTGCACTCACTATTCTGCTGGTGGAGTCACTGTGTACATATATTACATTACTTATCCTGTACTGATCCTGAGTTACATCCTGTATTATACATCAGAGATGCAGTCACTATTCTGCTGGTGGTGTCACTGTGTACATACATTACATTACTTATCCTGTACTGATCCTGAGTTACATCCTGTATTATACATCAGAGATGCAGTCACTATTCAGCTGGTGGGGTCACTGTGTACATACATTACATAACTTATCCTGCACTGATCCTGAGTTACATCCTGTATTATACGTCAGAGCTGTAGTCACTATTCTGCTGGTGAGGTCACTGTGTACATACATTACATTACTTATCCTGTACTGATCCTGAGTTACATCCTGTGTTATACTCCAGAGCTGCACTCACTATTCTGCTGGTGGAGTACTTATTTGTAACCCTCACATCCTTACTTAGTTGCCATGTTTCCTATTTCAGTTAGTTCACTGGATTTGTATAGGATAAAAAGATTTTCCAGGTTTAATACATTGAACCCAGACAGTCAGCATCAGGGTATAAACAGGATTGCAAGGATTCATCCTCTGCTCCTGGGGAAAAAAAAGTGACAACAGCCGAGAGGATGAATGTATGTCTCCGCTCAGCCGCTGTCACTTTTACACCGCTCGCGGTTACACAGCAGATAAAGTCTCATTTTTATTATACAACATGGACCTTGGGCAGCCAGATTTTACCCCCAGGATGAGGAAGTACCTCAAGCACTGTATCTCTCTGGTTATGTATGGTTATGAGAGGAGGTGAAGGGGAGAAAGGAAAAGATGATGGAGGTGACAGAGGAGGGGATGATGGGGGTGACAGTGGAGGTGAGGGGATGATGGGGGTGACATAGGAGGGGATGATGGGGGTGACAGAGGAGGTGAGGGGATCATGGGGGGTGACAGAGGAGGTGAGGGGATCATGGGGGGTGACAGAGGAGGTGAGGGGATGATGGGGGTGACAGAGGAGGGGATGATGGGGTGACAGAGGTGGGGATGATGGGGGTGACAGAGGAGGGGATGGTGGGGTGACAGAGGAGGTGAGGGGATGATGGGGGTGACAGAGGAGGTGAGGGGATGATGGGGGTGACAGAGGAGGTGAGGGGATGATGGGGGTGACAGAGGAGGGGATGATGGGGGTGACAGAGGAGGTGAGGGGATGATGGGGGTGACAGGAGGGGATGATGGGGTGACAGAGGAGGTGAGGGGATGATGGGGGTGACAGAGGTGGGGATGATGGGGGTGACAGAGGAGGTGAGGGGATGATGGGGGTGACAGAGGTGGGGATGATGGGGGTGACAGAGGAGGGGATGATGGGGGTGACAGAGGAGGGGATGATGGGGGTGACAGAGGAGGTGAGGGGATGGTGGGGGTGACAGAGGAGGTGAGGGGATGATGGAGGTGACAGAGGAGGGGATGATGGGGTGACAGAGGAGGTGAGGGGATGATGGGGGTGACAGAGGAGGGGATGATGGGGTGACAGAGGAGGTGAGGGGATGATGGGGGTGACAGAGGAGGGGATGATGGGGTGACAGAGGAGGTGAGGGGATGATGGGGGTGACAGAGGAGGGGATGATGGGGTGACAGAGGAGGTGAGGGGATGATGGGGGTGACAGAGGAGGGGATGATGGGGTGACAGAGGAGGTGAGGGGATGATGGGGGTGACAGAGGTGGGGATGATGGGGGTGACAGAGGAGGTGAGGGAATGATGGGGGTGACAGAGGAGGTGAGGGGATGATGGAGGTGACAGAGGAGGTGAGGGGATGATGGAGGTGACAGAGGAGGTGAGGGGATGATGGAGGTGACAGAGGAGGTGAGGGGATGATGGGGGTGACAGGTGGTGAGGGGATGATGGGGGTGGATTTAGCATCGGGGGTCTAATCGGCGCAGAATAATCCTATTCAGACCTGAGAGGGATCCGGGCAGCTGTCAGAGAACCGGGTCGGCGAGGAGTCGGGGTGCGCGGGGCTCCCCCGCTCCGGGCTGTAACAGGAGTGGAATGCAAACCGGAAGATGGGGCAGCCCCGGCATCCACCGGCTGCCGCCAACGCTGTTTCCACCTGGTGGCCCTGGACGCCGGGGCTGCCCCATCTCCCAGTCTGCATTCTGTTACAGCCCGGAGCGCGCACCCCGACTCCTCGCCGGCCTGGTTCTCTGACAGCTGCCCGGATCCCTCTAAGGTCTGAATAGGATTATTCTGCGCCGATTAGACCCCCGATGTTAAATCCACCCCCTCATCTCCTCTGTCACCCCATCACCATTGTGATGCTGCTGCTCCCGGGTCCGGCAGCCGCAGGGGGGACAGCATGCAGCAGACGCTGCTGTGCCCTGCTCCCGCAGCGATCAGCCTGACTCTCTCCATCCTCCCCCCCGCAGCATCTTCAAGCCCGTTCCCCCACAGAACGCTGCTGAGCTGCTGGGGGAAAGGAGAGAGCTGCGGTGACTGGTGCCGGGACATTGCTGGGTGATAGCAGTATCCCGGCACCCAAAGCAAAAGTTTATTCAGTTTCTCCCACTCTGGCGGGGGGGGGGGGGGGTGCAGAGAGAGCGCTGCACACACAGTTCTCCTGTCTCTCTCTCCTCCCTGGTTCCCGTGCCGAGACTTCAAGAAAATGGCGCCGCCACCCACCCCATGTACTTCAGCTGTGTACTGCGCATGTCTATGCGCATGCACAGTACACAGCGACTGAACCTCAATGTAAGTGAACCAGACGGACTCCGTCGGTTCACTCTAATGATCTGGAGGTGCCGTATAGCGTCTGTGTGTGTGCCGTGAAATGACGTCACACACAGACACTATAAACATGGCAGCCCCCTGTGCAGGAGTAAATTTTATTAAAAATAATCTAACACTTAGTTATATAAAAAAAAAATAATCCAACACGCTTATTTGATCTTATTACTTTTCATTAAAAAATTTCCAAAAATGTGACACTGTCCCTTTAAGGGGTTCCGAAAAGATCTGGATTATTCCTCCTCCCACAACCTCACACAATGACGACTAATCCTCCTGATTCTGTAATCACATGACTACATGCAAGAATCTCTATATCAGCAACCTCTGATATCTCCTGTCTAAAGACGAGGACTTACAGGGGTATATACGGTGTCACAATGTCCCATACTGTGTATACAGACACACCACGATCCATCTTCTTGTGTACTACAATACAGAGCATATAGGAAGACAAAATACATAGAGCTCAAAATGTTGTGTCCCAAAAAGTAGCTAAAAACATTCCAGGACTTCAAAAACGTGAAATCAAAATACTGTTTAGACCCTTTTTAGACAGAGATAGGAAACCTTCGGCCCTTGAGCTGTTGCAAAACTACAATTCCCATCATGCCTGGATAGCCAAAGCCCCTTGTCAGCCCCTTCATGAACAGTCAGTTTGGTCGAGCATGCATGTGTTTTTAAAAAGTGTCTAAAGGAAGAACAAAAGGATCGGGCACTGTCTTTTAACATGCCTTATTCTTTTATCTTCTAACACTTGTGCCCATACACATAGGTTAGTCAGCTGGTCCTGCTGATATCATCTTAGTACAATTCAGCTTCAAGACCATATTATTTAAGCAGAATCAGCACCGGGTACAGCACCCTGTGTTATAGCGTAGACAGGACACCCACTCCCTATATCTGCACCATGTGGCCTCCCTTGTCCACTATAGCACAAGATATAGGAATGCCCAGGACTCCCATCAGGATTTCTGTTTGTAAACCTTTATTTCTTACTCCAACAGATTCTCCGCTCTCTCCAGGCTCCCGTCAGAGCACAGGCAGGCGATCGAGGTTACAATGAGTGAGGTAGGTTCAGTCTCTATATAACAGACAGGTGTCGCCTCTTTATTTGTTGCTGATGGATACTATGATTCTATTTAAGATCCGCTGGCTGCTGGAGGATGAACTGGTGTCAGCCCTGCGTCACTCACGTGTCATCACTCGCTCCATACTAAGAAAGGTGCTCGCCCACGTGTGTGAGTCGGATGGACGGCCGCATTGTCACCGGGAGCTGGTGCAGCTGCAGTTCGTCTTCGGTCCAGAGCATTCTCTGCAGAAGTTCAAAGAGGTGCGAAATTCTCATCTGTTTAAAAGGGCTTGTTGTCTCACCATCATGTATATTGTGTAGAGACGAAAAAGGAAAAAAGAAAGGAATTGTCATACATTCATACAGTGAAGCGTACATACTATGGCATCACCTAATGTTCACAGTGTACAGCAATATGTCCATTGAGCTGAGGGCTGGGGGACACACAGGCTCAGTCACTTTTATTGTCAACGTGGTGAGCTAAGGGCTAGCGAACACACATGCTCAGTCACTTTTCCATATGTCTAATGAGATTGGTGCTAGAGGACACACAAGCTCAGTTCCTTTCCTTGTCCATCTGATGATCTTGGTGCTGGTGGACACACATACTCAGTAACTTTTCCATATATCTAATCGAATGAGTGCTAGAGGACACAGATGCTAAGTTGCTCTTCCATATATCTAATGAGATGAGTGCTGAAGGACCCAAATGCTCAGTCACCCTTTGCCTCTTAAGCTGTGGGCCACACATGCTTAGTCACTCTCTAACTCATAAGCTTGGAAATAGGTACTCCGTACTCAGTTGCACTTAAAGTAATTTTTATTTGCATAGGTGGTAAAGCAGACGTTTCCGTCTATACGACCTTCATCAGACTCATCATGAATTGGATATAAATGGTAAGGAGTCTCGGTGGAACAGCTTCAGTGCTGGGAGTGGAAGTCTTGGTATAGGCACAGACTGATAGATCCTGGTACCAGTAGGAGAGCTGTGCTGGCTGTTAGCGTGATGGCGGCAGCGTCTCCCAGTCCATGCAAGGCTCCTGCTGCCATCACGCTGACAGCCAGCACAGCTCTCCTACTGGTACCAGGATCTATCAGTCTGTGCCTATACCAAGACTTCCACTCCCAGCACTGAAGCTGTTCCACCGAGACTCCTCACCATTTATATCCAATTCATGATTAGTCTGATGAAGGTCGTATAGACCAAAACGTTATTTTATATCTGCTTTATCACCTATGCAAATAAAAATTACTTTAAGTGCAACTCAGTGTGGAGTACCTATTTCCATGCTTGTCTGGGCTTGACCCTTCTCCGGCACCACTGCTACGTTGATCCACGACACAGTAACTCAAGCTGTGGGCTATGGGACACACATGCTCAGTCACTCTCTACCTCATGAGCTGTGGGCTATGGGACACACATGCTTAGTCACTCTCTACCTCATGAGCTTTGGTCTATGGGACACACATGCTTAGTCACTTTCCACCTCATGAGCTGTGGGCTATGGGACACACTTGCTCAGTCACTCTCTACCTCATGAGCTGTGGTCTATGGGACACACATGCTCAGTAACTCTCTACCTCATGAGCTGTGGTCTATGGGACACACATGCTCAGTCACTCTACCTCATGAGCTGTGGGCTATGGGACACACTTGCTCAGACACTTTCCACCTCATGAGCTGTGGGCTATGGGACACACATGCTCAGTCACTCTCCACCTCATGTTCTGTGGGCTATGGGACACACATGCTCAGTCACTCCACCTTATGAGCGGTGGGCTATGGGACACACACCTCATAAGCTGTGGGCTGTGGGACACACATGCTCCGGCACTTTCTTGGTCTCTGTGTACCGTGTTCACTGCAAGGCAGAC